>NC_140588.1:64073009-64673009 GCF_964204655.1 Triturus cristatus
CCCCTCTCTCTCTCTCTCTCTCTCTCTCTCTCTCCCCCTCTCTCTCTCTCCCCTCTCTCTCTCCCCCCTCTCTCTCTCTCCCACTCTCTCTCTCTCTCTCACTCTCTCTCTCTCTCACTCTCTCTCTCCCCCCCCCCCCCCCCCTCTCACTCTCTCTCTCCCCCTCTCTCTCTCTCTCTCTCTCTCCCCCTCTCTCTCTCTCTCTCTCTCTCCCCCTCTCTCTCTCTCTCTCTCTCTCCCCCTCTCTCTCCTCTCTCTCTCTCTCTCTCTCTCTCTCTCTCTCTCCCCCCTCCCCCCCCCTTATCTCGGTCTATCAGCTGGCTTCACTGTGAGTGACAGTATTCTGCTCTATTACAAGCAGCATATTGGCACACAAAGTAGTTTTGTTCAGTGCCTGGAAGTGGTGTGGCAATGTGTGCTTTTTGAGACCAAAAACAGTGTTTTGCTTTTGCCAATGCTTGTTAGAATGGCGAGGGCCCTACAGCTCCCACACAGTTAAGGTTTTACAAAAAACAATGCCTAAACAAGTCATGCATTGACAAAACCAAAAGCCTGACCACCAATTTCAGACCTGGCTTTGCCAATGCTTGTTTATTTTTATTCCCCACAATCGTATTTTAACTGGTTACACTAATTTTCCATTATGAATATTTTGAGAAATACAAGCATACATCAACATGTGACTAAATGATGCTGCAAAGATATGGTACCTAAAATCTTCCAGTAGTTTAGCAACACATTTTTTTCCTGCTTGCATTGTTTTTGTGAACATTTTATTTTGAAAGCAAAGAATCATCACAGTTGCTTTCAAGCTTCTGCAAATATTTGCATATAATCAGAGAGCATTCTGGGAGCATTATACATAGCCTCATATTACTTAACTTTGAAAACGTGTGTACGCGTTTATACTGGAACCGCCGTCAGTAGTGCAGGCAGAGCTGACATTTACTTTTAGTGCTCACCCTAATAATCAAGGCTTTGCATTAATGAACCATAAATACAAGTTTGAACAGTGTTAACACATGGACACACATATTACCTTAACTTTAGACAATGCTCTTCCTTGATCCATAATGTGGTATTGTAAACTGGCAGCTAAAGGGTTTGTGCTGTAGGGGGTTACTTGTCCCAAGGACAAAATAGACATTAAAACTTGTTGCCCTTGACCCCAAACAATATGTCCCGGGCGTCGGGCTATAGGAATTCCACATCCCTGATACTGTTCCTTAATAGGTACAGGATGTACAGAGTCCACAGTCCCCAAGGGGTTGACAGAGGCTAAAGTTAAATATAACCTAACTCTCAAAAGTGGTAGCTTGGTCGAGCAGTAAGGCAGTATCAGAGGACAGTGTAAAGCATTTGTTGTACACACTCAGTGAGCAAATGCTCTCACACACTCAATACATGAACTCTAGGCCAATGGTTTATATATAAAAATATGCTTGTTTTATTTTAGAACCAACAATTGGATTTAAAATATACTTTTTCAGAATGAGATGCTTTATATAAATACTTTTGCAATATACAATTGACTTTTGTAAACAGTTACAAGTGGTTGCAATAGGCAACCCCTATTTTAAACACAACAAGGCATTGAGCTCAATGGAAATTTGAAGTTATTTGCAACAGATTACTTTTAGGATTTCTTTTGGAATTCCAGGAGTGGATCCTAGATTCAGTCCTGGGTCAGTACTTGGAATCAAGGGATGAAAGTCGACTTAATTACTGTAATGATTTTTATGGTTTTAATGTTTTTATTAGTATTAAGTCACATATTTCCAACAGAATTACATCCGTATAAGGTCATCAGACACTGCCGTGATATATCCATGGGGGAGTAGTGTGAAGCACCATCCAGGCCGCGTGTGCATAGTCAAATAATAACCACAACAAAAGAACTCTCAAGGGTAAAAATAAAAAACGAAACCCCCCACAAACCTAAAAAAACCCCAAAAAGGCCCTTCCCGTACTCTCATCCCTCCCCCTCCCCGCGCTCCACGTCCTTCCTAAAGCCTTGCTGAACCCATTGTGCTCCTATCGGCTACCCTCCCCCGGAACCTCTGTGATGCGCAACAGCCGGAGAGATCGAGGGCATGTGATTTCTTTAAACTCAGTAGCCAAAAGTGATAAAAAGGGCTGCCACAATTCACCATATTTATCCCCTTCCCCGGCCATAGTCAGTGCCAATTTCTCCATACCCAGAACGTACCACAAACGGTGTAACCAGCCGGTGAAGGCAGGACTCTGTGGCGTGCGCCAATGTGCAAGAATGTTTTGAGTCGCTGACCCAATAGCAATGGCCATCAGTCTGCCCCTACGAGACCTTAATGGGTAAGTCAGAGGGTTGGGAAGACCTAATATTACATAAGCTGGAAAGCGTGGTATCTCAGTCTCAAAGCACTTGTCCACTTCATCCAGCACCTGAGTCCAATAGGCCCGAATACGTGGACAGTCCCAGAGCAGGTGAACCAGGTTACCCAGCTGGCCGCAACCCCTCCAACACTTCGCCTCACGAGAACCGTCCATCGCATGCAGGCGCTCCGGAGTGTAATACCAATATGTTACAATCTTCGTAAGCGTCTCCGTGAGCCCCATGTGATATGCAGAGTGTCTGGCCCTATAATAAATACCCTCACAATCTTTATGGCTCAATGTTCTGCCCAATTCCCGTTCCCACCTGTCCCTGCTAGGATTGTGTGAGTGCTTGTGTTTGAGCTGCAGCTGCTTATAGAGGTCAGAAATGAGATTTTTGTCTGATGTACGGGTGATGAGCCACCGTTCATATGTGGAGAGTCGCCTATTAGCCCTAGAGCGTACTTGTGGCTGAAGCGCCCAGTGCCTCACTTGCAGATACCGTAGCCTCTCCGTCTCCGGGAGCCCAAAGTCTCTCTGCATCGGAGTGAAGGAATTTACCCCCTCTGCCCTATAAACATGATAAAGGAATCGACATCCAGCCATCTTCCAGCCCGCGTACGCGGTGTCCTCCATCCCCGGAGTAAAATCAGGGTTGCCAATCAGCGGTGTAAGTGGAGACGGGAAAGTCGTGAGGTCATGGGAAAGATTAGTGGCATCCCACACTTCTAGGGGAACTCGTGTAATATAAGAGGCGTACAGGTTAGGGGGCCTGTGAGGTTTGCGCAGGAAGGGAATCTCTTGCAGGGGCCTCGCCGCCACCGCTTGGTCCTGAAACAACCAGTGCTTCTCCGATTCCCATCTGCTCCACTCTACTAGGTATCTCAATTGAGCAGCCCGAAAGTAGAGTCTGAGATCAGGAACCCCGAGACCTCCACACTCCGGTGTCAATGACACCAGTGCTCTACGCATTCGCGGTTTCCGACCGCTCCAGATAAACCGGGCTAGATCAGCCTGCATTTTCGAGATCCATCCGACAGGTGGTTGGAGAGGTATAGTGTGGAAAAGATAGAGAATCTGCGGGAGAATGGGCATCTTGACTGCCGCCACCCTACCTAACCAAGAGAGGGGATAGTGCCGCCACCGATCGAGCACCCGTCGGACTCTGTCGTGCAGCAATGAATAATTAGTATGAGCCACCTGGGGGAGAGGGGGCTAGTTGAATCCCTAGATACGGTACCCAACGAATGGGGAGCAGATTCTGCAGATATTCCCGGGTGTGGCGTGACAACGAGAGGTCTAGGGATTTCCCCGCATTCAGTTTTAATCCTGCCGCGCGAGCGAAGGCATCCATATCCGCCCAGCAAGCCGGAAGAGCAGACGCCAGCTCCGCCAATGAGATTAACACATTGTCTGCGTATAGGCTAATCATATGGACAAAGCCCCCAAATTTTATTCCTGTGATTCCCTGGTTCTGTCGCAGCTTCTGAGCTAAAGAATCCATATAGAAGGCAAAGAGGAGGGGGGATAGCGGACACCCCTGCCTCGTGCCACGTTCAATACGGAAGCGAGAGGACGTATGACCATTCACCTGGACCGTAGCCGTAGGGTACTGATAGCAATTGAGGATGAACGTGCGGAACCGTTCACCCATCCCTGCTCTCTCGAGCACCTGTTCCAGGTAAGGCCAGTGCACTCGGTCAAACGCCTTTTCAGCATCATGAATTCCCTCGGGACCCGAGTAGCCTTCTCAATAAGGTGCAGGACCCGTTTCGTGTTATCCGACGTCTGGCGGTCAGGGATGAAACCCGCCTGGTCTGGGTCAATGAGGCATGGCATGTGGGGGCCGAGGCGAGCAGCCAGTATTCCTGTGTGTAGTTTAAAGTCTTGTTAAGTAGGGAAATTGGGAGGTAGGCTTCGGAGCGTGTGCTATCTTTCCCAGGTTTGGGGATGACCGCTATAGAGGCCTCCAAGAGGTCGCTCGGAAGCGCCCCCTGAACAGCAAAGGAGTTGAACAACTGGGTGAGGAGCGGAGCAAGCGGGGAGCAAAACTTCTTGTAGAACGTTGCGGGGAAGCCATCCGGGCCGGAGGCCTTCCCAAGCTTGAGACGAGAAATGGCGGTTACAACCTCATCTAACTGAATGGCTCTGTCAAGGCGCTCGGCCTGTTCCACGGTCAAAGCCGGCAGAGTGACCGAGTCCAAAAATGCCGCTCCCTCCGCGCGCTCCAACGGGGCCCCTGCATAAAGAGTGGCATAAAAATCCCGGAATGTCTCTGATATAGCCTCATCCTCCGTGGCGCTAGTGCCGTCCTCCCGCATGACCGCCTTGACCCCGTTACGCTGGTGCATCCGTTCCAACTCGCGGACCTGCTGCGCAAGCTCTTCCCTTTTGATCCCTCGTTCCCTGTTGTCTGCCGCCGCAATTGAGATGAACTCTCCCCTAATAACTGCCTTTAAGGCAGCCCACTGTGTAGCGAGCGTGGTTTCTGAATTTGCGTTATGTGCAAGATAATCGTGAATAGTGTTGAATGCGTTTGACCACGTCCTCTCGGTGTAGGAGGGCATCCCTAAGGTGCCACACTCTGGTCCGTCGTGCCATGGGTGGGAGGGCAAAGGTTGCCAGCACCGGAGCGTGGTCTGACAGCGAGTCCATCCCGATGTTAATCACGGTCGTGAGCTCTCGTACCGGAGTAGTTACTAGGAAATGATCCAATCGGGCATATGTCTTGTGTGCATTGGAATAAAATGAATATTCCCGTTCTTGAGGGTGGAAGTTGCGCCAAAGGTTGCTCAGCCTCAGGTCCTGCAACCTCGCCCGTCCCTCCGTAGACAATGCCCCCACCTGGTGAGTGCGTTGAGCAGATCTATCTTGCACATTATCAAAAACCAGGTTGAGGTCGCCCCCTATAATGATATTGTGGTAGTGTGTAGCCGTGGCCTCTGTGATGGCAGTATGTAAGAATCGCTCCGGACCCTTATTGGGAGCATATAGGGAACTAATAGTGAACGTCATTCCCCCCAGTGCGAAGCGATACGTCAGCAGTCGCCCCTTAATCTCCGTTACCTTGTGCAGAACTGCACCCCGGAACCTCTGAGCCACCAGGATCGCCACCCCCGCCGTCTTCGTGGGCCCAGAAGAGAAGAACTGGGTGGGGAGCTTGCGGGATCTCATCCGATGACAATCGCGTGGGAAGAGATGGGTTTCCTGTAGGAGGCAGAGGTCTGCTTGTGTTCTCCAGGCATGAAAGAATCGCCCTGCGTTTTATTGGGTTGTTAAGAACCCGCACATTCAGGGTCAGGATCTTAAGTGAGGTAGGAGGCATGACATGTAGTGGATGAGGAGTCCTGCAGTAGGGGGGGGGGGGGGGGTCATGTGGCACTGTCACGAAGTGTCTGGTGTGTGAACGGCCTAAAATAGCGGGGTCACCGGGGGTCGGACTAACCTCAAAGGGAAGGTGGACGTGGAGCACTAAAAATCCTCCCCAGCCCTCCCCAAACAAAAGCGACCATAAGGATTAAGAACATGTAGTCAATCACTCGTCGGTGATCGGTGAGAAGTCATTGGGGTAATTCACCAACAGTGAAGAGGAGCCCTGTTCCCGCCAAGGAACTGAATCTTGGAGACGAAAATACTCGAGACAGCATAGCGTTCAAATTTAGCCAGGAGTCGAGCCAGAGAGGTCCGCGGACACCGCCTACAATGCCGATTGCCGGCCCCTCGTGATCTCCCCCATCGGTGGTTTCCTGAGGCGGCGCTTACAACCCTGCTGCCGCCAGCAGGGCCTGGTGTCTTCCGGTCCAGTCTTGGAGTCCCCCTCCTCCTCCGGGAGCTCCACCCCTAATAATTTGCTGGCTTCGGACAGAGCGCAGCTGGTACAGTTTGTCATCCTTGCGGAATACCAGGCGAAAGGGGTGTCCCCAGCTATAGGGAATGTTGAGCTGCTGCAGGTGCGCAGTGATGGGTTTGAAGAGGCGCCTTTTCTGCAGCGTGAGAGCAGACAGGTCCTGGTACAACACCGGCCGTTGATCACGGAACTGAAGGGGGTGCGCTTGACGTGCTTTTTGCATTATCAGTTCCTTGGTGCGGAAGTCTTGCACGCATACCAGGATGTCCGATGGGGGAGCCGACGGTGCTCTGGGAGGGCCCACTCTATGCGCCCGATCTATGCACAGGTCTGTTTCCGGGGGGCGCCCTAGGATATGGTTGAAGAGTTCCCTCGTATAAGTAAGAAGGTCTTTCGAGGTGACGTCTATGGTAACTCCCCTGATCCGAATGTTGTGGCGATGGGAACGGTTTTCCAGGTGCGTCTGGAGATCAACCTGTTGATCATGAAGTCTAATGATCTCCTGTTGGAGGGTCATTATCTCTGTCCCTTCCATCACTCTTACCCTCCAGGTCAGCAACCCGCTCTCCGATGCCATCTATGTTGCCACGCATCTCTTTAAGTTCAGACGTGAACTCCTGCTTAAGCGTGTGGATGTCATCCCGCAGCGCGGAAAACATCGACTCCAGGAAGTCCTTAGTGATGGGTTCCACACCCCCAGCGAGCCCCTTCCCGCGGCATCCATCTCCATATTAGAGGCCGTCTGTCCAGGTGGTGTCTTAGAGAACAGATCTTTAAGGGTCTTGTCCTGCCGCTTCTTGTGGTGGGACATGGTACCTCTCAATGGGCCTGAAGAGGTCGTGTAAAATTCCTGTCACCTCCCACCAGCTCTTAGCCGGGGGACAGGTCCCTGAGGAGACACTTAGCCGGGGCGTGAAGCTTTAGATCTCCAACTTCCCCGCAAGCCTCTCTGATGGGCCGTTCTCACTCGAAACGACCCCCCCGGCCTACCGCACCCCAGCTGCCCTGCTCGGATCGGCCACCCGCTCTCCTAGGGGCAGAACCGTGGCCCTCCTACAGCCCCGGTGATGCAGGTCAGGGATTGTGCCTCCTCGTCATTCCAGGCAAGTCGTTGCGGGTACGCTGCTGTGAGAAAGTGGCTCTGTATATACTGTTCCCTAATAGGTACAGGGTGTACAGAGTCCACAGTCCCCCAGAGGCTGATAGAGGTCAAAGTTAGGTATGACCTTACTCTCAAAAGTGGTAGCTTGGTCGAGCAGTAAGGCAGTACCAGAGGACAGTGTAAAGCATTTATTGTACACACTCAGTCAGCAAATGGTTTCACACACTCAATAACTGAACTCTAGGCCAATGGTTTATATATATATAAAATATATGCTTGTTTTATTTTTAGAACCACAAAGGGGATAAAAATATACTTTCTCAGAATGAGAGGTTGAATATAAATACTTTTGCCTTAAGCAATACATTTTTGTAAACAGTCACAGTTGGTTGCAATAAACAATCCTATTTCCTAAACATAACAATGCATTGAGCTCAATGGTAAATTCAGGTTATTTGTAATAAATTACTTTTCAGATTACTTTTGGAATTCCAGGTCTGGCTCCTAGATCCAGCCCTGGGTTAGTATTCAGAATCAAGTGATGAAAGTCGACTTAATAACTCTAATGATTTTTAAATAATATTTAGCTATTTTAAAAGTTAGCACTTAGAAAATATTTCAAAGAAAACATTCAATGGATCTCTATGGCAAGAAATTCAAATTGCAGGTAGAGTATTTTATCGTTACTTTAGTAATCCAGGACTGGGTACCTAGACCCAGGACTGGGGTCCTTATCAAAAACAGGTAAGTAATTTCGTTTGCAGAAATGGTACGATTTTAGAAGAATATTTCAAATTTGCAAAAGTAGACACTTAGAAGAAATTTCACAGAAAAGCAGACAATGGTTTCCTATGGGAGAAAAATGGGTTAGAGGTAAGTATAGTTGTGGACACTTTTCAGAGTCAGGGCTGGGCACCAAGATCCAGCACTGGGAGCTCACCTAGGAGCAGGTGAGTAAATTCGTTTTTGTCACTTGGCTGATTTTTAGTGAATATTTGCAGTTTTGAAAAGTTCACACTTAGAAGATTTTTCAAGAAAAAGCCAGTCAATGTTACCCTATGAGGAAAATGAAGTTAGCGGTTTACGGGTAAGTACTCGACTGGCAGAGTTGAAATTCCGGGCATAGACTCAGGGGTCCCCCAGTGTCAGGTAGGTACAGTTGGTTCACCCTCAGCGGTTTCAGGACGGCCGGGTGCAGAGAGAGTTAGGCCCAATGTTATCCTATGAGGGATAGGGGGGCCTTGGTTGGTGGCTGCTGTCTGGCAAGCCACACGGCTGTGGGAGCTGGGCTCCTGGTCACTTACTCAGGGCAAGTGGGGACGTAGGTTAGTGTAGAGAGTGCACTGCCAGGGCCACTCGGGCGGCTGGGTGCAGGGTGCTTTTGAGCCTTCGGGCGCTCAATGGAAGTCAATGGAAATGTTCCGGTTTGGAAAAAGGCTGCAAGCTCGGGGACGAGGATGCTTCAGATGCCACCACCACTTCGAGAGGTAAGTTGGGTAGTTGTAGGTTAGGTGGGTACCCCGGGATTGGGCACAGGGGGCCGCGGGGCGCCGCGTGCAGGGGTGCCTTTTGGTGTTGGGAAATCTTACCATCTGTTGATCGCGGTAGGGGGGGCACCCTGTTCTGAGGCTGCAGGCTTCTTCAGGAGTGTCGAGGGAGGTCCTTGGGTGCCGAACTCTGGGTTACAGTCGCCGTGGGGTCGTCCTCTGGGTCTTTGTTCACTCTGGCACTGGCCAGGCTTGGCTGGTGCAGTGTGTGCTGGGTTCGCGGTTCCGGGCTGCTGCCAGGGATTAGAAGTAGGTTTTGAGTAGAGCCTCTACTCGTGGGAGTCCCAGGGGCTTAGAGCCAAAAGGTAGCCAGGTCCTCCAGGGTTTGTGAGGTTGCTGGCCACAAGAGATGCCGCGCTGGAGCAGGAGCAGGTTCGAGGGTCGACAGCCTGGTAGGGCTGGGGCTAAAGCAGTTGGTGTCTTCCTCTCTTCTTAGCAGCTGCAGGGCAGGTCTTTGTTCTTCTTGCTCTTCTTGTAGTTTTTGAATCTGGAATCTGGGGAAGGAAGGTTCAGGGTGCCCCTAAATACTAGATTTAGGGGCGTTACAGGTAGGTGAAGGCCAGGGACCAATGGGTCCTTGTCCTGGGGTGGGTACACCCCCTATCCTGCCTCTCTCCTGTGGGAGGGGGGGCAGTAGCCTAATCCTTGCTCTTCTTTGTATTTTGGAATCTGGGGAAGGAAGGTTCAGGGTGCCCCTAAATACTAGATTTAGGGGCGTTACAGGTAGGCGAAGGGCAGGGACCAATGGGTGCCTGTCCTGAGGTGGGTACACCCCCTATCCTGCCTCTCCTGTGGGAGTGGGCAGTAGCCTAGTCCTGATTGGGTAGAGCTTCCCATCTTCAAGATGGCGAGAGCCCGGGGATGTGCTTACCTCGCCTCCGCCACCTGAGGGGTGGGGTTGGCAGGCTGGCACATCCCCTGTCCTTATTTGGGGTTTCCGGCCAGGCTTCCCGCCAGAGTGGGGGGTTGCAGTGGCCTGGGGAAGCTCACAGAGGTGGCATGCCTTTGAAGCTTCCCCCTGCCCATCCTGGGGGAGGAGATCTAGCGCCTCGCCCAGGATGTGCATTGTTGCAGGCCCAGGAGAGCAGGGGCTTTTCTACCCAGGGGTCCAGCAACATGTCTACTGTGTGGCAGCCTAGGCAGCCTCAGAACAGACGTGGATTGTGGGTTAGGTTTCAGGGGGCCTTTCTAAGATTCCCTCTGTGGTGCTTGGTACATTAAATCCCACACTGGCATCAGTTTTTATTTAATGTGCTGAGCAGTTTGATACCAAACTACCCTGGCTTCAGTTCTGCCATTATGGTGCTGTGGAGTTCGTGTTTGACAAGCTCCCAGCACCTGGTACTCTTAAATGGCAGCACTGCACTTACAGGGCCCAGGAATGGACCTGGGTACTGTAGGGGCACAGGGCTCCTGCCTCTGCCCACACCACTGGCATAGGGCTCCCAGCTAGAGGGGTGGCTGATGTGTGCCAGGGCAGTGTAGGTGGTGGGCATGGCACACAGGGATGTGTGCCATATCAACTTTGTTTTGTCCTGTACACAGACACTCAGCCTGCAAGGGCAGTGTGTGGGTGTTAGGGTACAGGGCCTCTAAGGGTGGCACAATGAGTGCTGCAGCCCTTAGAGGCCTTCCCTGGTCACAAGGCCCTGGGTACCTAGGGCACCATTTACCAGGGGCTTACATGTGGCCAGGGTTTGCCAATTTTGATTTTGAGGTTTTTGTTTAGGGAAGGAACATAGGCCCTGGGCACCTGCTTGGCAGGAGTCCAGGGCACACTCAATCAAAGTACATTCAGCATTTCAGCAATAAGTGGGGGCATACCATGCAAGAAAGATGGTACTTTCTCACACCATGTGACTCTGAGCACCTGGGACTCCCACGAGCAGTGACTGCTCAAATCAAGTATCTAACCCCTGGCATCAGCCCGGAACCTTGCACCCGCCAAGCCTGGCCGGTGCAGGAGTGGACAAAGACCCCGAGAACATCCCCCTGGCGACTGTGACCCTGAATCCGGCACCCAAGGACCCAACCGACGACGCCTGCAGTCTCAGAACCGGGGACCCCCCCAAACCGCGATCAACAGAGGGTAAGATTTCCCCGACACCAAAAGGCACCCTAGTGCCCTGCGGCCCCCTGTGCCCGATCCTGGGTACCTACCTATCCTCCAACTACCCAACTTACCTCTCGAAGTGCTTCTGGCACCTGAAGAATCTTCGTCCCAGAGCTTGCAGCCTTTGTTCGTCCTTGAGCTTCTCCATAGCAATCCACTGAGCGCCTCAAGGCGCAAAAGCACCCTGCACCCAGCCGCCCGAGTGGCCCTGGCAGTGTAACCTCTGCACCTATCTACTTCCCCATTTGCCCTGAGCAAGTGACCAGGGGCCCAGATCCCACAGCCGTGTGGCCTGCTAGTCAGCAGCCACCCACCAAGGGCCCCCTGCCTCCCATAGGATAACATTGGGCCTAACTCGCTCTTCACCCAGCAGCCCCAGTGCCGCTGAGGGTGTAACAACTGTACTTACCTGACCCTGGGAGACCCCCGAGTCTATGCCCAGAACCTCAACTCTGCCAGTCGAGTACTTACCCAAAAGCCGATAACTCACTTTTCTTCCGTATGGTAACATTGACTGGTTTCTCTTGAAATTTCTTCTAAGTGTGGAGTTTCTAAACTTTAAAATATTCGCCTAAAATCAACCGAGAAACGGAACTACGCACCTGCTATTAGGAGAGATCCCAGTGCTGGATCTTGGTGCCCAGCACTGACCCTGAAAAGTACTTACGACCGTACTTACCACTAACTCAATTTTTGTGCCATAGGAAACCATTGACTGTTTTTCTGTGAAATTTCTTTTGTGTCGATTTTTGCAAACTAAAAATATTCTTCAAAAATCGTACCAACTGTGAAAACGTAATTACTTACCTGTTTTAGATAGATGTCCCAGTACTGAGCCTAGGAGCCCAGCACTGGATTACAAAAGTAACGAGAACATACTTTACCCGTAACTTGAATTTTCTTCCATTGGAAACCATTGACTTGTCTTTCTGTGAAATTTCTTCTGTGTAGATTTTGCAAGCTTATAAATATTCCTTAAAAATCGCCTGTATAACTTAAACACAGTTTCTCAACTGCTTACAGGTGGTGCACTAGTGCTGGATTTAGGATCCAACACTGACCTAGAAAAAGTAAAGATAACCCCACTTACCTGCTAAGTGAATTTCTTTCCATAGGATAACATTGGTAATTTGATTAGATAATGTTTTTAAGTGTCATCTTTTACAATAGCAAAATAATGCTTAAAATCACAACAGTAACTAAAACGAATTTACTCACTTGTTTCCAAGAACTGTCCCAGGATTGAATCTAGGATCCAGTCCTGGATTTAGAAAAGTAATCCTGAAAGTAATCAATTGCAAATAACTTAAAATTTCCATTGAGCTCAATGTATTATTGTGTTTGAAATTGTGTTGCCTATTGCAACAAACTGTAACTATTACCTGCAAAAGTCAATTGCTTATTGCAAAGTACTTAACTAAAGAATCTCATTCTGACAAAATATATTTTGATACCTATTGTTGGTTCTAATAGAAAACAACCATAATTTGTTTTATACAAACCATTGGCCTAGAGTTCAGTTCTTGAGTGTGTGAGACCATTTGCTGAGTGTGTACAACAAATGCTTTACACTGACCTCTGATACTGCCTTACTGCTCGACCAAGCTACCACTTTAGAGAGTAAGGTTATATCTAACTTTAGCCTCTGCCAAACCTCTGGCGACTGTGGACTCTGTACACACTGTACCTATTTGAGAACAGTATATACAGAGCCTTTCCTACACTTGCCCTTCACTATATGCAACTGAAGCATAGAAATGCAGCCACCTGACTGATGGTGTAGGGGAAAGCATACGGCGACACAGACTACCAGTCACTTCCGGGAATTGCTGCTTAGCTTCCTCAAGATCTGTATGTATGTTGGCATGAATAAATAATGCATTTATCAAACATTGCGGGCGGTGCTAGTGGCGTGGAGAGATGGGTTGATATCCATGGGCAAGTAATTCTTGCATCGCTCTACTGTTACCTTGTTAATGTTTAAAACTGCTTACTGGCCTATTCATGCATAACACATAGTTTGGACTTTGATAAATGCAGCATGGATATTACTATAAGAATAAAGATCAATAGATGCTATATGCAGAAGTCTAAAAGTCCAGATAATAGTGGGAAACAACTGAACACACGCTTCTTGAAGACATACATGCATGAATCAATATATTTGTTGTGGGAAATCTGTTAAGCGATAATGTGATGACGAAAGTAAGCATTGTGCACCATAAATGTCACAGAAAATCAAATAAACCTGTTAACAAAAAAAGAAGGCTGGTGTTGTCTTTGTCTTAACATGCTTTATAGTGAACTTTGATGGTGACACTCCGATATTCATTATATTTTTCTCTATGGCAGCATCTACAACCACTTGAACGAATTTCAGCTACATTATCTGAAAAAAGACCGTAAACCTTAAGATGAAACGAGGTAGCGCGAACTGGAGAAGCATGGACAGAGGTGTGTCACACGGCTCCATGGACCGAGTTGGGACAGCACGTGGACCAATGGACAGGCATGAGTTGGCCCGTGGTGCAATTGACAGGGATGGGTTTGGCCGGGGCCCCAGGGATGGGGTTGGCTGGGGCTCTCTGGACCGGGATAGGATTGGGCGGGACCTCTTGGACAGGGATAGGATTGGGCGGGACCTCTTGGACAGGGATAGGATTGGGCGGGACCTCTTGGACAGGGATAGGATGGGGCGGGACCTCTTGGACAGGGATAGGATTGGGCGGGACCTCTTGGACAGGGATAGGATTGGGCGGGACGTCTTGGACAGGGATAGGATTGGGCGGGACGTCTTGGACAGGGATAGGATTGGGCGGGACGTCTTGGACAGGGATCGGATTGGGCGGGACGTCTTGGACAGGGATCGGATTGGGCGGGACGTCTTGGACCGGGATCGGATTGGGCGGGACGTCTTGGACCGGGATCGGATTGGGCGGGACGTCTTGGACCGGGATCGGATTGGGCGGGACGTCTTGGACCGGGATCGGATTGGGCGGGACGGCTTGGACAGGGATAGGATTGGGCGGGACGGCTTGGACAGGGATAGGATTGGGCGCGACATTCTGGAAAGGGATAGGATTGGTCGTGGTGCCATAGGCCTGGATAGAATTAGTCATGACCCTGTGGACCGGGATAGGATTGGTCATGACACCCGGGACGGGATTGGGCGGTTTCTTCTGGACAGGGATAGGATGAGCCACAGCCCCTTAGACAGGGATGGGATGAGCCGGAGTCATACAGACAGTGAGGCGATCAAGTGGAGTCCTCGGGACCGGGAAAATCTGGGTAGAGTTTCTATAGGTATGGGAGAGTTGCATAGTCCCATGAACAGGGTAGAGATGCCATTGGATCGCCTAGCTGGTAGGGCTCTTAGCCCCATAGACCGGAATCAGTTGACATGGAATTCCATGGATAGGGGTCGAATAGCTCGCAGTCCTGTTGGCAGAGAGCGCAGTCCTGTTGGCAGAGATCGCAGTCCCATTGTCAGGGATGAAAAGACCTGGGGCCGCATGGCAGGGGGTACCATGGGCCAAGAAGGGATTGTCCGTGGCTTCATGGACCGGGGAGAGCAGGGCCCTATGGGCAGGGATGAAATTTCTAGGGGTAATCTGGCCAGAGGTATGATGACTGGTGGCTCCATGGGTCGAGAAGGTATTGACCAGGGTCCAATTGAGCGAGATGATTTTGTGCGTGGCCCTGTGGATCGTGATGGGATGGGCAAAAGCCTTGGGGACCAGGGTGGAATAGCTAAGGGCCCTGTAGACCAAGACAATGATCAAGATTTGACTTTGGGTAATATGGACCAGGATGAAAAAACACAGAGCGACATGGAGCCATGTGATATGGAGCAAAGTGATATGGAAATGAGTGATACAGACCAGAGTGAGGTAAACCAAGGCGAAGTTAAGTATGAAACCCAAGACAAAGATAATGTGAACCAAGGTCAAGCCAATGATGTGACTGGTGCTGACAGAGACCAGGAAAATGCACAGAAAAGTGACAATCCTGAAGATGATAAAAAGAAATTTTACTGCGAGGTGAGTGAATTAAGCTTTGTTGTGAAACATTA
Organism: Triturus cristatus; assembly: GCF_964204655.1. Lineage (NCBI taxonomy): Eukaryota > Metazoa > Chordata > Amphibia > Caudata > Salamandridae > Triturus > Triturus cristatus. The sequence goes on from NC_140588.1 coordinate 64,088,043, forward strand.
CTTGAAACATTACCTTCCTAACCCAGCCTTAGAGACTGACCAGTTAAACATAATTAGCATTTCTATTTCAAACATAGTACTTGAGATGTTTTGAAGGGTTGCATTTCATAATCTCGTATAGTGAAAGTTCTCTATACTGTGCTAGTTATTAACGGGAATTCACAAAATATATATTTTTTCCCCAAAGATAAGTGGTTTTGTAAAAAAAAAAAAAAAAAAATCTCAACTGTTTAATCAAATCTTTCTTTTCGCCCATTCGCCTAAAATGTACAACAAAGTCTAAATTCCTCTTGTGTACTCCTAATTTATTAAATATCAACAGACAATGCCTTGAACTGTGTTCTTTGGGATTAGATAGTTCCTCCTGACAAACTAAATGATTGTGTATTCATGATATACATGGTGAACTTACAAAGGCCTGGAAGAGAAAAGGCAGGCACAATCCATTAGGAGCACTGGCATGCCTAGCACAAACCCTTTGTGACCAACTACAGTTTTCTAAATAGCAGTTTAATTGTGTAGGAGGGCAATAACAAATACGCCGGTCGTTATGTCACCCCAAAATGAGACCACCCATATCTTACTGAATTTTCAAGGGAACCCACGAGATTCATGAACTGCCCTCTCGAAGGCCGTTCACCGGTCCATTCTCCCTTTCTTTATTTTCAATGTTGCCGTCTTGGTGCTACTTCACTTCCAGGCTGAATCCCATTTAACTCAATAACCTAAATAAAACTGAAGTGGTGTTTTGTCAAGTGGAGTCTTCGCCAAGCAACAATTTGATTTCAACTTAGTTTCCCAAGCTCCAAAGACGACAGTTTGTTTAGCTGCTCATTGGCGCAATCCGAGGTAATGTGATAGAATGTTACTTTTTCCTCCCTGCATCACACGGGTACCCTCATAAACCAGGCCTTTTGCATTTCGTTTTGTTCTAATATGCTTGATGGAGAATGTGTAATTGTATCACTTCAAAACATGATTGAAGCATTACCTCCCTTGGGTGCAAAAATGTCTCTTCTGACTTTACATCCTTGAGCGCGCCCCTATGTCGTGTTCCCAGGTCTCGTTGAAATGCCTTTAGCTTCTTGGCGTTGTTTATTTGTTTGCCAGAAGCTGTAGGAGGCAGGTCAAGCGACATAACTTGGTCATGTGGGTGATCTGAAGGTGCCGTATCACTGTCTGCCAGATCAAATTCATACTGGAGCTGATCAGGTGTTTTCATGGTCTATAATCACACAATGTTTCCCGACACAACTGGTAGAGGAACAACGTCCAAGTGCTGAATACCCCCCTGAAGGATGAAAAGAGCGGTGTGAAATTATCTAATACACTGAGCCATCTTACAAGAAGTTACTATTCATAAGTAACACCAGGAAAACTCAATCGAATGACAATCCACTGAACGGACCAACAACCTATTCTTGTACAAGGAAAAGAGGAGGTTTACCCCTTTTATTGGTAAATCCTTATATCCGCGCGAGACCTACTTCTAGTAAAATATGTTGCATTTTAGGAACTGTCTTCCAAGAATCCGTACCACTTGGGCAGTTTGGGCGGTGAATGGCCACAACCAAGGTGGTTGTAGTAGTTGGCCACTAATGTCCTTGGGTCTGTCTTGCTGTTGCTCGGCAAACTGTGCCAGGTACACCCCTTCTGCACTTGACTCCCAGATTAGCGAGGGTGAGCAGGGTAGTAGTGTGTGTCCAGCCCAGTGCTGATCATAGTGAAAATGTACTTTAATATCTCAGTGAAAAGCAAATTGAACACAGCTCAGTAGAGGCACAGTTAAAGGGCTTGAATGTTACTTATGATTCTTAGTCAAGTGTTTTTTATTTTTTTTTATAGGCAATGTTATTGATTTTTAAGGTAAAAAACAACACAATATAACATATAATAGCTCCTTCATCTCGCACACCCTAGCATGACTCTCCTGCTATGTATAGTCCATTGTGTGAGGAGGTCTAACTGCTCCCAGTCAAGTATTAGACCCACAACAGTGTCCTCTTCCTGTTGTAGAAATGTTTCTAATCGTCTACAATGACTTATCCAATGTCTGCGGTGACATGTACAAAAGTACAGGGTTATATTACACGAATGGGTAGTTCTCTAATGATTACTAGTGATCGCCAGTTATTACCCCTCAGGATAATTCATAGATCATTTCTGACAGTTCTTGCCAAAAATGATGACACTGGCAACAGTGTTCTCACGACAGATCGACACGCTAACTCTTATGCATTTAGGCCCGCTTTACTTGCTTGCTGGAACGTGGCTTGTGTTCTTTTGTTGGGTGCCCTCATTGCACTTCCATATTCACCATCTACTCTGGTGATGTGAGACCACAGTGGGAGCCTCAGTTTGGACTCTGACAGACTGGGTCATCTCCGGCTCCACTCCCAATGGCATTCGGCTGCTACTGGATATTCCTTAAATCGGGAACACCGCTACGTTTCTCCTTGACTGTCCGTCCTTTTGTAGGGCCATGCTGTCTCCTTCCCTTGCGGATCAGGTATGCAGATTTGTAGGTGCTAGTCAGATCTTTGGCTTCTACATCTCGGGGACACTAGCTGTTATGTAGACAGCAGTTCCGAGTACACTTCAGAGCGCTCCTGTCCTTGGAGAAGAAGAAATTGGAACTGGAACAAAGTGCTGCGGTTTGGTTCCCACTTTAATTTCCTAAGAGGTATGTTGATTCGCTGTCTAAGGTCCTAGAACCAGTTTCCTGTGGTTCTATTTCAGATGTCATTTTCTGACTGTAAGTAATGAGGCTGACCTTCAAGCAGGAGTATCTAAAACAAAAGCACAATTGCGTTTGAGATTTCTGCATCTAGCTGTCTTCGATCTTCCTGAAGCAACAGTCCAAGATCAATGGGAAGACCTGGTCTAGAAACCTCCGCACCTTAACAGAAAATTGCTGACCCATGCCATCTCTAACATCCACCAAATGTCCGTGCTCAAGAAGAACTAATCCAGCAGCCCTTCGCTAAAATGATCTAATTGAGTTTCAAATGGTCTCCATCTAGCCTCACTCCAGTGTCTGGATCGCCACCCGAACGCCACCAAAATGCAGTCCGCACATTTCTGCTGCGGAAGCTGTACCCACCCTCAATCTTTTGTCATGCTAAATCTGGGGGCATCTAAAATTAATCCCCCTGGCCCCAGCACTCTCTCGCCACACACAGAACTCCATGACCATGCACATGCTACTTATTTGCCATACATACCCACTCTGCGCACACACATGGCATTTCAGTGCAAGGGGTCTAGGTGTTGGGTTAAAAGTGTCAAACTAAAGTGGATTTTTACTTAAGTGGTGGTAGTGGACCGTACTCCTCAGTTAAATAAAAAAAGGTCTGACAGGGAAAATAGTTTACAAAACTCTGTACACTGCCATCACTGCTTTGTGATCAACCTAGGTCATGACAGTTGCTTGATGCACCACTCTCAGCCACAGATAACACATCAGTCGTTCCAGCCCACTAGAGGCTTAATAGATGGTGCATGAAGCATGTGGGATGAAGGGCATCCTTAGTTCCCCGGTGCTGCTTGAATTTGAGTATGCACTTTATTAACCTTTATGGGGGCCTTGGGATCATTGTGCAACAATGCAGTCCATGATGTAAACTCCAGGCCAAAGCCCATCTTTGTCGTGAGCAAGGAAAAGGCATTATTATGTTGAATTGAATGTGCTCTGTGTATCAAACGGTAAAATCATCATGGGTTCCTCAATGTTTCATGGCCCATCAATTTACTTAAGTAGCTTTCAGAGATTAAGTGACAACTGGGATAGTTGCCCTTTGAAACAGGAAGCCAAATCTGTCCACTCTTGACAAGAGACAATTACCCACTTTAGCCTATTGCCCCAAATTCTATAATATACCTTAGTGTCACAATTTCGGGGAGAGTTTGGAAGATCTGATGAACACTCATTCATGGTTTTGCCTCCCTTGTATATACAGGTAGTCTCTCTTACTCATTGCCCACATAAACTGAAAAGGTAATCCATCATCTCGTCCAACAGTTTGTAGGTAGAACATTTGGTCCCTGGTTTGTGACAAACTGTAATTGATTAATGACATCAGTAAAATAATTAAGTTATCTTATCCTTTCCATTACCCATCTCCCTGTCTGACAGGGCAATTGAACCTTCTTCAGTTATCCTATCGTGCCCAATGCCCCATTAGCTCGCTACGGGCATCATCTTTTCATCATAATGTACAAGGGCCCATTTTATCCTTATACCCCCTGTGACGTTGCCTCCCGGGCTGACCTGTCCATCTGGATTTCTCCTCCCTCCAAGGCGTGTTCCAATCTAACTTGCTTGTATTTTTTTTTATAGTCTGTGTTCTCAAAAGGTGGGACTTGGCTTCATGCGCCAACTGTAGATTATGCTCTTTTCTCGGACAAGTGAGTCAGATTATTGGTGGAGTCCCCCAAGTTTCTTTCAAACTCAAAAAGATCCCCTTCAGCACCACTCGCCTCTTCAGTATCCTTACTTGTTTTCCATTTGGTTTATGCTAAAATCCTGGCTACTAATTGCATCCTTGCAGGTCTTCCGTTGGTGTCTACAGTATGTAGCATTTCTCCTGATTCTCTACCTTCCCTCCTTTGTCTCTACCTCCATATATTGCCATGAGCAAGCACCCTTGTGTATGTAAGCAACGCCACTGCAGTTAGACAATGCTGGGGGTTAACCCAACTGTTCAAGACCATTTAGAGGACAAATTGTCTCTCAAAAATCGTTGCACCTCTTAAACATCGTGTTAAACCTGCATGGGCCACTTGTTTGGATTTTCTTTGAATGATGAATTGACATGCGCTTCTGACATGATGATTACCTCCGCCTTATGGCAGGTCAAATATTGTGAGACTACTATTTAATATTCACACACCATCCATTCTTTTATATACTAATGTGCACCTTATCGGAGCCTATCGCCACATCATTCATCTAAAGTACAAAAAAAACTACCAGTGGTTCGTCTTCTTGTTTATACAGTAACCAGGAAAGTCATCCAAACTGATCATGTGTTTTATTTCCCTCCACACCTTCCCTAGCTTTACACCTTCCTCTGATTCAGTATCTCTTGTAACCCTTAATTTGTAAGCGTTTGGTATTGAGAGGAGGCAGTCTCGATTTTTATCTGGGATGAAATGTTGTTCACATTAGACCACCTCCTTGGTGGCAACCACTGTAGATGCTTCACCTCTGGCACCTCCTCGTGCATGCTTGTAAGTTCCATCAGCCCCCTTAGTCTGCCAATCCTTAGACCGTCCAACTAGCCTCATATTTCTTCCCTAGCAAGAAAGTACCACAAAGTTGTTTGTGTGTTAAGGATTCTGTGTTGCTTCTGTCCCGCATTTATAAAGTTAGGTAAAAATGAAAGCTTCACATCCTCTTTTTGATTGCCACTGTATGTACCCCCAATTTTAGCACCCCCTGTCCTCCAAAGGGTCCCATGGTCCGTACTTGGCAGGACCATGCAGGTCCAGCAGTTTAGATGTGCAGGCAGGTTTCAAACGTGAACTTTAAAGTAGTTTGTCGCCAGCCAGTTGAGGTGGTATTTATCACCCTCATGCTGGCCAAGATAACCTACTAGAGACCAAGGGATCTGTTGCATTTGAGGGTCCCAAGACGGCTCCAGTCCTGGCTATGCATTTTCCCACTTCTAGCTATTTTTGCACACTTCTTGCATAGTTTTGTAACATAGCTAATTTGATTTGGCCGAGGTGTGATGTTTTTTCGACTCTAGAAGCTCTGTTGGAGAGGACCTCCGCACAGGGAATTGGGAAGCAGTGGGTATGGCTCAGATATGAGGAAGCATGCTCTAAAAGGAAGGATTGAGTTGGCTATCTCTCCGACCCACCCTGTTTGCCAGTTATATGGGGAAGGAGACGAAGTCTACACGTATGGGCTGATATGTCTGAGATGGACATCACCGCCTTGGCACAAAAGAGGCTGACCTCTTTTGCAGCAGCCACGTGGGTTCCAATGAACCCAAGCATTAACCAATCCATATGTAATGGACATAAACCCACTCGTACTACAGGTATCCTCTAATGATCTAGACATGATGACAAGGGCTACAGTTATTTGGATTGAACATTTTCACAGGCGTTCCAATAAGAGAAAGCAGGGAAAAGCAGGGAAAGACCTCTGGAATGGTTTCTGTTTACAGCTCCACACTCTTCACTCATACTTTCAACGTCTTATCTCATCCTTAAGCACAATGTCAAATACTGAAAACCAACGGTACTCCTCCACCCCCAGCCACTCCACTCGACGTCCCAATGACCCAAACACCTATTTTCATTCCTCGTAAGTGAGGGCTTTGGCCTTCCCATAAGTCTCCCTCCCTACTCCTCCTAGTGCTAGGGGAAGCTTAGCTGTCAACACTTTACCTCTGGCACAAGACCGCTGTCTGTGTTGACAGCAGGCCTACAGGTTACCCTCCCTTTTACTCACAGAACTTGGTATAGCATTAACTTAGCCATTTACTCGAAGAAGGGGTCTTACATTCTGAGCACAGTTCTGGCTACAGGGAGGTTCCAGTCTAATTTTTATACTACGGCAGGGCTCGACAAATCCACTCGACCGCTCGCATTTGCGTGGAAAATTTAATGAGGTCGAGCTATTTTTAGGTCCTGCTCGCCCTTTCTGGCGAGTAGGAAAACATACTAACTTTTGTCCTCTGTCTTTGAAAATGGAGAAAATGTGACAAGATAACCAGATTTAAAGGCCTTTTTATTGCTCACGGAGCAAATGAGCAATAAAGATGCCTTTAAATCTTATCTTGTCACATTTGCTCCGCTTTTAAAGACGGAGGTCAAGTAGGTTACTGTTGGGTCGAGGAGATTTTTCAAGGTACTAGACCTGCAGGACTAGTACCATTTTTCAGATTTTTCGAGCCCTGTACGGCATATGCTCCTGTCCATTCGGAAGTGCATTTGTTTAGTTTTTTTAACACCGGAAGGTTTTCAATAGCAAGTAAGGATAGGAGAGTTGAATTCTTTGACATTGGAAAGTGTTTGTCACTTGGTCTGTTGATTCATCTTAAATCACATCAGTTTATTCTAAGGGTGAGTGTTCCTGGTCACTTCGGTGTATGTTGGCAAATGTGTAATTGACTGATATGGTTCTTTTGCTTAACTAATAATTTGCGTATTGATGGAACTATCCACACTGGATTTTGATTCTGCATATTAATACTGAACATACACTTTTTGAAATTAATTCACTTTTTTTGCACCTAAACTAGATTTGTCGATTAACCTGTCTAAGTTCCATGAGCTATCAATCACATATTCGAGGAGCAAAACATTTGAAGGTAATGTATATTGTATCAAAAATTGAATCTAAATACATTTCATCAAAATTGTTGCTTAATTTGCAATTTTTATATATCTAGCCCGAGTAAACCAACATTTCTGAACTATTAACTCATAAACGTTTTTTCTTTACTTTGCTCTGTGGTCTTCAACATTTCTTTTTGTGAGTTATGTAAGTTTCAGGTTTTTTTTGTTGAAATGTGCTAATCAAGCTTTACCTGTGAAATTGGGAAGACCATGTCTACCTTGTCAAAGAGTTGATCTAGTGCCCGTTAAGTGTTGATCTCATCCAAATTAATTTTTATCTACACTGGATTAAATTGTTTTTTTGTTACTTAGCTCGGGATTGCTTCACTTTAAAAAAGCAAGCTTGTTGGAAAAAAGATGTATTGTTACTAGATCATTTACACATTGCAGATTTCCTTTGTACTTTCTACTTTCCAATAGCGCCTACTATCTTTTGCTTCATTGATAGTCATGAAAATTGTCCTGCCCATTTGCAGAATCAACATTTATAAAGTGCAAGTACTTCTAATCAAAAGAAATGACAAACTAACTGCACTTCAGGTGCAAAATCGGAGAACTGGTCTAATTTCACTTATTTCACTTTTTTTGTAATATTTTCGACGGCAGATGAAGCCATAAATGCAGCAGCTATGTCATGTTGAAAATATAGCACTTTTCCTTTAAGAAAACAGCAAATTTCTTATTTCGTCGTGCTTTATATCAGTAGTTTCTGGAGAGCAGCCTTTTCTGGCTCCTCCTGGGAGGATCTTTGAACACTTCTTAGGGCTACCTGTGTTTTAATTGTACGGACTTTAGTGCGTTTATCTTTTTGTGAATGAGTAAATTTTTTCGCTTACTTTTTTCACACCGCTAATATGCTATCTTTGTCAAATGTCCCAGCTGTACGAGATAGAAAGCTGCCTAACCCACATGTCTTGTACAATCTGTTCACCAATTTCCGAATATGTGAAAAAATGATAGATCTGTATGCAATACATATTAAATCAAAGTATTAACAATTTTCAAGCAAAGATCTAGTACATTCTGCATGCAGATTATTTTCCTCTAGTTCCTCTATTACCCATTCAAAAATGAGGAAAGAACTGTGCATGTGTAATAGCCCCAGCATGTGCAAGAGATTTTTGGCTCAGCTGAATTATTTTCCTTAAGAGTTTCATGTATATCCTGAACTGCTAATCCGATATCCGAGTAAGGTCCCTGATCCCAACACAGAATCGCTCCACCTGGCAAAGTAACAAGCATTCTTATTTCCATTCATTAGGAATGCTGCAGGAGAGCAGTCACACTTTAACAGCAGCTACATCATTAACTAATATGGTGCCTTGCAACCTGAAATGAAAAATGTGACAGTTGTGATTTCAATCTGTTTCTCCTACCAGCTGAACCTCCTCAAATTCTGCTCTGTACATTTGGCAAAATCAGACGCGAAATGCCTATCAAGAAAAATGTAGCTGCTGTCTTAAGAAAAAGATGACGACCTCGGAAGGCACCGTTGTTCTCCTGCTGATTGTTAAAAGAATTCCTCGGAGGCTTTTTTTCTCGTCACTTTTTCACATTTATTTAAGCTTGGGAGCTTAACAGTTTAGTAAAAGCTGACAAAACGACGTTTCAAGCCTTTTTCCAATGCTTGAAATTCTATGTGGCTAGACATAAGCGTTAAAGTTACCTACTGGTTCCGTGTGTCATTTCGAAAAAGGTTAATAGATGTCCTATTTTAAAATGCAATATTGCATCAGAGCCCTATTGGTTTTGCCTTTTTCACATGATCTGTGACATAACATCGTGAAAGTCTCATGTAGGAAGAGCAATGATGAGTTCTGCTCTAAAAATGCTGATCTATCTATGGAATATCCAATGTATTGAAGAAGAAAAATCTTGTCTTTAACAACTGTTTTGCAATGTTGAAATCGTTCATAAATCGCACCCCCCTTTTAGGGACTTATTTTAATCCATTCTCAAACAGTTTTTCTTCTAAAATCTGCGGTATGGGGGGCTCTTGGTGTAGAGTAGGGGAGTAGGGTTGTGTGTATATTAGAGCACAGCCACTCAATGAGGTGAGAGCCTCTGGATTCCCATTTTGTGTGACCAATTCTGCCAATTGTCTCTTGTAGACATTTTTGTTTTCCCCTCTGGGTGGCATCTACTATTTGGTCCTGTGCTCATCCCCTTGTGACATCAGGTGCCTGACTGTGTTGCCATTTTCAGATTCTTTTATCCACTATTCAGCCTGAAGGATTTGCGGCGGGATCCCCCACCAGAACTGGATTTTTTTTTAAATTACGAAATGTCTTTAAAATTGCAAATCAAAACTGAATAACAATTATCTGTTCTAGCAAAGGTGCCGTCACACCAGATTTTGGGGTAGATCCGTCCATTTGTTTTTCTGTATTTGAGATGACATTCATATGTATTCTTTCCAAAGGTGTTTTTAACTTTTGAACCCTCTGATCAAGATTATCCAGACTTGGAACAAAGAGCTGAAACCACATAAGTGAAGTAGCTTCAATTTCAGCGCCGACTTGTCTAATGGGTCAGAACCTGTTAGTAAAACAAGCTACACTTTTTCTACTGAATTACTAACCTCACCTATACGTGTGATATGTGCTTGAATATATAAATATTTATATTATATATGCAAATTTGTAGACTGTAATATGCTACCAATGACTATTTCCAAGTTTGGGGAGGGCCAGGACTTGCAAGAAAAGCCTTGAGTGTTCCTTAATGCCTCCCTATTTCCTCAATATTGGTAATCGCATATTACAAACAATGTGTTTTGAGTCAAGTGCACTGTACTGTTGTAGTAACAAGGAAGTTGACTTGACAAAATAAATGTAACATATGAGTGAAATGTTTCTATTAGCTCATTTGTTCCAAATAGTGTTATTTTGCCATATTTATTTTTACTAGAGTTCATATAAATCTTTATGCCATGATAGTCTAGATAAATGTGTCCTGATTAAACATGTTATTTGGAGCATGTGTAGCAGCAAACACAGAATCAGACAGTGCAAGGGTCGAATCTTATGCTAATGTCACAAAATAGATTACATGGGTCTTCGCACTGTGGCCTTTGTAAGGAGATTGTGCTCTAGATCTGATTAAATCCCTTTGTCGATAACTAACTCGCATAAAAGAACAGCATGGCTCAAACCATATATACAGATAGTAATAGGTTGTTTATTACCTCTATTGAGCGATGGAAATGGCATCATGACACACTGAAGTTTATACTTTTGAGTCATCACCCTTCCTCACACATAGCCATGGCAATAATGTAATGGTAAGCTCCTCACATCTACGTTTTCAGTATATTTAGTGTGTGTATCTATAGAAAAATATATGCTTGCAAGTTAGGGGCATTGTATTGTAATTGCATTTATATAGCGCTTACTACCCCTGACGAATCGTCTAAGTTCTTTTTTGGCGAGTAGCACACTACTCTGGAACCCATAAATGATTAGTGTGGAATTAGTATAGTGAAATATGGAAGTAATTTGAGTGGTGGATATTGGTCAGTTATTTGGAGTGAGAAGGATAGCGGAGGAATAAGAGGGAAAAGTGTTTGCATTTATATACCAGTTGCTACCCCTGATGAGGTGTTGAAGCGCTTTTTCGGCGAGATGCACACTACTCTGGAACCCATAAAGGGTTAGTGGTGAATTAGTATTGTGAAATATGAAATTAGAGAAGTGCACGTTAGTTTGTTATTTTGATTGGAAAGGATAGTGGAGGGATAGAGTGAAGGATTTAGACTTTTTTTGTTTTGTTTTGGACCTCATGGCAGTTGGAGGCTTGAGATGAGTAAAAAGGCATGTGGAGGTGAAAAGTCAGAGGGAAGAGTTTAGAAAGGCTTATTTTGGGTGATCGATATAGAGAAAGATATTTTGGGGATCATAGTAGTGGTATGGGATTTGGGATAAATGAGTGGATGTAGAGGATATATCGATAGAGGCATAGGGTGAGAAATAGGGTAGTGCATTGGATATGCTGAATTAGAAGAATGTGATAAATATATAGATCCATAAGTACACGGAAAGTATATAGATGCATTAAGGAGGTAGGTATATGTTGATTTGATATTGATAGAGGTATAGGATGAGAAATAGGGTAGTAAATTCAATATGCTTTTTTAGGAGTAAAGTAATAAATCTATAGACCTAAGTACATGGAAGGTATATAGATGCATAAAGGAAGTAAGTATGTGAAAATTAAAGATACATATGATAAACGCTGGTTTTCAAGTATTGTTGTACTTAAAAATGTATTTGATTTATTTTCATACATTCATTCACCCCTCTTCATCTGTCAGTCTGTTGTACTGTTGTTCGAGTTTTGCTTCTTCCCACCTCAGCAGATGTCATGGGATAGAGGGTTAGCCCAATTATGACTCTGACTTACATTGCTGTGAGTGGCAACAGCTTTCCCAACAACACAAAAAGTAGTCCACTTCAGTGCCAAAGACTGCTGCAGTGTGTGCCATTTCTTTGTTTTTTAAGTGTTTTTCCTTTGGCGAGGATCCAGCAGCTGCTGTACCTTCGAATGCTTGCATTGCATGCACATTTCATTACCTCTGCCAAATCTAAATCCCTTCTGACAAGGCTGTTAATTTCTAATTTGGCTGCATTGTTGCCAGCCAGCCTATAACATTTTGAGCTATACGTGGCGGTATGAAGGCGTTCTCCAGAAGGGCTAAACACATTCTCATTCCCTTCCCCAATACCAAAAAATCAGACCGCTAAACAGTCTGCAAGTGGACTAATTATACAATAATATCTGGTCTGCAAACTGCTGAACAAAGTTCACTGAACCATAACATATTTGCCATCACTAGGGATTTCAGGGGTTCTCACTTTCCTCAACCATATCTTTTTAGGGCAAGGTATTTAGCAAATTTTTTCAGGATGCCACAAGGGGTGAGTGCTAACCCAATCCTTCTGTGTATTACAGCTCATTCCATTTCTTTCTTTTCGATTGGTAAAAGATCCCAGTTATCTCTGATCTTTAGATTACACTGGCAAAATAAGGAAACAGTATATGGTACTACTTAAGCTCTTAACTTGAAACAATGTACATGTTACCACTACCTGTTTGATTAAAAGAACACCTGGCACTAGCTTTCATTTCAGATCTTTTGAGCTGGGCTTCTTGCTTGAGGAGGTCTAGCAGAATGTATACCATCTTGAAGCAACCTGGGCTTGCACAGCCATTGTTTTAACAGAACATCTTGGGTTTATTAATAAATGTTCCATTTTTCAAAATGTGTGCATTACATGCAAAAGCTTTTATACCTTTGTCCTAGCCCTGCTTTCCAGCTAGTAATATTCAGCTGCAGTTCTTTGTTTCTTAAATTTTACTAACAATTTCATCCTATAAGGATCTATTGGAGTGCCTAGAAGAGATTAGACAGGCCTGGTAGCCAGAATTCCTGCTTTAGTCCTTGTTTCTTGTTCTATCTATCTTGCCCACTTTTTTAGTGCATACCCTGAGTAATTGCACGTTCTGGATACAACCATTTCATTATTTCAAATGTAATAAGTCTTAAGCTATCTGCTAATCCAGAAAAATGTTGTTTGGTAGGCATGTAGCTGCTGGTTTGTCAATTTCCTGTTCCTTTTTTCACTATTGAAAATGCTTTACTACTTGTATTGATCGGTTGTAAAAACAATTGAAGATATTTCTTAAGTTGGCCTACGAATCATAATTGCATAGCTTGTTTGGTATGAAAATGTGCACTAATCAAGACTTTATAGGGCATCCCTCATGCCAAGAAGAAATCCTTAATTATATGAGGGTTTTGCTATATTAAAGTGGATGTCACTGGGTATGTTTACTCCAAGCATCTAGTTGCAGAATATCATAAAGGCTTCACTTTCTTGGGATGGAAAGTCAGCCTATGTTTTAATTCTGCAACTCGTGTTGCTACAAAATAGGTAACCATTGTGAAAAATAAATACATAAAAATAAATAAATTCAGTGCATTAACGGGCTGTTTTCTTTTATTTTGGGGTTCACTTTCGTCACATTTAAAGAACACAACAACATTACAAGTGACTGGTAAGTATTGTTTTCAGTTTCTCTAAATCTGTTATATTCAGGTGTTTTTTCTTTTAAAAGTCAATAAAGAAGGAAAAACTACTCCCTTTTGTTGTAATTTTTGAAACTGCTGTCTTTATCACCTCCTTTTCCATCCACACACCTTTCTACGGAAGAGCTTTTCTGATGTAAAATGCTATTGTTTTTTGTTCAGTTTAAAACTCCTCTCCTCCTGTTTGATTTGTTTCTAAAGTTATAGAAAGCTATTCAAAACCTGTCCTCAGCCAAAATGTCTTCCCAGATAGACTTTGTTTTTATAATTTAATTTTTGTGAAATCAGTTCTTTTTTTACGTTGAGGTACAAATTTCAAGACCCGTTTAGAATCGTGCTGTAGGTTTAATGCTTGAACTATTTTTTTCTAATTTCCTGCTTATAAATTTGTTGGTAGGTCGCCACACCTTGTTTGACCTTCATTGATTTTGGATCCCTTGGACATTTAACTTGTTTTTAGGTCTCGCGCATAAACAGCTGCTTTTGGGTGACGTCTCGCCGTTCGGTTTAGGACCCGTGCAGTGCTTAATTTGTAAAAGAATACGTGCCGGGCCCCAGTTTTGTAAGTCAGCAGCAAGTGCTGCCTGAAAACAAAGGCTGTGTGGTCTCAATTTCACCCGGTCTCTCTTTAATCCACCGCCAGTCAATCGCTCTGTCCCTTCACCACTTTCGTTCAGGCTGTTTTGTGTCCCTGTTGTCTTTGCCACAGCTTCTTGTCTTTCTCCCTTTAGTGTTTTGCTCCCATTCTCGGGGTCACAATCTGATGAGTGAGAAATAGGTGCTGGTGAGCCCCACCTGCAGGCACCGCTCCAAATTAAGAATGTGCGTACTGCCCTTGAGGGTGGGTGCTGCGCGCTGGTGCTCTGCTCCGGGTCAGGCACGGACATGCCTGCCTACTTGTGCACCGTGGAGGGAGGGGAGCCCACTGTTCATGAGTGTCAACTGTCCCAAACACGCTCCGTCTGCTATGCAGCTGAAGGCTGCTCCCACTGGTGTCTGTTCGGCTTGGAGGCTTTTGGTACTAGTGTGCAGGGGGCTCACCGGTGTCCTGGGTGGAGGCTGCTACCACCAGTGTCCCGGGGGTGGAGTCTGCCCGCACTGGTATCCACGAGAGGAGGTTTCAGGGGCTGGGGTGCTCTCGCTAGTGTACATTCAAATCCTTGGCACACATGCATTAGTATGTACAAAAGAGGTCACATGAACATAAGTAGATTTGGGGAGTAAATATCAAAGTTCGCAGCAGAGTTTCTTTTATTCATATCATGTAGATTACCAGCATTTGCAATGCAATAGGTCTCGCAATTACGCAAGTTTAAGCTATTGCCATTGTAAATGACACTGCCTTTTATTTATGTTTTAAAAACAAAAGGCATTGTTATTTGCAATGTTAATAGCTCAAACTCTCGTAAATGCGAGACCTATTGCATTGCAAATGCTTGTGTAGCTTTGCTTCTCAACTAATGGTTGATGACTGTCTTGGTTGTCTATTGGTTTTAGATCATGTAATATGCAGCAGTTTGTGCATAGCAAAAGAACGGTCCATTTCTAGTTTATTTCAGTGAATAGTTTTAATGTTGTTGGTTTGCTGGACACTTATGTTTTGCTCTAATGCTGTTGCTTTCTAACTAGGTTATGTGTCATTCATGAACATCCATTTACCTGAACCTTTTTAACTATGAGGGTGTGAAACAAGTACAGTTCCAGTGCTCGGAGCTAGTCACAAACCACAGGTGTTGTAGAAAGTTTTTAGTGAAACACAGAAACCTGAACTTAATTCTTTGCCCCTCAGCCAGACAATGCAGGTATTGCACATGGGACTTTTATTTTAATCCTGTGCACTTTTCCGACTGAAATTCTGAATGTGCTGGAGGCCAGCATGCCCATGTATCACAGTATCAAAAGAGCTGGTGAGAGATTAGAACAAAATCTCCCTAAATAGATTGCTCTAATTAAAAATAGCTAAAATAGACAATCTTTTGAGAGCAGCAACCGTTACACTTTTTGCTGTGATCGGGATGAAAGCCTATTAGACAAGTCTTAAAAATCAGACTTTTCCTCTAAATAGACAGCTGCCAAGCAATCTGCTTCTCTTGCAACTTCTCTAGCGCAAATAGGAAGGTGATGACTGTAGTTGCAGTCACTGAAGCCTAGGTGTTCTTTAATGTTGGATACATTACCCCAAACTTAAAGTGATCGGATAGAGTTGTATAGTCTGCCTCAGATTGAGCAAAGGGACTGCCTTGTTAACCTATAGAAGTAGCCAGCTGAAAAAGATTCAGCTGGTCAAGGGTCCTTGGGCACATCAGAGTGGAAAATTACTCAAAGTTGCATACTTATTATTAAATGGGGTGAAATAAGGTCACCGTGGCCTGCATCCATAAGCCTGTCTTCATACCCTACTAAGCCCTGTTCGCTTTATTATTAGCATGAATGGTAGACTTCTCACAAAAAGATCGATTGTTGCATGATGTTAACCCTGCATGTCAGGGCTGTGAAACATTTCAAAATAGGAAACCCATGCAGCAGGTTTACTTGGCTTCCTTAATCATATTACACAAATAGTTGGCCTTGGAGTGCCATAGGCGTTTTTTTGTAAATTTTGCATCGTCACAAATAATTGCTTTTGTCCTCCTGATAAGATTCCTGTGTTCGCCTGTTCTGAAATTTCAAGGTTCAAAAATTGTCTGAGATACACATGTTGTAAAGCTTGGTTGACCTGTTGAAAGATCATTTAAAGGGACTAGGCTAAAAAGGACATCAAACAAATGGTTGGAATGATCTTTCAGAAACAAACCGAGGTCCTCCAATGAGCCTCCAATACTTGCACGGCTCTGGTAGATACTGTGGCTGTGGACTTTTATGTGGACTTTCTACCCCTGGGTCCTTTTGTCCAAACTACATCCTCTCCCGGGAGAAAAGACAAACTTGCTTACCAAAAGGCGGTGGACTCTTTTAAGCTCCCTGCATTGGAATGCTAATTTTACTTGCCTTCCTGGAGGAGGTGATAAAACCTCTCTTTATAGCAGGCATTGTTACTGACCTCCTTAGAGGGAAGAGACTTATCCCCGGAGGTCAGAAATTAGTCTTTAGCAACAGGCTGGACTGAACCAGTCAACTAGCACACCAGAGGGCTGGGTAGGTTTTAGTGTGTACCTCTAAGGTACTGTCTGGTTGCATATATTAATAAATCTATCTCTGGAATCAGTGTGGGTTTATTAATACAAGGTGTCCAAACACCATAGGTTTCAGTGAAGCCATTATGTAGCTGGGAAACTTGTTTTGACAGTGCCCAGTACATATATTAAGATGGCTTTTCTGCTCAGTAGAAATATCTAGCAATAGAACTAGGTACACAGGGGCATATCTGCTCATGCGGATATGCCCTTACATAAACTATAATGCACCCTTGTGAGAAAGTGCCATCTTTCTTGCATGGTATGCTCCCACTTTTTGCTGAATTGCTGAATGTACTTTGAGTGTGCCCTGGACTCCTGCCAATCAGGTGCCCAGGGCCTATGTTCCGTCCCTAAAACCCAAATTGGCAAACCCTGGCCACATGTCAGCCCCTGGTAAATGGTACCCAGGGCTTTGTGACCAGGGAAGGCCTCTAAGGGCTTCAGCACTTATTGTGCCACCCTTAGAGGCCCTGTACCCCAACACAAACCCACTGCCCTTGCAGGCTGTCTGGGTACAAGACAAAACAGTCGACATGCCCACAACCTACACTGCACTGGCATACATCAGCCACCCCTCTAGCTGGGTGCCCTATGCCAGTGGTGTGGGCACAGGAGCATGGGCCCTGTGCTCCTACAGTACCCAGGTCCACTCCTGGGCACTGTAAGTGCAGTGCTGCCATTTAAGAGTATATGGTGCTGGCCGCTAGTCAAACACGAACTCCACAGCACCATAATGGCAACACTGAAGACTGAAGTTTGGTATCAAACTTCTCAGCACATTAAACCTACAATCCACGTCTTGTCTGAGAGGCTGCCACACAGCAGACATGTTGCTGGACCCCTGGGTGGAGAGCCCCCGCTCTCCTGGGCCTGCAACAATGCACATCCTGGGCGAGGTGCTAGGTGTCTTCCCCCAGGATGGGCAGGGGGAAGCTTCAAAGGCATGCCGCCTTTGTGAGCTTCCCCAGGCCACTTGCTGTACTCGGCAACTGTCCCCCACCGGTTCTGACCCCCACTCTGGCTGGAAGCCTGGCCGGAAACCCCAAGTAAGGACCGGGGATGTGCTAGCCTGCCAACCCCACCCCTCAGGTGGGGGAGGCGAGGTGAAGCACATCTCTGGGCGCTCGCCATCTTGAAGATGGGAAGCCCTGCCCAATACGGACTAGGCTACTGCCCCCCCTCCCACAGGAGAGTGGCAGGATAGGGGGGGTGCCCACCTCAGGGCAGGGACCCATTGGTCCCTGCCCTTTACCTACCTGTAACGCCCCTAAATCTAGTATTTAGAGGCACCCTGAACCTTCTTTCTCCAGATTCTGAAAAAGCAAAGAAGAGCAAGATGAAAGACCTGCCGTGCAGCTGCTAAGAAGAGGAAGACACCAACTGCTTTGGCCCCAGCCCTACCGGCCTGTCGACCCTCGAAATTGCTCCTGCTACATCCCGGCACCTCTTGTGGCCAGCAACCTCACAAACCCCGGAGGACCGGTCTACCTTGTGACTGAGCATCTAGGACTCCCATGAGCAGTGGCTCTGTTCAAAGCAAGTTCTAACCCCTGGCATCGTCCCGGAACCGCGAACCCTGCACACTCTGCACCCGCCAAGCCTGGCCTGTGCCGGAGTGAACCAAGACCCCGAGGATGTCCCCCTGGCGACTGTGACCCCGAATCCGGCACCCAAGGACTCACCTCGATGCTCCTGACGACGCCTGCAGCCTCAGAACCAGGTACCCCCCCAACTACGATCAACAGTGGGTAAGATTTCCCGACATCAAAAGGCACCCCTGCACCCGGTGCCCTGCGGCACCCTGTGCCCAACTCCTGGGTACCTACCTATCCTCCAACTACCCAACTTACCTCTCGAAGTGGTGGTGGCACCTGAAGATTCTTCGTCCCCGAGCATGCATCATTTGTTCATCCTGGAGCTTTCCCAATGAAATCCATTGAGCGCCCGAAGGCTCAAAAATACCCTGCACCCAGCCGCCCGAGTGGCCCTGGCAGTGTAACCTCTACTCCTACCTACTTCCCCATTTGCCCTGAGCAAGTGACCAGGAGCCCAGCTCCCACAGCCGCGTGGCCTGCTAGTCAGCAGTCACCAACCAAGGCCCCCCTGCCTCTCATAGGATAACATTGGGCCTAACTCAGTCTGCACCCGGCTGCCCCTGTGCTGCTGAGGGTGTAACAACTGTACTTACCTGACCCTGGGAGACCCCTGAGTCTGTGCCCAGAACCTTATCTCTGCCAGTCGAGTACTTACCCAAAAGCAGATAACCCAATTTTCCTCCATAGGATAACATTGACTGGTTTCTTCTGAAATTTCTTCGAAGTGTGGAGTTTCCAAAACTTAAAATATTCACCTAAAATCAACCGAGTAACAAACGAAAATACTCACCTGCTATTAGGAGAGATCCCATTGCTGGGTTTTCGTGCCCAGCACTGACCCTGAAAAGTACTCACAACCGTACTTACCATTAACCCAATTTTCTCCCATAGGAAATCATTGACTGTTTTTCTGTGACATTTCTTCTAAGTGTCGATTTTGGCAAACTACAAATATTCTTTAAAAATCTTACCAACTGTGAAAACTTAATTGCTTACCTGTTTTAGATAGAGGTCCCAGTACTGAGCTTAGGAGCCCAGTCCTGGATTACAAAAGTAACAAGAACATACTATACCTGTAACTTGAATTTTCTCCCATAGGGAATCATTGAGTGTATTTCTATGAAATTTCTTCTAAGTGTCAACTTTTAAAATAGCAAAATATTGCCTAAAAATCACAACAGTAACTAAGTCGACTTTACTCACTTGTTTCCAAGAACTGTCCCAGGACTGAATCGAGGATCCAGTCCTGGAGTTAGAAAAGTAATCCTGAAAGTAATCTATTGCAACTCCAATTGAGCACAATGTACTATTGAAATTGTGTTACCTATTGCAACAACCTGTAACTATTACCTACAAAAGTCTATTGCATATTGCAAAAGTATATAACTAAAGCATCTCATTCTGAGAGAATATATTTTAATACCTATTGTTGGTTCTAAAATAAATCAACAAATTTTTAGGTCTCTCCTAGCTATTGCGTTTACGCAATCGCTATGCGAGACTCTAGTAAGAGGGGCATTTCAAAGTGCTCCCAAAAGTGGATTGCATGGCGAGCACGCGCACAATCACGTGCATCGTGCCGCCATGCAATCTGTTTGGGGAAGCGCTTCAGCCCACTGGCACGTGTAGCCACAGCCTCGGCATCGTACTTCAAAGGGTCCGCTCCCCTGCCTGGAATGCACTCCCCCGCCACAGCATGCCGAGAGATTGTTTCCTCATGGCGTCTCTCACAACTGTCCCTCCCCCACCACAGGGCTAGTCTCACGGATGCATTGCCATCCATCGATTTCACTTTCATGCCAGTGTTCTCTTTGCCTGTCAGCACACAGCCCGCCCTCCCCCCTCCGTGTTTTCTTGCAGCTTTGCCCAGATATGAGTCTCAAACAACCAAAATAATAAGTTTGCCCTGCACGCTTTCTGCGCTTACAAAGTTAACATATGCCGCGCTCATTCCCTTTTCATCCTTCTAAGGTCGATAACATTAGCTCCATTAATTCTGCGTCTAAGGATTTAAATAACCATAGGTTTTCTTGCAACTTTAGGCACTTCACACACACACAGCCCCACTGCTCACACACAGGCATCAAGGCAGCAACAGAATGCTCTGAGCCCCACCAGTGTTTGCCACACACACATGCCTCTCGCATCTCGTGTTTTCTTCCAGCTTTGGCCCGTGTTCTCTTTGCCTTTCAGCACTCAGCTTCCCCGTAACCACCATTTAACTAACATCCTGCCACACTCATTCCATTTTCATCCTCGCTTTCACTTTCATGCCAGTGTTCTCTTTGCCTTTCAGCACACAGCTTCTCCGTAGCCACCATTTAACGACTATCCTGCCGTAAACACCATTTAACTACTATCCTTTTAGTTAAAATAAAAAAATTGCCTCGAAGGGTTTAAGGAACCATAGAAATACAAGGCAAGGCAACATACACTCCGAATGCAACTCAGTGCCACATAATTACACACCACATAATTACACACCACATAATTACACTACACTCAATGCCACATGCACTCCAAATAACACTCAGTGCCAATTAATTACAATGCAAACAATGCAAGATACACTCAAAATAACACTCAATTCCACATAATTACACACCACTAAAATCAACATACACTCCACACAAAACCACTCAGTGCCACATAATTATATTCTACATAATTACACTCGTTCGCCCTATCTAATTTATCTGTCTATCTAATTTATCTGTCTATCTAATTTATCTGTCTATCTAATTTATCTGTCTATCTAATTTATCTATCTATCTAATTTATCTATCTATCTAATTATCTATCTATCTAATTATCTATCTATCTAATTATCTATCTAATTATCTATCTATTTATCTATCTATCTAATTATCTATCTATCTAATTATCTATCTATCTAATTATCTATCTAATGGACTATTGCACTCTATCGCATCACCACAGCATCACTTAGCACCACCACAGCATCACTCAAGGGCACCACTACTTCACTATGCACTACCACAGCATCGCTCGACAGCGCCACAGCATCGCTCGACAGCGCCACAGCATCGCTCGACAGCGCCACAGCATCGCTCGACAGCGCCACAGCATCGCTCGACAGCGCCACAGCATCGCTCTGTACAACCATTCAACAACAACTGGCTCTAATATGTTCTCTCAATATTTAGGCTTTATTACAAATGGCACAAAAAAATGATGATATTTAACTTCTGCTCTTGGATTTAAGGCGCAATTAAATACACTAAACATAATCTTCACAACAGTTTAAACGATTGCCATTATAATTTACATTAACTTTTATTTAAGTATTAATTATTTGCAAAAATTAAAAGCCATTGTTCTCTTCCAGGGGATCCTCATCAATAGTCATAAGCACTGAATATTCCCGCCCATGTGCGGGGACCCCGGAAATAATAAAATTATATATGTAAAAAACATACATATATACAGCTCTGTATATGTATAAACATATATCATTTTTTCCAAGCAAATGCAGCTCCCATAAAAGGCTAGGCAATGTAAATATACACATCCAATAACACACATATATCTATATATATGTATAAAGGTATAACAATACACCCAAATCTCTTTTTTTTTTTTTTTTTTTAATGAGGTAAACACTCATGAGAAAGCAAAAAATAAAGAGAACAAACTGTGGAAAAACACAGATGTATAACACATTGCCAGCCTGCAGGCTGCATTG
Organism: Triturus cristatus; assembly: GCF_964204655.1. Lineage (NCBI taxonomy): Eukaryota > Metazoa > Chordata > Amphibia > Caudata > Salamandridae > Triturus > Triturus cristatus. Next base: position 64,109,964 of record NC_140588.1, read on the forward strand.
CAATACAATACCATAGAGACTAAAAAGCCCTGTACAGGTAAAAACTGGCACCGTGCCTTTAAGGCAGCCCTGACTTCCATATCCCATCATGCCTCAGGGGTGACAGTTAGGTCAGTTGTTCTTTCCGGCTCCTTCAGTCAGGACCCTGGAATTCAGCTCTCTTCTTTTTTGACTCTTTAGTCAAAAATTATAACAACTTTAAGATTTTTTTTGGACTTCTTCTTACAATTTCTGTGAGGAAGTCAGTATCCTGTGTTTTTCTGACTGATTTTTCAACCATTTTGTCAGAAAAATGCCTTCTTTATTTGTTCCATGCCCATCTTGTGGAAAAAAGAAGGCTGCGTCAGACACACATGAGGTGTGTATCATCTGTCTGCCGGACTCTCACTCTCCAGCAACATGTCGTCATTGTGAAGACCTTTCCAAAAGGACTTTAAAGGAGAGGGAGAGGATTAGGCTGTATGGCCTAGCAGAACGGTCGACGTCGAAGCAGTTGGTCCCTGTTTGCTCTCCATCGACGTCGGGCTCGGCGTCGAAGACTCCAGCGGCGGGATCGTCGCTGAGAGGTGAGGAGTCAAGGGGAAGTCATGCTGCAAAGAGAAAATCGACGTCGACTTTATATTCAGCGTCGAAGAGGATGCGTTCGACGTCGACGGCGTCTAAAAGCTCGGCGTCGAGGACTCGGCGCCATAGTTCAACGTCGAAGAAGCATCTGTCGACGTCGAGAGAAGATCGATCGACGTCTGCACAGAGATATCGTTCGTCGTCGAAAGAAAGACATCGTTCGACGTCGAGGTCGGCGAGACATCATTCGACGTCGCGAGAAGAACGTAGACGATCTCCACAGTCGACGTCGAGACCAAGATCGCCGTCAAGATCAAGATCGCCGTCGAGGAAACATCGTTCGACGGCGAGGAGGCTTTCGACGTCGTCGGAGCTTTCGACGTCGAGACAGAAGTCTCCGTCAGGAGTGACGTCGAGGCAGACGCCTCCGTCAGGGCCGACGTCGAGGCAGGAGCCTCCGTCGGAGTCGACGTCGAGGCAGAGGCCTCCGTCGGAGTCGACGTCGAGGCAGAGGCCTCCGTCGGAGTCGACGTTGAGGCAGAGGCCTCCGTCGGAGTCGACGTTGAGGCAGGTGCCTCCGTCCTCACAGGTCTCCAAAGCTTTGGTGAGGTACATGAAGCCTCCGTCGAAGGTAATCTCGACGTCGAGACAGGAAGCTCGGAGCCTCGAAGATTCGAGTCAAAGATCTCCGGTGATAGGCTTATCACCGTCGAGGCAGCCCTCTGTTGAGGGTACGCAGGAGGTTTCACATATTCGCCTCACAATTCGACCAGTCTCAAGGCGAAAATCTCCTCATAGACTGATATATACAGCTCCGGAGTCACCGCGTATCATTTCTATCTCGCCTTCAGGATCAGAGGGCTCAGGTTCAAGGTCAGCATCACCAGAGCTTGTACATCAATCTCCAGTTCCTGCAAGAGAAAGTTCGCAGGAGGAGGACAATGCTGTGCCTCAAAGTCCCGTAAGGGAGATGCCTCAGGACCCTGCTATGACAGACACAATAAAGGCATCGCTAACAAGAATAAGGGGCGTGGTATTCCCAGCGACACCGATCAGACCAAGATCTCGAGAAAGAGAATCCCGAAGTCACTCTCGAGCACCAAGAAGGCGATCCAGGTCTGCCTCCCTCAGAAGAGAGTCGACCAGATCAGAGAGAAGGCGCCGTAGGACCCCTTCTACCTCCCCTTCTTCCAGATCATCCAAAAGGGATTATTCACCGACACTCTCGGAGACGCCACCCTCTCGGGTATCTCCGGTAGATGACATTTCTACATTTCAAGAAGTGTTGTGTAGAGGAGCTACAAAATTAAGTATCCCTATGCCGGTTCAGGAGACCACCACATCCATAATTTTTGAAACTCTTCATGAGCGCACAGTGACACGCCCGTTGTTGCCATTAGTCCCCGGTTTGCTACAACCGGTAATGGATATCTTTCTCACGCCAGCAACCACCAAAACGGCGCCGGCGAGAATTCTAAAAAAGTACCGTCCAGCTCCGGAGGATCCGCTATTCCTTAAAACAGATCCTCCACCGGACTCTGTCATCACCGCCGCTGCCAGAAAGACGCATGCAGTAGCTGGCTCTTCAACGGTGCCACCAGATAAGGACAGTAAAACGCAAGACTCCTGGGGGAGGAAAGTTTGCGGCTCAGCATCCTCAAGCTTGAAGGTGGCAAGTGCCTCGGCTCTTCTGGGGCGCTATGATAGGTCACTATGGGACTCTCTTCAGAGGTTCGTTGAAAAAGTTCCATCAGAGGACAGACGGGACTTTGAAGAGATTTTGCATGAGGGGAGTCTAGTCTCTAACCAGATCATAAGTGCAGCGGCGGATGGGGCAACACTGGCAGCGCATGAATATGCACATGGAGTCACAGCCAGAAGATCATCCTGGCTTAGATTGACGGCCCTGAAACCGGAAGCGCAGGCAAGAATTTTAAATCTGCCTTTCTCCGGTAGTTCTCTTTTTGGGTCCCATGCAGACGAGGAAATGGCCCGTATGAAAGCAGAGCTGGAGACCATGAAAGCAGTCGGGCTTGAAAAGAGGAAAGAGTTTCGACGCCGCAAGGGAAATGACAGGCGCAATTACCAACAGAGGGTTCAAACCCCTCATTGGCAAAAGAACCAGGACCAGCAAGGTCAAAAGAAACAGCAATACCAGTCCCGCAAGCCATCCAGGGGACGAGGTAACAACAGGCAGTCTAATGCTGGAAACAAAGCACCGGGGAAGCAATGAGAAACCGCTTCCTCCGATGCTGTCCACCGCTCCGGTGGGAGGAAGTGTTGCGCATCATCTTCCAGAGTGGCAGACAATCACAAAGGACAAGTGGGTACTCAATATACTGCGTCATGGGTACTCGCTTCGTTTCAAAAGTCACCCCCCATCGATTCCTCCTGTCAAGTCATCCCAGCATCTAAAGCAGCTCAGAGAGGAGGTAGCGACGCTACTACTCAAATCTGCAATAGAGAAAGTGCCCATAAACCAGAGAGGAAAGGGAGTTTACTCCAGATATTTTCTCATCCAAAAGAGGAGTGTGAAGGCGGAGTTCAGACCCATTTTAGACCTACGGATACTGAACAAGCACATAAGAAAGGAAAAATTTCGCATGCTGGCGCTCCACCAAATATATCCTCTTCTCCGGATGGGCGATTGGATGTGTTCACTGGACCTTCAGGATGCATATTTCCATATTCCCATCCTAAGGAATCATCGAAAATTTCTCAGGTTTGTGGTAGGCAACGCTCACTATCAGTTCAAAGTCCTCCCATTTGGCCTGAAGTCAGCTCCTCGAGTATTCACAAAATGCGTGGCAGTAGTAGCGGCTGCTCTGAGGCGCGCAGGAGTCTTCGTCTATCCCTACCTAGACGACTGGCTAATAAAGGGCTCATCGCCACAGAATGTGCGGACACAGCTGTCGCTATGCCTGAACTTATGTCGCAGGTTGGGTCTCAGAGTGAATGTCAAAAAGTCCAATTTTTCACCAACGCAGAGAATACACTACCTGGGTGCAACTATAGACTCCGTAGTAGGAAAAGTGTTTCCTTCGGAGGAAAGACAGTCATCCATTATGCTAAAAGGCAGACAGATTATGACCAGCAATCTGTCGTCGGCAAGGCAAATCTCATCTCTGCTAGGGGCCATGGCATCCTGCATCTTCCTAGTGCCCAATGCCAGGCTAAGGATGCGTCCTCTCCAGCAAGATCTCGAGGACAAATGGGATCAAAGGAACTCTCTGTGGGAAGAAAAGGTTTGCCTCTCCTCTGCAGCCAAACAGTCAATCAAGTGGTGGCTGAAGCCAAGGAATCTGCAAGTGGGGATTCTTTTCCATCAAGAGCCCCCAACTCAGACCTTAATCACCGACGCATCCCTTCAGGGATGGGGTGCGCATTTTGGGACTCTGCAAACTCAAGGACGGTGGTCCAGCAGCGAACAGTTGTACCACATCAACATGCTGGAGCTCAGGGCGGTCCACCTAGCCCTCAAAGCGTTCCTACCTGCGATAACGACGAGTACCATTCTAGTACAGACGGACAATACCACCACAATGTACTACCTGAGCAAGCAGGGGGGTACTCGATCCAGAACGCTCTCGCTGGAAGCTCAGTCCCTGTGGCACTGGATCCTAGCAAGGAACATCTCATTGAAAGCGGTGCACCTACCAGGAGAACTCAACGTGCAAGCAGACTTGCTCAGTCGGCATTTTCAAGAGCCAGAGGACTGGGTAATCAACGACGAAGTGTTAGAAGACATCTTCGGGGAATGGGGGCGCCCGCAAGTGGACCTCTTCGCGGACGAGCAAAACACAAAATGCCGAGGCTTCGCCTCAAGATACCATCGACCAGGATCCCTAGGGAATGCCCTTTTGATCAATTGGTCAATGACATTTGTGTACGCTTTTCCGCCTCTCCCACTAATTCCCAAGGTGGTGACCAAGCTACAGAATTCATCTGCCAAGATGATACTCATAGCACCGGACTGGCCGAGGCAGTGGTGGTACACGGATCTCCTACACATGTCGATCCGCCCCCACAAGCGGCTGCCGTGCAGGCCGGACTTGTTATCCAAGATGCAGGGGAAGATTTACCATCCCAGCCTTCCCTCGCTGAGCTTAACAGCATGGCTCCTGAAGTCCTCCAGTATGGCCATCTGAACCTCCCTCAAGAGTGTATGTCCATACTGAAGGAAGCCAGGAGGCCTTCGACAAGACACTCCTACTTCTGTAAGTGGAAAAGATTTTATATATGGTGTGCTCAGCATCATTATGATCCCACTAAATGCCAGGAGGATGTAATTTTGCCCTATCTTCTACATTTAGCAAGGGCAGGGTTGAAATTTTCTTCCATAAAGGTTCACCTAGCAGCCATAACAGCATACCGGCGTTCGCCTTCACAGCAGTCATTTTTTAAAGTGCAGGTAGTGAAGGATTTCTTGCAAGGACTCAAGAAAGTCTATCCCCCTGTTAGACCTCCCTCTCCTTCCTGGGAGCTAAACTTGGTTCTGTCGAAGCTCATGGGTTCACCTTTTGAGCCTATTCATAAGGCTACCCTACAGCACCTCACATGGAAGACAGCATTTTTAATAGCCATCACTTCAGCACGGAGGGTCAGTGAGATACAGGCCCTCTGTTCTAAAGAACCCTACACTGTTTTTCATCTAAATAGGGTGGTGATGAGAACTCACCCTTCGTTCCTACCCAAGGTGGTATCGGAGTTTCATGTAAACCAAGCCATCTCCTTACCAACCTTTTTTCCCAACCCCTCCTCTCCGGCAGAGAGGACGTTGCATTCTCTGGATGTCAGAAGGGTCCTAAAATTCTACCTAGATAGGACTAAGAATATCAGGAAATCTGACCAATTGTTTGTGAACTATGGGATTGTCCGTATGGGCTTTGCTGCATCCAAACGTTCCATTGCTAGGTGGATTGTTTCTAGTATTACTTTGGCCTACCAACTGGCTCAGAAACCATTGGGGGCGCGCCCTAAAGCGCATTCGACAAGAGGAAAAGCGGCTACCGCGGCTTTTCTCAATAATGTCCCACTCTCCGAGATCTGCAAGGCAGCCACTTGGAGATCTGTCCACACTTTTACCAGGCATTATTGTCTGGATTCGGACACCAGGGCAGACACTCAAGTAGGACAAGCCTCCTTGAGGAATCTGTTCCAAACATAATCATTTTCATGATTCTTTTTCTCCATGGGTGATACAACCTTAGTTTCATTTGCCTGCTGGTGGAAGGGGAGCTTGCTACTCTATTCAGTGCTTATGACTATTGATGAGGATCCCCTGGAAGAGAAGGGTAAGTTACTTACCTGTAATTCTAGTTCTCTTCCAGGGGTATCCTCATCAAAGTCATAAGCAACCCACCCACCTCCCCAGGCAAATGAGAAGAGGTGTATTATTCATTATGGAAAAGGTATATCTTTGTGTTTAGGACTACGGTCCCGCAAAGAACAACTGACCTAACTGTCACCCCTGAGGCATGATGGGATATGGAAGTCAGGGCTGCCTTAAAGGCACGGTGCCAGTTTTTACCTGTACAGGGCTTTTTAGTCTCTATGGTATTGTATTGCAATGCAGCCTGCAGGCTGGCAATGTGTTATACATCTGTGTTTTTCCACAGTTTGTTCTCTTTATTTTTTGCTTTCTCATGAGTGTTTACCTCATTAAAAAAAAAAAAAAAAAAAGAGATTTGGGTGTATTGTTATACCTTTATACATATATATAGATATATGTGTGTTATTGGATGTGTATATTTACATTGCCTAGCCTTTTATGGGAGCTGAATTTGCTTGGAAAAAATGATATATGTTTATACATATACAGAGCTGTATATATGTATGTTTTTTACATATATAATTTTATTATTTCCGGGGTCCCCGCACATGGGCGGGAATATTCAGTGCTTATGACTTTGATGAGGATACCCCTGGAAGAGAACTAGAATTACAGGTAAGTAACTTACCCTTATTTGTAATATCAATACATCTAAGTCACGTAAATACAACACATATTGCATTACAAATGCTATAGATGTCACATTTGCAACAGTTAAAACTATTGACATTGTACATGAAAGCTAGTAATTTCAATATTTTCAATACCAACACATAAATAAAAAATTAGTCAATTTACAATACAAAAAGCTCCAACTTTCCTAATGCGAGACCTATTGCATTGCAAATGCTTGTTTATATAAACCATTCGCCTAGAGTTCAGTTCTTGAGTGTGTGAGACAATTTGCTGACTGAGTGTGTACAACAAATGCTTTACACTGTCCTCTGATACTGCCTTACTGCTAGACCAAGCTACCACTTTAGAGAGTAAGGTTATATCTAACTTTAACCTCTGCCAAACCTCTGGGGACTGTGAACTCAGTACACCCTGTACCTATTTGGGAACAGTATATACAGAGCCACTTTCTCACAACCCTGCCTTAGGGTCAAAGGCCTGCTGTAGGGGTAACTTGCATATATTAGATGAAGTGACTTTGGCAGGAGACACAAGTGTCTCATGTTGTGTTTTCACTCATGGTTTGCACCATGCCATGCAGCCTGCAATCGCAGTCTGTGTGAAATTTGTATGTTGGTCCCTTAAGGTGGCACAAGATATGCTGCAGTCCTTAGAGTGCCCATGCTCTTGGTACCTAGAGTACCGTGTACTAGGGACTTTAAGGGGTGCTAAATTCCTTTGCCAATTGTAGCACAATTAGCAAACACCTTGTGTTAGGGAAGGAAAACTGCCACTAAGGTCTGGTTAGCAGGCCTCCATGCACTGTCCGAGTCAAAAATCCGCATCCGGTAGCTAAAGAGAGGGGCTAACTGCAACAAAAGCCTAATTCTCTACACTTCTAACGACGCAATAAATTCTAGGGCCTTTGTTAGCTTGAATCTTATCCACATGAATATTAAAGTTGACTTTACTGGATGTCAGATACCAAACTAAGGAAGCAAGAGACTGTTCTGCAGAGAATTGGCAAATTCACACCATAAATTCCAGACAAAAATGACCCTGATTTCTCTAGCTTGCAGTTCATATCTGTATGATTTAATTAAAGGTGGATTGTGTTAATAAAATCAAATTGCCACCAAATTTTATGATGTTTAATTAAAGGTTTGGGTTAATATTTGAGTAAAGTATTGATACTTATTTGATTACATTTAATGTAAATACTTTTAGGGGTTTGAGTAAGTAATAGGCTTAAGGTAAGATTAATGCTTTTATTACATGTGCTACAATTTATATTAAATGATGAATTTAGATTAATAAAAACGATTTATTGGAAAGAAATTTAAATTAAATCTAAGCGTCCGAGTTAGATTTGGTATAATTTTAAATGTTGCAAAATAAGTTTCTGTTGATATTAGGGTTTTTAGAAATGAGGAGAAATATTTAGGTAAGATACTTCTGCTAACTGCTAGAAGTAAAGGAAAGTTGTGTAATTTAATTGAAATTAAGGCTTCGAGATAAATTGAAGAAAAACATTTAATTAAATGTCAATGAAGGGAAATCAATCTAGTATTGTGGGTTATTAGTGTCCCCTTCTTGAAAATTGGGTTTAATATAAAACCGCATCAAGAGTCTGGAATTATCTTTAGTTTTAAATAGCAGATTCAGCAACAGTTCCTTTCCAAACATTGTCTGATTTTAAACTTATTTGTATGCACTTGATTTGGGCCGGCACACCCGATTTGCCTTCTAGATTAAATTAGATAAATACTTTTTTGTCAGTCAGTGGTAGTGCTGCCCCAAACCTGAGTGCTTATGGGCCACGATTCTCCAGTTGATAAATTGTTTTATATACCTCCAAACATTCACTGGCTTGGGTCCTTTTTAGGTCGCGCCTGAGCTAGCGCTTTAGCGCTGCTCTCGCGAGAGCTTTTGTAAAAGGGTGATCTGGAAGTTCAAACTAGTGCTTTTCAGGCCTCCAAATACAGTGCATGTGCGCTGGGCGCGCGCACCATTTGGCAGCCTGAAAAGCACTGCCTGATCACTTTCGCGGCCGCTTTGATGTCCTCCGTGAGCCGCGCGGCCACTGAGGACATCAAAGCGGCCGCGAAAGTGCACACCATTTGCCACCCCTTCCTGCTTTCTTGGAATAATGTTTATCTGGCCCAGCGCAGGCGAGAGATGTGCTGAAACGGGGGAATGCATCTGAAAAGCACGCGCTGCTTCTGTAACAGGACAAAGGACATTAATGAAACATAACCCGCAAGTCCCTGTATATCTGCCTAATGGAAAGCGATAAACAGGACGGAATCTCACCAGCCTGGGACTGCAGCCCGCTCAGAAGGCAGCCGAGCCATTGTTGGCGCTATAATGGAATCAGCCGACGGTGTGATTTTCACATCAATTTAGAAAATTCCATTTATCTCACGCTGAAGTCTTAAAATCGATTGCCTCCCCCGAGCCCTGCGCAGGATTACCGGAAGTAACTGTAAACAGCTTAGTCCCATCCGACACAGAGCTTCACGAGGAAGCAGTGAGCATTTCTGGCCTCTGGGCGCTACATAGCTGCTAGAGTAGACTCTGTACTGGCACCCGCACTTCAATGGATGACATGGCATATCCAAGATAACAGTATGACGTATGAACCGGCTCTGGTGTGCAGTTTTCTGGTGATCTCCGCAGAGGGGCTGGCAGTGAAACTGGGATATATTGGTCCACGGGGCCTTCTGATTAAGCTTGCCCGCATCGGCCCCTCTGCCCTCAGCAGACAGACAGCAATAAACGACCTACAGATAGTGCTCGTGTGTTTGGGCGCGCGGGAGGGGTGGTGTGGGATTTCACTGACTCTCTTTTCCACTACGATTCTTATGCTGTTACTAAATAGAAATGTAATGTTTTCGTTCTTCCTTAAAACCCTATGTCCCTAGTGTACTTCTCATGTCTTTGCGCCTACTGCCTTCCCTATGAGCATTAAATCAAATGGCGCTGTTAATGTGCTGAGGTGTGACTTTCTCCCCCCAACCGAGCCCATCTTGCACTAGTCTACCAATGACCTCTGACAGACGCTTGACTATGCGAGCAAAGATGTCAACATACGTCCTCTGAGACCGGCTGCTTCACCCCGTTGGGTTCTCCAGAAGCATCAGGCTGTCCCACAAGTGACTGACTCCGTCCCAGCCTTATCTGCCCATGTCACTGACTCTGCCCCAATATTACCGGCTCCTTCAGAAGCACCAAGCTGTCTCGTGAGTGACCGACTGTCTCAGCCCTTCAGAAACCCACTGTTTCCTAACGACCCAGTCTCAATATTACCGGCCCTTCAGAAGCACCAAACTGCCCCTCAAATGACCACTCTGTCCCAGCTCTTGTCCTTCTTACGGTGCACACATGAAGAGTTATTGCGTCGCAACAAATAATACGGCGGGAGTGGGCAGTAAAGGCAATGATTCCCAGTCGTTTTCGTTTGGTTTTATTGAATAGTTTTGGGCTTCCAGAGGAAAAAAAATCAAACTATAAAGAAAGCATGGCAAAAGAGTGGCTTTACTTCTCTAGCGCTTGGGGCTGTACAACTCGCCTCTATGCGCTATGAGCAGACCTACTCGGTTCGGTCCTTGTGTTTCTTGGGCTTGGTGTAGACAGTGACCCTTTCCGTCTTGAAGTGCAGCTACAACAGACTGTGCACATACAATGCGCTCACTTCTCACCTGAGCATACTGTAGAAACCTAACCATGAGTACAAAACTTTAAACCGTGCAGGGGACCTCAGTAGCTCATGTGAACACCCCTTAGCTATGCCCCCCCTTACACACACCTTATTTCTGATCGTGACAACCTCCCGTGTAGTTGCAATAAACTCTCGCAGCACTCTGTGCTCCATGGGGCGAGAAGCCGCCAGCGCATTTGGCCCATTTGGTAGCTTTGCGGAGCTTTGAAAACAAGCATTTGCAATGCAATAGGTCTCGCATTTACGAGAGTTTAAGCCATTGGCATTGTAAATGACAATGTCTTTTATTTAGGTTTTAAAAACCAAAACATAAAGAAAAGGAATTGTCATTTACAATGCCAATAGCTCAAACTCGCGAAATGCGAGACCTATTGCATTGCAAATGCTTGTTTAGGTCTTGCCTTGGCAGAGCTTGTGCGGTCTCTTTGAGACATGCTGTATTCAGTTATGGATTTGGAGCACTGCCCATCTTTCCGCCCATCTTTTTTTATTGGCTCCTGTCACTGTCCTTTGTAAACTGTGGCTTTTCATTGGTCAATAGACTTAGTAGTCAATCCTTAGTACCGCCTTGTCCCATCTTGTAACCTCCAATGAGGACACCTGCTGTTACATATGTTACTCCGTAAGCTTTAATTACAGCCTCTGAGCACTTTTTTTAAAAATAGGTTCGTCCTGCCTGCAACACAGGCAGGACATTCTCTCCCTCAACAGTTCTTTATCTTTTTATCCAGCATTATATGCTGTCCGAACGGGGCCACATGCCTTTCTTTTTCTGTTTAATTTTTAATGGCGACACCCACACTTTAGCTTTAAACATCTTAAGCTAAAGCGCGGGTGCCGCGATTGCTTTAAAAGTAAACAAATAGAAAATAAAATTGTTCATCTTTTTTTTGTTTACTTTTTAAGCAATCCTGTCTCCTGCAGCATAAGATGTTCAAAGCTAAAGCGGGGGCGCCTCCACTAACAAAATGTGAATAAATAAAAAAAAGCACTTGGCTGGTGTTTTTTTTTCCCATTTGTTTACCGTTTAGCAATTGTGGCACATGCGCGCGCTGTTTAGCTTTCAAAATCTTAAGCTAAAGCGCGTGTGCCACGTTTTTTTTTTAAGTAAAGAAATAGAAAACGTTTCTTTTTATTTCTTTACTTTTAAAGCAAGGGTGGCACCCATCCTTTAGCTTTCACCACCGTAAGCTAAAGCGCAGGTGCCGTGATTGCTTACGGTCTCGCATTTGCGAAAGTGAGCTATTGTCATTGTAAATGACAATGCCTTTAATTTAGGTTTACAAACCTGCAAGTGGTGTTAATGCACGGCTTGTAGGTTTTTTGTAAACACATAAAGGGCATTATTTACAATGCCAATAGCTCCAACTCTCGCAAATGCAAGACCTATTGCATTGCAAATTCATGGTCTATGTAGTTTGGTGTGTTGAGCAAACTATCAAGCAATTCACCCCAAAAATGTATTTCCCCAACGGGAGGTGTTTGTGTACTTTTCTATGTTTCAAGTAACCCATGCATTTTTTTTTTTTTATTGCTAATGTACACCATAGTGCCTGCGGCCTATGTGAGAAAGTGCCATCTTTCTTGCATGGTATGCCCCCACTTTTTGCTAAATTGCTGAATGTACTTCGATTGAGTGTACCCTGGGTTCCTGCCAATCAGGTGCCCAGGGCCTATGTTCCTTCCTTAAACCACACAAACTCCAAATTGGCAAACCCTAGCCACATGTCAGCCCCTAGTAAATGGTACCCTAGGTACCCAGGGCCTTGTGGCCAGGGAAGGCCTCTAAGGGCTGCAGCACTCATTGTGCCACCCTCAGAGGCCCTGTACCCTTACTCACACACACTGCCCTTGCAGGCTGAGTGTCTGGGTGCAGGACAAAACAAAGAGTCGACATGGCACACATCACTGTGTACCATGCCCATCACCTACACTGCCGAGGCATTTGTCAGCCACCCCTCTACCTGGGTGCATTACGCCTATGGTGTGGGCACAGGAGCAGGAGCCCTGTGCCCCTACAGTACCCGGGTCCATTCCTGGGCACTGTAAGTGCAGTGCTGTCATTTAAGAGTGCATGGTGCTGGGAGCTTGTCAAACACGAGCTCCACAGCACCATATTGGCAACACTGAAGCCTGGGAAGTTTGGTATCAAACTTCTCAGCACATTGAACCCACACTGATGCCAGTGTAGGATTTAATGTACTAAGCACCCCAGAGGGCATCTTAGAGATGCCCCCTTACAGCTAACTTACAATCCACATCTGCTCTGAGGCTGCCCAGGCTGCCACACAGCAGACACGTTGCTGGACCCCTGGGTGGGAGAGCCCCTGCTCTCCCGGGCCTGCAACAATGCACATCCTGGGTGAGGTGAGAAATCTCCTCCCCCAGGATGAGCAAAGGGAAGCTTCAAAGGCAGGCCGCCATTTGGAGTTTCCCCGGGCCACTGCAACCCCCCACTCTGGCGGGAAGCTTGGCCGGAAACCCCATACAAGGACAGGGGATGTGCCAGCCTGCCCACCCCACCCCTCAGGTGGGGGAGGCGAGGTGAAGCACATCTCCGGGCTCTCGCCATCTTGAAGATGGGAGGCCCTACCCTATCAGGATTAGGCTACTGCCCCCCTCCCACAGGAGAGAGGCAGGATAGGGGGTGTACCCACCCCAGGACAGGGACCCATTGGTCCCTGGCCTTCACCTACCTGTAACGCCCCTAAATCTAGTATTTAGGGGCCCCCTGAACCTTCCTTCCTTAGATTCCAGATAGAAAACTACAAGAAGAGCAAGAAGAACAACAACTGCTTTGGCCCCAGCCCTACCGGCCTGTCGACTCTCGAACCTGCACCAGCGCGGCATCTCTCGTGGCCAGCAACCTCACCAACCCCGGAGGACCTGGCTACCTTTTAGCTCTAAGCCCCTGGGACTCCCACGAGTAGAGGCTCTACTCAAGAAACCTATTTGCTATCCCTGGCACCAGCCCGGGACCGCGGACCCAACACACTCTGCACCAGCCAAGCCTGGCCAGTGCCGGAGTGGACAAAGACCCTGAGGACGACCCCACGGCGACTGTGACCCAGAGTCCGGCACCCAAGGACCCCCTCGACATCCCGGAAGAAGCCTGCAGCCTCAGAACCAAGTGCCACCCCAGCCGCGATCAACCAGAGGGTAAGATTCCCGACGTCAAAAGGCACCCCTGCACCCGGCGCCCTGCGACCCCCCTGTGCCCAATCCCGGGGTACCCACTTAACCTACAACTACCCAACTTACCTCTCGAAGTGGTGGTGGCACCTGAAACATCCTCGTCCCCGAGCCTGCAGCCTTTTTCCAAACCGGAACATTCCCATTGATTTCCATTGAGCGCCCGAAGGCTCAAAAGCACCCTGCACCCAGCCGCCCGAGTGGCCCTGGCAGTGCCCTCTCTACACTAACCTACTTCCCCACTTGCCCTGAGTAAGTGACCAGGAGCCCAGCTCCCACAGCCGCGTGGCTTGCCAGACAGCAGCCACCAACCAAGGCCCCCCTATCCCTCATAGGATAGCATTGGGCCTAACTCTCTCTGCACCCGGCCGTTCTGAAACCGCTGAGGGTGAACCAACTGTACCTACCTGACACTGGGGGACCCCTGAGTCCATGCCCGGAATTTCAACTCTGCCAGTCGAGTACTTACCCTTAAACCGCTAACTTCATTTTCCTCATAGGGTAACATTGACTGGCTTTTTCTTCAAAAATCTTCTAAGTGTGAACTTTTCAAAACTGCAAAAATTCACCAAAAATCAGCCAAGTGACAAAAACGAATTTACTCACCTGCTCCCAGGTGAGCTCCCAGTGCTGGATCTTGGTGCCCAGCCCTGACTCTGAAAAGTGTTCACAACTATACTTACCTCTAACTCATTTTTCTCCCATAGGAAACCATTGTCTGCTTTTCTGTGAAATTTCTTCTAAGTGTCTACTTTTGCAAATTTGAAATATTCTTTTAAAATCGTACCATTTCTGCAAACGAAATTACTTACCTGCTTTTGATAAGGACCCCAGTCCTGGGTCTAGGCACCCAGTCCTGGATTACTAAAGTAACGATAAAGTACTCTACCTGCAATGTGAATTTCTTGCCATAGAGATCCATTGAATGTTTTCTTTGAAATATTTTCTAAGTGCTAACTTTTGAAATAGCTAAATATTATTTAAAAATCATTACAGTTAAGTCGACTTTCATCACTTGATTCTGAATACTGACCCAAGGCTGGTTCTAGGAGCCAGACCTGGAATTCCAAAAGTAATCTGAAAAGTAATTTATTACAAATAACCTGAATTTACCATTGAGCTCAATGCATTGTTATGTTTAGGAAATAGGATTGTTTATTGCAACCAACTGTGACTGTTTACACAAATTTATTGCTTAAGACAAAAGTATTTATATTCAACCTCTCATTCTGAGAAAGTATATTTTTACCCCCTTTGTGGTTCTAAAAAATAAAACAAGCATATATTTTATATATACAAACCATTGGCCTGGAGTTCAGTTATTGAGTGTGTGAAACCATTTGCTGACTGAGTGTGTACAATAAATGCTTTACACTGTCCTCTGGTACTGCCTTACTGCTCGACCAAGCTACCACTTTTGAGAGTAAGGTCATACCTAACTTTGACCTCTATCAGCCTCTGGGGGACTGTGGACTCTGTACACCCTGTACCTATTAGGGAACAGTATATACAGAGCCACTTTCTCACAGCCTACAGTCATTAAACATTTTGATCTAGTATGGCAAAAACGTACTTCATGAAACAAACTGATACAAATTTGTAGTCTGTATAGGATATGCACTCGCTGTTGAAAGTACACAATTTATGATGCTTAAACTTTGCTCTGATTTAAAGTTGTAGTGGAGGGTGTACTTCAAGTACAGATATTGCACATGGTCTTGCTGGATTCCCTTTCCACCATAGCACAATCTTATTGTAGTGCTAAAGCAGTTTCTTTTATAAAAGTAGTGGCATTGACCTGAGCAGCGCACAACTCAAATATGGCGTTTCACAATTTTCACTTGTTCAAAGCACTGCAAATGATTTATATGCAGTACTTTGCAAGGTTTAGTGAGCTGTGGGCCTTTCTCCAGCATCTTTAACCAAGGAAGACTTGGACAAATGAATTGAGGGAATTTGCTATCCCTTTGACTTACTTTGAAGTGCAGGAATCTTTACACAATAGAAAGAGAAATGTAAAGGAAAGTGCATTTCATAGTACGGCATAAAGCCCGCATATACGCGTTTTTTTCTATTAAGCTAGTATTGGCTGAAGGAGTCCATGCTCTTCAAATTTAACATGTAATGAACTGTTGTAATTGCAAGACCGCAGGAATCATTTGTTTGCAAAAAGGAATAAAGAACACAGAGGATCATGTGAACCTGAACGTGGCTGAAATGCTTCCTTAATGTCTCATAATTAATAGTTTCAGATGAAGCAATAGCACATGTAGCCCAGAACATTAATTGGACTGTTTTTTTAACCATGTCAAGTAGCACATATAAGCAGACGAATAAAGTAATCCTTTCCAAAACGGACTCCTCGCCCTCGTAGTACAGATACATAGTGTAAAACTCATCTTGAAACAATTAGGTGTGTGCTTCATTCTGGGTATATCATTGAGAAAACTCTCTTGAAAACACTTCAGCTTTCAAGTTGCTTTGGACTTCTTCGAGCAGTGTGGCCTGCAGTGTAGGTTTTTATGCAAAATTAAATGCATTGAATCTAAATGTAAACAAAAAAAAAAGGATGACGGGCATAAGATCCTTAAACAGTCTTGCTGACATTTTTATGTATGATTTCCAATTACAGCTCTTTTCTCGTACTAAATTAACCAGTTTCCTTGATGAGGAAAATATTGTGAATAATAAAGAATGGCCACATTATTATTCTTGCGTTATCCAGGTTGACAGTAATAAGCAAGTTCTATTTATTTGAAATATCTTCACCTTAAATGAGTTTTAGGAGATTTCAGTCTCCTTCACCAGTATTTAATGTTGAAACCAGACTTGTGGGTTGTCCTTGGAAATCTACTTTTGAATCGCTTTGCTGTTGATTTAATGTTGACTAAAGCTCTTGGGTTGCCACCCACTTTGTGTGTTGGGTGTTTGATCTTTTGAACAACTTACTGTGCTTTATAGACGCATAGTAATGCTTCAGAGTCTGCCAGCCAAAAATTGTTTTACAAGTCCACATCAGTTACTAGTTTTGTGGACCGATTTAGCAACCGAACATTCTATGCATGTGCTTTGTTTTAAAGACTCTTGGCTACATTGTCGATTGCCCGAAATTTCAGATTGTAGTGTATTATTAAATGTAGTTGCCATTTTGTATATCAACCAAGAGCACATGCATCAGTGGAAAAGCTACTACTCCTTTATTCACGGACAGCCTCTCCTGCCTGATATTTACTTTTTTTTAAATTTATTTTTTTTCAGTGCCATTTTAGGCACCCTCAGGTGGCATTTGCCTATAACACGGATTCTGCAGCTTTATATGTTCATTAATTTGGTTTGTCAGAACCACCAAGAGGAAAATGTAATTTGTATGATTTGGTGTTTCCAAGAGTCAGATGGTCGGTGAAGCTGAAGGAGCTCTGGGGGTTTAGTTTGTAATCACTGCTTAGTTGTTGTAAATTTGTGATAGGTTACAGAGTATTGTTTTCTTTTAATAACTTCTCTTATTCCAATACAATTTTCTTTACAGTTTAAGTTTAGAACAAGTCTATTTACTGTCCACTGTATCATTACTTTTATATTTCAAACTTTTTCAAATTTACATGCATCTATTTCTTTCAGGTTTTCGTGGTGCTCACAAATATAGGAAGATTAAAAAGGCTGGAAAGTCACTAAAGGATTACATGGATGCACCTCTTCGAGAGCCTCTTATAGGTAGATATCTTAACTATATCTTGCTTCTTAAACTTATCAAAGAAAGTTTGACCTACTAATACATTTACACCTGGAAAAACCCTAGTTCTATTGAAGATAAGTACATTTTGAAGATTCTCCTTTAGAAGTTGCAAGACATTTTTAAAGGTAGATGTTAGATACTGTACCTATAAATAGTTACTTAACCTGGCAACAATAGCATACAAATGTTCATAAAGGATGCAGTGGTTGGACAGTAAATCAACTTATAGTTGCAAACCATAACTGGGGTGAATTTGGGTAAAACAATACCAAGACCTAATGAAAGCACTCTTTCAGAGTTATGGAAAAATCAGATATAAAGTACCATAAGACTAGTATGAGAGCTTCAGCAGAACGATCCAGAGGTATATAGAAATAATAAAAATCCAGCCCTGATGCTTACTCAGAAAATAATTTGCACTGCTGATAATGTTGGCTTTAGCATGTTGTGTATATTCACAGGGACACAATGTATAGGGAAACAGCAGAGTAAGCTAGAAAGTTGTATGTATACAGAATGTAAGGCCAGTTCTTGGTACTCATGGGTGACTGGGCATTACCCTCTGCTTATTTTAAACCTTTTTTACCATTGGTATCTCGGGCCACAGTACTGATGCAATGCAAATTAGATTGCCAAAGTTGAAATAATAGCGAAATAAATGTACAGCTACCATACAACTCGCAAACATGAAGGTCTTTGCACCTTCCCAGCCTGGCCCAAGTTATGATACCAGTTATTTTTACACCTACCTCACAGTAGGTGCAAGAATTGTAGCCTGATGGGAATTGATGTTCTATGGTCAATGTTTCAGATCAACCTGAAAATGTTAAGAAGCTCTCAGGTTTCGCTAACTAAATATAGGCTATTCAGTAACTTGATAAAGGCTGGGAAACTGGTACTCCGGCCTTACTTGGGTGTAACTGCAATTTATTGCAGCTTAGTCATTTTAGATCCTACCGCCTATACAAGTTTTCCATCCACAGGAATTTTTGGAGGTTTCCACAAGATCCATTTAGACAATCTGGTGTGGTGGCCACAAGGAATTAGTCAAGTTCCTGTTTTGAGGGCTAGTATCAAAAAGAGCATAGTGTGCAAAGAGTCCATGTTTTCCCTTATGAGTGGACAGGGGCTTGTCCTAGCTATTCCAAGATGCTATTTTTGGGGGCAGTGGGGTTGAGCTGCCTTAGGCTTATCAGAAAGGAGTGTTCAGCATCTGCGAATACACACCCGGTCAAACACACACACACTCACACTCACACTCTCCTGGACTTGAGGTGAGTAGAGGACATGGTCCATGGCAACACCAAGAGGTCACACAGGGCGGCCGGGTGCAGAGGTGCAATACAGCTTCGGGTGCCCGATGTTAGTCATTTGGGATTGGTCTGGTCAGAAAGAGGCTGCAGGTTTGGACTGGGAGACCAGTCGTTTTGAACCAACTGGGGGGGGGGGGGGGCTCAGGTCTCACGATGCTCTGGGACATCTTTGGTCCTCTTCTCCTGGGGCCTGGATGGCCGGGTGCAGAGGTGTTTGGAGACGTCTGTTTTTCATCACCGTAAACGCTGTTGATAAAGGGGGCCTGCACAAAGAGGCTGCAGGCGGTGTAGGGAAGTCTACAGCTGGGAAACTTGGGGTGGGATTCGAGTCTGGAAGGTCTGGGGACCACGCTGGCACGGTTTGCCCTCTTGAGCTTTGCTAGGCGGCACAGGTGTAGTGGTGCTTTTTCGGTGTCGTGTATTTGGCAGTCCGGAGTCCTCGCAGCTCTTCTGTGATGACTGTAGTGACAGCTGGCAGAGTTGGTGCCAATTTTCCCAAATAGAGAGATAAAGGGCTTTCATATAAAGTTGGCGCGAAGTCAGTTGCTGGTCAACTGTTCTTGCTTTTTGCGACTCTTCAGCGTCTCTCCTCTTCTTTCAGGTTCGCAGGATCTGATTTCCTGGTCCCAGGGGCTCCCCTAAATGTTGGATTTAGGGGCACTAGGTGAGTGTAGGGTACTAGCCAATGGGCTACTTAGCCCTGGGGTCATGAATCTCTATATATATGACAACTTCCTGGGAGAAGTGGGCATAACCCTGTCAGAGTTCCTAAGTTTGCCATTACAAAGATGGTAGATTTCTGATTTTCGTATTCACTTCAGGTAGCCCACCTTAGGGGTGGAACTATTCTGAAAGTGAACATGACTTCTCTGACTACTAATTTTCCTGCCTGTTCAAGTGGCAAATGTAACCTGGACACAGGGGGGGGGGCAGTCAGCATCCCCTCCTGTGAGAGAAGCCAGATTCACATACCAAAAGCAGTGGGCTCTTTGAAACTCCCTGCCTTGAAATGCTAATTTGCAGGTCATCCCGTGGGTGGGGGTGTAAGCACAGTCTGCCCAAGCTGGCTTTGTTCCTGACCTCCTAAGAGCAAAGGCCCTCTGCTTTGGGCGTCAGAAACTAGTCTGTGGTGGTGGGCTAGCTCGGACCAGTATGTCGGCACACTAGTAGTTGGTAGGTTTTCAGGGGCACCTCTAACGAGATGTTTGATACCATCATGTAGCTGGGGAACTTGTTTTCCCCAGTGTCCAGCACATGTACTTAAATTGGTTTCCCTGGTCACTTGTACTGGCAGCAGTTGAAATGGCCTGCACATGTGCATATCTGCTCATGCAGATATTGTATTGTAATTGTGTTGTATAGCGCTTACTACCCCTGACGAGGCATCTTAGCGCTTTTTGGCGAGTAGCACGCTACTCCGGGACCCATAGAGGATTAGTGTTGAATTAGTATAGTGAAACATGAAAGTAAATTTTAAGTGGTGGATATGTTAGTCAGTTATTTGAATTTGGAAGGATAGAAGAGGAAAAAGGTTTGTATTTATATAGCGCTTCTTACCCCTGATGGGGCGTTGAAGTGATTATTTTTTGGGGTGAGTAGCACGCTATTCCGGAAACCCATAAAGGATTAGTGTTGAATTTGTATGGTGAAATATGAAAGTAATTTGAGTGGTGGATAATCAGTTATTTGGAGTGAGAAGGATAGCGGAGGGATAGAAGGGAAAGAAAGGTTTGCATCCATATAGCGCCTGTTACCCCTGATGGGGTGTTGAAGCGCTTTTCTGGAGAGTAGCAGGCTACTCCGGAACCCATGAAGGATTGGTGTTGAAAATTGAAATGGGAAGTTGTTTGAGTGGTGTATGTTAGTCAGTTATCTTGATTGAGAAGGTTTGGGGAGGGGTAAAAGAGGGAAAAGGGATTGTGTTTATATAGCGTTTGTAACCCTGATGAGGTGTTGAAACGCTTTGTGGGCCAGTAGCACGCTACTCTGGAACCCATAAAGGATTAGTGGTGAATCAGTATAGTGGAGAATTATTATAGTGGAATATGGAATTAGAGAAGTGAACATGTTGGTCTGTTATTTTGATTGAAAAGGACAGTGGAGGGATAGAGTGAAGGATTTATTTTTTTAGGTCATAGCAGTAGGAGGAGGCTTTTGGATGAGTAAAAAAGGATTTTGGAGGGGAAAATTCAGAGGGAAGAGTTTAGAAAGGTTTGTTTTGGGGGATCGGTATAGTAAGAGGTATCAGATGATGCAAGGAGGGGTAGAGTAGGAGAGTCAAAGGGTTATTTGGGGGGGAACATAGTAGTGGTATGGGGTTTGGTATAAATGAGAGAATGGATGTAGAGGATATGATAGATGTATAAGGCGAGAGATAGTGTAGTGTGAGAGTGCCATCTTTCTTGCATGGTACGCCCCCACTTTTTGCTGAATTGCTGAATGTGCCCTGGACTCCTGCCAATCAGGTGCCCAGGGCATATGTTCCTTCCCTAAAGCAAACCAAACCCAAATTGGCAAACCCTGGTCACATGTCAGCCCCTGGTAAATGGTACCCTAGGTACCCAGGGCCTTGTGACCAGGGAAGGCCTCTAAGGGCTGCAGCACTCCTGGTGCCACCCTTAGAGGTCCTGTACCCTTACACACACACACACACACACACTCACACTCACACTCACACTCTCGACATGGCACACATCCCTGTGTGCCATGCCCATCACCTACACTGCCATGGCATACATCAGTCACCCCTCTAGCTGGGTGCCTTATGCCAATGGTGTGGGCGCAGGAGCCCTGTGCCCCTACAGTACCCAGGTCCATTCCTGGGCACTGTAAGTGCAGTGCTGCCATTTAAGAATACATGGTGCTGAGAGCTCGTCAAACACGAGCTCCACAGCACCATAATGGCAACACTAAAAACTGAGAAGTTTGGTATCAAACTTCTCAGCACATTAAACCCACACTGATGCCAGTGTGGGATTTAATGTACCCAGCACCCCAGGGGCATCTTAGAGGTGCCCCCTTAAACCTAACCTACAATCCACGTCTTCTCTGAGGCTGCCTAGGCTGCCACCCAGCAGACATGTTGCTGGACCCCTGGGTAGGAGAGCCCCTGCTCTCCTGGGCCTGCAACAATGCACATCCTGGGCGAGGCGCTAAATCTCCTCCCCCAGGATGGGCAGGGGGGAACTTCAAAGGCATGCCGCCTCTGTGAGCTTCGCCAGGCCCCTGCAACCCCCACTCTGGCGGGAAGCTTTGGCCGGAAACCCCAAATAAGGACAGGGGATGTGCCAGCCTGCCAACCCCACCCCTCAGGTGAGGGAGGCAAGGTGAAGCACATCTCCGGGCTCTCGCCATCTTGAAGATGGGGAGCCCTACCCTATCAGGACTAGGCTACTGCCCCCCTCAGGAGAGAGGCAGGATAGGGGGTGTACCCACCCCAGGACAGGGACCCATTGGTCCCTGCCCTTCACCTACCTGTAACGCCCCTAAATCTAGTATTTAGGGGCACCCTGAACCTTCCTTCCCCAGATTCCAGATTCGAAACTACAAAGAGCAAGAAGAAAGAAGATCTGCCCTGCAGCTGCTGAAAAGAGGAAGACACCAACTGCTTTGGCCCCAGCCCTACCGGCCTGTCGACCCTCGAACCTGCTCCAACCCGGCACCTCTTGTGGCCAGCAACCTCACCAACCCCGGAGGACCTGGCAACCTTTTGGCTCTAAGCCCCTGGGACTCCCATGAGTAGAGGCTCTACTCAAAAACCTATCTCTAATCCCTAGCCGCAGCCCGGAACTGCGAACCTAGCACACTCTGCACCAGCCAAGCCTGGCCAGTGCCGGAGTGAACAAAGACCCTGAGGACGACCCCACGGCGACTGTGACCCTGAGTCTGGCACCCAAGGACATCCCTAGACACTCCTGAAGAAGCCTGCAGCCTCAAAACAAGTTGTACCCCCACCCGCGATCAACAGAGGGTAAGATTTCCCAACACCAAAAGGCACATCTGCACACGGCGCCCTGCGGCCCCCTGTGCCCAATGCCGGGGTACCCACCTATCCTCCAACTACCCAACTTACCTTTCGAAGTGGTGGTGGCACCTGAAGAGTCCTCGTCCCCGAGCTTGCAGTCTTTTTCTAAACCGGAGATTTCCCATTGAAATCAGTTGAGCGCCCGAAGGCTCAAAAGCACTCTGCGACCAGCCGCCCGAGTGGCCCTGGCAGTGAAAACTCTACACCTACCCACTTCCTCACTTGCCCTGAGTAAGTGACCAGGAGCCCAGCTCCCACAGCCGGGTGGCTTGCCAGTCAGCAGCCACCAACCAAGGCCCCCCTATCCCTCCTAGGATAACATTGGGCCTAACTCTCTCTGCACCCGGCCACCCTAGAGCCGCTGAGGGTGAACCAACTGTACCTACCTGACCGTGGGGGACCCCTGAGTCTATGCCCAGAACCTCAACTCTGCCAGTCGAGTACTTACCCTTAAACCGCAAACTCTATTTTCCTCATAGGGTAACATTGACTGGCTTTTTTCTAAGTGTGGACTTTTCAAATCTTAAAATATTCACCAAAAATCAGCCGAGTAACAAACAAAATTACTCACCTGCTCTTAGGTGAGCTCCCAGTGCTGGATCTTGGTGCCCAGCACTGACTCTGAAAAATACTTACAACGGTACTTACCCTTAACTCAATTTTCTTCCATAGGAAACCATTGACTGTTTTTCTGTGAAATTTCTTCCAAGTGTCGATTTCTGCAATCTTTAAATATTCTTCAAAAAACGTATAATATCTGAAAAAGTAATTACTTACCTGTTTTGTATAAAGGTCCCAGTACTGAGTCTAGGCACCCAGTACTGGATTACAAAAGTAACGAGAACATACTGTACCTGTAACCTGAATTTTCTTCCATAGGGAATCATTGACTGTTTTCTTTGAAATATTTTCTAAGTGTCAACTTTTAAAATAGCTAAATATTGTTTAAAAATCATTACAGTAATTAAGTCGACTCATCACTTGATTCTGAGTACTGACCCAGGACTGAATCTAGGATCCAGTCCTGGAATTCCAAAAGTAATCTAAAAAGTAATCTGTTGCAAATAACTTGAATTTACCATTGAGCCCAATGCAGAAGTGTGTTTAAAAATAGAGTTGCCAACTGCAACCACTTGTAACTGTTTACAAAAGTCAATTGCATATTGCAAAAGTATTTATATGAAACATCTCATTCTGAGAAAGTATATTTTTATCCCCTTTGTGGCTCTAAAAATAAAACAAGTATATATTTTATATATATATATCAACCATTGGCCTAGAGTTCAGTTATTGAGTGTGTGAGACCATTTGCTGACTGAGTGTGTACAACAAATCCTTTACACTGTCCTCTGATGTTGCCTTACTGCTCGACCAAGCTACCACTTTAGAGAGTAAGGTTATATCTAACTTTTTGCAGCGTGAATCTTTCTGTATTCACTATGCTGTGCATTATTCCGCGATCTTGTGGTTGGGTCCGGATTCGTAGTCTTTTCTTTTTTTTTTTTTTTTTTGTAGCCCAGGTGGGCGTCGACGTACACCATTTGGTGCACCTCCCGTGACGTCGTCGTGCTTCCTGCGGAAGTCCCACCTTTGGGGCGCCATCTTCAGATTCTTTTTTCCGCCGTTGGGTCTGGATCGTCATCGGGAAGCTCCAGAATTACACTCTAAGGAAGAAGGAAGAAAAGCGAGTTTTGTCGATAGAAACACTAGAAGATATCAGGAAAGGAAAAGATTTCATCAGGAGCGCGAAGAAAGGAGGACCAGCGCCCTTTTCTTCGACGGCCTTGGAGAATGCACGCTCAGAGACCCTGAGCGCAATGGACAAGACGCCATTCAAGTTCTGCCCAAACTGCCACCACAAGTTCGCGCAGAGAGACCAGCATCCGGTCTGCAACCTCTGCCTACCGGTCGATCACCAGAGTATCGACTGCAACGCCTGCTCAGCCTTCGCGCCGAAGACACTCAGGGTGAGAGAGCGGCAGAGAAGGGCCAACGCCAGCATGGACGGCAAGGGGAAGCCCCCGACGCTCTACGCTCTGGGCCTCTCCTCAGACGACGAGGACAACGTCGCCGAGACAGCCGAAAACTTCACGGTCGTAGAGACCGACAAGAAAAAAGAAGACGAGGTAAGAGAATCGTCGAGCGCAAAACAAAAAGTACCTCGACAACACGAGGGTGACTCGAGAAAATCTGAGTCAAAGTCCACGAAGGGAGCCCCGGCGCCGAAAACTTCGGCGTCCAAAGGGGGAACCACGGACAAGAGGCCGAGCGGATCCTTAGATAAGGACTCCCCGGTGCCGAAAGACGCCGAAAGGCAAGGGTCGTCGAAAGCATCCCATGAAACGGGCCGATCGACGCAGAAAGAACGTTCGACGTCGACGCAAGGTTCATCGAAAAGACCCGCGGTCGGCGCCGAAAGCATCTCCGAGATGGAGAAGAAGAAGAGGCGGCTCGAGGCCGAGATGGAGAACATCCTTCAAAGAAAGAAGGAGTTCGACGCCAGAATGAAGGAATTCAAGATTCCAACGGTTCCATCAGCGGACGTCGAGGAGGTCGAAGACGAGTTCGACGCCGAAGGGCTGACAAGGGAACTCGAAGAGGAAGAAGAGCCCTATTATGAGGGAGAAGCCGAGGAAGAAGACCAACGGTCGTTCTACGAATCGGCGGCATCTACCAGCAACGACGTCGAATGGCACGATCTCGACACCGAAAACCCGGAGGAGCCCGTGGACACGTACCCTTCGAGGCCTTCGCCACCCGACGACATCGGGGTCTACAATATGGTGGTCAGGAGCGCAGCAATGGCCTTCGGCGTCAAACTCGACGAGGAGAAACCGAAAGCCGATTTTCTCGTCGAGACACTGCTCCCCATCCAGACAAGGAGCCAGTTCCTCCCCATGCTACAAAGCGTGATGAATCAGGGGAGAGAAGCCTTCAAGGAACCTGCAACCTGCCGGTCGATCACGCCCAGGACAGAGAAGAAATATAAGCACTCCTCCCTAGACCCCCCTTACATCAAGGGTAGCGTGACCGCGGACTCCATCATAGCCTCCACGGCCAGGAGAAGGGCCAACGTACCAGCAACTTCGGGCCCACCCCCGGATAAGGAGAGCAGGAGGATTGACCTCACAGGAAGAAAGGTCGAGAGGAACGCCGCAATGCACTGGCGCATGGCGAATTCAAATGCACTCCTCCATAGACACCAGTACCAGCACTGGGATGAGATGGGGGAGTTAGTAAAGCACCTCCCCGAAGAATTCCGGCAGAGAGCCTCTCACCTGATAGATGAAGGCAAAAACATCGCCAACTCCTGTATAAAGACGGCGTTGGATGGGGCAGAGACTTCAGCAAGACTCATGGCCATAGGGGTCACAGAGAGGAGGCATGCATGGCTAAGAATCTCGGGATTCAAACCGGAAGTGCAGAACAACATCCTTGGCACCCCGTTCAATGGAGAGACACTGTTCGGAGCAACAGTGGACGACAAGCTCACCCAGCTGAAAAAAGAAAACGAGACGGCGAGGTCCATGGGGGCCCTACAGCTGAGGGGAATGAGGCGAGGAAATCCCTCGAGGACCCTACGGTAGGGGAGGAAGCCAGCAGGGGACGTCGCACCAGGCGTTCCAACAAAGTCAGCAGGGTGAAGGTCACGGACAAGGTCAACAGAAGCAAAACTGGCAATATCAACCTCGGGGCCAGTCCTTTCGCGGGAGAGGGAACGGACGTGGCCAAAGGAGGAGAGGGGGCGAACAGCCCTCGACAAAGTGACTCAGCACGCAAGAGGACGCCTACCCTCGTCAGGACCCCAAGGGTGAGGCGCAAAAAAGTGTCATCAGGGGGAAGAGAAAATTCAAGAGCCTACGAGCATACGACACCAGTAGGCGGAAGACTGAGGTTCTACCTTCAGGAGTGGCGGCGTATAACCACAGACAAGTGGATACGGAACGTTGTGCAGTACGGGTACTGCGTAGATTTGGAGAAAAGACCTCCAAACAGGAAACCAAGGGGAAGACTGAGATCTGCCCAAGAACTGGCAATACTCAGAGAAGAAACGCGGAAACTCCTGCAAAAGGGAGCCATAGAGACAGTGCCGTTCAGAGAACGCAACAAAGGGGTCTACTCAAACTACTTCGTGGTTCCGAAGGTAGACGGAGACCTCAGACCCATACTAGACCTCCGTTACCTAAACAAGTTCATCAGAACGCAAAGGTTCAAAATGACTTCACTGCAGGAGGTTCTGCCACAGATAAGAGAAGGGGACTTCATGGTCACCGTGGACCTCAAGGATGCCTATCTTCACATCCCAATAAACAGAAGGCACAAGGGCCTTCTAAGATTCAACATCGAACAAGAACACTACCAGTTCACGACCCTGGCCTTCGGATTAAAATCAGCACCAAGGGTCTTTACAAAATGCCTGTCGGCGGTAGCGGCGCACCTACGAAGGCAGGGAATACATGTCTACCCCTACTTGGACGACTGGCTGGTCAAGGCAAACTCACGCGGAAAGTGCGAGAGGCACGCAAAACGCGTAACAGACACCCTCACAAAACTGGGATTCTCGATCCACTGGGGAAAATCATCGATGGAACCAGAGCAGGTGAAGATTTTCCTGGGGGCAAAGATCAACTCCCGCAACAGTACAGTAGTGCCCAGCGAGAGGAGGACAGAGGCTCTACTGAAGGAGGCGAAGCTCTACCAGAAGGGGCGAGCTCTGACAGTGAGGGCTGTGAGCAAGATGATGGGGATGATGGCGTCCTGTATCCAGCTGGTGCCGAATGTACGCCTGCACATGAGACCATTCCAGGAATGGCTACAACAACAATGGTCACAAGCAAACGGAAGCTGGGAGGATCTAGTGGTTGTTACGCACGCAGTGCAGGAGGAGATAACTTGGTGGAACAGAGGCAACATAACAGCAGGGAGAAGCCTGACACCACCAATCCCAACAGTGACCATTACCACGGACGCATCGCAGAAGGGATGGGGAGCGCACATGGACAACCTCAGAGTGAGGGGTCTATGGGCCCCAGCAGATGCGGTCCGCCATATCAACTACCTCGAGTTGAAAACAATCCTGCTAGCCCTGAAGGCATTCCAGAGGCACCTGTTCAACAAGAGGGTGTTGGTCCAAACAGACAACACCACAGCGATGTTCTACATCAACAAACAAGGGGGGACACAGTCGTTCCCGCTCTCATCCCTAGCTCAGGAGATTTGGAGATGGGCCATACCTCTCAGGATAGATCTACTGGCAATTCACCTACCGGGGAAGGACAATGTGGAGGCAGACTGGCTAAGCAGGCAGACCTCAGCATCACACGAGTGGGAGCTCAATGGCCAGGAAACGGAGAAACTCTTCCGGAGATGGGGGACTCCCACAATAGACCTTTTTGCAACACGCCACAATGCAAAATGCCAAAGCTTCGCGTCCAGGCAACCAGATCAGCAATCCAAGGGAAATGCCCTATGGATAAGCTGGTCGAGGACATTTGCCTACGCCTTTCCACCGATACCCCTGTTGCACAGAGTGCTCGACAAGTGCAGAACCAGCAACATGACCCTGATCCTGGTGGCTCCGCAGTGGGCGAGGCAGACATGGTTCTCACAAATTCAAGAAATGGCACAAGGCGACCCATACAGGTTCGAGAGGAGGAAGGACCTGCTCTCAATGCAAAACGGAGAGGTCCTGCACCCAGAGCCAGAGACCCTCAACCTGGCGGCATGGCTCCTGAAGACATAGAGTTCGCGCACCTAAGATTGCCGCCGAGCACGATGCGAGTGCTACGGGAGGCGAGGAAACCAACTACACGAAAATGCTACAGCGCAAAATGGAAGAGGTTCACTGTGTGGTGCCGGAAAAAGGGCCTGCAAAACAGAATGACAAGAGACTCAACAGTACTGAGGTACCTCACACACCTTCTAAAGAGTAACCTCTGCTCGAGCTCACTAAGGGTACACCTAGCGGCCATCGTGGCCTACACCAGAGGTGAAAAAGGTGGAAGTTTCTTCAGCTCGCAGGTGGTGAGGAGATTCATGGAAGGAGCCAAAAGGATGGCCCCCCCGAAAAGGTTGCCGCCGCCGGCATGGAATCTGAATGTGGTCCTGACGGAGCTCCTGAGGGCACCGTTTGAACCCATTCACAAGGCCACACTGCAGATGTTGACTATGAAAACAGCCTTCCTGGTGGCCATAACCTCACTACGCAGGGTGAGCGAGCTTCAAGCACTAACGCTGCAGGAACCCTACATTCAGATTCACAAAGATAGAATAGTCCTGAGAACGGACCCACACTTCATGCCCAAGGTAGTGTCGGCGTTCCACATAAATCAGGCTATCCAGATACCAAGTTTCTTCCAAAACCCGACTACAAACGCAGAAAAGGCACTGCACACCCTCGATGCCAGAAGAGCGGTGATGCACTACATTGAGAGAACCAAGGAACTCAGGAAGTCGAAACAGCTGTTTGTGTCCTTTGCTACTAGCTTCATGGGTAGACCAGTGACTAAGGGCACCATCGCAAGGTGGATTGCCCTCACTATTCAATTCTGCCACAAACAGGCTGGACAGGAGCTAGCGGAGGGGCCGCAGGCTCACTCCACAAGGAAGAAAGGGGCCACCGTGGCCTTCCTGGCGAACACGCCCATCCAGGACATATGCCTCGCGGCAACTTGGGCATCTGTGCACACGTTCACGAAACACTACTGCGTGGACATTCAGATGAACAAGGAAGCACAGGTTGGACAGAAGGTGCTTCAGCACATTTTCAACGACCAACGCTCATCTACCACCCAGCCGCCACAGAACTAGGAAAACCGCTACAAAATCGATGCACAGCATAGTGAATCCAGAAAGATTCACGCTGCAAAACGAATAGTTTCTTACCTGTCGGTGTAGTTTTGCAGCTTGAAGATCTTTCTGGATTCACTAGCGAACCCACCCACCTCCGCCAGGAAGATGAGGCTGGAGGAAGAGGGGGTAAAATGGAAAAGATCAAAGAAATACAAACATACAGATAAAGGAACAAGAAGGATTAATCAATCGCCTAGGGTTAAAAAAAAAAAAAAAAAAAGAGGAAAGGAAAAAAGAACCCGAAGATGGTGCCCCAAAGGTGGGACTTCCGCAGGAAGCACGACGACGTCACGGGAGGTGCACCAAATGGTGTACGTCGACGCCCACCTGGGCTACAAAAAAAAAAAAAAAACAAAGAAAAGACTACGAATCCGGACCCAACCACAAGATCGCGGAATAATGCACAGCATAGTGAATCCAGAAAGATCTTCAAGCTGCAAAACTACACCGACAGGTAAGAAACTATTCGTTAGCCTCTGCCAAACCCTGGGGGACTGTGGACTCTGTACACCCTGTACCTATTAAGGAACAGTATATACAGAGCCACTTTCTTACAGGTAGTGCATGGGAAAGAGTATTACAAAGAAGGAAAGTTTGAGATTATTCAGAAAGTTGGGATAGAAGATTCGAGAGAAGTATAGGTTAAGAAATAGGGTAGTGCATTGAAAATGCTAAATTAGAAGGTAGTGATAAATATATAGATCCATAAGTACATTGAAAGTATACAGATGCATAAAGGAGGTAAGTATATGCAGATTAAATATATTGATAGAGGTACAGGATGAGAAATAAGGTAGTGCATTGGATATGTTTTTCAGGAGAAAAGTAACAGACACCCAGATCCAAGTACATGAAGGTACGTAGATGCACAATGGAAGCAAGTACATGTAGACCAAACGTAATTCTTCTACATGCTTATACAAGTTTATACAAAGCAATACACAAAGATAGGTACATATCTATAGTGAAAATAAATGCTTATATACAGAGGGACACATACATAGGGTGGGTATTAATGAATGGGAAAATGGCCAGCATTTCTGGCCCGGGTCCCGAACAGGCTCAAACAGGCACTCACCCTTGTCCTCCACCCATAGTTGAGACGCCCGGGCTGAGACTCCCTAAGCCTTGGCCGTTTATAGCCCAAGTAGTCCGGTGACCCCTTCAGCCAATGGGAACCCTAGCGCTAACACTATCCAATCACAACACTCGCCCTAAAATCTAGAACCAATAGGAGACCAGGACCTTACAGCCAATCTTAGCCCTAGTCCAAGCACCTAATCAGTTTCTAAAACCCTGATCTCTACGTCCAATAGAGGCCCTAGCCCTACCAGTAGTCTCAACCCTAGTCTAAACAACCAATGGCACAGGAAGCCCTAGTCCCTACTTCCAATAGTAAGCCTAACCCCACTCTTAGTTCCACACCTAGTCCAGCAACCAATAACACCAGATTGGACTACTGCAATGTGCTATATCTTGAGGCTTCCCAGGGTAGACTGAAAATGCTTCAAAGAGTTCAAAATGTGGCCGCGTGGTTGCTTTTGAACATTACCGGGTACTCTTGCACTGGTTCAGTACTCTAAGCTACATTCGCTTCCTATTAAAGAGTCTCATTCAAAGCATTTTGCTTTTGTCAGAAAATACCAAATCAGAAAAGTCCGCAATATATTTTCCCCTTGATTAAACAATACCTTCCCAGTGGGTGCCTCAGATCCTCGGAGACAGCACTGGTTGAGGTCCCTAAGATTAAGAGGGCACGTTTGGGTGGTAGCTCTTTTAGATCTCGGACTGCTAAACTATGGAATTCTCTCTTGTTGAAGCTGAGACTAGAACGTTCAGAATCCATTTTGAGAAAAATAAATGTAATCCCAGTTTTTCAAACAAGCTCAGTGAACAGTGGTGTGCAGTCAACCTATAGGTTTCTTGGAAGTCTAGTGTGGGGACACTCCGAATGGAGTAACCGTGCGCTCTACAAATTTCCTAACATAAGTGTATTACATGGTGAGGTCACACAAACGCACCGTATTATACACTCCATTTTTTCACAATGTAAATGGAGCGAAGAAAGTACTGTTTTAAAACTGCTAAGCAGCAGAAAATTTGTAAAATGTTAGTGATACGTAGGTGATTAGTTATTCATAATTAAGTTTGCCCTTTCTCTTTTGTATGCAGGTCTAGAACATGTGGTTGAATACGGTGTACCAGGAAAAGCGGAACCAAATTACCATTGTGAACTTTGTGGTTTTAAAACTGAGTTGGCACCTATGATCGAACATCTAAATGGATTCAGACACAGAAGAGCATATATTGTAAGTATATATCAAAGCAGTTTATTGCACCTGATTCCTGGGCAGTTTTGTAAACTTTAACATAAATGTATGAGTATTTCTTTGTAAATTTGTAACGCTATGTTTAGTTCATGCCCTTATCCTTCCATATGAAAAAAGGCCTCTATTCTGCCGTTGTTAAAAAAAAAAAAAAAAAAACCTTGACCCAGGAGAGATCAAGAATTATCTACCCATTGCGCGTCTCCTGCTACCAGCTATACTCTTTGAAAAGATCATGAACTCTCAGCTGGCACTATTTATTGAAGAGAATAAGCTACCGGATGATGCAGTTTGGCTTCAGGAAAAGACGTGGCACAGAAACCGCGCTTATCAAATCGTATGACGAGATTAGGTTTGTGATGAACAAAGGGGGTGCCACAGCACTGGTGCGATTGGATCTATCGGCAGCCTTTGACATGGTTGATCATACTACGCTGATCAATCGTGTCTCAGCCATAGGCATTGAGCATAAAGCCAAGCCCTCTGTCCTCATTTTTATCCAATCGCACCCAGTCAGTTAGTTTGGACGCCTTCACCAGTTTTTTCACTCCCATGTGGCGTTCCGCAAGTCCGACTTTGTTTAACATCTACATCACCGACTTAGCACGAGTAATTAAATCATTTGGAATGGGACTCAAGTCCACGCGGATGACTCAATTGGTGCTTGCCGTGCATAAAAATGGAGATGCAGTTTCGACCAGCTTTCATGATGGTATGCTGGCCATTAGTACCTGGATGTCTCAGCACTGTCTCAAATTGAACTCAACCAAGACAGAAGTAGTAATCTTTGGTATTCTTTCCCCATGGTGGTCCCCAGTCTGGTGGCCAGACAATCTGGGAGTACCCCCAAGCCCCGTTAAAAAGGCCAGGAACCTGGGTGTCATTTTTGACGACAGACTATCCTAAATACACCACTTTAATGCTGTGGTCTCCTCATCCTTCTATCTGTTAAGATTGATAAAGAAACGTACCTTTTGTGCCGGCTAATACTGGAAAAAAGTTAATCAGTGCTTTAGTCCTGTCCAAGGTTGTCTACTGCGACAGGCTTGCGAATTAATGCCCAGGAAAGGGTTCTTGGCAGATTGCAGTTGGTGCAGAACGCAGCTGCCAGGATGCTATCGGGTACTCCCAAGTTTAAGTGCATATCTAATGTGGTGCAACAGCTCCACTGGCTGCCCATAAAAAGTAGAACTAAGTTTAAAGCACTTTGCATTGCCTACAAGGCAATACACGATATAGGTCGGAAATACCTGAAGAAAGCCTTCATCATTCTTTAGCTCACTCCACCACCCCAGTTCAGACATGGCCATATGCAAATCAGTCTGACCCTGTGCCTCATGGGAACAGTCCAGCCCGAACTGCCAAGCCATGTCTTCCCTGGACCGGAAACAAGCATCCTGGGACCGGTTTTGGGTTCGTAACCCTCATCAGCCAGGCTATCTTGAATCCAGTGGCAAAGTGAGCAAGGGACCCACGTCTGGGCATACCCTGCCAACTTAGGGCGAACAAAGCGATACCAAAGGGGATGATGGAAGGAGCGTTTGAGCTAATCAAACACTCACCCCCAGTCAACTGATCTGGGTTTAATCCATCAGCATTCTTTAGCTCACTCCACCACCCCAGTTCAGACATGGCCATATGCAAATCAGTCTGACCCTGTGCCTCATGGGAACAATGGATTTAGGCCCAGATCTCTGTACTGGGGAAAATGTATGACATTGTTCTGCATTCTGTCCATCAACTGTTGTTTTAGCATTTGTCACCCCGAGTGGGAAGGGTATGCCCAGACGTGGGTCCCGTGCTCTCCATGCCACTGGAATCAAGCTATCCTGGCTGAAGAGGGGTGAAACCCCGAAACCGGTCCTAGGATGCTTGTTTCCAGTCCAGGGAGGACCTGGCTTGGCAGTTCGGGCTGGACTGTTCCAATGAGGCACATGGTCAAGACTGATTTGCATATGGCTGGGTTCAAACTGGAACGGCATGGTGAGCAAAAAACCGATGGATTTAGGCCCAGATCTCTGTACTGGGGTGAATGTATGACATTGTTCTGCATTCTGTCCAACTGTTTTTGCATTTCTGGCTTACAAGCCCATCAGATCTCTCAGTTCGGCGGATGCTAAACTCCTGGCCGTCCCCAAACCTAAAAAAGGCCAACTGGGGTGACAGAAGCTTCATAGTCACCACATCCAAACTTTGGAATTCTCTTCCTGTGCACATTAAGCCTAGTCCCACGCTATCATTTAGAAAACAAATAAAAACTTTGCTTTTCAAGCAATAGGTTTTCTCTCACCCGCCAGTAGCTACACTTCCAACACATAGCGCCGAGACACCTACGGGTATTTGTGCGCTTTACAAGTTGTTAAAATAAAAAATAGAAAATAGCACACAATTTATATTTGGGGCGAAGAGGGCAGAGGGAGAGGACACCGTGACACACAATGCTAAGAAATTTGGAAGATACAGCAGGTAGGTCAGAATCTGTGTATTAACCTTTGCTTGTATGTATCCCCTACTGTTTAATGTTCATGGTCCCCTACCCTCTTCCCCACCCGCTTTCCTTCCGCAGAGTAAAGAATTTCCATTCTTGCTGAAAGCTCCTCCAGGCCAGAAAGAAGACAAAGTGCAATTTTTGAGGAGGATGGCTGCAGATATAGAGCGAGATGAAGGATTAAAAATGTATAGGGTGAGTTCAGAGCACTTTTATTTTAACGTATTGTTAAATACATTTTATTGAAACTGTCACTCGGTTAATAAAAGTTCACCTGATTAGGAGTCTGCTGATGAAGAGGACATTCACAGTTGACCTGACTAGCACTGTTTAATCTTGTTCCTATCCTGACTGAACCAGTGCACTTAAAGCTTTCATCAGGATGTAGCATTCCTTCATTGTTCTTTGTGCATTACATTACTTTTGATCTTTTTACTTATTGGCTATTCATTTGCTTTGGGACTTGATTATTGTTAGTTCCTCGGGCTTGAAGGAATACTTTCCCAGTGCTCTTCTACAAGTACCATCACGACCTTTGTTTGACATTATATGCTCAGGTCTTCTCCATTATTAACAGAAAGCATTGAACTATGTTTGTGGCATTTGTAGCTGCAGCTGCAGATGCACATGCTCTGCATACCCCTGCTATCTAGCGTTGGGCTCGGACATGCACAACTTGGTTTTTTCTTTTCAGAAGTCTTACGAGTCATGAGGTGTTCACTACTCCTATACCCAGTATTGCGTATGATCATTGGTTCCATTGTTAAATTGTTTTCTTCCGCCTTCTGGTTCAGACGTGTTGCTGAAGCTCTGAGTCAACACTGTGTGGCGTTCACCGTCTGGGCTTTCCCGTGCTTCTACTCCCTGAGCAATTATGTTAGGCAGTTTTCCATCTCTGTTCTGTCTGCTCTGTCTTGGGATATTCCTCAGCGCTTCATTCGGGATTTTGACCCCCTTGGCCTTTCTCCTCGGCCACCTGCTTCGGGAATGTTCAGGCCGTGATGGAAATTATCCCCTTTCAGCATTATCCACAGTGAAACTCCAAATATTTGTTATTAACAGGAACAATGGTTCCTGTGGATTAATGTAAAAATCTATACTGATATGGGTATGCAGAATCGCAATGGAAAGGGTTAGGATGATGTCAAAAGGAGAAAATACCACATACACCTTTGTTTCTGTTTTTCACAATACATTTTTGTTTTTTAAAAGTTAATCAAATATATACAGGAAGTAATAACCATAGTACGTGGTGTACGCAGTGTCTCTTCAGGGCATAGAAATGTAGGGACATCTGAGAGTGTGTCTGCGCAGCCGGGTGATGGATAGGTGCCACAAGCATGTGAAAAAAAGAAGGCAAGGATGCTCACAAGGGACCCAGCCGGGTGCCCATTGTGAGGGTAGGGGATGGCTGGCAAACCAATTAATAGCGCAATGCTATGACGCAGAGATACGGTTGTGGAACTCAATCTAGGCCGCACAACAATGTGTGCGAACCTGTTTCGATCTCCAAAAGAAATAATGCAAACACAGGAGGTGCAATCACTCGGTCCTGTGCGTTTTAAATGAATCCCACAACTTAGTTATTCAGTCTTATGGGTGGCGATTCCTATTATGTAAATGTAAATGTATGGATACTTGTATAGCGCACGACTACCCGGAGGCCTCTCGGCGCTTGTACGAATACCGCTGTGGAACCCATCCTGGCTTTTCCCTGTGAGGCGTCCACTCCTGGGCACCCCCAAGGTGAAGGCCAGGCATCCTTAGCGTTGTGGGGGCCGTTGTGGAGATTAAGCAAGCTATTGCCCAGAGTTGCAGAGTGGGACTCCATGATTAGAATGGCACCGAGGCGAGAATTATCAGGTCCGTGGAATTTTGAGCCCAAGTATACAATGTAGATGGATCATACAGGAGGTGCAGCCACTCTGTCCTGTAGGTTTTGAATGAGGCCCACGCCTTAATCAGTCATAGGGTTGGTGGTGATTCCTATTAAGTAATACAATTGGAGATCAGTGCCGCGTGCTGATACAACGCGTAGCGGCAGAACGCGTTTCTGTCTGCTGGGGCCTGATGACAAATATATGTGGCACAGCCACCACTCAGTCTGCAGCCTTTGCTTGTTGCCGGAGCACAATGAGATCTCCTTTTCCGCCTAAGGTGCCAACATGACCGGTGACTTTCTTGTAGCATGCTGCCACAGTGATAAAGACAGATACCTCGATATCTTCGGTGACGACATCTAAGAGGATGCGGCTAGTAGTTCCCACCAGGACAATGCCTGAAGACATCTACCGTGAGAACTACGCCCTATCACCCACACCAACCCAGCCAGCCACCGCCCACCACCTCCCCAACAGCATTTCAGGCCACCAATGCATCCCAGCCATGGCGAGCACCGACTCAAGTCTTTGGAACTAGCCTCTACGCCGAGAGAGCCACACAAGACTTGGCCTTCCTTGGTGCGCGCAGCCTTGCTCTTCAGAACCAAAACAGCCGCTAACGTCAGGGCTCGCTTTGCAGCCAAAACA
The DNA here is from genome assembly GCF_964204655.1 of Triturus cristatus. NCBI lineage: Eukaryota > Metazoa > Chordata > Amphibia > Caudata > Salamandridae > Triturus > Triturus cristatus. Next base: position 64,146,653 of record NC_140588.1, read on the forward strand.
CCAGTCGGTGCCCACTCATCCATCAAAGCTTCTTTCTTCAGTGGGCTCCAAGGACTTATCTTGCAGTGCCTCCAGGAGGAGTTGGAAAGTAAACAGAGGTAACTTTTCATCCGCCCTCAAATGGGTAAGATAATTGTCAAACCACCATCTAAGCTGCAAAGCGTTCTTCCTCGCAAAATGAAGCTTATCTTAGCTTGGTTATGCTCAGTCGGTTTGGGCACACAAGGCCGTGGGGCGTCGGGTGCAGGGGTGCCTTCTGGGGTCGGATCTTCTTACCAACTCCTGGTCGCAGTTAGGGGGATTTTCGGGATTTAGGCTGCAGACGTCGGATGGAGGCAGGTCAGGTGTCGCCGGATCTTGGGTCAGGATCACCGGGGTGACCTCCACGTGGTGTTTTTCCGCTCGGGCCGGGTTCAGCGGGTACAGAGTGGGCTGGATTCGCGGTGTCCGGACGGAGCCAGATGCTGCAGTTTGAACAAGTCCAGTGTTCACGGTAGATTCAGTCTCTGGTCTTGAAGGCAGGCAGGTCCTCCAGGGTTTTCCAGGGTGCTGGCTGCAGGACACACCGGAATTTCGCAGGAGCACGTTCGAGGAGGAAACAGGCCGGTAGGGCTGGGGCCAAGTCGGAGGCGACTTCCTCTTGTTAGCTGCTGCGCGTCTGTTCGGTCCTTCTTGTTGCAGGTTCTTGTCTGAGGAAGCAAGGTTTGGGGTTGCCCCTAAATACTAGATTTAGGGGTGTTACAGGTAGGTGAAAAGCAGGGACCAATGGGTCCCTTCCCTGGGGTGGGTGAACCCCCTATTATGCCACCCTTCAGTGGGAGGGGCACATGTGCCTGTCCCTGGTTGGCTGAGTCCCCCCAGCTTTAAGATGACGTGGACTGAGAGTTGTTTCACCTCGCCTCCTTCCCCCCCCCCCCCCCCCCCCCCCCCCCCCCCGAGGGGTGGAGTAGGCAGACATGGGGCACACCTTCATTGCTTGTTTTTCCCAACGGTTCTCCCGCCCAAAGTGGGGGTCAGACTCAGTGGGGACCAGTTGCTGAAAGCAGCAAGTGGCCTGGCGAAGCTCACAAAGGTGGTAAGCCTTTGATGCTTTCCCTTCGTGAACCCTGCCCATCCTTGGGGAGGAGGCTTGGCACCTCGTCCCAGGATGTGCCTTATTTCAGGCCCCGGAGAGCAGCAGGCACTCGACCCAGGGTTCCAGAAACGTGTCTGGAGGTGGCAGCTGACAGCAGCCACTCAGCCTGGACACTAGTGGTAGGTTAGTTTTCAGGGGGCATCTCTAAGAGTTCGTAACTCCCAGCACCATATACTCTTAACGGCAGCACTGCACTTACAATGTCTAAGAATGGACTTGGGCACGGTAGGGCTACAGGACTCATATACTGTGAGAAAGTGCCCTCTTCTTGAATTTTCTGTGGGGCCCGGGTATGGGGAACCGGGCCCCTCCTCCTCTCCGTGGGGAGCACGCCGGCGCTAGCCGTTGTATCCCTTCTTCGCCGCGGGCCAGGATGGGCTCCTGGCACCCCGTAGGGGTCAAACTTCATGGGGAGCGCGACGGCGCTCCCCGGTGTTACTTTAGGGCCCGGGGATGGGATCCGAGCCCCTGGGGGCCTCTTTGCGGGGGGTGCGATGGCGCTCCTCGCCTCCTCCGTTATGCGGGGGCGCGACGGTGCTCCCCCCCATCTCCTCCATCACACACGGGGCCTGGAGTTAGGATCCCGGGCCCCTCTCGCTTGCACATCTACACATACCTGTGTGCCATGCCTGCAACCCACTGCCTATGGTATAGCTAAGTCACCCCTCTAGTTGGGTGCACCATGCTACTGATGAGGGTACAGTTGCATGAGCACGGTATCCCTACAGTGTCTAAGTCCATTCTTAGACATTGTAAGTGCAGTAAAGCCATTAAGAGTATATGGTCTGGGAGATTGTCATTACGAACTCCACAGCACCATAATGGCTTAACTGGATTTTGGGAAGTTTGGTATCAAACTTCTCAGCATAATAAACCCACACTGATGCAAATGTGGGATTTATTATACAATGCACTCAGAACAAGGAAGAGGATAACTTTGCTGTAGAAATTGGGGTTCTGTTGCAGTACCCCCACCCACACACACTTTTTGCCAGACTACTAATGCACTTTTTCTTGGTGTCCCCTCTGTCCCTGCCAATCAGGTTCCCAGGGCCTGTATTCTTTCCCCAAAATTAACCCAATTGGCATCTCTGGCCACAGGTCAGCCCCTGGTAAATGGTACCACAGGTACCCAGGGCACTGTGACCAGGGAAGACCTCTAAGGGCTGCAGCACTTACTTTGCCACCCTTCGAGGCCCTGTATGTGTGTGTGTGTGTGTGTGTGTGTGTGGTGTGTGTGTATGTGTATGTGTATGTATATATATATATATATATATATATATATATATATATATATATATATATATATATATATATATATATATATATATATATATACACACACACATACACACACACACACTCTCTCTGCCTTTGCAGGCTTGTGTTTGTTGCAGAACACAGTGAAAAGTCCACATGACACACATCCCTGTGTGCCATGCCTGCAACCCACTGCCCTGGCATAGATCAGTGACCCCTCTAGCTGGGTGCCCTATGCCAGTGGTGAGGGTACAGGTGCGTGAGCCCTGTACCCCTACAGTGTCTAAGTCCATTCTTAGGCATTGTAAGTGCAGTTCTGCCATTAAGAGTATATGGTGCTGGGAGCATGTCATTACGAACTCCCCAGCACCATAATGGCTACACTTAAAACTGAGAAGTTTGGTATCAGACTTCTCAGCCCATTAAACCCACAGTGATGTCAGTGTGGAAGTTAATGAAAAATGCACACAGAGGGCATCTCAGAGATGCCCCCTGAATAACGACCAGCCTCTGGTGGGTTCCCTGACTGGTACACACCAGCCTGCCACCACGAGACATGTTTCTGGACCCCTAGGGTGGGAGCCTACGCTCCCTGAGCCCAGAAACAAAGCCTTTCCTGGGCGAAGGTGTTCACGCCTCCCCCAGTTCAGGAAGAGCCATCTGTGGCAGGGGAGCTTCAAAGGCCTTGTCGCCTTTGTAACGCAACCCCCAGCGCCTCCAGGTATCAAGAGCAGGCCCCCTTCCAGTCTCCCCTCCTTTTCAGCGGGAAGATGGGTGTGAAAAATTAGAACAGCCCAGAAGGTGTGCCCACCTCTGCCAACCCTACACCTCCGGTTAGGGAGCGGAGGTGAAGCCCACTCCTCAGTGCCCGCCATTTTGCAGATGGCAGGCACTCTGCAATCAAGGTTAGGGATTGTGCCCACTCCCCCACGTAGGGTGAGCACACCAAGGGTGTAGTCACCCTAAGGTCAGTAGCCCATTGGCTACTGACCTCAAGACCCCTAAATTGCTCCCTAAATACAGTATTTAGGGTGCAGCCCTGAACCAAGAAAGATTACGGCAACCTATGAAGGACGAAAGAAGACGCCTAGCAGAGGACTCTTCAGAGAAGAACTGACCTGGCCCCAGTCCTATCCACCCATCTGCAGTGTCCTGAGATTCTGTGCCAAAAGTCTCCTTGTCCTGCAGCCAGCGACCTCCACAACCTCCGGGAGGACTGCCTGCCTTCAACAAAGACCAGATCACCTGTGAACAGCAGATCCGTTCAAAAGAACTCCCAAGAAAGACTCTGAGCCTGCTGAGGGCACAGAAAACAGACGCCTGGAACCACCACTGCATCAAACTTCTACGGCCTGAATCCGGGTGGCGCACTGGTCCCAGAGAGGTCCGCCAGTGCTCCAGAGTCAGTCCACTGTGGGTTGACCCCTCCAGGGCTCCCGGACGTCGCCTGCAGCATCTGCCTGAATATAGAAAAATTGAATTACTTACCTTTTGTCTAGGAAATGTCAGTGTGATATCTAGGCATATCACACTGATTAGCAAAAGTAACCTAAAAATTAATCCAAGAAGTAACGTACTGTAATCTACAAAGTAACTGAAAAGTAATTTTGATTTTTGACTTACCTGTAAATCAACCAATTGCATTTGAACCTGCATTCAACTGTAATATATTGCATAGGTATTGCAAAGTGTTATTTCACTTACCTGCACCAGGCCTGGCTTGGTTCTAGAAATAAAATATAACTAAATAATAATTTTATACAAACACATTGGTCTGAGTTCAGTCTTCGAGTGTGGCATCATTTTTTGTCTGAGTGTGTACAATAAATGCTTAACCACTACCCTCTGAGAGCCTTACTGCTTGCCCACACTACCACAAATAGACTAAGGTAATATCTACTTTTACCTCTGCCTACCTTTGGGGGTTCCACTTGACTGTGCACACTAAACCTTACTTTGGTATAGTATATACTCATCCAGCTTCCTACACCTCCCCCCAGCCTTTGCTGCTATCAGCAACTGGCTCACCGGTTCTGGCCCCCATTTTGAGTGCAAGAACTGTCTGGAAAACCTAGCCAGGAAGAGAGGTTTCTCTTCCAGGGGATCCTCATCACTAGTCATAAGCACTGAATATTCCCGCCCATGTGCCGGGAACCCTGGAAATAATAAAAATTATATATGAAAAACCTATATATACAGATGTATATATTTTTGTTCCCCAATGTGCCCTGTGCACGGGAAGTCACTCAACATCGCTTTGCCCGAAGGTTAGTATTATGCAGCTTGCCTTTCGCTTTCCCCTTATTTTCTTTTGCTGACGCGTTTCAGGATATCACAATCCAGTCTTCATGGGCAGCAAGACACGCAACAGATGCTCGCATTGTTGATTCACTCATTTATTCATTAGTGTGACTGCCTCCAGTGGGCGTATACAACATTGCTTTCTGGGTGCCTTAGAGGCACGGTGCCAGTTTTTGTTGAAAATGCTTTCATTTTCTATACTATTGTTTTACAATGCAGCCTGTAGGCTAACGAGGTCTACTTTATTTGCAGTTTGCGATTTATGAGTACTTTGCTCATTAAAAACAGAGTTCAAGTGCTACTTGCCCTCTTGTGGTTTTATATATATTGGCAAATACAGTCTTATTGTGTAATTAAATTGTTTAGCCTCCTAGATGAGAGCTGCATTGATATGAGAATTTTTTATATATATATATATATATATAGATATATTATCTGCTGGCGGTCGCCAGTAGATAGTTATAGTTAGGATCGTGTTTCTATAGGAAATCCGCAACATTCTATTTGGAAAAACTTTGGCGCCGATTGACGAATCCTCGTGAAATTTTCAAAATAGGTGGGGCGCTCCGCTCCACTCCTTCCCTGAAAGTCGGGGGGGGGGGGGGGGGATTCGTCAAGCGGGGGCTGGTGTAAATCTGTTCAGTATTTCCTGAGAAAATAGCATTTAAAAGCATATATATATCTATAGGCGCGCACGGTGCGAGCACCCTGCCGTGCGCGAGCGCGCTTCTGATTGGTTGTTAGATCTTAGTAAACATTCGAATTGGTCGAAACCAGGAAGTGTCGGCCGCCATTTTGTCTCTCGCAGTCTGAGGGGGTGAAAAACAAAGGTGGAGAACGTGAAAAGGGGCAGGGTGGACAGTTCCTGACCCCCTAGCCTTTGTCCCAGAAGGACCTCCAAGGGCCAAAAATTGTTTTATTTTTTTTTACGTTAAATCGCGGAGTGCGCGCAGTGTGCGGGCACGGTATAAACTGAAAAATTCAGCGAACTGCGTAACGTGGGCGCGCGGTGCGCGAAGTGCACCGCGTGCCCACAGCGCACGGTGAAAAACCTTAAAAAAAAAAAAAAATAAGAATAAATACATAACTTAGCTTTTTAAAAACCTTACAAATTCACTGAAAAAAACATAGGTTTCACAAACGTTATAGTTAGGAATTAGCATTTAAAAAATCTTGCAAATTCACTTAAAAAACCATAGGTTTCACACATGTTATAGTTAGCTGGACATATATATTACATCACTGATGACATGTGTCTTTCTGAGAAAAAAAAAATATTTGTAATATATGTATAGCTAAAAATTAATGGAAGAAGACATGGGTAAATAGGTGTCTAAATACAGTGATGTAATATCTTTCGTCATCAGTAGAGGATTGCGGTCGCGTGAGTTATAGTTGCCTGCACTAACTATAACGGGGGAATTTCAATGGTTTTTCACGAGTGAAATGTCCAGCTAACTATAACATGTGTGAAACCTATGGTTTTTTAAGTGAGTATATATGTGTATATATGTATATATATGTGTTTTTCATATATAATTATTTCCGGGGTCCCCGCACATGGGCGGGAATATTCAGTGCTTATGACTTAAATGAAGATGCCCCTGGAAGAGAACTAGGATTACAGGTAAGTAACTTATCTGTACTCACCTTTTCCAACCCCACCCCTCAGGTAGGGAAGACGAGGTGAAGCCCACATCTCAGTCCCCACCAACTTGAAGATGGGGGGACCCCTCCAACTATGAAGAGGCTTATGCCATACTAGGGGTGTAGACACCCACCCAAGGAAGGGAGTCAGTGATCTATTGCTTGCACAAGGCTTAACCTGTATACAAATGTCCTGTGTGGTGTAAACTGTTGGGGAGTATTAATCATGCCAAACCAGACCTGTAATCAAAAAGTACTTTCCTGCGTTTTTAACTTTCTCAACTGCCAAAGGTAATCCAAATGTTCCTTCAAATCCAGTAGTTGTGGTCTTGCTGAAAGTAACATTGTATGAAGAGTTTAACTTACCTGCTACTAAGTGAATCTTCGTTCTAGAAATAAAATAACAAAATCATAACTTTGTATACAAACAGTTGGTCTGGATTCAGTCTTTGAGTGTGACATCATGTCTTGCCCGAGTGTGTGTAACAAATGCTTAAGACTACACTCCTGATAAGCCTGACTACTTCATACCTTGCTATCTTTTGTGGTAGTGTGGTTATCTAATTTAGTCTCTCCTATACTTCTGGGGAGCCACTGGAATCTGTGCACACTACACCTTACTTTGGTATAGTGTAAACAAAACAGAGCCAGCTTCCTACATGGTGACTATGTGGATGTTCAGCCTAGGTATAGAAAGGCTAATGCTTATTGCGTAGGCTTACAATCCAGTTTCCTACATCCGCTGTCAGTAATCAGGGACTATTTTTCAGTTATGTGGTCTAGTAAGAGCAGTATTGTGTGCTTATACTTTAAAAAAATACATGGTTAGTGTTGTGTGTACAGTCAAATGGTATGCTAGTTTTTTTAGGTCTCGCCTGACCCAGTGCATGCGCTGGTCTGGCGAGACTTTTTGAGAGGACTCCAAAAAGTGCTACCAGGCCAGCCTAGAGCTACAGTGCATGGGCGCGCGCTTGTTTCTTTTTTAGGTCTCGGCTGACCCAGCGCATGCGCTGGTCTGGCGAGACTTTTTGAGAGCACTCCAAAAAGTGCTACCAGGCCAGCCTAGAGCTACAGTGCATGTGCGCGGGCCCCTCACTTTCACGGCCGCTTTGTGTGATCGCGATCACTTTCACGGCCGCTTTGATGTGCTCCGTGAGCCGGCACTTTTTTTTTAAAAGTAACTTTTGATCGTTTGCCATAGAAACAGTTTACTTTTGTTGACATGTAGAATTATGCGGCAGAGCTAGTAGCTTAAGTAGCAAGTACTGTCAGTCCATGATTATGTGGTAAATGCTGTTGACGCCATATCACACAAATCCAGAGCCCTTCCATATACCGATAGCTGTATAATCTACTGCTACTCGGACATAAACCGCATATTACAACGGTAACATGACAGACGTTACCAGCGCTGCACCATCTGGACACGGAAATATACCATACAGTAGAAATGTTCCAGTTCTACAAGGAAAGACTTCCAGGAGGAGGACCGGAGACGGGTGCTCCCATCCATTGCTAATACATCACAAATACAAAGGAAACCATGCAACGCACCGCAGACATTCGGGTCGCCTTTCTTTTTCAATTGAAACAAGCATTGGCATAGCCAATAGGTCTTGCTTTTGGGACCTTATAAGTATTTAGCCATGCAACAGTTGATGTTGTTGCACCAAGGATATTGTGCTGCATAGCTAAATACTTGAAAGGTCCCAAAAGCGAGACCTATTGGCTATGCCAATGCTTGTTTTTACTCTTCTTAGTAAAAAGTTTTGTAGTGACACTTAAGTGATACAGGTTTTTTTTTAATGGATATTGTTTCTGCTCTATTTGATTTATGGATAAATGCTATATTTATATCCTAACCAATCTTTTTTTTTTTCTTGCAGGCTGATCTTCTCTCTGCAAAAAAGAAAATAAAGTGTAAGTCTGAATTTTTTTTTTAAGACACTAATGAAGTAACTTAACATACGCACAACACAACTTGACAAAACAAATAATGATCCAAGTAAATTAACAGTTTGACAGAACAGGTCAGCTGCCTAGTTTGCAGCCTTAACATTGGTAAAAGCCCATCCTTTATGAGTTTAATAGTTGTAGTTCTCAAAAAGTAGATGCAGTGAAATCAGACTGGGGCAGGATACTAAATCCTAAGTTGATTAGTAAAATTGTAATGAGTGTGAAATTAAGCTAAAAGGCCTACGGTAGAAAGGTGGCTATTTATGTAGTGTACCCTTAGTTTACAGGGGCTTACTTTAATAATCCTAAGTGCTTTTATAGCCATAGTGTGGGTGAGCGTCTTACTTGTATCTGAGGGGAGTGTTGAGCATTTGATGTACACACAGCCAATAAATGACACACTCCAAAAAAAAAATCCAAAACCAGTTAAAGATGACACTGATTTTTAGACACCAAGATCACTGGGATCAGTCGAATCATTGTTTTTGAGGTATGAGCATTGAACTCAGTTATGTTATCCTACGAGAGAAACATTCTCTGTGTAGAAATACTTGCAAACGGTTTACAGGGTAGGTCTGGAGGTAGGTGGCTCAGGTGCCAAGCTCTAAGAAAACACCATCAGTTTGGTTTTACCTACCCGCCCGAATTGCTGCTCACCTACTTGGCTCAGAAGGACCTATCATAGTACTTCTAGCGCCTACTATTTTTTGTTGCATACAATTGGATGACGACTCCATAAACCGGAACACATTTGCACTATTCACTACGTGTGAAATAGTTAAGACTTCGTGTCTGTTTTTACTTTTACACATACAGGATTGTTGAAGTATATTGTGTCGACCACTGGGCGACGGTTTACAAGTTGGACCTTATCCACTTACAATTTGCTTCACCTAGAATTTAGCCTTGATAAAGTAACATATTGTAACGAAACACGTGTCGGCTGTCCTGGACTGTTTCCCCGACGGGGTGGCGTCTCTGGATTGTTTCCCCCTACGGGGCTCTTGTGTTCCCTGGCCTTTTTTCAAATATCTATCCTGAGAAACCTTCAGGATCAGATTTTCATATTGGGTCATTACTCTGTATAGTGTGCATTCTAAATGAGACATTTGAGTATTAAAATTGTTTCCTAATATTAAATTTTCTGAATTCTGCAGTGTATGAAGAATTAGTTTGAAATCAGTGTGCTGTATATTTAAGAGACTTTATTGTAATCTATAGTATACTGTCATCTTTTTTGAGACTGCATTTGGTATATTTTAAAACCATTTCCACCACATCAAATTGTGCGGATACTAACTACACAAATCATGTTTGTACATTGATGTTCCTTTGGGTTCTTTTCAAGGAGCTCTGTATGACTTATATGGTCTTTTTCTGAGGGGACAGTATTGATTATATGTAAAGTCACCTATGGTTGTACGTTACCCACTTTTTCAGAACACTGGTTGACATTGCAACTTTAATGTTAGAGTGCCGGGGTGGTTCGAAAATACTAAAACGTTTTTGCTAACAGGCTCTCCTCCTGAAGGCCCTGTTCATTTTTACATCTTTGGTAGTGGGATGTCTTTTCTACCCCGATGGGCACCGTGAACTTGTAGGACAATTTTCAACTTGAGACATGTTTAGAACTTGATGTGCGACTATTATAACAATCACTACCATTGTATCAATTTGTAAATGTTTACAGGGTAGGTCTGGAGGTAGGTGGCTCAGGTGCCAAGGTCTAAGAAAACACCATCAGTTTGGTTTTACCTGCCCTGGTGTGTCCGGGTGCGAACTTGCTGGTCGTGTTGGTAGGCTTGAGCACTACACGGTAAAATCAGTGAAGGAGTACCTGCAAAAAAAAAAAGGCTGCAAGTGGAGACTGTGGAACGGACCAGTCAGGCAGAACCCAAAGGGGGGCTCTGCTGTTTAGGGTCTTTGGAGCACAGACCCAATCTGTTCATGTGAAACCGGGTTCGAGTCAGAGACTCACTTTCAGTGACATGGAGAGAGCGAGAAAACAAGACTGCAGGGCCACTCTTGGTGATGACCTTGGAGATCGTGATGTCCCTCATCGGTAGGTCGGTGTTGGTGGTGGATAGACTGGACACACAACCAGCCTTGGTGCTTCCTAGGTCTCCGGGTATTTGTGCAGCGAGGCTCCGTGAATGGTCAGCGTCTTGAGACTTGGTGAAGCGACGGGGCTGACTTCCTGTACTCCCGATGACCTCCTCCTGGCGAGTTGCTCCCTTGTTGGACCCAATGGTCAGCAAAATGGTGAACCAGGCATGTGCGGTCCGTGCCTGCAGATGCAGGGAGATGGCTTCTCCACTTCAAGGGACATGCTGCTTGGTTGGCGAAGTACTGGAGATTACTCTAAAAGATTGGGGAGGCTGTTTGTAAGGAAAGGCGGGGTTTGGTGCCAATTTCGGTGCTAGTCCACAGTTCTAGCGTTGCTGACTTCTTTTGTTCCTAGTGAGATGAATCTGAGTTCCTGGTGTCATAGGGTCACCTAAATGGTGAATTTAGAGGCTTTAAGGGTAGTGTAAGGCACTAACCATTGGCTACTAACACCTGGAGTGAGCAGGACTACACCCCTTATATGACCGCTTCCTGGAGAGAGTGGGTTTTGGATAGAGCCCCTTTTTGACAAGGTCATCCCCAATTTTGCCTGGTAAATGATGCAGTTTTAACAGAAGGGCACTTGGTTCTTGCTATCTAGCTCCCCAGTGCCCGATCTCAATCCCTAAAACTGTACAGTTGTTCCCCCAATTGGCAATATCTTTAGCACTCCTGTAAGTCCCTAGTAAATGGTACCCCTGGTACCTAGGGCATGGATAATATAGAGGGTCCCTAGGGGCTGCATCATGTATTGTGCCTCCATAAGAGACCCATCACCACACTTAAACTGCAATTCCAGTCTGTGTGACATAGTGCAGACAAAAGTGAAGACACTACATGGCACACCTCCAATGTGCCATGCATGCAGACACTGCATGCAATATATGCAAGTCACCCCTACAGCAGGCCTTATAGTCCTATAGCAGGATGCCTTATATTACTTCTGAAGAGATACCTGCATGAGAAGATATGCCCCTGTGATGTTCAAGTCTGTTCTTGGACATTGCCAGTGAACAGGGAGGCCATCTTGATTGTATGTACTGGTGTGAGAAAGTGCCTCTTTTGACATGGTTAGTCCCCCGCTTTTTGTCTGGCCATTGACGTGGTTTTGATTGAAGAGCACAAAGTCAGTGCCAATCCGGTCCCCTGTGCCAGTGCTTCTTCCCTAAAAAAACTATTCTTCAATTGGCCATTCAGGCCCCTGTAAGACCCTAGTAAAAGGTACCTGGCTACCAAGGGCATGGGGACTGAAGAGGATCCCCTAGGGAATCCTCACCCAGGCCATGTAGACTGCCACTGCAGCATGTCAGGCCTGGTGCAGACAAAAATAACTAAGTCGTCATAGCCCGCTACTGATACGCTTTGCCAGCTAGCAATCAATCAGGGATTTATATAGCACGCTAGTCACCCGTGAGGGTCTTAAGAGGGGGGTGCAGCACCGGATCAGTCGAAAAGCCATGTCTTGAGGTCCTTCCTGAACGTGTGCGGGAGCTCGTTCCAGGTTTTGGCTGCGATGTAGGAGAAAGCTCTCCCACCGGTTCTGTTTCTGCAGATGCGGGGGACCTCTGCCAGTTCGAGGTCGGCGGAGCGGAGGTTGCTCTTGGGTATGTGGAAGGAAACTCTCTCGTTGGGGTATTTGGGTCCGATGTTGAGGGATTTGTAGGCGTGGGTGAGGAGTTTGAAGGTGACCATCTTCTCGACGGGGAGCCAGTGGAGGTCTCGTAGGTGTTAGGTCATATGCTCGTGACGCGGTGTACCGAGGACGAGTCTGGCTGCGGAGTTCTGGATGGTTTGGAGTTTGTGTAGAAGAGTTTTGTTGATTTCGGCGTAGAGGGTCTTGCCGTAGTCCAGTCTTCTGGTTATGAGTGTGTGGGTGACTGTCCTTCTGCAGTCAGGGGGGGTCCATTTGAAGGTCTTGCGGAGGATGCGAAGGGAGTTCAAACTAGTGGAGGTAACAGCGTTGATCTGGCGTTTCATGGAGAGGGAAGAGTCCAGGATGATGCTGAGGTTTTGTGCGTTGTCTGGTGGGGTGGGGGGGGTTCCCGAGGGCCACCAGGTGTTGTCCCAGACGGAGGTGCTGGGTCCGAGGATGAGCACCTCGGTCTTCTCTGATTTGAGCTTCAGGCAGCTGTCTCATCCAGGCTGCCACATTCTTCATTCCTTCCTGGAAGCAGTGTCTGGTATCTTCGGGGTTCTTTGTGAATGAGACGATGAGCTGAGTGTCGTTGGTGTAGGATACGATGCTGAGCCCCTGCTGTCTGACGATGGCGGCGAGGAGGTACATGTAGATGTTGAAGAGCGTGGGGCTGAGTGATGATCCCTGGGGTACTCCGCAGTTGATTTGTGGGTTTGGAGAGGAAGGGAGGGAGTAGAATCCTCTGGGTTCTGCCGGAAAGGAAGGATTGGATCCAGTCGAGGGCGGTTACTTGTATTCCCACGTAGTGAAGTCTGGCTGTGAGCGTGCTATGTAAGACGTGTCGAAAGCTGCGGAGAGGTCTAGATGGATGAGGGCCGCAGTGTGTCCCTGATCCAGTAGCATGCGGATGTAGTCAGCGGCGGTGAGGAGGGCAGTCTCGGTGCTGTGGTTGCTGCGGAATCCAGACTGGGAGGCTTCCAGGAAGGAGTTCTCTTCAATGAAGGCGGTCAGATGGGCATTTACGAGTCTCTCTGTGACTTTGGCCGCAAAGGGGAGGAGAGAGATGGGCCGGTAGTTTTTCATGTCCGTTGGGTCGGTCGTTTGCTTCTTGAGGAGGGGTTTTACCTCTTCCCGTTTCCAGTCGTCTGGGCAGATGCCTGATCTGAGGGAGGCGTTGATGGTGCGTCCTAGTTCGGGTGCGATGACTGTGGTGGCCCTGTGGAAAATGTGCGGTGAGCAGGGGTCAGTTGGGGCTCCTGAGTGAGTTTTCTTCATGGACGCGGTGATGAATTCGATGGTTGCGGGCTCCCAGGCCGTGATGGTCGGCTCATCGGCGGCGGTGGGAGGGGGGGTGGTGTTTGTCGTTGGTCCCTGAAGTTGTCGTAGAGGGCCTTGATCTTCAGATGGAAGTAGGAGCTGAGTTTGTCGAAGAGTTCCTGGGAAGGTGTAACGTCCGTGGCTTTGCAGGTGGGTTTTGCGAACTGCTGTAGGATGTTGAACAGTTCCTTGACTTTGGTCACGTTTGTCTGGACTTTGTCTCTTATGAAGGTCTGTTTGGTGTCTCTTTTGCGCTGGTGGTGTTCCTTTAGGGCGCTCTTGTGGTTGTTCCGTGCTTCTATAGTTTTCAGGTTTCGCCAGGTTTTCTCTAGGCATCTGCAGGAGCGTCTGGCTTCTTGAAGTTCTGTGTTGAACCCGGCGGCTTTCAGAAAACGTTGTTTGGCGGGGGGGCAGAGGGGTGCGAGCCTGTCGGCGCAGCAGGAGACCCAGTGGTGAAATTCCCTGGCTGTGGCATTGATGTCGGTCGTGGCGATGGGGGGGGTATTGACGTAGGGTGGTGTTGAGGTCCTCTGTGACCTTGCTCCAGTTCCATCGTGGCGGACGTGGGGCGGGTTTGGGTGTGGTGGTGGTGTTGAAGGTGATGTGGACGCAGTGGTGGTCAGTCCATGGAGCCTGGGTGGTGCGACAAGGCGGATGTTTGTTCCTCCTGCGAAGATGGGGGTCAAGGGTGTGCCCCGCTCTGTGGGTGAGCGTGTTGACGAGCTGCGTCAGTCCTAGGTTGGCGAGGTTGTCAAGGAGTGTGGTGGAGTTGGGGTCATTGCCGTTGTGTATGTTCAAGTCCCCGAGTAGAATGTAGTCAGTAGAGGTGATGGCGTGGGGGGCGGCGAGTTCGGCGATGGTAGTTGCGGGGTGGGTGCGAGGTCCTGGCGGTCTATAAATGAGGGTGCCGTGTAGCGTGTTTCTGGGGCTTGTCTATCTGGAAATGGAGGTGTTCTGTGTTGGTGTGGGGGGTCACACGTGCTGGATGTGGAGAGTCGGAGGGGGGTCTTGTGTGTAATGGCGAGTCCTCCTGGGCGGTGCAGACTGTCTTTTCTCTAGATCCTGTATCAGTCGGGGATGTGTGAGAAAGTGCCATCTTTCTTGCATGGTATGCCCCCACTTTTTGCTGAATTGCTGAATGTACTTTGACTGAGTGTTCCCGGGACTCCTGCCAATCAGGTGCCCAGGGCCTATGTTCCTTCCCTAAAAACCTCAAACCCAAGTTGGCAAACCCTGGCCACATGTCAGCCCCTGGTAAATGGTACCCAGGGCCTTGTGACCAGGGAAGGCCTCTAAGGGCTGCAGCACTCCTTGTGCCACCCTTAGAGGCCCTGTACCCTTACACAGCCACACTGCCCTTGCCGGCTGAGTGTCTGGGTACAAGACCAAACAGAGTCGACATGGTACACTGCCCAGGCATACATCAGCCACCCCTCTAGCTGGGTGCCTTATGCCAGTGGTGTGGGCACAGGAGCATGAGCCCTGTGCCCCTACAGTACCCAGGTCCATTCCTGGGCACTAAGTGCAGTGCTGCCATTTAAGAGTACATGGTGCTGGGAGCTTGTCAAACACGAACTCCACAGCACCATGATGGCAACACTGAAGACTGGGAAGTTTGGTATCAAACTTCTCAGCACATTAAACCCACACTGATGCCAGTGTGGGATTTAATGTACAAAGCACTACAGAGGGCATCTTAGAGATGCCCCCTGAAACCTAACCTACAATCCACGTCTTGTCTGGGAGGCTGACAAAGCTGCCACACAGCAGACATGTTGCTGGACCCATGGGTTGAGAGCCCCCTCTCTCCTGGGCCTGCAACAATGCACAACCTGGGCTAAGTGCTAGGTCTTCTCCCCCAGGATGGGCAGGGAGAAGCTTCAAAGGCATGCCACCTTTGTGAGCTTCTCCAGGCCACTTGCTGTACCCAGCATCTGGCCCCCACCAGTTCTGACCACTCTGGCGGGAAGACTGGCTGGAAACCCCAAGTAAGGACAGGGGATGTGCCAGCCTGCCAACCCCACCCCTCAGGTGGGGGAGGCGAGGTGAAGCACATCTCCGGGCGCTCGCCATCTTAAAGATGGGAAGCCCTGCTCAATCAGGACTAGGCTACTGCCCCCCTCCCACAGGAGAATGGCCGGATAGGGGGTGGTCCCACCCCAGGACAGGGACTCATTGGTCCCTGCCCTTGACCTACCTGTAACACCCCTAAATCGAGTATTTAGGGGCACCCTGAACCTTCCTTCTCGAGATTCCAGATTCTGAAAAAGCAAAGAAAAGCAAGAAGAAAGAAGACCTGCCCTGCAGCTGCTAAGAGGAAGACACCAACTGCTTTGGCCACAGCCCTACCGGCCTGTCGACCCTCGAACCTGCTCCTGCTAAATTCCGGCACCTCTTATGGCCAGCAACCTCACAAACCCCGGAGGACCTGGCTACCTTGTGACTCTGAGCATGTGGGACTCCCATGAGCAGTGGTTCTGCTCAAAGCAAGTTTCCAACCCTTGGCATCAGCCCGGAACCGCAAACTCTGCACCCGCCAAGCCTGGCCTGTGCCGGAGTAGACAAAGACCCCGAGGACGGCCCCCCGGCGACTGTGACCCTGAATCAGGCACCCAAGGACTCCCCTCGACGCTCCTGACAACGCCTGCAGCCTCAGAACCACGGACCCCCCCAACCGCAATCAACAGAGGGTAAGATTTCCCGACATCAAAAGGCACCCCTGCCCCTGGCGCCCTGTGGCCCCTGTGCCCGACTCCTGGGTACCTACCTATCCTCCAACTACCCAATTTGCCTCAAGTGGTGGTGGCACCTGAAGAATCTTCGTCCCAGAGCTTGCAGCATTTGTTCGTCCTGGTGCTTTCCCATTAAAATCCATTGAGCGCCCGATTGCTCAAAAGCACCCTGCACACAGCCGCCCGAGTGGCCCTGGCAGTGTAAGCTCTACTCCTACCTACTTTCCCATTTGCCCTGAGCAAGTGACCATGAGCCCAGCTCCCACAGCCGCTTGACCTGCTAGTCAGCAGCCACCAACCAAGGCCTCCCATAGGATAACATTGGGCCTAACACTCTCTGCACCCGGCCGCCCCAGTGCCGCTGAGGGTGTAACAACTGTACCAACCTGACCCTGGGAGACCCCTGAGTCTGTGCCCAGAACCTTAACTCTGCCAGTCGAGTACTTACCCCAAAGCTGATAACCCAAATTTCTTCCATGGGGTAACATTGACTGGTTTCTTCTGAAATTGTGGAGTTTCTAAAACTTAAAATATTCACCTAAAATCAACCGAGTAACGAAAATGGACTCACCTGCTATCAGGAGAGATCCCAGTGCTGGATCTTGGTGCCCAGTGCTGACCCTGAAAAGTACTTGCAACCATACCTACCACTAACCCAATTTTCTTCCATGGGAAATCATTGACTTTTTCTGTGAAATTTCTTCTAAGTGTCGATTCTTGCAAACTACAAATATTCTTTAAAATTCATACCAACTGTGAAAATGTAATTACTTGCCTATTTTAGATAGAGGTCCCAGCATTGAGCCTAGGAGCCCAGCCCTGGATTACAAAAGTAACAGGAACATACTTTACCTGTAACTTGAATTTTCTCCCATATGTAATAATTGACTGTTTCTATGAAATTTCTCCTAAGTGTCAACTTTTAAAATAGCAAAATATTGCCTAAAAATCACAACAGTAACTAAGACGAATTTACTCACTTGTTTCCAAGAACTGTCCCAGACTGAATCTAGGATCCAGTCCTGGAGTTAGAAAAGTAATCTTGAAAGTAATCTATTGCAAATAACTTAACTCACATTGAGCTCAATGTATTATTGTGTTTGAAATTGTGTTGCCTATTGCAACAACCTGTAACTATTACCTACAAAAGTCAATTGCATATTACAAAAGTATTTAACTAAAGCCTCTCATTCTGAGAAAGTATATTTTGATACCTATTGTTGGCTCTAAAAAATATATATATATTTTTTATATAAACCATTGGCCTAGATAGAGTTCAGTTATTGAGTGTGTGAGACCATTTGTTGACTGAGTGTGTACAACAAATGCTTTACTCTGTCCTCTGATACTGCCTTACTGTCTACCAAGCTACCACTTTAGAGAGTAAGGTTATATCTAACGTTAACCTCTGCCAAACCTCTGGGGACTGTGGACTCTGTACACACTGTACCTATTTGGAAACAGTATATACAGAGCCACGGTATCACACACTGGGTCCCTGCCAATCAGGTTCCCAGGGCCTGTGTTTTTCCCCAAAACTGTACCTTTTGCCCCCAATTGGCACCTCTATGGCCACATGTCGGTCCCTTGTCAAAGGTGCCATCGGTACCAAGGGCACTGTGGACAGGGAAGACCTCTAAGGGCTGCAGCACTTACTGTGCCACCCTTAGAGGCCTGTACCGTTACACACACTGTGCAGGCTGTGTTTTGGTGCCAGACAAAGTGAAGTCTGCATGACACACATCCCTGTGTGTTATGCCTACAACCCACTGCCCTGGCATAGGGCAGCCACCCCTCTAGTGGTGAGGGTACAGGTACATGAGCCCTGTACCCCTACAGTGTCTAAACCAATTCTTAGACATTGTAAGTGCAGTAATGCCATTAAGAGTATATGGTGCTGGGAGATTGTAATTACGAACTCCACAGCACCATAATGGCTTTACTGAAAACGGGGACATTTGGTATCAAACTTCTCAGCACATTAAACCCACGTTGATGCCAGTGTGGGATTTAATGAAAAATGCACTCAGAGGGCATCTTAGAGATGCCCCCTGAAAAACGACCAGCCTCTGGTAGGCTCCCTGACTGGTACACACCAGCCTGCCATCACGAGACATGTTTCTGGACCCCTGGGGTGGGAGCTTTTGCTCCCTGAGCCCAGAAACCAATCCTTTCCTGGGCGAAGGTGGTCACACCTCCCCCAGGCCAGGAAGAGCCAACTGTGGCAGGGGAGCTTCAAAGGCCTTACTGCCTTTGTAATGTGGCCCCCAGCCTATCCTGCGATCAGGAGCAGGCCCCTTCCTGTCTCTCCTCCTTTTCGGCTGGAAGACAGGCGGGAAAAATTAGCAGGGCCCACAAGGTGAAGCCGACTCTTCAGTGCCCTACATTTTGCAGATGGCTGGCACTCTCCAATCCGGATTAGGGAATGTGCCCACCCCACCCCCCTTGGGGTGAGCACACAAAGAGTTTAGTCACCCTAAGGACAGTAACCCATTGGCTGCTGACCCCGAGACCCTTAAACGCCCCCTAAATACAGTATTTTGGGGGCAGCCCTGAACCAAGAAAGCAGATTCCTTTAACCTATGAAAGAGGACACCCAGCAGAGGAGACTGCAGAGAACAACTGACTTGGCCCCCGCGCTACCAGCCCGTCTGCACCAAAAGTAGTCTTGTCCTGCAGTCCGCGACCTCCAGAACCCCTGGGAGGACTGGCTGACTTAAGCGAAGACAGGATAAAATTTACAAAAAAGGGCCCAAGGAGGCTCCATGGAGAAAGTTCTCTGCATGCCTCTTTCCTATAAGCGCTCTCACTTTGAAGTTGGGCGAAAGTAAAGTAAACAGCAGGCTCCCATGAAAACACCGCTTGACATTTGACCTCGGTCCTTGAATGCCCAGCAAATGTTTGTGGAAGAATAGTGTAAAAACCGCTGTAGCAAGGGGAGGTACGAACTCGATCTGCACAGCCTAAAGCAAATAAAGCCAGCGAATCGAAAGCCAGAAAACGTGAGTTACAAATCCAGTAGCAAGCCATGGGCAGAATACATTCCAAAGTCAGCTTGGTGAAAGTCTCTAAGATGTTGTTCACTTACTAGACAGCGTAGCGACCCAAATAAAAAAAGACAATGTATATCTGCTAAGAATTCTGAAAATACTCTGGAAAACATTCTCCCTTTTAAGATCCATACTCTCAAATCTGTAGCTCAAGCCCTAGTCACTTGTAGATTGGACTATGGCAATGCCCTGTAAGTGGGCATCCCAAAATACCCGCTTAAAAGGTATCTGAAAGAAACACGTTAGTAAGATTCCTCAACTTAGAATATCCCCAGGCGTAAGGCTGGATCTGGAAAGATTTTCATCAGCAATACCCTTGCGCGTCGCTAGGCGTCTTCTGCAGCTCTGCGTCCGTCGTTGGCGTCGTGATGACGTCGTCGGAGTACTTAGACGCTGCCCTCGCGCGCTGACATTAGTTCTTCTTTTTTCCACGCCAGTAAGCGCCGATCCATGAAGAGCATACCCTCTTAGTCATTTTTTGACTAAACTTTTTCAAACTCTTTTGGTTCTATTCTTATCGACATCGACTCTGGTGCCGGTAGGGATGCCTGGTTTTAAGGCCTGTGACTCCTGTCACAGACTGTCGGTCACGGACCAGCACCGCCAGTGCCTCTATTGCCTTGGAGCTGACCACGACCCCGAGGCGTGCATCGACTGCCGGGCCTTGACTTCGAAAGCTAGACAGGAGCGGTCCCGCAAGCTCCTCGAGTACCGGCAGTCTGCTCCACGCTTCTCCAGGTCCCGGTCGAGGAGGAGGTTGAGGGACCGTTCGCGGTGCCGCAGCCCCCACTGCTCGTCTGAGTCGAACTCTTCAAAATCGGGTAAGTTGGAGCACAGCAAGAAGTCGAAGAAGCGACATCGCTCTTCTGACTCGGGTGAGGGTTTAGGTGGCACCACCCACGCGGCTCTGAAGCCGCATGGGTCCCGTCCGTCCCCATACCCTCCGGTCCCTGGGACTGACGTGACTCCGGCGGAGGTCAGTGCTTTCCTCATGGCCATGAGAAACCTGGCTCTGCCGTCAACGCCTGCCGGCGTGCCTTTGGGCCTCGCAGGCTCTACTGGGAGTCCTAGCGAGCTGGCGGCTGCGGCCCCAGCGCCGCAGGTCCCCGAGGGATCCAGGCCTGGTCCCCAGTCGGCGCCGGTCGACCTCACGACCCCTCCGCCGGTGCCGACTCCTATGCCACCCCTGGCGCCATCCCCGGACGACGCCGTTCCCCAGTTTAGTCCAGGCCCGGCGTCGGAGCGGTGCCGGCCGGCACCGCACCAGATGCCGATGGGTGGCAATTTCATTTTCCGCCCGGCTCCGATCATTGCACCTGTATACCAGGAATCTGATGACTGAAGACTGAGAGGGGTCTGAGGACCCTCTGGCCCGGCAGGGCCAGTATTCTCGGGACTGGGCAGATGAGCTGGGGGATGCCAGTGGTCTTGACACCTCTCCTGACACTGGCTTCATCTCTCCTCCGACCGTGGCTTTGGAGGAAGGTGCTGCATTTTCTGTGGTGCTGCACACGGCGGCCGAAGCCCTTGGGCTCGAACTGCCTGCTGTGGCCCTGAGGACGAACCTCCTCACAGAAGTGCTTCAACCGTCAGCAAGCTCCTTGGAGCCTCTGCTGTAGTTGAATGAAGCGCTCATTGACGTTCTGAAGGGCACCTGGTCCAAGCCCTCCACAGTTCCTCCTGGGGACCGGAACGTGGCCCGGCGCCACCGCCGTGCACCGGGCGACCCCAGTTTTCTGTCCCAACACCCCACGCCAGAGAGCCTGGTTATCCAGGCCTCTACCTCCCGGACCTCCTTCCCGTCCACTCCCCCGGACCAGGAATCCAAAAGGCTAGAACAGTTTGGGAACTAGCTGTTCTCCTCTTTTAGTTTGGGGTTGCGGTTTGGCAGAGGCTAAAGTTAGATATAACCTTACTCTTGTGAGAAAGTGCCATCTTTCTTGCATGCCCCCACTTTTTGCTGAATTGCTGAATGTACTTTGACTGAGTGTACCCTGGACTCCTGCCAATCAGGTGCCCAGGGCCTATGTCCCTTTCTTAAACAAACCAAACCCAAATTGGCAAACCCTGGCCACATGTCAGCCCCTGGTAAATGGTACCCTAGGTACCCAGGGCCTTGTGACCAGGGAAGGGCTCTTAGGGCTGCAGCACTCCTTGTGCCACCCTTAGAGGCCCTGTACCCTTACACACGCACACTGTTTTTGTCTTGCACCCCAACACTCAGCCTGCAAAAGCAAAGGCGACATGGCACACAGGGATGTGTGCCATGCCCATCACCTACACTGCCATGGCGTTCATCAGTCACCCCTCTAGCTGGGTGCCTTATGCCAATAGTGTGGGCACAGGAGCAGGAGCCCTGTCCCCCTACAGTACCCAGGTCCATTCCTGGGCACTGTGTGCAGTGCTGCCATTTAAGAGTACATGGTGCTGAGAGCTCGTCAAACACGAGCTCCACAGCACCATAATGGCAACACTAAAAACTGAGAAGTTTGGTATCAAACTTCTCAGCACATTAAACCCACACTGATGCCAGTGTGGGATTTAATGTACCCAGCACCCCAGAGGGCATCTTAGAGGTGCCCCCTTAAACCTAACCTTCAATCCACGTCTGCTCTGAAGCTGCCTAGGCTGCCACCCAGCAGACATGTTGCTGGACCCCTGGGTAGGAGAGCCCCTGCTCTCCTGGGCCTGTGTGAGAAAGTGCCATCTTTCTTGCATGGTATGCCCCCACTTTTTGCTAAATTGCTGAATGTACTTTGACTGAGTGTACCCTGGACTCCTGCCAATCAGGTGCCCCGGGCCTATGTTCCTTCCTTGAAACACACAAACTCCAAATTGGCAAACCCTGGCCACATGTCAGCCCCTGGTAAATGGTACCCAGGGCCTTGTGACCAGGGAAGGCCTCTAAGGGCTGCAGCACTCATTGTGCCACCCTTGGAGGCCCTGTACCCTTACACACACACACACACACACACTGCCTTTACAGTCTGGGTGCAGGACTAAACAGAGTCGATATGGCACACATCTGTGTGCCATGCCCATCACCTACACTGCCAAGGCATATATCAGCCACCCCTCTGGCTGGGTGCCTTATGCCCATGGTGTGGGCACAGGAGCAGGAGCCCTGTGCCCCTACAGTACCCAGGTCCATTCCTGGGCACTGTAAGTGCAGTGCTGCCATTTAAGAGTACATGGTGCTGAGAGCTCGTCAAACACGAGCTCCACAGCACCATAATGGCAACACTGAAGACTGGGAAGTTTGGTATCAAACTTCTCAGCACATTAAACCCACACTGATGCCAGTGTGGGATTTAATGTACCAAGCACCCCAGAGGGCATCTTAGAGATGCCCCCTTACAACCAACCGACAATCCACGTCTGCTCTGAGGCTGCCACACAGCAGACACGTTGCTGGACCCCTTGGTGGGAGAGCCCCTGCTGTCCCGGGCCTGCAACGATGCACATCCTGGGTGAGGTGATAAATCTCCTCCCCCCAGGATGAGCAAAGGGAAGCTTCAAAGGCATGCCGCCTCTGAGAGTTTCCCCAGGCCACTGCAACCCCCCACTCTGACGGGAAGCTTGGCCGGAAACCCCATACAAGGACTGGGGATGTGCCAGCCTGCCCACCCCACCCCTCAGGTGGGGGAGGGGAGGTGAAGCACATCTCCGGGCTCTCGCCATCTTGAAGATGGGAGGCCCTACCCTATCAGGATTAGGCTACTGCCCCCCTCCCACAGGAGAGAGGCAGGATAGGGGGTGTACCCACCCCAGGACAAAGACCCATTGGTCCCTGGCCTTCACCTACCTGTAACGCCCCTAAATCTAGTGTTCGAGGCATGTGGGCTGCTGAATTCATATCTGTGCATAGATCGCCGCCTAGTGTTGGGTCCGGATGTTTGCACGTTGTTGTCCTGGAAGAGTCTTCGAAGTATCCTTGGATAGGTGACTCCTCCCCTGGACTACAGTGCGCATGGGCATCCTCTCCATCCTCAGATTGTTTTTTTCCGCCATTGGGTTCGGATGTGCTATCTTAGCTCAAGTTAGGAAAAAATTTTGTCGAGGCCACAAGGCCTTTAGTTCGCGTCGGTACTGTTTATCGATCGGTTTTCGATACTCTGTTAGTTTACTAACTTTCAGCACCGACTTTGTTCGCATTTACCTGTCCATCAACTACTTCGACGATGGAATCGAGGACGCCGTTCAAAAGGTGTCCGGTATGTAATGCGAAGTACCCACACATCGACGTCCATCCGGTGTGCAACAAATGCCTTTCGCCGGACCACGACGAGTCGACATGTATGGCCTGTGCCCGGTTCCGTTCAAAGAAGACTCTGCGGAATCGTCGAGCGGCGAGGCTCGAAGCGCAGCACGCGGCACCGGCCCCAGCTGACATCTTCGACGACGCGGACGACGTCGAAGAAGTAGAAGTCTTACCCTCCAGTCCCGTTTCCGACCAAGAACCCGGATCGGACGAGGCCGACGAGTCACTCTTCCACAGAGGTGAAGACGACACCGAGGTAGGAGACGACGAGGAGGCCTTAGGGGCCGAAGAGAGTAGCTCCGATGATGAACAAGGCCTACCTGTTCAAACCGAGAATTCACCAGTGCCACAGACTATGGCTCCGGTCGAGGGATCGCCTTCGGGCCTTACCCGAGACCTATCACGCAGTCCTTCGGCCCCGCCCTCGGGCCCGGCCTCGGACGTTCAGCGGCAGCCATTACCGCTTAAACCAGCTGGTTTCCCTTCCACGAAACCGAAACCGAAAGCTGCTCAGGTTCCTACGAAACCGAAACTGAAAGTGGCGCTAGTCGGATCGAGGCCTTCAACACCTTCGGCACCGACCGCACCAAGGGGGACTTCGGTGCCGAACTCGAGACGGGCGACATGGGAGTCGACAAACGGAAGAAGGCCATCGGCGCCGAAAGACCTGCTCGGTTACCGGCGTCGACGCCACCGACACCGAGGGCCGTCCCGCCTGCTACGCCTCGCAGCACTCCCTCGACGACACCGAAACCTCACGTGTCGAAGACGTCGACGGTGATCTCCGCACCTCGGCTCGATGCACCACGGGCGCAGAAGATATCTGCAGCCGCCTCGACGACCCTGGCGGGGGCCACGACCTCTAAGGCGCCCCGAGTACGGCCTGGCGCAATGCCAGGCTGCAAAACCAAGGCTGCCCTCCAGGACCAGTCGGGTTCGATCGATCCAGCGGTTTCGTCGGTGCCGACCAGCATTACCTTCGGCTTGCCTCCATCCACAATCCCGAAGGCGTTTCAACTCAGGACACAGGCCACCAAAAACTGCGGTTACGCCTGTCGAGCCGTCTCCGTCACGCGTCATCGACGCCGACACTGGCAGGATGATTCTCCACGACCGAAGGATAACTTCGGAACCGCCATTGGAACCTTTCAGGATCCCGCTAAAGAGGAAGCTGCCTGTGGACACAGAACCTCTCCTGTATGAACCCTTTCATTCACCCTACCAGGATCCACACCGGGCCTCCCCCACACGCTCCGACACGGATGCATTGGAGGACTACATGGGTGAACAAGTCCCCTACCATGTGGACACGGACCCTGATGACCAGCAGGACCCTGACCAAACTTGGGGCGACCCTGCAGACCCCAGTGCACCTCTTGATGCACAGGACCCACAACTATATGGGGCAAAAACGTCACCCACAGAGGATACTGCGGCGTTCAACGCTCTGATTGAACGGGCGGCGAACAACCATGATGTACAGCTTCACTCTGATATCATCGAAGATGACTTTCTAATGGACACCTTTGCATCCTCAGAAAGACATGTAAAGACTCTGCCAATGTTGAAGGGGGTCCTTAAGCCAGCCACTGACATTTTCAGGGAACCCACCAGGGCACGAGTGATAAACCCCAGGATCGATAAGAAATACAGATCAGCACCTGGGGATCCTACTTACATCAGAGGACAATTACCACTCGACTCCATCGTTGTGGCGAATGCCCGCAAGAGGGCACACTCGCAGACAACGGGTGACGCTCCTCCCCCGGACAAGGAGTCCAAGGTGCTGGAGACCTCCGGCAAGCGAGTTGCCGCACAAGCTGCAAGCATATGGCGCATAGCTAACACTCAAGCGCTCCTCGCTCGCTACGATAGGGCGCACTATGACACAATGGAGCAACTCCTTCAACACCTCCCTGACCCCTACAAAGAAGGTGCAGAAATCCTTATCAGAGAGGGACAGCTACTCACAAATGCTGCCATCAAATGTGCACTGGACGCTGCTGACACGGCTGCCAGGGCCATCAACACTAGCGTCATCCTACGACGTCACGCCTGGCTACGTATCTCAGGATTCAAGCCTGAGGTACAAAACAATATACTTAATCAGCCCGTCAACCCCGACTTTTTGTTCGGGCCTGAGGTTGACGCCACCCTCGAGAAGATAAAAAAGGACACGGACACTGCAAAGTCCATGGGCGCCCTACAAACTCAGTCCTCTCGGAGCGGCTCCTTTCGTCGCCCCGGAAACAAGGGAGCAGGCAGAGGACAGGGGTCACAACAAACATATAACAAGGGTAATACGCAGACCACCTACGATGAGAACACCCGAGGTGGCTATCGTGGCTCCAGTACCAAGGGCAGAGGACGTGGCTACGGCAACACCAGGTCCTCCCCCAAGAACAAGCAGTGACGCCCTCTCCCTTCCTCCCGACCACATAACACCTGTCGGGGGAAGGCTACAACGGTTCCTGTCCACGTGGAACTCCATCACCACGGACAGGTGGGTCACAGATATTATAAAATACGGTTACTGTCTGGAGTTAACTTCCACTCCACCCACAATACCACCAAGAAACCGTCCTATGTCCTCAGAGCACTTGACGCTCTTACAGCAAGAGGTAGAAAGTATGCTTCTAAAAGGCGCTATCGAGGTCGTACCCGTCCACGAGCGGGGCACGGGGGTTTACTCCCTCTACTTCTTAATTCCAAAAAAGGACGGGTCGCTCAGGCCTATATTAGACCTGAGACCCCTGAACCAGTACATTCTTTCGGAGCACTTTCACATGCTCACTCTACAGCAAGTCCTTCCGCTTCTCCAGCAGGGAGACTTCCTAGCATCACTGGACCTCAAGGATGCGTATTTTCACATACCCATCCACCCCTCACACAAAAAATACCTCAGGTTCACTGTTCAGGGGCAGCACTATCAGTTCAAAGTCCTTCCCTTCGGCGTGACAACAGCGCCCAGGGTTTTCACAAAGTGCCTAGCTACGGTGGCGGCACATTTACGGAGACAGCACATACACGTCTACCCCTACCTAGACGACTGGCTCGTTCAAGCGAGATCAGCCCAGCAATGTGCAAGCCACGTGTCCCGTACCATTCACCTTCTTCACAGTCTGGGATTCTCACTAAATTACCCAAAGTCTCATCTCCAGCCCGCACACGTACAACAGTACCTAGGTGCGACTATAGACACTCTGGCGGCCACAGCTCAGCCAAATTTAGTGAGGATCAACGGCATACAAACGCTGATCTCCAAGTTCAGACCCAACCACTCGCTTCCAGCGCGAGTGTTTATGCAGTTGATAGGCATGATGGCCTCCTGCATCTTCATAGTCCCGCACGCGAGATTACATATGCGCCCACTTCAGGAGTGCCTAGCACGTCAGTGGAATCAGGCTCAAGGACAGTTGAAAGACCTAGTGTTGGTGAGCGGTCGGGCATACAACTCTCTGCATTGGTGGAATCCACAAAACCTTTGCAAGGGCCGACCGTTCCAAGAGCCTGTTCCACAAATAGTACTGACAGCGGACGCGTCTCTCCAGGGATGGGGAGCTCATGTACTCCACTACACAGTGCAGGGACTATGGACGACACAACAGAAGATGCACATCAACCTTCTGGAACTGATGGCAATCTTCCTGGCCATGAAGGCTTTCAAAGTACATCTGTGCAACAAGGTCGTGTTAATCCGGACGGACAACATGACCGCAATGTACTACATACAGAAGCAGGGAGGGACACACTCTCCACAGTTGTCTCATCTGGCTCAGAGCATGTGGAAGTGGGCCATTCAGAGGAACATGTTCCTCATGGCGGAACACCTCCCCGGCAAGGACAACCAGATGGCGGATCTGCTCAGCAGACACAGCCACCAGATGCACGAGTGGGAGTTACACCCATCGGTACTCCAACCGTACTTCCAGCAGTGGGGTCACCCAGAAATAGACCTATTCGCGACAAGCGAAAACGCAAAATGCCAAAGCTTCGCCGCCAGATTCCCACACCCGCAGTCGCAGGGCAATGCGATATGGATGAACTGGTCCGGCAAATTTGCGTACGCTTTTCCCCCAGCACCGTTGATACCGCTGGTGGCTCGCAAACTCCGACAACACTCCCTGACACTCGTCCTAGTTGCTCCCACGTGGGCACGCCAGCCGTGGTACACCACCTTCCTCGAACTTTCCGTGGTACCGCATCAAAGACTGCGGATCAAACCCGCGCATTTGACGCAGAACCATGGAGAGGTTCAGCACCCAGATCCGCAACAGCTGAACCTGGCGATCTGGCTCCTGAAGTCCTAGAGTTTGGCTATCTCAATCTGCCACCTGACTGTATGGACATCATCAAGGAGGCCAGGAGACCCACTACAAGAGCTTGCTATGCAGCCAAATGGAAACGGTTCGTCATTTATTGCGGTAATAATGACATTAACCCGCTGGACGCATCCATCCACAACATCATATGTTACCTCTTACACCTATACCGATGCAATCTGGCGTACACCTCTATACGTGTCCATTTGACCGCAATATCAGCCTATCTGCAAACCAGGCAGCACCTCTCTCTCTTCAGAGTGCCTGCCATCAAAGCATTCTTGGAAGGACTCAAACGAGTCATTCCACCTAGTCACCCACCGGCTCCAATGTGGAACCTCAACTTGGTCCTCACACGCCTGATGGGTCCACCCTTTGAACCTCTACACTCATGCGAGATTCAATTCCTTACCTGGAAAGTAGCCTTCCTGGTAGCGATCACTTCCCTAAGAAGAGTTAGTGAACTCCAGGCACTAACCGTTCAAGAGCCATTTATTCAGGTTCACGCCAACAGGGTCGTACTACGTACCAACCCCAAATTCATGCCCAAGGTAATATCGCAGTTCCACATGAACCAGACTATTGAACTGCCCGTTTTCTTCCAAAACCCACAAACTGTTGCAGAGAGGGCATTACATACACTAGATGTACGGAGGGCCCTCATGTACTACATCGACAGGACTAAACCCTTCAGGAAGACAAAAACAACTATTCGTTGCCTTTGCCCCACACCACAAAGGTAACGCCATCTCCAAAGCAGGGATAGCCAGATGGATAGTTAAGTGTATTCAAATCTGTTATCAAAAGGCAAAACGCACATTAACTATTCCACCACGAGCCCACTCAACACGCAAGTTGGGGGCTTCCATGGCCTTCCTAGGAAATATTCCCCTGCATGATATATGCAGAGCAGCCACATGGTCCACTACACACACATTTACAAAACACTATTGCGTAGATGTGCAGTCAAAACAGCAGGCAGCTGTAGGACAGGCTGTTCTCAAAACTCTTTTTCAGACCGCTGCAGCTGGCACTGGTAGCCGCCGCTAATAAGAGGGCACTGCTATATATTCTATGCACAGATATGAATTCAGCAGCCCACATGCCTCGAACTGAATATGCTACTTACCAGTATGCATCTGTTCTTGGCATGTAGGGCTGCTGACATTCATATCGCCCTCCCTCCTCCCCGGCGCCTGTCGCAGCTGCAGCTCTCAGAATTATTGCAAGCATGGTCATCACTTTCTGTATCTACTCCATCACTGCCACAATGGCGAAAAACAATCTGAGGATGGAGAGGATGCCCATGCGCACTGTAGTCCAGGGGAGGAGTCACCTATCCAAGGATACTTCGAAGACTCTTCCAGGACAACAACGTGCAAACATCCGGACCCAACACTAGGCGGCGATCTATGCACAGATATGAATGTCAGCAGCCCTACATGCCAAGAACAGATGCATACTGGTAAGTAGCATATTCAATTTAGGGGCACCCTGAACCTTCCTTCCCCAGATTCCAGATTCAAAAACTACAAAAAGAGCAAGAACAAAGACCTGCCCTGCAGCTGCTAAAAAGAGAGGAAGACAACTGCTTTGGCCCCAGCCCTACCGGCCTGTCGACCCTCGAACCTGCTCCTGCTCCAGCGCGGCATCTCTCGTGGCCAGCAAACTCACCAACCCCGGAGGACCTGGCTACCTTTTGGCTCTAAGCCCCTGGGACTCCCATGAGTAGAGGCTCTACTCGGAACCTATTTCTAACCCCTGGCAGCAGCCCGGAACCGCGAACCCAGCACACTCTGCACCAGCCAAGCCTGGCCAGTGCCGGAGTGGACAAAGACCACGAGACCGACCCCACGGCGACTGTGACCCCGAGTCCGGCACCCAAGGACCCCCCTCGACACTCCTGAAGAAGCCTGCAGCCTCAGAACAAGGTGCCCCCCCAACCGCGATCAACAGAGGGTAAGATTTCCCGACACCAAAAGGCACCCCTGCACGTGGCGCCCTGCGGCCCCCTGTCCCCAATCCCGGGGTACCTACCTAACCTCCAACTACCCAACTTACCTCTCAAAGTGGTGGTGGCACCTGAAGCATCCTCATCCCAGAGCTTGCAGCCTTTTTCCCAACCGGAATATTCCCATTGAAAACCATTGAGCGCCCGACAGCTCACAAGCACCCTGCACCCAGCCGCCCGAGTGGCCCTGGCAGTGCAACCACTACACTAGCCTACTTCCCCCTTGCCCTGAGTGAGTGACCAGGAGCCCAGCTCCCACAGCGGCGTGGCCTGCTAGTCAGCAGCCACCAAACCAGGCCCCCCTATTCCTCATAGGCTAACATTGGGCCTAACTCTCTCTGCACCCGGCTGCCCTAGAGCCGCTGAGGGTGAACTGTGCCTATCTGATCTTGGGGGACCCCTGAGTCTATGCCCAGGACCTCAACTTTGCCAGTCGAGAACTTACCTGAAAACCGCCAACTCTGTTTTCTACATAGGGTAACATTGACTGGCTTTTTCTTGAAATTTCGTTTAAGTTTGGACTTTTCAAATCTTAAAATATTCACTAAAAATCAGCCGAGCGACAAACTCACCTATTCTCGGGTGAGCTCACAGTGCTGGATCTTGGTGCCCAGCACTGGCTCGGAAGAATACTCACATCTGTACTTGCCAGTAACCCAATTTTCTCCAATAGGAAACCATTGACTGCTTTTCTGTGAAATTTATTCTAAATGTCGATTTCTGCAATCTTTAAATATTCTTCTAAAATCGTCCAATTTCTGCAAACGTAATTACTTACCTATTTTTGATAAAGACCCCAGTACTGAGTCCAGGTACCCAGTACTGGATTACAAAAGTAACGATAAAGTACTCTACCTGCAATTTGAATTTCTTGCCATAGAGAATCATTGAATGTTTTCTTTGAAATATTTTCTAAGTGTCAACTGTTGAAATAGCTAAATATTGTTTAAAAATCATTACAGTAATTAAGTCGACTTTCAGCACTTGATTCTGAATATTGACCCAGGACCGAATCTAGGATCCAGTCCTGGAATTACAAAAGTAATCTAAAAAGTAATCTATTACAAATAACCTGAATTTACCATTGAGCTCAATGCATTGTTATGTTTAGGAAATAGAATTGTTTATTGCAACCAGCTGTGACTATTTACAAAAATCAATTCTTATTGCAAAAGTATTTATATTCAACCTCTCATTCTGAGAAAGTATATTTTTATTCCACTTGTGGTTCTAAAAATAAAACAAGCATATATTTTTTAAATAAACTATTGGCCTAGAGTTCAGTTATTGAGTGTGTGAGACCATTTGCTGACTGAGTGTGTACAACAAATGTTTTACACTGTCCTCTGATACTGCCTTACTGCTCGACCAAGCTACCACTTTAGAGAGTAAGGTTTTATCTAACTTTAGCCTCTGCCAAACCTCTGGGGACTGTGGACTCTGTGCACACTGTACCTATTTGGGAACAGTATATACAGAGCCGCTTTCTTACAGGTTTTATCTTTTCAGATAACACTTGTACAAATGAGTGATATTTTTCTGAGGGTTAGGGCCCTACGTTTGAAAAGAATATTGGTACAGTTACATCTGATGGTCAGAGACCCACAACCATCGGGTAAATGCTTTAAGAAATATATATACAACAGTATTTAATATAAGGATTTAAGATAGTGGATGGTTAGCATGAAAATCTGGCACAGGTTCAGGCTTTTTGAATCCAGATAAGATACTTTGATGTACATGGTAAACAAAACAAATAGCCATGCCTTATGTCTAAAAATAATGCTTTTGCATGAATGTTTTTCTGTTTTCTTTAGCTTTATTGGAGATTACACCAGATGAAATCCCCATTCAAAGAAACGCGTGAGTAAACAGGGATTTAGTGGGGTGTTTAGCTTCAATAGAAAAAATGTTTGACATCTATTTCAGTTCAGAAACTTCCTACAAGTTCCTATTGTGATGATTGTTAAATGTGCCATTTATTTGTGGGGGTTATAAATGTTTTGATAATTTCCTTTCCCTCTCTACGCTTCATGTGCTGCTCTTTGTAAATAATCCCCCCAGCCTGCACAGCATGTTAAATCTCAGGCATATTGTATCATCTTTATTAAACATGGCTGCACATTTCATGTTACTTATATTTGCTACACCTTCCTCTCGAATTGGTGGATTCGACTCAGTGTATAGTTGGGATGTCTACATTAGTATTTCTGGTGAACATGTGGAATTTTATAAATGGTTACCTTTCAGCTTATTTAGCGGCAACCTGTTTTAGTATTGCCATTAGCTTATTTTAGTGTATTGAAGTTGCTTTTCAATCTAATAGATGTATGTTTCCAAATATAACTGTGTAGGAAGCTGGCTCTTTATGTTTGTAACAAAATGGGGTCCTTTGAAGTATCCCCCACCTTTTCCTTGCTTTTGATGCAACTTTGACTGTAGAGTACTGGCTCCCTGCTGTCCAGGCTCCCAGTACCTATGTTCTTTCCCTAAAACTGTTCCACAATTGCCCCCAAGTCTCTAGTAAATAGTACCTGGGTATATGGGGCATTGGAACTGAAGAGGGTGCCCTAGGAACCCCTCACCCAAGCCATGCAGACTGCCACTGCAGCATGCATGGCCTGGTGTAAGCAAAACAGTCAACATGATACACTTCCTGTGTGCCATGCCAACTTGTACTGCCTAAGGTATAGGCAAATTACCCCTCTAGCAGGCCTTCCAGCCCTAAGTCAGGGTGCACTATATCTAAGCCCATTCTCAGATATTGTAAGTGCCAGGGAGACCATAGGGAGTACATGGGTTGGAAACTGGACAACTCTAGTTCTCCAGTACCATGATGGCTTTTCTGAACCCCGGAGTGTTTGGTACCAAACTACTCCTTCCAATAAACCCACACTGATGCCAGTGTGGCATTTATTCAACCATTTACCCAGAGGGCACCTTATAGGTGCCCCCTGAAAACCTACCAAACCTGATGTGGTCACTGACTGGCTGTAATGAGCTTGCCAACACCAGACATGTTTTTGCGGACACCCTGTCCCCCCTGGACTCCACGACACCTGCAGCCTGAATCCAGAGGCTTCCCCTTCCCCAGACTCCGACACCTGAAGGCCCCCCCTGCACCCAAAGCCCCTGAACCTTGGTGAGCTGAACCGACTGCGCCCCTTTGACCCCCCACATCTCTACTTACCACTGCTGGTGTTAGTCTCCTTCCTGCAGCCTCTGTTGCGATGCCTCCAGCCTGTTGGTCTAAAACAAGTTCTCCACTGAAGAGCATTGGGTGCCTGACGCTGAATTTGCACCTGGCAGCCCCATTTCCACTGGTGGTGTATGTTTGGTGCTCACCTAACCTTTGCTAATCTTTGGTCCCGAAGACTGGAACTGTAAGTTGCGTACTTCCCTGTATAATTGCATTATAGTTTTGCAGCGTGAATCTTTTCTGGATTCACTATGCCGTGCATTATTCAGCCATCTAGAGGTTGGGTCCGGAATTGTAGTAGTTTGTTTATTTTTTTCCTTTCTTTTGTAGTTGGTGGGTGTTGACATACCACCATTTGGTGTCCCTCTGTGACGTCGACGTGTTTCCTCTGGAAGCTTCCACCTTTGGTTGCCATCTTCAGATTCTTTTTTTCTGCCATTGGGTCTGGATCGATACGGGAGGTGCTCCAGAAGATTGGAGAGAAGAATCGGTGAACATAAACTAAATCAACAGGAGAGGAACTTCTTCGACGTACCGGTCTTCGAGTCTGGGAACCGGGACACAGCGAAGAGGAATAGACAAGACTTTGACGTCATTCGAAGAATGCGCATACAAGAACTGAACAAAAAGGCCATAGAAAAAGTACCACTCAAGGAAAACAGAAAGGGCGTTTACTCCGCTTACTTCCTCATTCCAAAGTTAGATGGAACCTGAAGACAATTACTAGATCTAAGGTTCCTAAACAAATTGATAAAGACTCAAATTCAAGATGACGACCTTACAAGAGGTCATACCTCAGATATAAGCAGGAGACTACATGGCAACTATAGACCTAAAGGACGCATACTTGCATAGCCCCATGAACAGAAAACACAAGGGTCTATTAAGGTTTGTGATCAACAGAACACACTACCAATTCAGGGTGCTAGCATTTGGACTGAAATCAGCACCAAGAGTCTTCACAAAATGCCTAGCAGCAGTAGCTGCCCACTTAAGAAGGCATGAAATTCATGTATATCCATACCTAGACGACTGGCTAGTAAGAGCAAGCTTATACAAACACATACAGCAAGTCATTCAAACATTGGTCCAACTCGGTTTCTCAGTACACTGGGACAAATTGTCACCAGAGCAAGTAAAAATTCTCTTAAGTGCAGAAATCCACACGAGACTAGGAAAAGTATTCCCAAGCACAAAGAACATTAGCAATACTGAAGGAGACGCATCCATACCACAAGGGGCAAGCTCTGACAGTGAGAGCAGTGGGGAAACTGCTAGGAATGATGGCTTCGTGCATTCATCTAGTCCCAAACATTCGACTGCACATGAGACCATTCCAGGAATGACTGCAAGAACAATGGTCACAGGCAACAGGGAGTTGAGGGTCTAGTGGTTGTCACACAAACAGTTCATCAATAAATAGCATGGTGGAACACAAGGAACATAACACAGGGGAGACTTTTCACACAACCAGCTCCATCAGTGAGTATCACAACAGATGCATCCCAGTAAGGATGGGGAGCGCACATGGACAGCCTAAAAGTAAGGGGATTGTGGACGCCACAGGATGCGGGAAAACACATCAACTTCCTGGAGTTAAAGACCGTGTTCCTAGCTTTAAAAGCCTTTCAGAAGGAGCTATACGGAAAGAGGGTGCGAATACAAACAGACAATACAACAACCATGTTTTCCATAAACAAGGAGGGACACAGTCTTTAGGTCTCTCAACCCTAGCCAACAACTATGGAGATGGGCGATCCCGATGAAGATAGACTTACTAGCAATACATCTGCCAGGGAAGGACAATGTAGAAGCAGACAGGCTAAGCAGGCAAACTTCAGCATCCCACGAGTGGGAATTAAATCAGCCCGAGATCCAAAAAATATTCCACAAATGGGGAACCCTGCAAATCGACTTATTTGCAACACCCCACAGTGCAAAATGCCAACACTTCGCATCCAGGCTACCGTGCAAACAGTCCCTAGGGAATGTGCTATGGATAGACTGGTCAGGGATATTTGCTTATGCTTCCCCCCCCCCCCCCTCCCCCCCCCCCCCCCCCAATATCGCTACTACACAGGGTAATCGACAAATGCAAGTTCAGCCACATGACATTAATACTCCTAGCACCCCAGTGGGCCAGACAGACTTGGTTCTCCCAGATAATGGAAATAACTCAGGGAGCAATGCACAAGCTTCCAAAAAGAAAGGACATTTTAATACAAAACTGAAAGGTGCTACACCCAGAACCAGAGAGCTTGTGCCTGGTAGCATGGCTCCTGAGGACTTAGAATTCGCTCACCTCAAGTTACCAGAGAGCACAATGGCAGTTCTCAGTGAAGCAAGGAAACCTACAACAAGGAGGTGTTACACAGCCAAATGGAAAAGATTGTTCGAGGCATATGAGCTGCAGAGTTGTACACTTAGCATAGGTCGCCATCTGGTGTTGGGCCCGGATGTTTGCAGTTTGTTTTTCTTCTTGGACCGTCTTTGGAAGTCACGAGTTTGGTGACTCCTCCTTCGGTCCGTACTGCGCATGGGCTTCGGCTCCATCCTCAGATTGTTTTTTTCCGCCATCGGGCTCGGATGTGATCCTTCGTACTCCGGCTTCGAACTTCTACGGTTCCAGCCTCGACGGAAAATCCTCGATTCTTCGAGTTCCTTCATCATCTTCATCTCTCGAAGCGGCACTTTTTCCATCCCGTACATCGACACCGGCCTTCGGGCCCTCCGCGACTCCGGTCCCGGCCGATGGAAAGGACTCCGTTTAAAAAGTGCCCAAAATGTGGGTCTAAATTTCCCCACACCGACCTCCATCAGGTGTGTAACCTTTGCCTCTCTCCGGAACACGAGGCTCGAGACTGCCCCGCCTGCAAGTCTTTTCGATCGAAGAAAACGATCCGAGATCGAAAGGCTCGACGCACCATGGCGCACTCATCCTCGACAGTTCCACCGGACATCTTCGGAGACGACGCCGAAGCTTCGGGGCAGACACACACCGAACTGGGAGAAGACATCGTCAGCGCTTCCGAGGCCGACGACTCCGACCTGGAGGACGTAACACCAGGACAGCGGGCCGTGAGTACAATGCCCCCTCCCAGCCCCGCACCGAAAACCAAAGAGACTCCGGTTACTCCCTCGCCTGCCGGCCTGGGCAAAACCAAAACCAAAGCCTCGATCACCCCACCTTCGGGCCCGGTGTCGAAGCACTCAGTCTCACGGCAGCTCGGGATCGAGCCAGCCGACGCCCGGTGCCGATAAACACCACTCGGCACCGAAGCCTGCAAAATCCAGCTCGACTCCGAAACCACCGGTGCCGAAGCCTGGACACTCGGCGCCGACCAAACACAAACAGAAATCGGTCGGCACCGACGCTCCGGCGCCGAAACAGCATTCGACGCCGAAACACACGGAGACCTCCAAAAAGCAGGGCGTACACAGAACATCGAAACCTCCGGTTCCGAAATCGCCGGTGCCGACAGACGACTCGGCGCCATTGGCTCTGTTTACACCAGACCCTTTACAAAAGACTTTGTCCAGAGATCCAAAGACTGGCCTTTTGACTGTGATTACTAAGAAGCGTCGCCTTGAGGCTCCGGCTCCTCCTCCTCCACCCAAAAAGAGGGACTCAGCTACTTCTCCCCTTAGAGTACCCTCCCCACTGCCACCCCCCCTCCCACCACCACCCCCTCCACCTTTACCTCACTACGATCCGGCCCCATCCCCATACCCGGATGACGGGGACCCGGACAATGACCCAGGGGACGCCCCAATGGATCCCACTCCACCAGGGACCCCAGATCCATGGGAGGATTATAATAACCCTGATGTACCCAATGTACCTCAAGACGACCTATACCCATCAAGGCCGTCTCCTCCAGAGGACTCTTTAGGGTTTCACCATTTAGTGCAGAGAGCAGCACACTACCATGGGGTGGACATGCACACGGAACCAGTGGAAGAAGACTTCCTACTGGATACATTTGATTTACAAGATCGTTCCACTGCTATTTTACCCATGCTTAAGGGTGTCACCAAGCACGCTACAGAGGTATTCAAAGACCCTGTCAGAGCCAGAGTACTAAACCCTAGAATAGAGAAGAAGTACAAGGCGGCACCCACAGACCCTGCATACATCAAGGGCCCTGCTCCTCTAGATTCCCTAGTTGTCTCCACAGCTAGAAAGAGGGCTAACTCCCAATCTTCAGGAGATGCCCCACCACCAGACAAGGAATCTAAACTTCTGGACGCGTCTGGTAAACGCACCGCCTACCAGGCTGCAAACATGTGGCGCATTGCAAATACACAAGCACTGCTTGCGCGATATGATAGAGCACACTATGATGAATTAGAGGCTCTTATGCAGCACCTTCCAGAGAAATACAAACGCCAAGCTCATGACCTGATACAGGAGGGCAAACTAATCACAAACACCTCCATTAAGTGTGCCCTCGATGCAGCAGACACTGCTTCTAGAGCCATAAACACCAGTGTCCTGCTTCGACGCCATGCCTGGCTCAGGATATCAGGGTTCAAGCCTGAGGTCCAGACATCAATACTTAATCACACCTTTGACCAGCAAACACTCTTTGGCCCAAAGGTAGACGAAGCGCTCGAAAAAATGAAGAAAGATACAGACACAGCGAAGTCTATGGGAGCGCTCCAGACCCAAGCCTCTAAGCGTTCCTTTCGACGCTCGTCCTTTCGTGGCACAGGTAGAGGCTCCTCCACCGATAATGCCTCTACCTCCTACAAATCCCCTCCTCAAAATACCTTTTCAAAGGGCAACCAAAGAGGTGGTTACAGAGGCAACAACAATAAGGGCAGGGGCAAAACCAACAATACCCGTTCTGCCACCCCACCCGCACAATGACTCCCCTTCGCTCCCCCCAGACCATTCCACTCCGGTCGGGGGCAGACTACAAGATTTTATCCACGTATGGGAGTCCATAACATCGGACAAATGGGTGACCCAAATCATTCGGTCAGGGTACTGCCTCGAGCTAACATCTACCCCACCCAATATCCCACCAAGGCACCGTCCAATGTCCCAAGAGCATTCCACACTGCTCAAACAAGAGGTACTCTCGCTCCTCCAGAAACACGCCATAGAGCAGGTACCCGACAATCAACGAAATCTAGGGGTCTACTCCCTATATTTCTTAATCCCAAAGAAAGACGAGACCCTCAGACCCATTCTGGATCTCCGGCCTCTAAATGCCTACATACATTCAGACCACTTTCACATGGTCACCTTACAACAAGTCCTCCCACTCCTCTGCCAGGGAGACTTTCTCACAACACTGGATCTGAAAGACGCGTACTTTCACATTCCAATACACCCCTCTCACAGAAAATACCTCAGGTTCGTGGTGGACGGGCAACATTACCAATTCAAGGTTCTCCCCTTCGGGGTCACCACTGCACCACGGGTGTTTACCAAATGCCTAGCAGTAGTAGCAGCACACCTCAGACGTCAACATGTTCACGTCTTCCCTTACTTAGACGACTGGCTCATAAAAGCCGCGTCCTACCACCAATGCGTGCAACATACAAACAGCACCATCCAACTGCTTCATCAGCTAGGCTTCACGGTGAACTACCAAAAGTCCCACCTCATACCATCTCACACAAAGCAATATCTCGGGGCCACCATAGACACCTCAAAAGGTATTGCCTATCCAAACTCAGCCAGAATCACAAGCATTCTAGCCTTACGCAAAATATTCCTTCCTCAACACTCTCTACCAGCAAGAGTGTTTATGAAGCTCATAGGGATGATGGCGTCTTGCATCTTCATAGTGCCCCATGCAAGACTCCACATGCGTCCACTTCAGGAGTGCCTAGCACAACAGTGGAACCAGGCCCAGGGTCAGCTGACGGATCTGGTGTTGGTGGACGGCCGCACACATCACTCTCTGCAGTGGTGGAACACCACAAACCTTTCCAAGGGACGGCCGTTCCTGGACCCGGTTCCCCAAGTGACTCTAACAGCGGACGCATCGCTCTCCGGCTGGGGAGCGCACCTCTTACACCTCACAATGCAAGGTCTATGGACGCCACAGCAAAAAACGCTCCACATCAACCATCTGGAGCTTTTGGCGATCTTTCTAGCCCTAAAATCTTTCCAAAAGCAGATTTCAGGCAAAGCAGTCCTCATTCGCACAGACAACATGACTGCGATGTATTATATACAGAAACAGGGGGGGACACACTCTCCCCAGCTCTCCCGCTTAGCCCAGAGCATATGGAGATGGGCAATTCCCCAAAACATTTTTCTCCTGGCACAACATGTTCCAGGCGTACAAAACACCATAGCAGATCTGCTCAGCAGACAGACTCAACAACTACACGAATGGGAACTGCATCCACAAGTTCTTCACCCATTCTTCCGACAGTGGGGGCATCCTCAAATAGACCTCTTCGCCACCCACGAAAACAAAAAATGCCCAAGCTTCGCCGCCAGATACCCACACCCATTGTCCAAGGGCAATGCGATATGGATGAACTGGTCAGGCAGATTTGCATACGCCTTTCCACCTCTCCCACTAATTCCATTAGTGGTCAGGAAACTACAACAGCACTCCCTCACACTCATTCTGGTAGCTCCGACGTGGGCCAGACAGCCGTGGTACACCACGCTACTACAACTATCAGTGGTACCACATCAAAAACTGCACCTTTCCCCATGCCTCCTAACCCAGAACCATGGAGAAATCAGGCACCCGGACCCAGCTCAGCTCAACCTGGCGATCTGGCTCCTGAAATCTTAGAATTCGGGTACCTTAACCTTCCCCCTGATTGCATGAACATCATCATGGAAGCCAGACGTCCTACCACTAGAGCATGCTATGCCGCAAAGTGGAAAAGATTTGTAATGTACTGCCGTAACAATACAATCAACCCTCTAGATGCATCCATACAACACATCATATGCTATCTGCTCCATCTTCACAGGTGTAACCTGGCGTATTCATCCATACGCCTACACCTAGCAGCGATCGCTGCCTATCTACAAAACAGACAGCATTTGTCACTCTTCAGAGTGCCCGCTATTAAAGCCTTCATGGAAGGCCTCAAACGAGTAATTCCTCCCAGGGCACCACCCTCCCCTGTATGGAATCTAAATTTGGTCCTTACACGACTAATGGGTCCGCCCTTCGAACCAATGCACAAATGTGAGCTACAATTTCTCACCTGGAAAACAGCTTTCCTTGTAGCTATCACTTCCCTTAGAAGGGTTGGTGAAATACAAGCGTTCACCATACAGGAACCTTACATACAAATGCATCACAGCAAGGTCATACTTCGAACTAATCCGAAGTTCCTGCCCAAAGTCATTACCCCCTTCCACCTCAATCAATCAGTGGAATTACCTGTCTTCTTTTCGCAACCCCAATCTGTTGCGGAAAGGGCCTTACACACACTAGATGTGAAAAGAGCGTTGCTATATTACATACAAAGAACGCAACCCTTCAGGAAGACCAAACAGTTGTTCGTTTCCTTTTCTCCACCACATAAAGGCAACCCCATCTCAAAATCAGGGATAGCTAGGTGGATTGTAAAATGCATACAAATTTGCTATCAGAAGGCAAAGAGAACATTATCTGTTCCCCCTAAAGCCCACTCTACAAGAAAGTTAGGGGCTTCTATGGCTTTTCTAGGGAATATACCCTTAGATGACATATGCAAGGCAGCCACATGGTCTACACCGCACACATTCACAAAACACTACTGTGTAGATGTGCATTCCCAGCAGCAAGCTAGGGTGGGCCAGGCTGTACTAAAAACACTCTTTCAAACAGCTGCAACGGATACCGGTGGTCGCCGCTAAGGTTGGGTACTGCTATATAATCTATGCTAAGTGTACAATCTGCAGCTCATATGCCTCGAACGGAATATGCTACTTACCAGTATGCATCTGTTCTTGGCATGTAGAGCTGCAGAGTTGTACACGCCCACCCGCCTCCCCGGCTACCTGTATCCGTTCCAGTCCATCTTATTTAGATACAACACACATGGGTTTCTCACTGTTAT
The DNA here is from genome assembly GCF_964204655.1 of Triturus cristatus. Lineage (NCBI taxonomy): Eukaryota > Metazoa > Chordata > Amphibia > Caudata > Salamandridae > Triturus > Triturus cristatus. The sequence goes on from NC_140588.1 coordinate 64,187,623, forward strand.
TACTACGCTCCATCATTTCCCTGTTGGCGAAAAACAATCTGAGGATGGAGCCGAAGCCCATGCGCAGTACGGACCGAAGGAGGAGTCACCAAACTCGTGACTTCCAAAGACGGTCCAAGAAGAAAAACAAACTGCAAACATCCGGGCCCAACACCAGATGGCGACCTATGCTAAGTGTACAACTCTGCAGCTCTACATGCCAAGAACAGATGCATACTGGTAAGTAGCATATTCCTTCTCAATGGTGCTTTAAGGAAAAACTTTCAAGGAATATCACGAGAATCAACAGTGCTAAAATACTTAACATATTTACTACAAAGTAAACTAAGCTACACATCTATAAAGGTACACTTAGCGGCTATTGTAGCGTACACACTAGACGAAACAGGAAAAAGTTTTTTCACATCCCATGTGGTCAAGAGATTTCTAGAAGGAGCAAAAAGAATAGAACCTCTGAGGAGGTCACCACCTGCATGGAACCTCAATGTGGTACTCCCACAAATGGTGACAGCATCATTTGAACCACTGCATAAAGCTACGCTACATATGCTCACTCTAAAGATTGCGTTTTTAGTTGCTATTACCTTACTACAGAGAGTAAGTGAATTGCAAGAGCTAACACTACAAGAGCCCTACTTCCAGATACATAATGACAGAATAGTCATGAGAACTGACCCGCAATTTATGCCGAAGGTGGTATCGAGGTTCCACATAAACCAAACGATACAAATACCAAGATTTTTCAAAAGCCAAAATCACAAGCTGAAAGGGCATTACACACCCTGGACGCAAGAAGAGCAGTCATGTATTACATAGAAAGAACCAAGGAATACAGAAAGACAAAACAATTCTTTGTATCATTTGCCAACAGTTTTATCGGAAAACCAGTGACAAAGAATACTATTGCAAGATGGATTGCACAAGCCATACAGTTATGTCACAAACAGGCAGGTCAAACATTGCAAGGAGCAACACATGCTCACTCAACAAGAAAGAAGGGAGCAACAGTCGCTTTTCTAGCAAATGCGCCTATTCAGGACATTTGCCAAGCAGCAACATGGTCTTCAATACACATGTTCACGAAGCACTACTGTGCGGATATTCAAATGAATAAAGAAGCGCAAGAAAGGCAAAAGGTTTTACAACATTTATTGACAAACCAACGCTCATCTTCCACCCAACCACCACAAGACTAGCAAACAGCTACAAAGTCTATGCACAGCATAGTGAATCCAGAAAAGATTCACGCTGCAAACGTATAGTTTCTTACCTGTCTGTGTAGTTTTGCAGCTTGAATAATTTTCTGGATTCACTTGCGAACCCACCCTCCTCCGCCAGAAAGATGAGACCGGAGCAAAGGAGGATATAGCAAGTATAACAAGAAAAAATAAAAAGAATCTGAAGATTGCAACCAAAGGTGAGAGCTTCCGAAGGAAGCACGTCAACGTCACAGAGGGACACCAAATGATGGTATGTCGACGCCCACCAACTACAACATTTATTTTAAAGAGAAGAAATATAAAAATTTCTGACCCAACCACTAAATGGCGGAATAATGCACAGCATAGTGAATCCAGAAAATTCTTCAAGCTGCAAAACTACACCGACAGGTAAGAAACTATACATTTTCCTCCATAGGATAACATCGAACTGTTCAAAAATTGCACTGTCGACTTTTAAAAGGCTTGGGTGTTTTTCCTGGAAAACGAACTTACCTTTTTGCAAGATCTTGATCTTAGCATGAAACTTGAACTATACTTATTTTTATAAAATTGGTGTGGATCTCCTTTTGAGTAGTGTCAGTTCTCTTCCAGGGGATCCTCATCAAAGTCATAAGCACTGAATATTCCCGCCCATGTGCGGGGACGCCGGAAATAATAAAATTATATATGAAAAACACATATATGTGTGTATGTATGTGTATATGTGTATATATATATATATATATATATATATATATATATATATATATATATATATATATATGTGTATATATATATATCTGTATAGCTCTGTATATGTATAAACATATATTATTTTTTCAAGCCAATGCAGCCCCCATAGTAGGCTAGACGATGTAGATATAAATATCCAATAACACACCATACGTATAATAATACACCTAAATCATCTTTTTGTTTTTTAAAAAAATTTTGAGGTAAAAACTCATAAGAACACTGTGCCAAACACAGATCCACAAAACATTGTTAGCCTGCAGGCTGCATTGCAATACAATACCATAGAGACTGAAAAACCTGGTACAGGTAAAAACTGGCACTGTGCCTTTAAGGCAGCCCTGATGCCAATATCCCATCATGCCTCAGGGGTGACAGTTGGGTCAGTTCTTTCCGGATCCTTCTGTCAGGACCCTGGAATTCAGCTCTCTTCAGTTTTGACTTTCTAGTCAAGAATTGTTAGTTTTTCTAGTGAATTTTTTGCTTCATCTTAATTATATCCTTTTGGTGAAGCATTTTTCCTGATTTTGCTGACAGATTTCAAAACTTTTTTCTGTCAGAAAATGCCTTCCTTGTTCATACCCTGTCCATCCTGTGGCAAAAAGGCTTCTTCAGATACTCACGATGTGTGTATCATCTGTCTACCGGATACTCATTCTCCTGCTTCCTGTCGACATTGTAAGGACCTTTCTAAGAGGACTTTGAAAGAAAGGGAGAGGATTAGGCTTTATGGCCTTTCTGAAATGCGGTCGACGTCGAAGCAGTTGATCCCTGTGTGTTCTCCATCGGGCTCGGCGTCGAAGACTCCAGTGGCGGGATCGTCGTTGAGAGGTGAGGAGGCCAGGGAGACTCATTCTTCCAAGAGAAAATCAACGTCGATGCAAGATCCGGCGGTGAAACGCATTCGTTCGTCGTCAAACTTCGCTGTCGAGGAAACATCGTTCGGCGTCGAAGGAGAAACATCATCGTTCGACGTTGAAGTCAACATCTAGACGGACGTCGAAGGAAAGAAAGTCGATGTCTAAATCGACTTGGAGGCGAAGGTCGTCGTCAAAAGAACACGGGCGCTCCTCGACGTCGAGACTTGATTCGCCGTCGAGGGAGAAACGATTGTCGTCGAAGACGTTGCCGACGTCGAGACGAAGATCGTCATCGGGGCATGAATCGACGTCTAGGCGGTCGCCTCCGTCTGGATCGACGTCGAGGCAGTTGTTAAAGATGTCCATGACGTCGGCGAAGATACAGACGTTGAGGCGAAGTTCCCCATTGGGATCTAGGCCTCCATCCAGGAGAAGCCCTCAGTCGGCGACAAGGCTCTCGACGTCTATGCATGATTCACCGCTGGTTATCCACTCTGCGTCGAGGTCCAGATCTCTGGCAATAGGCCTATCACCGTCGAGACAGTCCTCCGCTGTGGGGTATCAGGAAACGTCGAAACTTCTATCGACGTCCAGGTCAGCGTCGAGACGCAAGTCTCCGCATAGAGTGAAGTATACACCGGATGTGGCATCGGAGCATGATTCAGCTTCTGGCTCTCCGCCTATTTCTATTTCACCTTCAGCCGGATCAGGATCTCCTCCTTCAAGATCTAGATCACCTGAAGTGATAAATCCATCTCCAGCTCCTATTTCACCAATAGAGCATGGGCCAACAAGTCCACAATTGACAGCGTCACCGACTCCACTAAGGCAGGAAGAGGATCATCCTCCGGGACAAAGCCCCACCAGAGTGCTGCCTCAGTCCATACCACCACGTATGCCTTCCATGGCGCATGCAGTAAGCATTTCCTTAACCAGATTGAGGAATCTTACCCAGCCTAGGAGACCAGCAAGTTCCCACTCTCGAAAGAGAGTATGATCGGCGCTCATGTTCGCCCAGGAGAAGATCGAGGTCCACCTCTCGCAAAAGAGTCGGTGCGATCTAAGAGAAGACGGCGTAGGTCTACTACATCCTCTTCTTCAAGTCGTTCTTCCGAGAGAGATTACTCACCCTCACTTTCAGATACTCCTCCGAGTTTCTCCAGTTGAGGACATCAGCACTTTTCAAGATTTTTTTGTGCAAAGGAGCGGCAAAGTTGAACATTCCAATGCCTGTTCAAGAGACCACCTCCTCAGTCATCTTTGAGACCCTTCATGAGAGAACGGCGTCTCGTCCACTGTTGCCCCTGGTCCCTGGGTTGCTTAACCCATTGATGGACATCTTCCTCACGCCGGCTACCATCAAGTCAGCTCCGGTGCGAATACTTAAGGAATATCGTCCTGCTCCGGAGGATCCTCTGTTTCTCAAGGCGGACCCTCCACCTGACTCTGTGATCACTGCGGCAGCCAGAAAAACCCACGCAGTGGCTTTGTTATCCACAGTGCTGCCGGACAAGGAAAGCAAGACGCAAGACTCTTGGGGGAGAAGAGTATGCGGATCGGCTGCCTCCAGTTTTGAAAGTTGCCAGTGCCTCAGCGCTCTTGGGGCGCTACGACAGATCACTTTGGGATTCTCTACAAAGATTCATAGAGAAACTTCCTCAGGAGGATAGAAAGGACTTTGAGGAGATCTTGCAGGAGGGCAGTCTGGTCAAGTGATAAGTGCCTCAGCAGATGGAGCAACGCTGGCAGCTCACTCCTACGCCCATGGTATTTCAGCCAGAAGATCTTCTTGGCTAAGATTAACGGCTCTTAAACCTGAGGCACAAGCCAGAATTGTCAATCTGTCTTTTTCTGGGAGTTCGCTTTTTGGTTCACATACCGATGACGAGATGGCTCGTATGAAGTCAGAACTCGAGACCATGAAAGCCGTGTGGCTAGAGAACAGGAAAGAGTTCCGTCGTCGTAGGGGAACTGACAGGCGTACCTTCCAACAGAGGGTTCAATCCCCTCACTGGCAGAAGAACCAAGACCAGCAAGGACTGAAAAAAAATTCCAGTCCCGCAGATCAACTAGAGGATGAGGAAACAACCGCCAGTCCAACAGTGGAAACAAGGCTCAAGACAAGCAATGAGCAATCTCTTCCTCCAATACCGTTAACCGCTCTGGTGGGAGGAAGTATTTCGCGACATCTTCCAGAGTGGCAAAACATCACCAGAGACAAGTGGGTTCTAACTATACTGCCACATGGATACTCTCTTCGTTTCCGGAGACCTCCGCCATCTGTCCACCCGTTACATTCGTCTCATCAACTCAAGATGGTAAGAGAAGAGGTGGCAACCCTCCTACTCAAATCGGCCATAGAAAGGGTTCCGAGAGCGCAGAGAGTTCAGACCCATCTTGGATTTACGAACACTCAACAAAAATATCAAGAGGGAGAAGTTTCGCATGCTTGCACTTCACCAAATATATCCACATCTCCGAAGCGATTGGATGTGCTCGCTGGACCTGCAAGACGCATATTTTCATATACCCATCTGCCAGCGTCATCGGAAATTCCTAAGATTCGTGGTAGGAACCTCCCACTACCAGTTCAAGGTTCTACCATTTGGCCTGAAATCAGCACCTCGAGTGTTCGCAAAGTGCATGGCAATGGTAGCTGCTGCCCTGAGGCGCACTGGAGTCTTCGTCTATCCCCATCTAGACGACTGGTTACTAAAAGGTCCATCGCCTCACACTGTAAGTTCACAGCTGACACGCTGCCTGGATCTGTGTCACCGATTGGGGCTCCAGGTGAATCACAAGAAATCCACCTTCACACCAACGCAAAGGATACACTACCTGGGAGCGATTATAGATTCCGAACTAGGAAAAGTGTTTCCTTCGGAGGAGACACAGTTATCCCTCGCTCAAAAAGGCAGGCATGTGATAACCAACAGGCTGTCTACAGCACGACAGATATCATCCCTGCTAGGGGTCATGGCATCTTGCATATTCCTAGTGCCCAACGCCAGGTTGCGGATGCGTCCTCCAACAGGATCTAGAGGACAAATGGGACCAAAAGTCTTCTCTGTGGGAGGACAGTGTGTGTCTTTCGACAACTGCCAGGCAGTCGATCAAGTGGTGGTTGAAGCCGAGCAATCTACAGGTGGGGATTCCTTTCCATCAGGAACCTACATCGCAAACACTGATCACCGACGCATCGCTACAAGGTTGGGGCGCGCATCTGGGGTCTCTACAGACTCAGGGGCTTTGGTCCAGCAGCGAGCAGCTATATCACATCAACATGCTAGAGCTCAGGGCCGTACATCTCGCCCTCAAGACGTTCCTGCCATCAATCAGCACGAGTTCCATTTTAGTACAAACGGACAACACCACCACGATGTACTACCTGAACAAGCAGGGGGGGGGGTACTCGTTGGAGGCTCAATCCCTGTGGCACTGGATCCTGGCAAGGAACATTTCCATAACAACGGTGCACCTGCCAGGCGAGCTCAACGTTCAAGCGGACTCACTCAGTCGGCACGTTCAAGACCCAGAGGACTAGGTCCTTAACGACGAGGTGCTAGAGAACATTTTCGAGGAATGGGGCCGTCCGCAAGTAGATCTCTTCGCGGATGAAAACACAAAATGCCGAGGCTTCGCCTCAAGGTACTATCGACCAGGGTCTCTCGGGAATGCCCTTTTGATCGACTGGTCAATGACATTTGTGTACGCCTTTCCTCCTCTTCTGCTAATCCCGAAAGTGGTGACCAAGCTGCAACACTCGACCACCAAGATGATCCTAATAGCACCGGACTGGCCGAGGCAGTGGTGGTACCCAGATCTCCTTCACCTATCGATCCGCCCGCACAGGCTTCTGCCGTGCAGGCCGGACTTGCTAACCAAGATGCAGGGGAGGATTTACCATCCCAACCTTCCCTCGCTCAGCTTAACAGCATGGCTCCTGAAGTCCACCAGTATGGCCATTTAAACCTTCCCCAGGAATGTATGACCATATTGAAGGAAGCTAGGAGGCCTTCTACAAGACACTCATATTTCTGTAAGTGGAAGAGATTTTATTTATGGTGTATTCAAAATCAATATAACACTACGAAATGTCAAGAGGAAGTGATATTACCTTATCTGCTTCACTTAGCCAGGGTGGGGTTGAAATTCTCCTTCATCAAAGTGCACCTGGCGGCCATTACGGCCTATAGGCGCTCTCCATCTCCGCATTAGTTCTTCAAGACTCAAGTGGTAAAAGATTTTTTGCAGGGACTCAAAGGTTTACCCCCCAGTGAGGCCTCCCTCGCCTCCTTGGGAGCTTTCGAAGCTTATGATCCCACCTTTCGAACCCATACATAAGGCTACATTACAGCACCTTACGTGGAAAGCAGCCTTCTTGGTAGCTATCACCTCAGCACGTAGGGTGAGTGAAATATAGGCCCTCTGCTCAAAAGAACCCTACACGTTTTTTCACCTTAATAGGGTGGTGATGAGGACTCATCCTTCTTTTTACCTAAGGTGGTGTCCGACTTTCATGTGAATCAGTCTCTCACTACCAACTTTCTTTCCCAACCCTTCCTCGCCAGCTGAGAGGGCGTTGCACTCTTTGGATATTAAACGAGTTCTCAAATTTTACCTAGATAGAACTAAGGCTGTCAGTCTGACCAATTGTTTGTAAACTATGGTGCTGTCCGTACAGGTTTTGCAACATCTAAACGTCCTATTGCCAGATGGATTGTGTCAAGCATTAAATTAGCTTACCAACTAGCTCAGAAACCGTTATGGCCTCTACCTAAGGCACATTCCACACGAGGGAAAGCGGCTACTGCTGCGTTTCTCAATAATGTCCCACTCTCCGAGATCTGTAAAGCAGCTACTTGGAGATCTGTCCATACTTTCACGAGACATTATTGTCTGGACTCGGACACCAGAGGAGACACTCAAGTAGGGCAAGCCTCCTTGAGGAATCTGTTCAACAACTGATTATTTTGGTTGTTATCTTCAATGTATAGTGCAGTTCTCATTTGCCTGCGGTGGAAGGTGGGCTTGCTATTCTATTCAGTTCTTATGACTATTGATGAGGATGCCCTGGAAGAGAAGGATAAGTTACTTACCTGTAATCCTAGTTCTCTTCCAGGTGTATCCTCATCAAAGTCATAAGCAACCCACCCGCCTCCCCAGGCAAATGAGAGGACTGTATTATTAAATATGGAAGAAGTATATCTTTGTGTTTAGGACTACGGGTCCCGCAAAGAACAACTGACCTAACTGTCACCCCTGAGGCATGATGGGATATTGGAATCAGGGCTGCCTTAAAGGCTTTTCAGTCTCTATGGTATTGTATTGAAATGCAGCATGAAGGCTAACAATGTTTTGTGGATCTGTGTTTGGCACAGTGTTTTCTTTTCTTTCTTATGAGTTTTTACCTCATTTAAAAAAATAAAAAAAAATTGTGTATTATACCTATGGTGTGTTATTGGATATTTAGATCTACATTGTCTAGCCTACTATGGGGGCTGCATTGGCTTGGAAAAAATAATATATGTTTATACATATACAGAGCTGTATATATATGTGTTTTTCATATATAATTTTATTATTTCCGGGGTCCCCGCACATGGGTGGGAATATTCAGTGCTTATGACTTTGATGAGGATACCCCTGGAAGAGAACTAGGATTACAGGTAAGTAACTTATCCTTATTGGTCATGTGTGTGCAATAAATGTTGTGCATTCCTGTGTGTTAGCAGTAAAGCTGCTTGCCCACACTACACTAATAGATCTTGGGTTTGCATTGAGCCCTGTGCATTTCTGGGTGAATCTCTGGACTCTGTGCACGGTATAACCACCTAGTAGTATACCATATACAGAGCCAGCTTCCTACAATGATGCGTCAAAATGAGATATCGTGCAAAAAGTCCAGTGGCGTTCCCCTAAGAGTCGACGGGGCCTTGCTCTTGTAATCCCAAGGTGCTTTTCTAGAGGGTAGTGTGGTCAAGGAGCTTTGGGCTCATCAGAGAGGAGTTCAAGACATCTGTCAATAAATGATGCACACGACTCAATAAGGCGATCCGCAGCAATTTATAAAAATTGCACCCCTTCACTTCAATAGGTGTTAAACAGTGTCGTGTGACCAATGTTACTCTGTTGGGCTTGGTCGCGTCTTAAAGAGGCTGCAGGCTTTGACGGGGGGGGGAAGGAGGCATCAGGCTGAACCAACACGGGGGCTCTGGTCTCACGATACTCGAACGTAGGGACACCTTTGGTCCTCTTCTCCATTGCCCAGGGGCATCCGGTGCAGAGGTGCCCTTAGGTTTCATGTTTTCCTTACTGGGAGCAGTCACTGTGGCGGGGGCCTGTGTGCAGAGGCTACAGGCGACATTGGAGAGTTCACTAGGGTTGAAACCACGGTGGACTTTGTCTCTGGAGAGCTGGCGGACAACAATGGCACCATTGGCCCACTTCAACTCTAGCCTGGAGCAGCATGTGCAGTGGTGTCTTTAGGCTTTGGGTTTTGCAGTCACAAAGCCTTCTCGGGGGTCAAGGGGTGTCTGCAGGAAGCAGGTCCACTACCTCACTGGAGGTATTGGTTCCTGGGTGAAGTGCAAGTCGCTTGCTGCGTCTTCTGTTCTTCACGTCCGTTATAGTCTTTCGTCTGCGGGATCTGATTTTCTAGTGCCAGGGGCTCCCCTAAAATTACTAACGTTAGGGGAGTGTAGGTTAGTAGCCATAGGCTACTGACCCTAGGGGTCACTATGCCCCCTATATGACCACTTCATGTGGGAAGTGGGCATAACCCGGTCTCAGAATTCCGAAGCTTGCTTGAGTTCCTGAGAGCAAAGGCTCTCACCCTTGGGGAGGGGGGGTCTCAGACACGTCTCTGGTAGTAACACTGGAATTAGTGTGGGTTTATTAATACAAGATGTTTTATACCAATCATCCCTACCTTCAGTGAAGTCATCCTGTAGCTGATAACCTTGTTTTCGCCAGTGTCGGGCACGTTTTAAAATGGCTCACTGGCAATAGTGGAACTGACCAGCACTGGGGAATATCTGCTCAAGCAGGTATTATCTCACATATAATAAGCGCCTTGCCTTAGGGCTGTAAGTCCTACTGTTGGGTTGACTTACAAGTACTACATGCAGTTTTAGGGAGCATGGCACACAGGGATGTGTGGTTTCACCTTTTTCTGCACCAAAACTCGAAGCCTGCAGTGGCAGTCTTGCATGTGTTTGGTGAGGGTCCCTTAGGGTGACACAATTTGTGCTGTGCCCTGAGAAACTCTTCTTTAGTACCCCATGCACTAGGTACCAAGGATACCATGTATTAGTGACTTAGAGTGCTAAAGGTATTCTCAATTTGAGGAAATAATTGTACAGTTTTGGGAAAGATCTGGACTGGGGGACCTGATTAGCAGGGACCCAGTGCACTTCTAGTCGAAATCGCATCAAATGCCAGGCAAAAAGTGGGAGTGACCATGTCAAAAAGGGACACTTTCCTGCAAACTGTAACAAACTAAACTCATGGGTTTTTAATTTTGTCTGCAATTGTTGCTAGAAGCTGATGCAGATGGGGGCAGAGCACTGAATATATTCTGGAATTCTATAAATAGTCTATTATACTACTTCGTCTGCATTTTTTTACCAGAGTTGAAAATGTGGCTAATTGAACCTTTGACCCCTAGGTCCCGCTTATATTGTCCCCTGAATCAATTTCTCCAGATTTGCCTTTGTCTACTTGGCCTAATGTGTCTAATGTGCATATGTTTTCTTTTTGCCTTATGTAATACATGAATTTTCTGTTGCAGGTCGGACAATCCAGTTTCAGATGTAAGTGATTCCTATTGCAGATTTCTCTTCAGAACGGTTCTCACATAAATTGATTCTGCCTAAAGTATGTATTTGTGACAGGATGCACAATGAGCGGTTTAATTTTGGCCCGTACTTTTACTTTACTCTTGCCTACTGATCTTTCCTTTCCAGCTGCTTTGCAATATCTACGTGGTAGACAGGAAATGAACATCTCAAAAAGATATTGGATTTTATTTCTTTGACTGAAAGGGACCCCATCGTAAACAAAACCTCTCACCAGGCATCCTTTTGACTGCAGCCCGAAGTCTTGAAGGTTTTGTATCAAACTACCCAGCACATTAAACCCACACTGATGCCAGTGTTGGATTTCATGAAAAACGTATGTCTAGAGATATCCCCGGAGACCTGCCCTGACTTCCCAAAGAACTAATATCTTCCATGGACACCGGATTTGTCCATCACCAACCCAAGTCTGGACTCCAGATCCAGCTGGATCAGCGAGTCCTCGCCATTGCACCAAATGCCCAAGTTAGTGGCCCAACACCCCAGCGTGGTCCCCCCCAGCGATCCTGACCTGTGATTCGACCTTCACCTCGACACCTGCAGCTCACTCCGAAGGATTCCCCTCAAGCAGAACCGACAAGAAGAACCTACACGAAAGGACACCCCTGCATCCTTCTGGCTCCAGTTTGCAATCCTTCATGACCAACATCCTCCATTGAAACTTTATTGGGCTCCTGACAGCGACTAGGCACCCTGCACCCGGCTGCCCCTGCGCTGCTGATGGTGTGTACTTGGTGCTAACCTGGGACCCCCTTTGCCCTGAACTTAACCCTAGGAGCTTGGCTCCTGAGACAGTGGCCTGCCCATGAGCAGTCCCTAACCAAGGTGCCCCATTGGCACCCTGCACCCAGCCACCGTAGTGCTGCAGGTGGTGACCTTTGAGTATTAACCTGAACCTTGGTTCTAACCCCCAAAACTCCAATTCCAAAACAGTTTTACTCCCCTGTACCTTAACAATTTGTTTTTAGGTCTCGCCTGACCCAGCGCATGCGCTGGTCTGGCGAGACTTATTGAGAGGGCTCCAAAAAGTGCTACCAGGCCAGCCTAGAGCTACAGTGCGCGTGCGCGCGTGCCGTGCTTTACCGCGATTACTTTCGCTTTCGATGTTTGATCGCGATCACTTTCGCGGCCGCACAGCCGCTTTGCATAGCCAATAGGTCTCGCTTTTGGGACATAAGTATTTAGTTATGCAACTGTTGCATGGCTAAACACTTATAAGGTCCCAAAGGCGAGACCTATTGGCTATGCCAATGCTTGTTTACATAGGACTGAATGGTGGGTTTTCTCAGAAAATTCTTCTAAGTGTTCAACTGTCTTGTACTGCACAAAAAGTAACCTTTTGCTTGCACAAGGGTTAACCTGCTTACAAATGTCCTGTGTTGTGTAAACTGTGTTAGGAGTGTTTTATGTCAAACTAGACCAGTAATCTAAAAGTAATTACAAGCAGTTTTGAGCAGTTTGCAAATAGTTTTCTCCATTGAAAAAATACCTGATTGTTCCTACGAATCCAGGAGTGATGTCGGAGTTTCCGAACTAGAAATTAAGGGACCGGCAGAAAAGCATAAGCAAATATCCCTGACCAGTTTATTTTTGGGGCATTGCCTCTGGATAGGTGGTGTGGGAATCTGGAGGCGAAGTTTGGGCATTTTGAGTTCTCTCCTGTGGCAAAGAGGTCTATTTGTGGGAATCCCCATTTCTGGAAATATGGAAGGAGAACCTGGGGATGAAGTTCCCAATTGTGTACTTGTTGCCGCTTCCTGCTGAGGAGGTTGGCAAATTAGTTGTGGCAAGCCTGTAAGGTATTCTGCTAGAAGATTAATGTTCGAGGCCTGTGTTATCTAGATACACACGTTTTGCATAATCCTGTCATCATCTGGCTTGACGACGAGAAATGCAACTTCAAAGCATTCAAGACACTCCGGATATCTTCGAGGAAGAATCCGAGCAAGAGGGGATCGAAGCGTCAGTTGCTGAAGAAGAGGCCTTCTCCATTTCAGAGTCCGTTCCTGAGCTGGAGATCGATATGGAATCTGAAGATGTGCCTCAGGGACAAGATTCCGTGAGCTCCGAAGGCCCCTTGCCCCCTAAAATCTCTTCCAAAACGCTTAAGGCTTCTGCACCACCTGTGCCTTCTGGCCAAGGTCGGCACCGAGACATTGTTTCTGATGCACTGCCTACTGGCCTGGCACCGAAACAGACTGTCAAGTCTTCCGGTTCGGCACAGAGTCGAACAATCATCTTCTGATCCGAAACCATCAAGATCGAAGGCCAAATATAGTTCGGAGCCAAAACCCTCCGCTTGAAACAAAAACATGCTTCGGAACCGAACACCTCCGATTCGAAACAAACACGATTCGGAGCCAAAACCTTCCACTCCCAAGGACAAGTCAATTATGACGCCGAAATCCAAGGACAGGCTCCCTGAGCCTCCAGAACCAATTTTAGACATTCTTAAGGCCAAATTTGATCCAAAGCAGAAACAGATTTATAATTATCCTGATACAGGACATTTCTGCTATAACGTCATCAAAATGCAAACTTCCTTCAGAGGACCCTGCCTGAAAAAGGACGACGACATGGCTGGTAGCCCAACTTATCCTGCCCCACAACCCTCTCCACCATCTTCTCCACACTTAATAATTGAGGATCCCTTACATATAACACCTCCGGGATCTCCACATACAGATCCAGATGGGGATCATATTGATGAGGACACTCATTTGCGTGTAGACCCAAGGAATGACTACACCATTGACCCTCCAGTAGATAATGACCCAGACGTTTATCCTGCAAAGCCATCACCTCCAGACTATAATAGGGCTTATCAGCAACTCATTGCTAGGGCAGCAGAGTATCAAGGGGTGGCCTTACATAAAGAGAAGAAGGCTTTTTATTTGAAACACTTGAGTCCACACACAGGTCCAGTTAATCACTCCCTATGCTTAAAGGCATGATGAGGCATGCAGAGGATATCTTTATAGACCCCGTACAGGCATGTATTTCAACTCAGAGTAGATAAAAACAAACACAGGATCTGATGGTGAGGACTTGTATTTATCAAGGGACAATTACCTCTCGACTCCCTAATAGTGTCCAATGCTCGCAAAAGAGCTAATTAACAAACCTCTGGTGATCCACCTCCCCCAGATCCCCAGTCAAAGAATCTAAGCTCATTGATGCATCAGGAAAACGAGTAGCTGTTCAAGTTGCTGACCACTGGCGCATCATGAACACGCAGGGTCTAGTAGCCAGGTATGACAGTGCACACTGGGATGAAATGGAGCAGCTGCTCCAATACCTTCCAGAAGAACACAAAGCTAAGGCAAGACAGTTGGTTGAAGAGGGAAACTAATCACTAACTCATCAATCAGATGTACTTTAGATGCAGCTGACACTACAGATGGGGAGATCAATACCAGCATTCTCCTTAGAAGGCATGCATGGCTTAGGATTGCGGGGTTTAAGCCTGAAGTCCAACAGTCCATTTTAAACAGCCCCTTTGATAAAGAACACCTGGTTGGTCCTGAAGTCGACCAATCCCATGAAAAAAGATACCAAAGTGGCAAAGTCCATGGGATCGCTGCAGTCCCCATCTAATAGAGGCTCCTTTTGTTGCTCCTTTTACAGAGCAGAGTCTAAAACATCCTCCGACCCAAATGCTTTCCTCTTAAAAAAAAAAAAAAAAATACCCAGTACTCTCGCTATAGAGGTTTTTATAGAGGACGGTATAGAGGAAACAATTCCAAGGGTAGAGGTAAAGTCTCCACACCGTGTAACACCCCTTCCCCTAACAAACAGTGACTTGCCCAAACTTCCCCGTAATCACTTAACACCTGTCAGTGGAAGACTTCTACAGTTTCTCCCTGTGAGAAAGTGGTTCTGTATATACTGTTCCCTAATAGGTACAGGGTGTACAGAGTCCACAGTCCCCCAGAGGCTGATAGAGGTCAAAGTTAGGTATGACCTTACTCTCAAAAGTGGTAGCTTGGTCGAGCAGTAAGGCAGTACCAGAGGACAGTGTAAAGCATTTATTGTACACACTCAGTCAGCAAATGGTTTCACACACTCAATAACTGAACTCTAGGCCAATGGTTTATATATATATATATATAAAATATATGCTTGTTTTATTTTTAGAACCACAAAGGGGATAAAAATATACTTTATCAGAATGAGAGGTTGAATATAAATACTTTTGCCTTAAGCAATACATTTTTGTAAACAGTCACAGTTGGTTGCAATAAACAATCCTATTTCCTAAACATAACAATGCATTGAGCTCAATGGTAAATTCAGGTTATTTGTAATAAATTACTTTTCAGATTACTTTTGGAATTCCAGGTCTGGCTCCTAGATCCAGCCCTGGGTTAGTATTCAGAATCAAGTGATGAAAGTAGACTTAATAACTGTAATGATTTTTAAATAATATTTAGCTATTTCAAAAGTTAGCACTTAGAAAATATTTCAAGGAAAACATTCAATGGATCTCTATGGCAAGAAATTCAAATTGCAGGTAGAGTACTTTATCGTTACTTTAGTAATCCAGGACTGGGTACCTAGACCCAGGACTGTGGTCCTTATCAAAAACAGGTAAGTAATTTCGTTTGCAGGAATGGTACGATTTTAGAAGAATATTTCAAATTTGCAAAAGTAGACACTTCGAAGAAATTTCACAGAAAAGCAGACAATGGTTTCCTATGGGAAAAAAATGGGTTAGAGGTAAGTATAGTTGTGGACACTTTTCAGAGTCAGGGCTGGGCACCAAGATCCAGCACTGGGAGCTCACCTAGGAGCAGGTGAGTAAATTCGTTTTTGTCACTATGCCGATTTTTAGTGAATATTTGCAGTTTTGAAAAGTTCACACTTAGAAGATTTTTCAAGAAAAAGCCAGTCAATGTTACCCTATGAGGAAAATGAAGTTAGCGGTTTAAGGGTAAGTACTCGACTGGCAGAGTTGAGATTCCGGGCATAGACTCAGGGGTCCCCCAGTGTCAGGTAGGTACAGTTGGTTCACCCTCAGCGGTTTCAGGACGGCCGGGTGCAGAGAGAGTTAGGCCCAATGTTATCCTATGAGGGATAGGGGGGCCTTGGTTGGTGGCTGCTGTCTGGCAAGCCACGCGGCTGTGGGAGCTGGGCTCCTGGTCACTTACTCAGGGCAAGTGGGGACGTAGGTTAGTGTAGAAAGTGCACTGCCAGGGCCACTCGGGCGGCTGGGTGCAGGGTGCTTTTGAGCCTTCGGGCGCTCAATGGAAGTCAATGGGAATGTTCCGGTTTGGAAAAAGGCTGCAAGCTCGGGGACGAGGATGCTTCAGATGCCACCACCACTTCGAGAGGTAAGTTGGGTAGTTGTAGGTTAGGTGGGTACCCCGGGATTGGGCACAGGGGGCCGCAGGGCGCCGGGTGCAGGGGTGACTTTTGATGTCTGGAATCTTACCCTCTTGTTGATCGCGGTTGGGGTGGCACTCTGTTCTGAGGCTGCAGGCTTCTTCCGGAATGTCGAGGGGGGTCCTTGGGTGCCGGACTCGGGGTCACAGTCGCCGTGAGGTCGTCCTCAGGGTCTTTGTTCACTCCGGCACTGGCCAGGCTTGGCTGGTGCAGAGTGTGCTGGGTTCGCGGTTCCGGGCTGCTGCCAGGGGTTAGAGATAGGTTTCTGAGTAGAGCCTCTACTCATGGGAGTCCCAGGGGCTTAGAGCCAAAAGGTAGCCAGGTCCTCCGGGGTTGGTGAGGTTGCTGGCCACGAGAGATGCCGCGCTGGTGCAGGTTCGAGAGTCGACAGGCCGGTAGGGCTGGGGCCAAAGCAGTTGGTGTCTTCTCTTTTTAGCAGCTGCAGGGCAGGTCCTTGTTCTTCTTGCTCTTCTTGTAGTTTTCTGTCTGGAATCTAAGGGAGGAAGGTTCAGGGTGCCCCTAAATACTAAATTTAGGGGCGTTACAGGTAGGTGAAGGCCAGGGACCAATGGGTCCCTGTCCTGGGGTGGGTACACCCCCTATCCTGCCTCTCTCCTGTGGGAGGGGAGCAGTAGCCTAATCCTGATAGGGTAGGGCCTCCCATCTTCAAGATGGTGAGAGCCCGGAGATGTTTCACCTCGCCTCCCCCACCTGAGGGGTGGGGTGGGCAGGCTGGCACATCCCCTGTCCCTTGTATGGGGTTTCCGGCCAAGCTTCCCGCCAGAGTGGGGGGTTGCAGTGGCCTGGGGAAACTCCAAATGGCGGTATGCCTTTGAAGCTTCCCTTTGCTCATCCTGGGGGAGGAGATTTCTCACCTCACCCAGGATGTGCATTGTTGCAGGCCTGGGAGAGCAGGGGCTCTCCCACCCAGGGGTCCAGCAACGTGTCTGCTGTGTGGCAGCCTGGGCAGCCTCAGAGCAGACTGGGATTGTAGGTTAGCTGTAAGGGGGCATCTCCAAGATGCCCTCTGGGGTGCTTGGTACATTAAATCCCACACTGGCATCAGTGTGGGTTTAATGTGCTGAGAAGTTTGATACCAAACTTCCCAGTCTTCAATGTTGCCATTATGGTGCTGTGGAGCTCGTGTTTGATGAGCTCTCAGCACCATGTACTCTTAAATGGCAGCACTGCACTTACAGTGCCCAGGAATGGACCCGGGTACTGTAGGGGCACAGGGCTCCTGCTCCTGTGCCCACACCATAGGCGTAAGGCACCCAGCCAGAGGGGTGACTGACATATGCCTTGGCAGTGTAGGTGATGGGCATGGCACACAGATGTGTGCCATGTCGACTTTGTTTTGTCCTGCACCCAGACACTCAGCCTGCAAGGCAGTGTGTGTGTAAGGGTACAGGGCCTCTGAGGGTGGCACAATGAGTGCTGCAGCCCTTAGAGGCCTTCCCTGGCCACAAGGCCCTGGGTACCTAGGATACCATTTACCAGGGGCTGACGTGTGGCTAGGTTTTGCCAATTTGGAGTTTGTGTGGTTTAAGGAAGGAACATAGGCCCTGGGCACCTGATTGGCAGGAACCCAGGGTACACTCAAAGTACATTCAGCAATTTAGCAAAAAGTGGGGGCATACCATGCAAGAAAGATGGCACTTTCTCACACTCCCCATTTGGCAATCCATAACAACCGACAAATGGGTGATTGACATTATCCAACATGGTTATTGCCTGGTGCTTTTCACCAATCCTCCAAACATCCCAACTCATATTCACAAACTGTCGTCAGACCACTTACTCAAACAAGCATTTGTAATGCAATAGGTCTCGCATGTATCAGAGTTTGAGCTATTGACATTGCAAATAATGCCTTTTGTTTTAGTTATTAAAACATAAATACGAAAACAAAACTAAAAGCCATTGTCATTTACAATGCCAATAGCTCAAACTCGCATAAACGCGAGACCTATTGCATTACAAATGCTAGTTTCTTTTGCTTTCAACCGCGGAACAGCCATGCTGCTGTACAATGGGGCAAAAGAACAAACATTGCCAATACATTTTGCACAGGTGTGACCTGTTGGCTTTGCCAGTGCTTGTACTGATTTGCAGAAGCTGAACATTTCAACCCCCAGGACTCCTGTTGTCACGTTTTGTTGGTCTCTTCCTGACTGTGCGTGAAGTCGCCATTGGAAGAGGGAAGAAACCAGTGTCCCTGTATGTGAAAAGGGGATCCGCCGGCCGGCCTGAAGATTCATAAGGCACCGGGGGCATGCGGAAGCCCCCTTCATTGACTGGGGAGGTGAGGAGCGGGACGCTGGGAACGATAGCGGTCTGAAACTGATAGGGCAATACAGTCAGGGGTGCTTGACTTGCTGTTGGCGGCCCCCAAACCTCCACCCCCAACTGTCCCTAAAATGGCCTCCATAAGTGTGCCCTTGTCCAAAGCACTCCTACTCCCCTTGTTGGGGATGGATCCAGCATTTATGCCCTGGAGTCTGAGACCCCTCTGCGAGAGTCCACAGCGACAAGGGTGTCACACTTAGCGGAGAACTGGGAAAGATCCCCGTAACGCTGAGAGCCGTCGCCTACCCAGACGGAAGTCTGACACTGTTAACTTCCTAGTCTCATTCTTTGTCCACCCCCCCCCATTCCTTTCCTCTCTCCTCTGTATTTCTCTCCCCCCTGCCTGCTTCGTTTATCCTTATGCCTACGCTTTGCTTTTTCCCCACCCCTTCCCTACTTCATTCTTTCTCTACCCCGCTATTCCTTTCCTCCCCCCCTGTATTTCTCTCCCCCTGCCTGCTTCGTTTATCCTTATGCCTACGCTATGATTTTGTAACTCATGTAACTATGCTCCAGCAACTGATGTAACTGTGTAACTATGTTCTGAAACAATCTTCTTCCTCTTGTAAAGCGCTCCGATACCTCCGGGACTAGCCAGCGCTATATAAAACTTTTCAAATAAATAAAAGGACACCCAATATTCTGATTAGCTGTCCTGAACTATTCATGGCAATCAGCGTTGGGTCTGGTAACTAAATCTAACAATCTGTGATGATTGATGCCGGTATCTTTTTTAAGGTTCACTCCGATATAAAGAGACACTTCAAACAATTCTTAACATTTTTAAATGTAAAAGTTTTTACAAATAAGGCATAGTTAAAATTCTAGTTTGTCAAACAGTAAATGAAACACACAGTGACTGCAAAGTTGAAAACACTCCATTAAAAGCTCTGGTTTTCTTTTATTCTGCAGTTTTATATAATGTGAACTCTACCCTAAGATATTGGAGTGCGTTCACACTCTTCATCACATCGGCCACGCCCCTTTGAGAGACCCTCTAGTTTATTCATCCCACTTAAAGTTCTTGTGTCTATTACCTGTTTGCACAGATGCAGTGCTGGGTGTGGAGGAAAAGCGTGACCGTGTCCAGCTCTGTCCATCCTTGACTTCTGACAGCGACGTCAAGCCAGGCTAGAACTCTGACAAATGCCTTTCACCCCCACTGCCCTTTCAGGCCTGCCCCTCCCAACAGATCAAATGAAGCTGTTTTGTGTACTTCCACGTACTAGATGTACGTGGAAGGGTGGATATGCGCTCCTTGCAAGGGCTTCGAGCTCACCCGATGAGGCGCTGTTTACATGAAGTGATGTGTAAGCACGAAGAATGTTTTGTTTCAGTTTTATATAGCGCAAACTTGGACGAAAGAGATTAGGGTGCTTTACATAAGCACCAGGTTACATATCACAAGATCAGATTTGTAGGTCTACATTTTTATAGGCACGTGGAGAATAACTGAATTGCCTAGAATCACGGGCTGTTGTGTGGCGCCGGGACTTCTAAAGCCAGCATTTCTGACCGTAGTGCCAAATCCTCTCATTTTTACAAATAAGGCATAGTTGTTCAAATTCTAGTTTGTCAAACAGTAAATGAAACACACAGTGACTGCAAAGTTAGTTGTCATTCTGATCGTATTCAGCCGCATAGGTAAACCGAGCCAGCTTTGATCCCTGCGAAGTCTTCGCCGCCTACATAGATTGGACCCAGACGCTCCCTGCCCACACAGACCAAACTAGTCCAGCAAAACTGCATTTAATTTTGTGCAGTTTGTAAGCTCTCCTACCCAGGGGTCCAGCAACATGTCTGCGGTGTGGCAACCTAAGCAGCCTCCCAGACCAGACTTGGATTGTAGGTTAGGTTTCAGGGGGCATCTCTAAGATGCCCTCTGTAGTGCTTTGTACATTAAATCCCACACTGGCATCAGTGCGGGTTTAATGTGCTGAGAAGTTTGATACCAAACTTCAGTCTTCAGTGTTGCCATTATGGTGCTGTGGGGTTAGTGTTTGACGAGCTCTCAGCACCATATACTCTTAAATGACAGCACTGCACTTACTCTTGGTTTTCGGTTGTACCCAGACACTCAGCCTGCAAGGGCAGTGTGGTTGTGTTAGGGTACAGGGCCTCTAAGGGTGGCACAATAAGTGCTGCAGCCCTTAGAGGCCTTCCCTGGTCACAAGGCCCTGGGTACCTAGGGTACCATTTACCAGGGGCTGACATGTGGCAAGGGTTTGCCAATTTGGGATTTTAGGTTTTAAGGAAGGAACATGGGCCCTGGGCACCTGATTGGCAGGAGTCCAGGGCACACTCAGTCAAAGTACATTCAGCAATTCAGAAAAAAGTGGGGGCACACCATGCAAGAAAGATGGCACTTTCTCACACTAGCATCAGTGTGGGCTTATTAGGAGGAGTTATTTGATACCAAACACTCCTGGTTGCATTGAAGCAATCATGGTGCTGGGTAACTCTAGTTTTCAGCCCATGTACCCTATGGCTTCCCTGGCACTTACAATATTGAGAAATAGACTTAAATATTGTAGGGGCATTTCTGCTCATGCTGATTTGCCCACACCTGATATAGTAAACCCTGCCTTAGGGCTTGTAAGGCCTGCTAGAGGCAATGCTGCTGGAAATGGCACACACAGTGTGCCATGTCGACTTCGTCGTTTTTCACTGCACCAAGTCATGCAAGCTGCAGTGACATAGCCTTGGTAAGGGGATCTTGTTCAGTCCCCATGCCCCAGGTACCAAGGGTACCATTTACTAGGGACTTAATAGGGGGCTGTAGTTGCCAATCATGGAACAGTTTTAGGGAAGAAGCAGTGACACGGAGGACCTGGTTGGCAGCGACCCAGTGCACTTGTAATCGAAACTAACCCTGGGCGTAGTTTGCTTAGTAGCGCTACGCGAACTGCGTAGTGCGGTAGGGAAATGCTGTTCGCAATGATTGCACAGTGCTGGATGCTTGTCCGCATTGTGCAATGATTGCAAACTGCATCTTGCACAGTGCAAGCCGTCGTTTTCTGCCGCTCGAGTAGATTTGTACTCGAGTGGCTACTTTCTCAATGCGGACTGGTAGTTTCTCATCGCGAGCATACGCGACCACTCGCAATGAGAAACCTGACCTCCCCGCGTTGAGAAGCCGGGAGGTTTATTTTCCACGCTCACGATCGGCAACTTGATGTTGCTGATCGCGAACGAGGAAAGTCTCGCCGGGATGTTTATTTTGCTCGCTCGCAGTAGCCAACTTGAAGTTGTGGACTGCGAGCAAGCAAAAAATGCCCGCTTGGCGTTTTTGCACTGTGCTACGTGCAATTCGAGGGGGTGGCTAACCATGTTATAGAGGCACTTTTTCACATGCATGAGCTTGGTGAAGGTTCCCTATGGGTGGCACAA
The DNA here is from genome assembly GCF_964204655.1 of Triturus cristatus. Classification (NCBI taxonomy): domain Eukaryota; kingdom Metazoa; phylum Chordata; class Amphibia; order Caudata; family Salamandridae; genus Triturus; species Triturus cristatus. Next base: position 64,209,421 of record NC_140588.1, read on the forward strand.
TTCATGCTGCATCCTTTGGGGGCCCTCTTTTGTCCCAGTGCTCGAAGTACCACAGTTACCATTTTCTAAGGACTTGCATGAAGTCTAAAGTGGTGCCAATTGAGCAGGGAATCAGTATACTTTCAGTCAGTTGTATCAGATACCAGGCCAAAAGTAGGAGGTAACCATGTCAAAAGAGGCACTTTCCTACAATGCCCGGTCCAACACTAAATACCACAAACAGATACTTACAGGGTAAGAAACCTTTTTCCTTCTTTAGAAATAGTGGACAAAAAAATACATAGGTTTGAATTTGTCAGTGAAAAACTGCTCACCATATTTATTTGATGCAAATGGCAGTTAACGGTTTACCAAAATAAATTTTCTTGGTAATCTTGCCTCTTTATTTGTTTTTTGCTGTCCTGTATGGGTTAATCAGCCAGTGATTCTCTGCATTTAGTGTATGGATGCGTCATTGAATTTGAATTACATATTTGTAAAAAATGTTTTGCATTTAGTAGTTGTATTACCAAAGATTTTTGAGATAATTTTGCTTTTCACAGAAACTTTCTTTATTTTTTTTTTAGAATGAAACATTAAAAACTAAAGCTCTCCAATCGCTGGTATGTACCCATTTATCACTTTCCCAACTTTTAAGTGTTGTAAGCAATAATTGAATTTAAGTTAAGAAATTCAAATGTTTTCTTATAGAAGTTCAGCATATGTTTGTTTTTCCTTCGACGTATAAAATGTTTCATTCTGTGTTGGCTTGCGATAAGTTTCCAGTTTTTGTTTGTGTTCAAAAAAGCTTATGTTCGAGGCATATGAGCTGCAGATTACACACTGTGCATAGATCGCCATCTGGTGTTGGGCCCGGATGTTTGCAGCAGTTTTTCCTCTTGAAAAGTCTTTGGAAGTCACGAGGTATGTGACTCCTCCTGTGGATCGTATTGCGCATGGGCTTCGGCTCCATCCTCAGATTGTTTTTTTTCCGTCATCGGGCTCGGATGTGATCTTTCGTGCTCTGGTTCCAAACAGTTTCCAGTTCTTCTATATCGACGCGCAATCACCCCCCCCTTTCGCTGTATTGTTTTCGATCGCGATCTCCACACTTGACGCGGCTCTCATCGATCCAAGTCTTCGATTCCGGTCGTCGACGAGGGCCTACGGGCCTACCCAAGCTCCGGTCCTGGCTGATTGAAAGGACTCTATTCAAAAAGTGTCCTCTGCCTCTCCCCTGAACACGAGGCTCGAGACTGTCCGGCGTGCAAATCCTTCCGGTCCAAGAAAACCATTCGAGACTGAAGGGCGAGAAGAACCATGGCATACTCGTCGACAGCGATCCCAGACGACATCTTCGGAGAAGGCGTCGATGCTCCAGTAGGAAAGCACACCGAAGAGGGCCTCGTCAATGCCTCCGAGGCAGACGATTCAGATGTCGAGGACATCACTCCGGCACAGAGCGTCGTGAGTATCAACATCCACCCACACCCTCAATGGCATCCAGAAAGGCTTCGGTCACGCCTTCGCCCTCGTGCCTAGGCACGACCAAGGACACTGCTTCCCACACCGCGCCTTCGGGCCCGGTAAAGAAGTCTATCAAGCCTTCCGGTGGCTCGGGCTCGTGCCAGCCTACCGTCGGTGCCGAGAAACACTCCTCCGCACTGATGCCGAAAAATAAAATGGCCTCCTCCTCGGCACCGAGCTCCACACCGAAGCACTTGGCGCCGAAAACAAGCACCAACTCCTCGGTACCGACACCGTCCCTGGAGCCGACCAAAAAACACAGCCATCAACACCCACACCTCAAAGCCGAAAGTCATCTCAGAGCTGAGTAAACAACCAGCCGTTCCGAAGCCGCACAGTTCAGAACAACGAACTGATGCAGACTCCAAGACCAAAAAAACCTACAGCCCGACGCCTTCGGCGCCGACGGAGCGGACACTCACTGAAGAACTATTTAGGCCTGATCCATTACAAAAAACACTGGTCAAGTACCATAAGACTGGACATTTGATGCTCAGCATCAAAAAGAGACCGCTGGACAAGCCTGCACCAGCTCCACCTCCAAAGAGGAAAGACTTTGCTACCTCCCCTTTAAGAATGCCTCCTCCTTCTCCTCCCCCGCCTCATTCCCCCACACCCTTTCCGGATGTTGATGTCTATGATGACAGAGGACGAGCCCCATGTCCAAACTACAGGGGACCCCACTGCTACAGGCTCCCCAGACCCATAGGACGACTAACATTCCAGACATCTCTAATGTCCCGCAGGATGATCTCTACCCTTCGAGACCATCCCCACCGGAAGACTCAATGGGGTTTAACCAACTACTCCAGAGGGCTGCACACTACCACAGTGTGGATCTCCATACTGACCCCGTGGAGGAGGACTTTCTCCTAGATACCTTTGACACAACACACAGGGCCACTTCCATCCTGCTCATGCTCAAAGGCGTTATCAAGCACGTGCCGGAGGTCTTTAAAGACCCGGTCAGAGCCAGGGTCATCAACCCTCGCATCGACAAAAAATATAAGGCCGCCCTTACAGACCCCACCTACACCAGAGGGCCAGCACCACTAGATTCCCTAGTAGTGTTCACTGCAAGAAAGCGTGCAAACTCCCAGGCATCAGGTGAGGCACCACCACCTGATAAGGAATCCAAACTCTTGGACGCATCGGGCAAGCGCACTGCATCCCAGGCTGCCAACATATGGCGCATCGCAAACACACAAGCGCTTTTGGCAAGATATGACCGTGCACATTATGGTGAACTAGAAGCCATAATGCAATACCTCCCTGACAAATATAAAAATAGAGCCAATGAGCTAATCCAGGAGGGTAAAACCATCAACACCTCCATTCTCTGTGCCCTAGATGCAGCTGACACCACCTCTAGGGCAATTAACACCTGCGTCGGCATGCCTGGCTACGGATTTCAGGTTTCAAACCAGAGGTGCAAGCTTCCATCCTGAACCACCCCTTTGACCAGGAACATCTGTTCGGCCCAAAAGTTGATGAGGCCCTAGAAGAAATGAAGAAAGACACAGATACGGCGAAGTCTATGGGAGCCTTACAATCTCACCCTCCCAGGCGCTCCTTTCGCCGCTCTTCCTTTCGAAGCACCTCCAGAGGCTACTCCTCTGGCACTGCTTCTACTTCCTATAAAGCCCCTACCCAATCCAGCTTTACAAGGGGTTACCAAAGAGGCGGCTACAGGGGCAACAATAATAAAAGCAGAGGCAAGACAAACGCCTCCCGCTCTGCCTCCACCCCTACCCAATGACTTCCCTCCACTCCCCCCAGACCATCCCACTCCAGTCGGGGACAGACTCCACAATTTCCTTCCTGTCTGGACTACCATCACCTCAGACAAATGGGTAACGCAAATAATTCGGTCAGGCTACTGCCTCGAACTAACATCTACCCCCCCCCCCCCCAATATTCCACCCAAACAACGCCCAATGTCACAGGAACATTTAGCACTACTAAAGCAGGAGGTAATCTCCCTCCTACAAAAGAGTGCAATAGAACTACTAGTTCCCACCAACCAACAAAATATGGGAGTTTACTCACTATATTTTCTCATACCAAAAAGGGACGAAACTCTAAGGCCCATCCTGGACTTCAGACCCCTAAATCACTATATACACTCAGACCATTTCCACATGGTCACACTCAAGCAGGTACTTCCACTGCTCTCCCAAAACGACTTCCTGGGCACCTTAGAACTCACGGACGCCTATTTCCACATTCCTGTTCACAATGCTCACAGGAAGTTTCTCAGATTTGTAGTAGACGGTCAACACTATCAATTCAAGGTGCTCCCCTTTGAAGTTACCACAACACCACGGGTGTTTACCAAGTGCCTAGCGGTAGTGGCAGCACACCTGCGAAGGCAACACATTCATGTCTTCCCATACCTAGACGACTGGCTCATAAAAGCCAACTCATACAACCAGTGTGTACAACACACTCACGCCACTATCCAACTACTTCACGACCTGGGCTTCACAGTAAATCGCATGAAGTCCCATCTGCAGTCATCCCACGTAAAGCAATACCTCGGTGCCACCATAGACACCGCAAAAGCGTTAGCCTACCCCAGTCCTGCCAGGATAGCAAGCATTCAGGCTCTCAGTGCCAAATTTCAGCCACAACACTCTTCCAGCTCGAGTGTTCATGCAACTTATAGGAATGATGGCCTCTTGCATATTCATAGTACCTCACGCAAGACTCCAGATGTGTCCTCTCCAAGAGTGCTTAGTGCGCCAATGGAACCAGGCCCAGGGTCAATTGACAGATCTGGTTATGGTAGACGGTCGTGCCCATAGCTCTCTGCAGTGGTGGACCACCAAAAACCTTTCCAAAGGGCGACAGTTCCTGGAACCGGTTCCTCAGATAGTACTGACAGCGGACACATCGCTCTCCGGCTGGGGAGCTCACCTACTACATCACACCATGCAGGGCAGGTGGACACCAACTAAAGTTACTCCACACCAACCATCTGGAGTTACTAGCCATATTCTTAGCCCTAAAGGCTTTCCAAATGCATGTCTCATGCAAGGCCGTCTTAGTCCGCACCGACAACATGACAGCCAAGTACTATATACAAAAACAAGGCGGCACACACTTTCCGCAGCTCTCAGTTAGCACAGAGCATATGGAGATGGGCCATACCCCCAAAAATCTTTCTCCTAGCTCAACATGTCCCAGGAGTCCAAAACACTATGGCAGATCTGCTGAACAGACAAACACAACAAATCCACAAGTGGGAACTCCATCCACAAGTTCTTCACCCGTATTTCAGATGTGGGGGCATCCACAGATAGACCTCTTAGCCACCCACAAACGCCAAATGCCCAAGCTTCGCCGCCAGATATCCACACCCATTGTCCCATGGCAATGCGATATGGATGAACTGGTCAGGCAGATTTGCTTTTCCGCCACTCATTCCATTAATAGTGCGCAAACTACAACAACGCTCCCTCACTCTCATCCTAGTAGCTCCAACTTGGGCCATACAACCGTGGTACACCACACTGCTGGAACGATCTGTAGTACCACACCAAAAGTTACCTCTCTCCACGCCTCTTAACCCAGAACCATGGAGAGATCAGGCACCCGGACCCAGCTCAGCTCAACCTTGCGATCTGGCTCCTGAAATCCTAGAATTCGGTTATCTAAATCTTCCTCCTGACTGTATGAACGTCATTAGAGAAGTTAGGCGCCCTACCACTAGAGCTTGCTATGCAGCCAAGTGGTAACGTTTTGTGGTCTGTCACAACAATAACTTCAATCTCCTAGATGTGTCCATTCAACACATCATAGGCTATTTACTACACCTACAAAGATGCAATCTAGCCTACACGTCTATTAGACTGCACCTTGCAGCCATAGCAGCTTATCTACAAAACAGGCAACCTCTATCACTCTTTAGAGTACCTGCCATAAAGGCCTTCATGGAAGGCCTCCAAAGAATAATTCCCCCCAGAGAGCCACCCTCACCTGTGTGGAACCTAAACATAGTTCTCACCAGACTAATGGGGCCTCCCTTTGAACCTCTACACAAATGTGAACTTCAATTCCTAACATGGAAAACTGCTTTTCTTGTAGCCATCACTTCCCTCAGAAGGGTCAGTGAGATACAAGCACTCACTATTCAAGAACCTTTTCTGCAAATGCACCATAACAAGGTTGTTCTCCGTACTAATTCAAAATTCCTCCCTAAAGTCATTTCTCCCTTTCACCTAAACCAATCTGTGGAACTACCCGTATTCTTCTCGCAACCACAGACTGTTGCAGAAAGAGCTCTCCACACATTAGATGTCAAACGAGCCTTAACCTACTACATCGAAAACACAACCCTTTCGTAAGACCAAACAACTGTTTGTTTCCTTCTCACCACCACATAAAGGCAACCCCATCTCCAAATCTGGGATAGCTAGGTGGATTGTCAAATGCATTCAGGTTTGCTACCACAAAGCAAAACGAACGCTGTCTGTTCCCCCCCCCTAAAGGCCACTCTACACGTAAGATGGGGGCTTCCATGGCATTCTTAGGGAACTTCCCCTTATATGATATCTGCAAAGCAGCAACATGGTCAACACCGCACACTTTCACTACACACTATTGTGTAGATGTGCAAACTAAGCAACAAGCTAGTGTGGGCCAGGCTGTACTCAAAACATTGTGTTCGAGGCGTTCGAGGCATGTGGGCTGCTGAATTCATATCTGTGCATAGATCGCCGCCTAGTGTTTGGTCCGGATGTTTGCACGTTGTTGTCCTGGAAGAGTCTTCGAAGTATCCTTGGATAGGTGACTCCTCCCCTGGACTACAGTGCGCATGGGCATCCTCTCCATCCTCAGATTGTTTTTTTCCGCCATTGGGTTCGGATGTGCTATCTTAGCTCAAGTTAGGAAAATATTTTTTCGAGGCCAAAAGGCCTTTAGTTTGCGTCGGTACTGTTTATCGATCGGGTTTCGATACAATCCTGTTAGTTTACTAACTTTCAGCACCGACTTTCTTCGCATTTACCTGTCCATCGACTACTTCGACGATGGAATCGAGGACGCCATTCAAAAGATGTCCGGTATGCAATGCGAAGTACCCACACATCGACGTCCATCCGGTGTGCAACAAATGCCTTTCGCCGGACCACGACGAATCGACATGCATGGCCTGTGCCCGGTTCCGTTCCAAGAAGACTCTGCGGAATCGACGAGCGGCGAGACTTGAGGCGCAGCACGCGGCACCGGCCCCAACAGACCTCTTCGACGAGGCCGAAGACGTCGAGGAATTAGAAGTTTTGCCCTCCAGTCCCGTTTAGTCTTGCCCTCCAGTCCCGTTTCTGAACACGAACCCGGATCGGACGAGGTAGACGAGTCACTCTTCCACAGAGGTGAAGACGACACCGAGGTAGGAGACGACGAGGAGGCCTTAGGGGCCGAAGAAAGTAGCTCCAATGATGAACAAGGCCTACCTGTTCAAATCGTTCAAACACCAGTGCCACAGCCTACGGCTCCGGTCGAGGGATCGCCTTCGGGCCTTACCCGAGACCCATCCCGCAGTTCTTCGGCCCCGCCCTCGGGCCCGGCCTCGGACGTTCAGCGGCAGCCATTACTACATAAACAGGCTGGTTTCCCTACCACAAAACCGAAACCGAAAGCTGCTTCAGTTCCACCGAAACCGAAACTGAAAGTGGCGCTGGTCGGATCGAGGCCTTCGCCAGCGCACCGCGTCGGCACCAACCGCACCAAGAGGGACTTCGGTGCCGAACTTGAAGCGGGCGACGTTGGAGTCGACAAAGGGAAAAAAGCCATCGGCACCGACAAACCTGCTCGGCTACCGGCACCAACGACACCGAGGGCCGTACCGCATGCTGGGTCTCGCATCGCTCCCTCGACGACACCTAAGCCTCAGGTATCGAAGACTTCGACGGTGATCTCTGCACCTCGACTCGATGAACCGCCGGCGCCGAAAAAATCCACGGCCGCCTCTACGAGCCTGGCCGGTGCCAAAGCCTCGAAGGCGCCCCAAGTACGACCTGGTGCGACGCAAGGCAGCAAAACCACAGCTGTCCTCCAGGACACGTCGGGTTCCGGTTCAATCGGAGCTCCAGCAGCCTCTTCGGTGCCGGCCAACATTACCTTCGGCTTGCCTCCGTCAACAATCCCAAAAATGTTCCAACTCAGGACACGGGTCACCCAACCTACGGTCACACCTGCTGAGACGTCTCCGGCACGTATCATCGACGCCGACACTGGCAGGATGATTCTCCACGACCGAAGGATAACTTCGGAGCCGCCATTGGACCCTTTCAGGATCCCACTAAAAAGGAAGTTGCCTGCAGAATCGGAACCTCTCCTTTATGAACCCTTCCATTCATCCTACCAGGATCCACACCGGTTCTCCCCCACACGCTCCGATACAGATGCATTGGAGGACTACATGGATGACCAAGTCCCCTACCACGTAGACACGGACCCTGATGACCAGCAGGACCCTGATCAAACTTGGGGCGACCCTGCAGACCCCAGTGCACCTCTCGATGCACAGGACCAACAACTCTATGGGGCAAAAACATCTCCTACGGAGGATACTGCGGCGTTCAACGCTCTTATCGAACGTGCTGCAAATAACCATGGGGTACAGCTTCACTCTGATACCATCGAAGATGACTTTCTAATGGACACCTTTGCATCCTCAGAAAGACATGTCAAGACTCTGCCAATGTTGAAGGGGGTCCTCAAACCAGCCAAGGACATTTTCAAAGAACCCACCAGGGCACGGGTGATAAACCCCAGGATTGATAAAAAATACAGATCAGCACCTGGGGATCCTACTTACATCAGAGTAAAATTACCACTCGACTCCATCGTCGTAGCGAATGCACGCAAGAGGGCACACTCGCAAACAACAGGTGACGCTCCCCCCCCGGACAAAGAGTCCAAGGTGTTAGAAACCTCTGGCAAGCGGGTTGCCGCCCAAGCTGCCAACATATGGCGCATAGCCAACACTCAAGCGCTCCTTGCTCGCTATGATAGAGCGCACTATGACACACTGGAGCAAATATTCCAACATCTCCCTGACCAGTTCAAGGAAGGCGCAGAAATGCTCATCAGAGAAGGACAGCTACTAACGAACGCTTCCATCAAATGCGCACTAGATGCTGCAGACACGGCTGCCAGAGCCATAAACACAAGCGTCATGTTGCGACGACATGCCTGGCTACGGATCTCAGGATTCAAGCCTGAGGTACAAAACAATATACTGAACCAGCCCGTCAACCCCGACTATTTATTCGGGCCAGAGGTTGACACCACCCTCAAAGATAAAAAAGGACACGGACACCGCAAAGTCCATGGGCGCCCTACAAACTCAGTCCTTTCGGAGCGGCTCCTTTCGTCGCCCCGGAAACAAGGGAGCAGGTAGAGGACAGGGGTCACAACAAACATATAACAAAGGGAATACACAGACCACCTATGATAAAAACACCCGAGGTGGATATCGTGGCTCCAGCACAAAGGGCAGAGGACGCGGCTACGGCAACACCAGGTCCTCCCCCAAGAACAAGCAGTGACTCCCTCTCCCTTCCTCCCGACCACATAACACCTGTCGGGGGAAGGCTACAAAGGTTCCTGTCCACGTGGAATTCCATCACCACGGACAGGTGGGTCAAAGATATTGTAAAATACGGTTACTGTCTGGAGTTAACCTCCACTCCACCCACAATACCACCAAGAAGCCGTCCTATGTCCTCAGAGCACTTAACGCTTTTACAGCAAGAAGTGCAAAGTATGCTTCTAAAAGGCGCTATAGAGGTCGTACCCATCCACGAGCAGGGTGCGGGAGTGTACTCCCTCTACTTCTTAATTCCAAAAAAGGACGGGTCGCTCAGACCCATACTAGACCTGAGACCCCTGAACCAGTACATTCTTTCAGAGCACTTTCACATGCTCACTCTACAGCAAGTCCTTCCGCTTCTCAAGCAGGGAGACTTCCTAGCCACACTGGACCTCAAGGATGCGTACTTTCACATACCCATCCACCCCTCACACAAAAAATACCTCAGGTTCACTGTTCAGGGGCAGCACTATCAGTTCAAAGTCCTTCCCTTCGGCGTGACAACAGCGCCCAGGGTTTTCACGAAGTGCCTAGCTACGGTGGCAGCACATCTACGGAGGCAGCATATACACGTCTACCCCTACCTAGACGACTGGCTCGTTCAAGCGAAGTCAGCCCAGCAATGTGCAAGCCACATGTCCCGCACCATTCACCTTCTTCACAGTCTGGGATTCTCACTAAATTATCCAAAGTCCCATCTCCAGCCCGCACACGTACAACAGTACCTAGGTGCGACTATAGACACTCTGGCGGCCACAGCTCAGCCAAATTTAGTGAGGATCAACAGCATACAACTGCTGATCTCCAAATTCAAACCCAATCACTCACTTCCAGCGCGAGTGTTTATGCAGTTGATAGGCATGATGGCCTCCTGCATCTTCATAGTCCCGCACGCGAGATTACATATGCGCCCACTTCAGGAGTGCCTAGCACGTCAGTGGAATCAGGCTCAAGGACAGTTAAAGGACCTAGTGTTGGTGAGCGGTCGGGCATACAACTCTCTGCATTGGTGGAATCCACAAAACCTTTGCAAGGGCCGACCATTCCAAGAGCCTGTCCCACAGATAGTACTGACAGCGGACGCGTCTCTCCAGGGATGGGGAGCTCATGTACTCCACTACACAGTGCAAGGACTATGGACAACACAACAAAAGAAGTTGCACATCAACCTTCTGGAATTGATGGCAATCTTCCTAGCCATGAAGGCATTCAAAGTACATCTATGCAACAAGGTCGTGCTGATCCGGACGGACAACATGACCGCAATGTACTACATACAGAAACAAGGAGGCACACACTCTCCACAGTTGTCTCATCTGGCTCAGAGCATGTGGAAGTGGGCCATTCAAAGGAACATGTTCCTCATGGCGGAACATCTCCCTGGCAAGGACAACCAGATGGCGGATCTGCTCAGCAGACACAGCCACCAGATGCACGAGTGGGAGTTACACCCATCAGTACTCCAACCGTACTTCCAGCAGTGGGGTCATCCGGAGATAGACCTATTCGCGAAAACGCAAAATGCCAAAGCTTCGCCGCCAGATTCCCACATCCGCAGTCGCAGGGCAATGCGATATGGATGAACTGGTCCGGCAGATTTGCGTACGCTTTTCCCCCAGCGCCATTGATACCGCTAGTGGCCCGCAAACTCCGACAACACTCCCTGACACTTGTCCTAGTTGCTCCCACGTGGGCACGCCAGCCGTGGTACACCACCTTCCTCGAACTTTCTGTGGTGCCGCATCAAAGGCTGCGGATCAAACCCGCGCATTTGACGCAGAACCATGGAGAGGTTCAGCACCCAGATCCGCAACAGCTGAATCTGGCGATCTGGCTCCTGAAGTCCTAGAGTTTGGCTATCTCAACCTGCCACCCGACTGTATGGACATCATCAAGGAGGCCAGGAGACCCACTACCAGAGCTTGCTATGCAGCCAAATGGAAAAGGTTCGTCATTTATTGCGGTAATAATGACATCAACCCGCTGGACGCATCCATCCAAAACATCATCTGTTATCTCTTACACCTATATCGATGCAATCTGGCGTACACCTCTATACGTGTCCATTTGACCGCAATCTCAGCCTATCTGCAAACCAGGCAGCACCTCTCTCTATTCAGAGTGCCTGCCATCAAAGCATTCTTGGAAGGACTCAAACGAGTCATTCCACCAAGCCACCCACCGGCTCCAATGTGGAACCTCAACTTGGTCCTCACACGCCTGATGGGTCCACCCTTTGAACCTCTACACTCATGCGAGATTCAATTCCTTACCTGGAAAGTGGCCTTCCTTGTAGCGATCACTTCCCTAAGAAGAGTTAGTGAACTCCAGGCACTAACCGTTCAAGAGCCATTTATACAGGTTCACACCAACAGGGTCGGACTACGTACCAACCCCAAATTCATGCCCAAAGTAATATCGCAGTTCCACATGAATCAGACTATTGAACTGCCAGTTTTCTTCCAAAACCCACAAACTGTTGCAGAAAGGGCACTACATACACTAGATGTACGGAGGGCCCTCATGTACTACATCGATAGGACTAAACCCTTCAGGAAAACGAAACAACTGTTCGTTGCCTTTGCCCCACACCACAAAGGTAACGCCATCTCCAAAGCAGGGATAGCCAGATGGATAGTTAAGTGTATTCAAATCTGTTATCAAAAAGCAAAACGCACATTAACTATTCCACCACGAGCCCACTCAACACGTAAGTTGGGGGCTTCCATGGCCTTCCTAGGAAATATTCCCCTGCATGATATATGCAGAGCAGCCACATGGTCCACTACACACACATTTACAAAACACTATTGCGTAGATGTGCAGTCAAAACAGCAGGCAGCTGTAGGACAGGCTGTTCTCAAAACACTTTTTCAGACCGCTGCAGCTGGCACGGGTAGCCGCCGCCAATAGAGGGCACTGCTATGTATTCTATGCACAGATATGAATTCAGCAGCCCACATGCCTCGAACTGAATATGCTACTTACCAGTATGCATCTGTTCTTGGCATGTAGGGCTGCTGACATTCATATCGCCCTCCCTCCTCCCCGGCGCCTGTCGCAGCTGCAGCTCTCAGAATTACTGCAAGCATGGTCATCACTTTCTGTATCTACTCCATCACTGCCACAATGGCGAAAAACAATCTGAGGATGGAGAGGATGCCCATGCGCACTGTAGTCCAGGGGAGGAGTCACCTATCCAAGGATACTTCGAAGACTCTTCCAGGACAACAACGTGCAAACATCCGGACCCAACACTAGGCGGCGATCTATGCACAGATATGAATGTCAGCAGCCCTACATGCCAAGAACAGATGCATACTGGTAAGTAGCATATTCAATATGAGCTGCAGATTGTACACTTAGCATAGGTCGCCATCTGGTGTTGGGCCCGGATGTTTGCAGTTTGTTTTTCTTCTTGGACAGTCTTTGGAAGTCACGAGTTTGGTGACTCCTCCTTCGGTCCGTACTGCGCATGGGCTTCGGCTCCATCCTCAGATTGTTTTTTTCCGCCATTGGGCTCGGATGTGATACTTCGTGCTCCGGCTTCGAACTTCTACGGTTCCAGCCTCGACGGAAAATCCTCGATTCTTCGAGTTCCTTCATCATCTTCATCTCTCGAAGCGGCACTTTTTCCATCCCGTACATCGACACCGGCCTTCGGGCCCTCCGCGACTCCGGTCCCGGCCGATGGAAAGGACTCCGTTCAAAAAGTGCCCAAAATGTGGGTCTAAATTTCCCCACACCGACCTCCATCAGGTGTGTAACCTTTGCCTCTCTCCGGAACACGAGGCTAGAGACTGCCCCGCCTGCAAGTCTTTTCGATCGAAGAAGACCATCCGAGATCGAAGAGCTCGACGCACCATGGCGCACTCATCTTCGGCAGCTCCACCGGACATCTTCGGAGACGACGCCGAAGCTTCGGGGCAAACACACACCGAGCAGGAGGAAGACGTCGTCCGCGCTTCCGAGGCCGACGACTCCGACGTGAAGGACGTTACACCAGCGCAGCGGGCCGTGAGTATTATGCCCCCTCCCACCCCCGCGCCGAAAACCAAAGAGACTCAGGTTACTCCCTCGCCTGCCGGCCTGGGCAAAACCAAAACCAAAACTTCGATCACCCCACCTTCGGGCCCGGTGTCGAAGCCCCCAAAGTCTCATGGCAGTTCGGGATCGAGCCAGCCGACACCCGGTGCCGAAAAACAGCATCCGGCACCGAAGACTGCAAAATCCAGCTCGACTCCGAAACCACCGGTGCCGAAGCCTGGACACTCGGTGCCGACCAAACACAAACACAAATCTGTCGGCACCGACGCTCCGGCGCCGAAACATCATTCGACGCCGAAACACCCGGAGACCTCAAAAAAGCATGGCGCACACAGACCATCGAAACCCCCGGTTCCGAAATCACCGGTGCCGACAGACGACTCGACACCATTGGCTCTGTTTACACCAGACCCTTTACAAAAGACTTTGTCCAAAGATCCAAAGACTGGGCTTTTGACTTTAACTACCAAGAAAAGACGCCTTGATGCTCCGGCTCCTCCTCCTCCACCCAAAAGGAAGGACTCTGCTACTTCTCCCCTCAGAGTGCCCTCCCCACCACCGCCTCCCCTACCCCCTCCACCGCCTCCACCTCACAGGTCTCCGCCACCTTTACCTCACTACGATCCGGCCCCATCCCCAGATCCGGATGATGGGGATCCGGACAATTACCCGGCGGACGCCCCAATGGATCCCACTCCACCAGGGACCCCAGATCCATGGGAGGATTACAATAACCCTGATATACCCAATGTACCTCAGGACGACCTATACCCATCAAGGCCGTCTCCTCCAGAGGACTCCTTAGGGTTTCATCATTTAGTGCAGAGAGCAGCACACTACCATGGGGTGGACATGCACAGTGAACCAGTAGAAGACTTCCTACTGGATACATTTGATATACAAGACAAATCTACTTCCATTTTACCCATGCTTAAGGGTGTCACCAAGCACGCTACAGAGGTGTTCAAAGACCCTGTCAGAGCCAGAGTACTGAACCCTAGAATAGAGAAGAAGTACAAGGCGGCACCCACAGACCCTGCTTACATCAAGGGCCCTGCTCCCCTAGATTCCCTAGTTGTCTCCACAGCTAGAAAGCGGGCTAACTCCCAATCCTCAGGAGATGCCCCACCGCCAGACAAAGAATCTAAACTTCTGGACGCGTCTGGTAAACGCACCGCCTCCCAAGCTGCAAACATGTGGCGCATTGCAAACACACAAGCACTGCTTGCGCGATATGATAGAGCACACTATGACGAACTAGAGGCTCTTATGCAGCACCTTCCAGAAAAATACAAGCACAAGGCTCATGACCTGATACAGGAGGGTAAACTAATTACAAACACCTCCATTAAGTGTGCCCTCGATGCAGCCGACACTGCTTCTAGGGCCATAAATACCAGTGTCCTGCTTCGTCGCCACGCCTGGCTCAGGATCTCAGGGTTCAAGCCCGAAGTCCAGGCATCCATACTCAATCACCCCTTTGACCAGGAAACACTCTTTGCGCCAAAGGTAGACGAAGCGCTCGAAAAGATGAAGAAAGACACAGACACAGCAAAGTCTATGGGGGCACTCCAAACACAAGCCTCCAAACGTTCCTTTCGACGCTCGTCCTTTCGTGGCACAGGCAGAGGCTCCTCCACCGATAACGCCTCTACCTCCTACAAGTCCCCTCCTCAAAATACCTTTTCAAAGGGCAATCAGAGAGGTGGTTACAGGGGTAACAACAATAAGGGCAGAGGCAAAACCAACAACACCCGTTCTGCCACCCCCCCCGCACAATGACTCCCCTCCGCTCCCCCCAGACCATTCCACTCCGGTCGGGGGCAGACTACAAAACTTTATCCACGTATGGGAGTCCATAACATCGGACAAATGGGTGACCCAAATCATTCGGTCAGGGTACTGTCTAGAGCTAACATCTACCCCACCCAATATCCCACCAAGGCACCGTCCAATGTCTCAAGAACATTCCACACTGCTCAAACAAGAGGTACTCTCACTCCTGCAAAAACACGCTATAGAGCAGGTCCCCGTCAATCAACGAAATCTAGGGGTCTACTCTCTATATTTCTTAATACCAAAGAAAGACGAGACCCTCAGACCCATTCTGGACCTCCGGCCTCTAAATGCCTACATACATTCAGACCATTTTCACATGGTCACTCTACAACAAGTCCTCCCACTCCTCTGCCAGGGAGACTTTCTCACAACCTTGGATCTGAAAGACGCATACTTTCACATTCCAATACACCCCTCTCACAGGAAATACCTCAGGTTCGTGGTGGACGGGCAACATTACCAATTCACGGTTCTCCCCTTCGGGGTCACCACTGCACCACGAGTGTTTACCAAATGCCTAGCAGTAGTAGCAGCACACCTCAGACGTCAACACATTCACGTCTTCCCTTACTTAGACGACTGGCTGATAAAAGCCACGTCCTACCACCAATGTGTGCAACATACAAACAGCACCATCCAACTGCTCCACCAGCTAGGCTTCACGGTGAACTACCAAAAGTCCCACCTCATACCATCTCACACAAAGCAATATCTCGGGGCCACTATAGACACCTCCAAAGGTATTGCCTATCCAAACTCAGCCAGAATCACAAGCATTCAAGCCTTACGCAAAACATTCCTTCCCCAACACTCTCTTCCAGCAAGAGTGTTCATGAAGCTCATAGGAATGATGGCGTCTTGCATATTTATAGTGCCCCATGCAAGACTCCACATGCGTCCACTTCAAGAGTGCCTAGCACAACAGTGGAACCAGGCCCAGGGTCAGCTGACGGATCTGGTGTTGGTGGACGGCCGCACACATCACTCTCTGCAGTGGTGGAACACCACAAACCTTTCCAAAGGACGGCCGTTCCTGGACCCGGTTCCTCAGGTGATTCTAACAGCGGACGCATCGCTCTCCGGCTGGGGAGCGCACCTCCTACACCTCACAATGCAAGGTCTATGGACGCCACAGCAAAAATCGCTCCACATCAACCATCTGGAGCTCTTGGCGATCTTTCTAGCCCTAAAATCTTTCCAAAAACAAATTTCGGGCAAAGCAGTCCTCATTCGCACAGACAACATGACTGCGATGTATTATATACAAAAACAGGGGGGGACACACTCTCCCCAGCTCTCCCGCTTAGCCCAGAGCATATGGAGATGGGCAATTCCCCAAAACATCTTTCTCCTGGCACAGCACGTTCCAGGAGTACAAAACACCATAGCAGATCTGCTCAGCAGACAAACGCAACAACTACACGAATGGGAACTGCATCCACAAGTTCTTCACCCATTCTTCAAACAGTGGGGGCATCCTCAAATAGACCTCTTCGCCACCCACGAAAACAAAAAATGCCCAAGCTTCGCCGCCAGATACCCACACCCATTGTCCAAGGGCAATGCGATATGGATGAACTGGTCAGGCAGATTTGCATACGCCTTTCCACCTCTCCCACTAATTCCATTAGTGGTCAGGAAGCTACAACAGCACTCCCTCACACTCATTCTGGTAGCTCCAACGTGGGCCAGACAGCCGTGGTACACCACGCTACTACAACTATCAGTGGTACCACATCAAAAACTGCACCTTTCCCCATGCCTCCTAACCCAGAACCATGGAGAAATCAGGCACCCGGACCCAGCTCAGCTCAACCTGGCGATCTGGCTCCTGAAATCTTAGAATTCGGATACCTTAACCTTCCCCCTGATTGCATGAACATCATCATGGAAGCCAGACGTCCTACCACTAGAGCATGCTATGCCGCAAAGTGGAAAAGATTTGTAATTTACTGCCGTAACAATACAATCAACCCCCTAGATGCATCCATACAGCACATCATATGCTATCTGCTCCATCTTCACAGGTGTAACCTGGCATATTCATCCATACGCCTACACCTAGCAGCGATCGCTGCTTATCTACAAAACAGGCAGCATTTATCACTCTTCAGAGTGCCCGCTATTAAAGCCTTCATGGAGGGCCTTAAACGAGTAATTCCTCCCAGGGCACCACCTTCCCCTGTATGGAATCTAAATTTAGTTCTTACACGACTAATGGGTCCGCCCTTCGAACCAATGCACAAATGTGAGCTACAGTTTCTCACCTGGAAAACAGCTTTCCTTGTAGCTATCACTTCCCTTAGAAGGGTTGGTGAAATACAAGCGTTCACCATACAGGAACCCTACATACAAATGCATCACAGCAAGGTCATACTTCGCACAAATCCGAAGTTTCTGCCTAAAGTCATTTCCCCCTTCCACCTCAATCAATCAGTGGAATTACCTGTCTTCTTTTCGCAACCCCAATCTGTTGCAGAAAGGGCCTTACATACACTTGATGTAAAAAGGGCGTTACTATACTACATACAAAGAACGCAACCCTTCAGGAAGACTAAACAATTGTTCGTTTCCTTCTCTCCACCACATAAAGGCAACCCCATTTCAAAATCAGGGATAGCTAGGTGGATTGTAAAATGCATACAAATTTGCTATCAAAAGGCAAAGAGAACATTATCTGTTCCCCCTAAAGCCCACTCTACAAGAAAGTTAGGGGCTTCTATGGCTTTTCTAGGGAATATACCCTTAGATGACATCTGCAAGGCAGCCACATGGTCTACACCGCACACCTTCACAAAACACTACTGTGTAGATGTGCATTCCAAGCAGCAAGCTAGGGTGGGCCAGGCTGTACTAAAGACACTTTTTCAAACAGCTGCAACGGATACCGGTGGTCGCCGCTAAGGTTGGGTACTGCTATATAATCTATGCTAAGTGTACAATCTGCAGCTCATATGCCTCGAACGGAATATGCTACTTACCAGTATGCATCTGTTCTTGGCATGTAGAGCTGCAGAGTTGTACACGCCCACCCGCCTCCCCGGCTACCTGTATCCGTTCCAGTACATCTTATTTAGATACAACACATGGGTTTCTCACTGTTATTACTACGCTCCATCATTTCCCTGTTGGCGAAAAACAATCTGAGGATGGAGCCGAAGCCCATGCGCAGTACGGACCGAAGGAGGAGTCACCAAACTCGTGACTTCCAAAGACTGTCCAAGAAGAAAAACAAACTGCAAACATCCGGGCCCAACAGCAGATGGCGACCTATGCTAAGTGTACAACTCTGCAGCTCTACATGCCAAGAACAGATGCATAATGGTAAGTAGCATATTCCTTTCTTTTTTACACAACTGTCCCTTCAACACACCTTTGAGGGTACTAAGAGCTCTGTAAATGCAGTTAAAATTAAAAGCACTCACTTCACAGCTCAGTTATTAACTCTTTGCACTACCACTAAAAAAACAAATCTTTGTCATCACAAAGCTTGGAGTGATTTGATCCAATAAAGCGAGAATCAGCCCGAGGGCACCCTTTACACTTGCAGATTAACTTCTAGGTACATTTGCATTTCACTCAGCCAAGCCCACACCCTGCACAAAAACTTTACACAGCACAAGAGACTCAATTGATGGATAAAGATCTAAATTAGCCTTCCCAGGACTGCTGTCTTAATTTAAAACTAAAGTAAACCTTTTGGATTGCAGGCACAAGTGAGGCTGGGGAATGTGCGGCCCTCTTCCCTGGCCTCTGCGGCCCCCCTGGTGGTCGCGCCCCACAGATTGAAGACCTCTGTTCTAGAGTGAAGGTATCCGATAGGGACCCATTGATCGCTATGCGGCGGTAGGATCTGAGTACATAGCTATAACCATGTCGATATAAGGATCACCTAGGTTAAAGTTCAGCATGCAGTGTCTCAGAAATGACCAAGACACCCTGTCAAACGCTTTTTCAGCGTCCAGGGTGATGGCAATAGAGGGGGGAAGACGTCAGCCTTGCTTTCTCACGTATATGACACAAAAGCCTAGTGTTATCATTCGACATTCTGTATTTGAGGAAGCCAACCTGGGAATTACTGATTAATTTCGGAAGAACCAAGTTCAGTCTCACAGCTAGGATTTTTGCATATATTTTACAGTCCACATTGATCAGTGAGATTGGTCTGTAGTTCTTTGGTAGAAGAGGGTCTTTCCCTTCTTTTGGTATAACAATAATGTTGGCTTCTCTCATTGATGCCGAAGTACGTCCCTCACGAGCAGTGTTATTGAATACTTTTAATAAGGTCGGTTGAAGGGATTCACCGAAAACCTTGTAAAAGGAGACTGAAAAGCCGTCTGAGCCCGGGGCTTTATTGTTTTTGAGGGATTTGATAGTTAATTCCTTCTCAGAGATGGGTTTCCCTAGCACTGCGTTCTCCGACTCTGACAATCTCGGTAGGTTTAGGGAGTTTAAGTATCTGGTGCATTCTTCTGAATTTGTTTGTTTACTTTTATATAGATCCTCATAGAAGGAATGGAAGGTGTGTAGTTTCTTTCTGTTTAGTTTGGATACTATTACTGATATTATTATTATATTTAATTGAGGAGATAGTGAATTGTCGCTGCTTGTTTGAGATATAAGGCCAATAGTTCTGCCCGCTCTGTTCCCTTCGCAGAGCTTGAGTGACTTGAATTTATTGATCCACACACCCGCTAGTTGTGAGAAAGTGCCATCTTTCCTGCATGGTATGCCCCCACTTTTTGCTAAATTGCTGAATGTACTTTGGCAGGAGTCCAGGGTACACTCGGTAAATCAGGGGCCCAGGGCCTATGTTCCTTCCTTAAACCACACAAACTCCAAATTGGCAAACCCTGGCCACATGTCAGCCACTAGTAAATGGTACCCTAGGTACCCAGGGCCTTGTGACCAGGAAAGGCCTCTAAGGGCTGCAGCACTCATTGTGCCACCCTTAGAGGCCCTGTACCCTTACACACACACACTGCCTTTGCAGGCTGGGTGCCTGGGTGCAGGACAAAATGAAGTCGACATGACACACATCTGTGTGCCATGCCCATCACCTACACTGACATGGCATATATCAGCCACCCCTCTGGCTGGGTGCCTTATGCCAATGCTGTGGGCGAAGGAGCAGGAGCCCTGTGCCCCTACAGTACCCAGGTCCATTCCTGGGCACTAAGGGCAGTGCTGCCATTTAAGAGTACATGGTGCTGAGAGCTTGTCAAACACGAGCTCCACAGCACCATAATGGCAACACTGAAGACTGGGAAGTTTGGTATCAAACTTCTCAGCACATTAAACCCACACTGATGCCAGTGGGGGATTTAATGTACCAAGCACCCCAGAGGGCATCTTAGAGATGCCCCCTTACAACTAACCTACAATCCACGTCTGCTCTGAGGCTGCCCAGGCTGCCACACAGCAGACACGTTGCTGGACCCCTGGGTGGGAGAGCCCCTGCTCTCCCGGGCCTGCAACAATGCACATCTTGGGTGAGGTGAGAAATCTCCTCCCCCAGGATGAGCAAAGGGAATCTTCAAAGGCATGCCGCCTCTTGGAGTTTCCCCAGGCCACTGCAACCTCCCACTCTGGCAGGAAGCTTGGCCGGAAACCCCATACAAGGACAGGGGATGTGCCAGCCTGCCCACCCCACCCCTCAGGTGGGGGAGGCGAGGTGAAGCACATCTCCGGGCTCTCGCTATCTTGAAGATGGGAGGCCCTACCCTATCAGGATTAGGATACTGCCCCCCTCCCACAGGAGAGAGGCAGGATAGGGGGTGTACCCACCCCAGGACAAGGACCCATTGGTCCCTGGCCTCACCTACCTGTAACGCCCCTAAATCTAGTATTTAGGGGGCACCCTGAACCTTCCTTCCCTAGATTCCAGATTCAAAAAACCCAAGAAGAGCAAGAAGAACAAAGCCCTGCCCTGCAGCTGCTAAAAAGAGAAGAAGACACCAACTGCTTTGGCCCCAGCCCTACCGGCCTGTCGACTCTCGAACCTGCACCAGCGCGGCATCTCTTGTGGCCAGCAACCTCACCAGCCCCGGAGGACCTGGCTACCTTTTGGCTCTAAGCCCCTGGGACTCCCATGAGTAGAGGCTCTACTCAGAAACCTATTTCTAACCCCTGGCAGCAGCCCGGAACCGCGAACCCAGCACACTCTGCACCAGCCAAGCCTGGCCAGTGCCGGGGTGCACTGTCACAAGTGTCCACATCATGGGTACACCAGTTTGTCAGACCAGGGGTCAGGGAAAAGAGGCTAGCATATTGTTGCAGGACTTGCTTGCAGTCAGTTTGCTGTTGGGCAGAGAGGGTGTCTGAGAATATCACTCCATCTACTGACCCATCTTTTGGGCTGTAGGATAGGAGGTCAGGGAGTGGTTCACTCTCGGCTTCCTGTTCTTCATCAGTCACCATCAGCATGGTGATGTCAGCCCTATAATTGTAGAGCTTAAGGCGGTTCACATGGATGACCCTTTTGGGTGTCCTGTTAGTGCCCAGGTCAACTAAATAGGTGACCTCACTCTTTCTCTCTAGGATAGGGTAAGGGCCACTCCATTTATCTTGGAGAGCCCTTGGTGCCACTGGCTCCAAAACCCACACCTGTTGGCCTGGTTGAAATTCAACCAGTGCAGCTTTTTGGTCATACCAGTGCTTCTGGAGCTCCTGGCTGGCCTCAAGGTTCTTGGATGCCTTTTCCATGTACTCAGCCATTCTGGACCTTAGGCCAAGCACATAGTCCACTATGTCCTGTTTGGGTTCTTGAAGAGGCCTCTCCCAGCCCTCTTTCACAAGGCACAGTGGTCCCCTTACAGGATGACCAAACAGAAGTTCAAAGGGTGAGAAACTTACTCCCTTCTGTGGTACTTCCCTGTAAGCGAAAAGCAGGCATGGCAACAGGACATCCCATCTCCTTTTGAGTTTTTCAGGGAGTCCCATGATCATGCCTTTCAATGTCTTGTTGAATCTCTCAACAAGGCCATTGATTTGTGGGTGGTAGGGTGTAGTAAACTTGTACTGCACCCCACACTCTTTCCACATGTGTGTTAGGTAAGCAGACATGAAGTTCGAACCTCTGTCTGAAACCACCTCCTTAGGAAAACCCACCCTGGTGAAGACACCCAGGAGGGCCTTGGCTACCGCAGGAGCTGTGGTACTCCTAAGTGGAATTGCTTCAGGGTACCTAGTAGCATGATCCACTAGTACTAGAATGAATTTGTTCCCTGAGGCTGTGGGAGGTTCAAGTGGACCCACAATGTCCACACCTACCCTTTCAAAGGGGACCCCCACCTCTGGTAGTGGAATAAGGGGGGCCTTTGGGTGGCACCTGTCTTGCCACTGGCCTGACAGGTAACACAGGAGCTGACAAACTCCTTCACCTTTTGGTGCATCTGGGGCCAGTACAAGTGACTCACTAACCTTTCCCAAGTTTTGGATTGCCCCAGATGCCCAGCTAGGGGGATGTCATAAGCCAAAGTTAGGAGGAACTCCCTGTACTTCTGGAGCACTACCACCCTCCGGGTGGCTCCAGGAGTGGGGTCTCTTGCCTCAGCATACAGTAATCCCTCTTCCCAATAAGCTCTGTGGGTAGCACTGACATCTCCCCTGGCTTCTGAAGCAGCTTGTTGTCTCAGGCTTTCGAGAGTGGGACAGTCTCGCTGACCCTGGCACAGCTCTTCCCTAGAGGGTCCCCCTGGGCCCAAGAGTTCAACCTGGTAAGGGTCAAGCTCCATGGACTCAGTCCCCTCAGGGGTATCCAAATCCTCTCCTGGGGGAGAGGGGTTCTGAGTGTTTGGCTGTACAGAAGCTGGTTCCCCAGTCTTCTTGCCTTTCCTCTTGGTTGGCAGGGCCATTATTTCAGGCTCCAGACCTACTTTGTCACCCTTCCTCTTGCTCTGTGATCTGGTTTGCACACACACCAATTCAGGGATGCCCAGCATGGCTGCATGGGCCTTTAGCTCAACCTCCGCCCAGGCTGAGGTTTCCAGATCATTTCCAAGCAGACCTGCAGCTGTCAACTTTGGAGAGACCACTACCTGTTTCAGGGCAGTAACCCCCCCCCCCCCCCCCCCCCAGCCTAATGTTACCATGGCCATGGGATGACTAGTGGTTACACTGTCAGCGTTGGTGACTGGGTAAGACTTCCCAATCAAGTATTGCTCAGGGGAAACCAGTGTCTTTCACCATAGTGACACTGGCACCTGTATCCCTCAGAGCTTCTACCCTAGTTCCATTCACCCAGGGGTACTGTAAGTATTTCTTTAAGTTGGGGGGCCACACAGCTACAGTGGCAAACTCCACTTCTCCCAAGGAGACTAGACTTGCTTCAGTGTGTTCCCAGATTTGCTCAGGGTTCACCTCTGATCCCATTTGTATGCTTGCTGCCCCAGGAGTAGCTGTACTGGGTGCCTTAGGGGCTTTGTTTTGGGGGCAAGCTACAGTTAGGTGTCCTTGCTTTTTACAGGTATTACACCAGGCCTTTAAGGGATCAAAGTTCTTCCCCCCCCCCCCCTATATGGTTGGGGCACATAGGGAGTAGTTTGGTTCCCACACCCCTGAGCAGGTTTTTGAGGCCCTTTGGAAGACTCAGACTTTTTATCTTGGGGATTCTCACCACCTTTCCCCTGGGGGGGGTTTGTGACCTCTTTCTTTTGGTCACCCCCAGTGGTTGTCTTGGTCACCCTAGTCTTGACCCAGTGGTCTGCCTTCTTTCCCAATTCTTGGGGTGAAATTAGACCTAGGTCTACCAAATGCTGATGCAACTTTTCATTTGTGCAGTTACTTAATATATGTTCCTTCATGAATAAATTGTACAATCCAGTAAAATCCTGCACACCATGTCCAGCTAACCAACCATCCAGTGTCTTCACTGAGGTCTACAAAATCAAGCCAGGACTGGGTCTGGGTTTTGTGAGCCCCCCTGAATCTAATCCTATACTCCTCAGTGGTGAATCCAAATCCCTCAATCAGAGCTTTCTTCATGAGGTCATAGGATCCTGCTTCTGGCCCAGAAAGGGTTAAAAGCCTGTCTCTGCAGTTACCAGAGAACAGTTCCCATAGGAGTGCCCCCCAGAGAGGTTTCTTTACTTTTCTGATATCACAAGCCCTCTTAAAGGCTGTGAACCATTTGGTGATATCACCTTCCTCAAATTTAGGGACAATCCCTTTGGGGATTTTAAGGTCAGAAGTCTCCTCCCTATCCTTATTTTTAGTATTCCTGCCACCATTGACGGGTGCTAAACCCATCTATCTCCTTTCTTTTTCCAGAGCCAGGAGCCTGGACTCCAGTTCTAGTCTTCTGGCCGGCATCACAAGGCTGTCCTCTTCACTGGTGGGTCCCCCCGTGTTCTCTCTGGTACCAGGGTTACCTGTGTAATCACTAGGTGCCCAGATGCTAATTCTTGGGTTGGAGGGTATGGGTGCCCTCTCCTCCCTAAGGGTTAGTAGAGGGGGGCTATTGTCACCCTCCTCTGTTGCCCTTTCCTCATCTGACTGGTCATCACCATGTTCAGATGGGTGGTCCTTAGCATACTCAGCCAAGAGCTCCTGGAGCCCTAGTTTGGTTGGATGCAGGCCCATTTGTACATTTTTGATTTTACATAGGGACCTCAATTACTTGAAAGACAAGTGTAAGTAAGGTGTGAGGTCGAGCTCCTCCACCAGGTCCATGTTATTATTTTCATTAATGGCTGGGTTCATTTGAGACATTCTAACCTGACAGTTCTAACCCTCTACCCTGACTATAGTGACTATTATTTTTCTAAAATTCTAATGGGACTTAGGCAAGGCCCTAGCAAGACTTTTAGTAATTTTGGAAAAGACCAATCAGAATTCTAAAGACAATTTTAAGAGTTCTGTCGTGTGATCAGATGGTAACCAAGTAGTCCAACAAATGCAAGTTTGTATCCCACCGCTGATCCACCAATGTGAGAAAGTGGCTCTGTATATACTGTTCCCTAATAGGTACAGGGTGTACAGAGTCCACAGTCCCCCAGGGGCTGATAGAGGTTAAAGTTAGGTATGACCTTACTCTCTAAAGTGGTGGCTTGGTCGAGCAGTAAGGCAGTACCAGAGGACAGTGTAAAGCATTTGTTGTACACACTCAGTCAGCAAAAGGTTTCACACACTCAATAACTGAACTCTAGGCCAATGGTTTATATAAAAAATATATGCTTGTTTTATTTTTAGAACCAACAAGTGGAATCAAAATATACTTTCTCAGAATGAGAGGTTGAATATAAATACTTTTGCAATAAGCAATTGATTTTTGTAAACAGTCACAGTTGGATGCAATAAACAATCCTATTTCCTAAACACAACAATGCATTGAGCTCAATGGTAAATTCAGGTTATTTGTAACAGATTACTTTGTAGATTAATTTTGGAATTCCAGGACTGGATCCTAGATTCAGTCCTGGGACAGTATTCAGAATCAAGTGGTGAAAGTCGACTTAATTACTGTAATGATTTTTTTGATTTCAAAATATCTTTATTGAAAATTTTATGCAAAAACAGAACAGGAGCTGGTATCAGGGACCAAAGCCACAAAGTACATGTAACGGTGCTTCACCTGATCAGCAGACAAATGCCAGCAATAGACGAACCCCTTGACAGTGAAATCGCCCCTTAGTCCCCAACTCCTGAAGAAAGAGAGGGAGAATGAATAAAGGGAAGAAAGTGAAAGGAGAAACAGAAACAGGAAGAGAAAAGAGAAGAGTTATCTAGCGCCTCAAGCCTCTTAATAATATAGCATAGTACAACAACAAATATCCGGCCATGTCAGTGACCGTAAATGTGAAGACCACATGGGAATTTTCTTCCAGAAAATGAAATCATGGCGGCTTATGAGAAGCAAAATAATCGTCCAGGGTAGACCAAATGTTCCTCGTGGAGGTTTTCCAAGGTGAATGTTGCAAAACAATATTGTCTGCCCCCCTGAGGTGTATGACCCAGTTCATCCAACACTTGTAAGAGGCCTTGCTAGTATCCTTCCAATTGGTGAGTATCATTTTAACTGCAGAAATCAACAGTAGATCAAGGAGAGCTCGGTCCCCTTCCGACTGCAAATCCACCTGTAAAAAAGCAGTTACCATGGACGGTAGGGACCTGGGGAGAATACACTTAAACAAATTAGACAAAAACAAGTAGACCTTATCCCAGAAGGGTTTCACAACAGGACAGTGTAGAATAAGGTGAGCCAAATCACCTTTGTCTTGCTTACAATTCCAGCACACATCTTCCCGGATCCCCATGGAGAACAGCCTAGCCGGTGTCCAAAAGGCTTTGTGTAATAGCTATATTTCGTTTGGGAGAGAACTGGGGAAATCTTATTACGTGTAACTGATCTCCATAGCGGGGGCCATGAATCTTCGGTTAGCTGATTATCCGAAAGCCCCTTCCAGTAATCTACTACTTTAGAATTAAGCTTGGAGGATTTTGGGCGCAGAAGTTGATAAATCTGGGAGACTTGATGGCCAAGCCTATTAAGTTTTGCTACAAACTTGGGTAGCGATGGGGAGCTAGGAGACATTCTGGATTTCGTAACGGCAGCCCTCACTTTAAGAAAATTATAAAATTCAATATCAGCCAAATGGAAACGAGATTGAAGTTCACTGAACGTCAATGGATATGCATCATTTACCAATTGATGGGGAAAAAAGATACCTCTTTTACACCAGGAGTCAAGAAGTAACGGCTTACCATTATAAAGGAACTTGGAGTTTAGCCAAAGCGATTCCATATTGGAGCCCTTCATACTGACCTCCTTGGACCTATCTATTTTTTTTTGATTTCAAAATATCTTTATTGAAAAGTTTTATGAAACAAAACAGAGAACCAGTACAGGAGTTGGACTCAGGGCGCGGGCCCCCAATACCCATGACTGTGTTTCACCGGATCAGCGGATAGTTGTCAACATTAGACGAACACCATACCAGTGATGCCCCCCCGAAACTCTAACTCCCGAAGAGGGGGAGGAAAAGAAAAGGAGAGAGAAAGGAGAGCGGGTGAATGGAGAGACAGAAAAGAGGGGAAGAGAAGAATGGGAGAGTTATCCGGCGCCTCTAGCTACACAATAAAATACCGTGATGCAATAACAAGTAACCATCTAACAGTAACCATGGTGTGATGACAATTTGCGACTTTTCTTCTAGAAAATAAAGTCATGGCGGCTTATGGGAAGCAAAGTAGTTATCCAGGGTAGACCAAATGTTCCTCGTGGGTGATTTCCAGGGTGACTGTTGTAGGACAATATTATCTGCTCCCCTGAGATGAATGACCCAGTTCATCCAGCACTTGTAAGAGACCTTGCTAGTGTCCTTCCAATTGGTGAGTATCATTTTAACTGCAGAAATCAACAGCAGATCAAGGAGATCACGATCCCCCTCCGAATGCAAATCCTCCTGTAAAAAAGCAGTTACCACGGATGACCAGGACCTAGGAAGAAGACAGTTAAATAATTTATACAAATACAGATAGACCTTATCCCAGAAGGGTTTCACAATAGGACAGTGCAGAATAAGGTGAGCCAAATCCCCTTTGTCTTGCTTACAATTCCAGCACACATCGTCATCCCGGATCCCCACGGAAAATAGCCTGGCTGGTGTCCAAAAGGCTTTGTGTAATAGCCAAAATTTCGTTTGGGAGAGGACTGGGGAAATCTTATTACGTGTGACTGATCTCCATAACTGGGGCCAAGCCGCGTCAGATAGCTGAGTATTAGACAGATCGTTCCAGTAGCTTACCACCTTAGAATTGAGCTTGGAGGATTTGGGGCGCAGAAGTCGGTAGATTTGGGAGACATGGTGACCAAGCCTATTAATCTTTGCTACAAAAATGGGAAGCGTAGGGGAGCTGGGAGACATTCTGGATTTCGTAATGGCAGCCCTTACTTTCAGGAAATTATAGTATTCGATATCAGCCAAGTGGAAGCGGGTTTGGAGCTCCCTGAATGTCAGAGGATATGTGCCCTCCATCAATTGGTGTGGAAAAAAGATACCTCTTCTGCACCAAGAGTCAAGGAGTAAAGGTTCGCCATTATAAAGGAACTTGGAATTAAGCCAGAGTGACTCCATATCGGATCCCCTCATACCAACCTCCAAGGACCTGTCCACCTTTAAGAGAGCCAGTTTAGTGTTCCTAAAGATGGATCTGGAGTGGGTGGCAGTAAGGCGGTTGGCCGTGAGAACTGACAGAGGACGTATGTTCTGTAAGAGAGCCCCTTCCACCTCTAGCCACACCGGTGTATAGTGAGCAGGAGGAGAGACCCAGAGCAAACCCTGTCTCGCTAGGAAAGCATATTGGTATAAACGAAAGTCTGCAAGGTTAACACCGCCCATAGACTTGTCAAGCCTCAGTTTACGGATGCTGATTCTGGCTTTTTTACCACGCCATAAAAAGGACGTTAGAAGAGTATCTAGTTTATGGTGAAAGGAGTCGGTAAGTAGCAATGGCAACATACTGATGAGATAATTGACTAAAGGAGTAACCATCATCTTAATAGTTTCAATTCTCCCCCACCATGTGATGAATTTAGGGGACCAGGTTTCCAGGAGTGTTTTGATTTTCTGCAAGAGTACCTTCTCATTTTGATACAGGGTTTCCAAGACGTTATTACCAAATTCAATCCCCAGGTATTTGATGAAACTCGGTTGCCAAGCTAACCCAGAGCCCCCCAGTATGTTCAGTGGTTTAACCTCCGATTTATCTCTGTTAAGTTTGTATCCAGAGTGCAGAGAATACTCCGCAATCGTCTCCATTAGAGCAGTAATGGAGGAGTCTGGACGCTCTGTAACAATCAAAATGTCATCCGCGTACGCGGCCAGTTTGACCCGGATGCCATTGATATCCACACCCGCAATATCCCTGTTAAGTTTGATAGCCTGAAGAAGGGGTTCTAACGCCAGAAGGAAAAGTGATGGAGACAGAGGGCATCCCTGCCTGGTACCCTGATATAGGGGAAAGGGTTCCGAGAGAGCCCCATTGACAGCTATACGCCCAGTCGGTTTTAGGTAGAGTGACATAGTCATTTTAATAAAGTCTTTACCCAGCCTAAAAGAGTGCAGACAGCGCTCCAGGAATGGCCAGGAGACTCTGTCGAAGGCCTTCTCGGCATCTAATGTGATGGCAATCGAGGGCACAGTTTTGGTTGCAGCGTTTTCTAGTACGTGGCATAACAGTCGTGTGTTGTCATTAGATAAACGGTTACGGAGGAACCCCACCTGGGAGTTGCTTATCAATTTGTGGAGGACCGAATTGAGTCTGACTGCGAGAATTTTGGCATAGATTTTGCAGTCAACATTTATAAGCGAGATTGGCCTATAGTTTTTTGGAAGAACAGGGTCCTTCCCCTCCTTGGGGATAACTACAATGTTTGCTTCAGTCATGGAATCGGGTGTATGTCCAGAGACGGCCATATGATTAAAAACCTGCAGCATCACAGGACCTAGCTGGGATAAGAAAGACTTATAAAAGGATGCCGTGAAGCCATCCGGCCCTGGGGCTTTATTTTCCTTCAAAGACCTGACCGTCTTATCCAGTTCCGAGTTACTGATTTTCATTGCTAGCATGGCAGAGTCATCGTCTGAAAGGCATGGCAGATTAAGATCACGGAGAAAGGCAGAGCACTTCTCAGTGTCGAAAATCTGGTTATTTGAGTATAAGTCCTGATAGAATTGTTTGAAAGTGTCAAGAATGGCCTTGTGAGATGTGTGGGTTCGGTTATTAGCGTCCTTGATGGAAGAGATTACGTGTTGATTTTGTCTATGCTTAAGGTATGAAGCCAAGAGTTTCCCCGCCTTGTTGGCCTCGCAGAGATTCAGTGCTTTAAATTTATTAATCCACACCCCCGCCCGTTCACTCAGTATCTTATTGTACTCATACTTCTTCTGTGTCAGTCAAGAGTAGATTGGAGTCATTCAAGGAGGCAATATGTGCGGACTCCAAGTCCCTAATTTCCCGTTCCAATTGAAGGAGTCCCTGGTTCAATCGTTTATTTATTTTAGTTTTTATCGCTATGATTGTACCCCGTATAGTGGCCTTAAGAGCGTCCCAGTGTGTTTTTATATTAGTGTCAGACACCTTATTGTGTTCAAGATATTCTGAGATGGCCTCCGTAATCTTTTTTTTATCTTCAGGATCCGATAGGACATCATTGTTAAACCGCCACCGTTTGGGAGTTTGTTCTCTGTGGCTACCGGTCAGGGTGAGCGAGATGCATGAGTGGTCGGAAATCAATCGTGGAGCAATATTAGAGGACTCAATGAGGCTGGTGTATGCACCGGAGACAAGGATATAGTCGATCCTGGAGTAAGAGTTGTGGGGGGGGCGAATAGAAAGTATAATCCCTCGAGTCTGGGTGTTGGAGTCTCCAGGGATCTTTAAGGTTAAATTTTGAGCAAATAGAGGTGAGCTCAGCATGCGCGCTTGTGGGGTGATATTGGCAAGTGGACTGTCTGTCAATTATCGGGTCCAGGGGAAGATTGAAGTCGCCTGCCATTATAATCAAATCTTCCCGAGGGATACCATCCAACTTGTCGGAAACGCCTGACCAAGAGGTGGGATCATCTGTGTTGGGCCCATAAATATTGATCACATGGAATACGTCTTCGCCCCTTCTCAAGTGAGTAAGCAAGAAACGGCCCTCATCATCGTGTTGGGAGGATTCTAGCGTGATGTTGGCAGATCTCGAGATCAAGGTTAAGACCCCTCGCTTCTTCTTAACTGCCGATGAGCATGCCAATTGCGAAATCCAGCTGCCCTTTACCAGATTGTCTACTTCGGAGAGCTTAGTCTCCTGTAGGAGAACTATATCACTTTTGGTTTTGGCTAAATACTCCAAGACCTTACGTCTCTTCATAGGGTGGTTAAGGCCCTTGACATTCAGGGAAGCTATCTTCAGATCACTCAGAAGGATCCCCTGCTTGTTAGTGGTCATGAGTAATGTGTCTATATGGTGAATTCAACAAGTATGGGTCGTAACATAAGAACAAATGTGAAAGTTCTAATGACACCGGCGCAGGCCCAATGTGGACGCCAATATAAACATACAACCATAACTGTATTCCACATCTGGAGAACGGACATCCCCAACCCGAGCAAAGCATACGGTACATAGGCCACTTGTCATAACTAGAGAGTAGGAGGCGCCAGGCAGAGATAGGAGACAGGCAGAAGGAGGAAAGGGAAGAGAAAAGAAGACAACAGGAAAGTAGAAGGAGAGCAATTGAGGAAGCAACTGTGAAAATCATCAAAATGGTCGTATAAACATGGGCGCTCTCAACCCCATTTCCCCCCACACCCACCCACCCCACCCCACCCTCAAAACCTAGCATGTGGGAGGTGCGACGACAGAAGCGTCCACCCGCCCCCGAGGGGAAACAACATGTCGAAATATATACATAAACGTAAACGTACCTTCCCAGTATCCCACTGTCAACGAGCCGTTGGTAAGAATGCAGCTCAAGTACAAATAACTATTGACATATCAGCATGGCAAATCCCACAAAGAAAGATCAATACCACCCATAGGACACAAATACCAAAAGAGCCAATATATCCCTTCGGAACACCTGGATCAGGCAATAGCAAGAGGAACAGAGGAGTCAGTACATGCGTCACGTCGGGCCCGGTGAGGATTTTCTCTTGCTGGCCAGAAGCTGCGACGAGTCCATGTCCTGAGTAGGAGGGCCTTCCAAGTAGGAGGCAAGAGCACCAGGGTCAGTGAAAAAGAGGTGTCTCCCCCCCTCGGTGATCTTGAACCTAGCCGGCCCTACAAAGGAGAACAGAATGCCTCTGGATTTTAGTTTGTCTCTCAAGCTTAGGAACCCCCTACGAGTGTCCACCGTAGGTTTCGAAAAGTCTTGGGTGAAGATGATTTTGTTACCCTTCCAGCTGAGGTTGTGATTTTTCCTGGCATGGGCAAGTAATGCTTCTACGTGGCGAAAACGGAGAGGCTTACAAATGATTGGGCGGATACCCTGCCGAGAGGAAGATTTGAATGCAGTGATTCTGTGTGCTCTGTCCAGGTCAAAGGGCTGGCCGAACGATATGCCAGTGAACTTAGGAATCCAATCCTCCAGAAAGGCTAAACAGGAGCCCAGAGGATCCTCTGAACCTTCCGGAATCCCAAGAATTCGGATATTGCCCCTACGGTTGCGGTCCTCCAACTCGGCCGTCTGTCTCAGGAGCATGGAGGATGTGTTCGAAAAGGCTTTCATCTCCTTACTTGATTTGGAAACAATGTCTTCAACATCACTGATCCTCTGTTCAGCAGCGGAGAGTCTGTTATTTACTGCGTTCATGTCTGCTCTGATGGCTGTTATCTCCAGTTGTATGGTGTCAGTAGTTTGTTTGGTCGACTTAGCTAAGTCATGGACGTCGGCCAGCTTCTTCAGAATTAGTTCCAAGGTGCTATTGATATCTGGTTTCATTTTGACAGGAGAGTCTGACTGAGCAGGTTCGCCTTTGTTTCTCTTATGCACCAGTTTAGATTCGCGGTCAGCCATTCTGGAGGCCGTGGCAACAAGTGGAGGAGAAACTGTCTTATGTAGCTGGCTTGTGAACCCGGTCTGCAATATTGCAATATTGACAGTGTTGACTATTTTGACAAAATTGACTCTCGACTTCCAACCGCGCCGAGGATTGGAGAAGAGAAAGGCTGATTTTTAAGGGAGTCGCATGCTATCCGTGAAACCTGCAAACCAAATGACCACAACTCTGCAGTCGGTCGACCAGACACAGGGGCGTTGGAGGGTAAGCCACCAAAAGGCCGTATGACGAAGCCTCTGAGGCAGCAGGAGCCTTAATGAGGTGGTCAAATACCCTTAGCTACAGGGCCAAAGTCGCACCCAGTCCGGTGACCCAATCCTACCCTCCGATGTATCGTGGTTGAATCTCCCCCAGCGCGCACTGGACACGGGACCCAGCGCGGCAAAGGCCGACTCACAGATCCTTCTCTCCCCCAGTTTCTAAGCCAAGAGCGCTTCACAGCTCATGAAACCAGGAGTGGGAGCAATGGGAGACTAATTCCGCTGTTGTGCACTGCTGTTTGAAAGCGAAACTGGGCAGACAGACATCGAACGTGGTCTGGGACAAACTGGCACCGGGTTCGCGCTGGCAATTCTGTGGGCAACCCTCTCTATGGCAGGTTTTGTCAG
Organism: Triturus cristatus; assembly: GCF_964204655.1. Classification (NCBI taxonomy): domain Eukaryota; kingdom Metazoa; phylum Chordata; class Amphibia; order Caudata; family Salamandridae; genus Triturus; species Triturus cristatus. The sequence goes on from NC_140588.1 coordinate 64,242,571, forward strand.
GATAACGTTGGCTGAGGTGGTGAAATCCATGCTAGGACTGCTTGTGATGATTAGGATCGCTCCGTCTCGTCGTCACCTCCGCCGCCATTTTAAGGTCAGGCATGTCGACTAGACGATCCGCTCGTAGAGACAAAGGCGCCTATGAAATCGTGCCAGCAAGGCACCAACAGAGAGAGCACACAGCCATACAGTCAGAGAAACAAGCAGGGTACTTGCGGGCAGACCACGAGTCCATACTTGAGGAGATTTCGCTCGGGTTAGCGGGGAGGCGCCATCTTGTTTCCTTCCCATCGGATTTCACCGCGAGGCAGGATGATCCACAGCTCGCCAATGCAGGGACAGCGGCTGGCGTCAGAGGGCTCCTCCTGTGCCCGGCATCATGCGCGGCGGGATAAGCTCAACCTGAGCCACAAACAATCCCCACAGGACACGGGAAGGGCAGCATCTTCCCCCGGACCAACGGAGCGTCGGAATCAGGCGGTCATCTCGACTGCCGTCCAAGCCACGCCCCGGACCTATCTATTTTTAAGAGAGCTAATTTAGTATTCTTAAAGATGGATCTGGAGTGGATGGCGACAAGGCGGTTAGCCGTGAGAACTGACAGAGGACGTATGTTATGGAGGAGAGCCCCTTCCACTTCCAGCCACACTGGTATATAGTGATCAGGAGGAGAAACCCAAAGCAGGCCCTGCCTCGCCAGAAAGGCATATTGGTAGAGACGAAAGTCAGCCAGGTTAACGCCTCCCATTGTCTTATCAAGCCTCAATTTTCGAATGCTGATTCTGGCTTTTTTACCACGCCAAAGAAAGGATGTTAAGAGTATCTAATTTATGGTGAAAGGAGTCAGTCAATAGCAATGGTAGCATACTTATGAGATAATTAACTAAAGGAGTAACCATCATCTTGATAGTCTCAATTCTCCCCCACCACGTGATGAATTTAGGGGACCAGGCATCCAAGAGTGTCTTAATTTTCTGTAGGAGTACCATTTCATTTTGATACAGGGTGTCCATAATATTATTACCAAATTCAATCCCCAAGTATTTAATAAAACTCGACTGCCATGTTAACCCAGAGTCCCCCAACATTTCGCTAGTTCAAAACACGTTTAGTGGTTTAACTTCCGATTTATCTCTATTGAGTTTATACCCAGAGTGCAGAGAATATACTGCAATCGTCTCCATTAGGGCTGTAATAGAGGAATCCGGGCGCTCTGTAACTATCAAAATGTCATCCGCATACGCGGCCAATTTGACACGTACACCATTGATGTCCACACCCGCAATATCCACGTTGAGCTTGATAGCCTGAAGAAGAGGTTCCAGCGCCAAGAGGAAAAGTGATGGAGATAGAGGGCATCCCTGTCTGGTACCCTGATATAGGGGGAAGGACTCCGAAAGTGACCCATTGACAGCTATACGTCCAGTCGGTTTTAGGTAAAGTGACATAACCATTTTAATAAAGTCCTTACCCAAGCTAAAGAAATGCAGGCAACGTTCCAAGAACGACCAAGAGACTCTGTCGAAGGCATTCTCGGCGTCTAACGTAATGGCAATCGAGGGTACAGATTTGGTTGCAGCATTTTCTAATACATGGCATAACAGACGTGTGTTATCGTTGGATAACCGGTTCCGGAGGAACCCCACCTGGGAATTGCTTATTAATTTATGAAGGACCAAATTGAGCCTGACCGCAAGTATTTTGGCGTATATTTTGCAATCAACATTTATAAGCGAGATGGGCCTATAATTTTTTGGGTGAACAGGGTCTTTCCCCTCCTTGGGGATAACAACGATGTTGGCTTCAGTCATGGAGTCAGGTGTTTTGCCAGTGTCAGCAATATGGTTAAAAACCTGTTTCATAGCAGGACCTAATTGGGTTTAAAAAGATTTAATGAAGGATGCCGTGAAGCCATCCGGCCCTGGCGCTTTGTTTTCTTTCAAGGACCTGACCGTCTTATCTATTTCCGAGCTGTTGATTTCCATACCTAGCATGGCAGTGTCGTCTTCTGAGAGTTGTGGCAAATTAAGATCACGGAGGAAAGCAGTGCACTTCTCAGTGTCAAGTCTGATTATTTGAGTATAGGTCCTGATAGAATTGTTTAAAAGTATTGAGAATGCCCTTGTGTGTTGTGTGGGTTAGGTTATTAGCGTCCTTGATTGAAGAGATAACATGTTGATTTTGTCTATGTTTAAGATATGAAGCTAAAAGTTTCCCTGCCTTGTTGGCCTCGCAAAGATTCAGCGCTTTAAATTTATTAATCCACACCCCCGCTCGTTCACTCAATCTTATTGTACTCATACTTCTTCTGTGTCAGAGTCAATAGTAGAGTAGAATCGTTTAAGGAGGCAATATGGGCAGTCTCTAAGTCTCTAATTTCCCGTTCTAGTTGGAGTAGACCCTGATTCAGACGTTTATTTTTGTTTTTATAGCAATGATTAGTCCCCTTATAGTGGCCTTCAATGCGTCCCAGTGTGTATTTATATTAGTGTCAGACACCTTGTTGTGACCAAGGTATTCTGAAATGGCCTCCGCAATCCTCTTTTTATCTTCAGGGTCTGATAAGACATCATTGTTAAACCGCCACCGTTTGGGAGTTTGTTCCTTGTGACTTCCGGTTAAGTTAAGAGAGATGCAAGAGTGATCAGAAATCAATCTTGGGGCAATATCAGAGGACTCAATGAGGCTGGTGTATGCCCCAGAGACAAGGATATAATCAATCCTAGTGTATGAATTGTGTGGGGCCGAATAAAAAGTATAATCCCTTGTGTCTGGGTGTTGGAGTCTCCAGGGATCTTTGAGGTTAAATTTAGAACAAATAGTGGTGAGCTCAGCGTGTGAGCTCGTAGGTTGGTAGTGGCAGTTGGACTGTCTGTCAATTATCGGATCCAGGGGAAGATTGAAATCAGATTGAAATCCCCTGCCATTACTATTAAATCCTCCCGAGGAATACTATCTAACCTGTCAGACGCTAGCCCAAAAGGTGGGGGTCATCCGTGTTGGGCCCATAAATATTGATCACATGTATTAAGTCTTCGCCTCTCCTCAAGTGAGTGAGCAAAAAACGACCTTCATTGTCGTGATTGGAGGATTCCAGCGTGATATTAGCAGATCTCGAAATCAAGGTTATGACCCCTCGTTTCTTCTTAGCTTCCGGTGAGCATGCCAATTGCGAAATCCAGTTACCTTTAATAAGGTTATTGTCCCCTTCGGAAAGTTTAGTCTCCTGTAGCAGCACTATGTCACTTTTGGTCTTGGCTAAATACTCTAAGACCTTACGTCTTTTCACAGGGTGGTTCAGGCCTTTAACATTTAGGGAAACTATCTTCAGATCGCTCGAAAGGACACCTTGTTTGTTAGTGGCCATTAAGAATGATTTCAGATGGTGAACTCAACAAATATGGAACGTGACATAGGGACAAATGCGAGTATTTTAAAGACCACGGAGCAGGCCCAATGTGGAAGTCAGTAAAAACATACATCCGCAACTGTATAATACCCCTGGAAGCCGAACAATCCCATCCCGAAAATTGCATACGGTACATAGGCCACCTGACCTGTCTAGCGAGTAGGAGACGTCAGAGAAAGAGAAGAATCAAGCAGAAGGAGAAAAGGAAAGAAAAGAGAAGGCAGAAAAGTAGAAGGAGAGCAAATGAGGAAGCAACTGTGAACCATGAAAATGGTTATGAAAACGTGGGCGCTCTCAACCCGAACCCCCCCCCCACACCCTCCCACCCCACCCCTACCTCAATACTTAGCATGTGGGAGGTGCGACGACAGAAGCGTCCACCCGCACCCCAGGGGAAACAACATGGTCAGAACATATACACAGACATACCTTCCCAGTACCCAACTATCAAAGATCCTTCGGTTAAAAATGCAAGTCGAAAGACAAGTAACTACCGACATATCCAAGTGTCCACTCAAACAATTAAAGATCCGTACAAACCAACAAATCACAAATTACATATGAGCCAATACGATGTACCGGAACCTTTGAATAGGACAATGTCAAGAGGAGCAAAGGAATCATTCGCTGCCAAAGGAATCCGTACATGCACTACACCGGACCTGGTGAGGACTTTCTCTTACTGGCCAAGAGCTGTGATGAATCCATGTCCTGAGTAGGGGGGCCTTCTAGATAGGACGCAAGGGCTCCGGGGTCGTTGAAAAAGAGGTGTTCCCCCCCCCCTCGGTGATCTTGAACCTAGCAGGACCGACAAAGGAGAACAGGATACCCCTGGACCTCATTTTGTCTCTTAGACTTAGGAACCCCCTACGAGTGTCCACAGTAGGCTTCGAAAAATCTTGGGTAAAAATGATTTTGTGACCCTTCCAGATGAGATGGTGGTTTTTCCTGGCATAGCCAAGTATTGCTTCTACTTGACGGAAACGCAGAGGTTTACAAATGATTGGACGGACCCCCTGCCATGACGTGGATTTGAATGAAGGGATTCTGTGTGCTCTGTCCAGTTCAAAAGGTTGATCGAACGTTATGCCAGTGAACTTAGGTATCCAGTCCTCCAGAAAGGCTAAACCCTCGAACACCAAGAATTCGGATGTTGTCCCTACGATTGCGGTCTTCCAACTCGGCCGTCTGTCTTAAGAGCATAGAGGACATATTCATCAGGGCCTTTGCCTCCTTAATCGACTTGGAAACGATGTCCTCAACATCACTGATCCTCTGTTCAGCTACGGAAAGTCTGTTATTCACAGCATTCATATCTGCTCTGATGGCCGTTATCTCCAGCTGTATATTGTCAGTGGTTTGTTTGGTCGACTTGGCCAACTCATGGACATAAGCCAGTTTTTTTAGAATTAGCTCCAAAGTACTATTGACATCTGGTTTCACTTTGATAGGTGAGTCTGACTGTGAGGGTTCACCTTTGTTTCTCTTGTGTACCAGCTTAGATTCGCGGTCAGCCATTTTAGAGGTCGTGGTAACAATTGGGTAATTAGCTAGTTTTACACTCGGCTCGCAAAATTGACTAGTGACTTCCAACGGAGCCGTGCTGGGAGAGAGAGGATGACTGCATGGACTTTATGAAGATTGCATGGTTTACGAAGATCCAGCGGACCAATCGGCCACAACCCTTGCAGCCTGCCGTCCAATTACCGAGATATGGGAGGATTAGCCGCCAAAAGGCCGTGTGGCAAAGTCGCAGAGAAAAAGGTAGTGGCCCCAGCAAGTAGTCAGTGGTATCAGGAGATACATCAACGTGGGCAAATACACACCGCTAAAGGACCAAAGCTACCCCCAGCTTAGTGGCCAAGACTTACCCTCCGCAAAATCACACACGGAGCGCACAGGGCTTAGCGTGATAGGGTTTGATGCATGGCTCCTTCCCTCCGTGAGTCCCCACCCCTAGATTGCATCAGAGCTTCAGGGGACAAAGACAGGATTCAAATTAAGATCAAACTCAGGTGATTGCACAATCCTGTCTGGGAGAATCCAGCCATTCTCAAACAGATCCGTGACTTGTACTGGGCTTGTACTGGGGTCGCGCTGGTAGCTTGTAGGTACCCATCTCTTCGGCCGACTTAGCGTGAGTAGCGCTAGTTAAGCTAGTTAAGCGTGGAGCCTCTCCGCATCGCCGCCACCGCCGCCATCTTGAGGTCAGGCATGCCGATGTAGTATTAACCAGCTCGCGGAAGCAGCAGAAGGCGCTGAGTAAACCTAATCAGCGAGGCGCCAACAGTGTCCATAAACAGTCAAGAGCGATGGTCAATGGGTACTTGCTGTGAGACCCCGGCTCAGCCGAACGGGGACATCTCGTTCGGACTATCGGGGAGGCGCCATTTTGTATTTTCCCCGCGCCGCGTCGCGAAGCAAAACCGTCCTGGAAGTCGCCTGTGCAGGGACCGCCGTTGGTTTCAGAGGGCTCCTCTTGTGCCAGGCTCCTCACAGTGGTTCACGCACAACCTGAGACGCGAACAATCAGCCGCAGGGCACGGAAAGGGCAGCGTTTTCCCCCAGTCCGACGGAGCGACAGAATCAGGCGGCCATCTCGACTGCCGTCCAAGCCACGCCCCTACTGTAATGATTTTTAAATAATATTTAGCTATTTCAAAAGTTGACACTTTGAAAATATTTCAAAGAAAACATTCAATTGATCTCTATGGCAAGAAATTCAAATTGCAGGTAGAGTACTTCATCGTTACTTTTGTAATCCAGTACTGGGTACCTGGGCTCAGTACTGGGGTCTTTATCAGAAACAGGTAAGTAATTACGTTTGAAGAAATTGTACGATTTTAGAGGAATATTTAAAGATTGCAGAAATCGACACTTAGAAGAAATTTCACAGAAAAGCAGTCAATGGTTTCCTATGGGAGAAAATTGGGTTAGAGGTAAGTACAGTTGTGGGTATTTTTCAGAGTCAGGACTGGGCACCAAGATCCAGCACTGGGAGATCACCTAAGAGCAGGTGAGTAAATTCGTTTTTGTCACTCGGCTGATTTTTGGTGTATATTTGAAGATTTGAAAAGTCCACACTTAGATGAAATTTCAAGAAAAGGCCAGTCAATGTTACCCTATGTAGAAAATAGAGTTGGCGGTTTTCAGGTAAGTTCTCGACTGGCAAAGTTGAGGTTCTGGGCATAGACTCAGGGGTCCCCCAAGGTCAGATAGGCACAGTTAGTTCACCCTCAGCGGCTCTAGGGCAGCCGGGTGCTGAGAGAGTTAGGCCCAATGTTAGCCTATGAGGAATAGGGGGGCCTGGTTTGGTGGCTGCTGACTAGCAGGCCACGCGGCTGTGGGAGCTGGGCTCCTGGTCACTCACTCAGGGCAAGTGGGGAAGTAGGCTAGTGTAGAGGTTGCACTGCCAGGGCCACTTGGGCGGCTGGGTGCCGGGTGCTTTTGAGCCTTCGGGCGCTCCATGGAAATCAATGGGAATGCTCCGGTGAGGAAAAAGGCTGCAAGCTCGGGGACGAGGATGCTTCAAGTGCCACCACCACTTCGAGAGGTAAGTTGGGTATTTGTAGGTTAGGTGGGTACCCCGGGATTGGGCACAGGGGGCCGCAGGGTGCAGGGGTGCCTTTTGGTGTCGGGAAATCTTACCCTCTGTTGATCGCGGTTGGGGGGGGGGCACCTTGTTCTGAGGTTGCAGGCTTCTTCAGGAGTGTCGAGGGGGGGTGCTTGGGTGCCGGACTCGGGGTCACAGTCGCCGTGGGGTCGTCCTCAGGGTCTTTGTCCACTCCGGCACTGGCCAGGCTTGGCTGGTGCAGAGTGTGCTGGGTTCGCGGTTACGGGCTGCTGCCAGGGGTTAGAAATAGGTTTCTGAGTAGAGCCTCTACTCATGGGAGTCCCAGGGGCTTAGAGCCAAAAGGTAGCCAGGTCCTCCGGGGCTGGTGAGGTTGCTGGACACGAGAGATGCCGCGCTGGTGCAGGTTCGAGAGTCGACAGGCCGGTAGGGCTGGGGCCAAAGCAGTTGGTGTCTTCTTCTCTTTTTAGCTGCTGCAGGGCAGGTCTTTGTTCTTCTTGCTCTTCTTGTGGTTTTTGAATCTGGAATCTAGGGAAGGAAGGTTCAGGGTGCCCCCTAAATACTAGATTTAGGGGCGTTACAGGTAGGTGAGGCCAGGGACCAATGGGTCCTTGTCCTGGGGTGGGTACACCCCCTATCCTGCCGCTCTCCTGTGGGAGGGGAGCAGTAGCCTAATCCTGATAGGGTAGGGCCTCCCATCTTCAAGATGGCGAGAGCCCGGAGATGTGCTTCACCTCGCCTCCCCCACCTGAGGGGTGGGGTGGGCAGGCTGGCACATCCCCTGTCCTTGTATGGGGTTTCCGGCCAAGCTTCCAGCCAGAGTGGGGGGGTTGCAGTGGCCTGGGAAAACTCCAAGAGGCGGCATGCCTTTGAAGATTCCCTTTGCTCATCCTGGGGGAGGAGATTTCTCACCTCACCCAGGATGTGCATTGTTGCAGGCCCGGGAGAGCAGGGGCTCTCCCACCCAGGGGTCCAGCAACGTGTCTGCTGTGTGGCAGCCTCAGAGCAGACGTGGATTGTAGGTTAGTTGTAAGGGGGCATCTCTAAGATGCCCTCTGGGGTGCTTGGTACATTAAATCCCGCACTGGCATCAGTGTGGGTTTAATGTGCTGAGAAGTTTCATCCCAAACTTCCCAGTCTTCAGTGTTGCCATTATGGTGCTGTGGAGCTCGTGTTTGACTAGCTCTCAGCACCATGTACTCTTAAATGGCAGCACTGCACTTACAGTGCCCAGGAATGGACCTGGGTACTGTAGGGCACAGGGCTCCTGCTCCTGTGCCCACACCATGGGCATAAGGCACCCAGCCAGAGGGGTGGCTGATGTATGCCATGGCAGTGTAGGTGATGGGCATGGCACACAGAGATGTGTGTCATGTCGACTTCATTTTGTCCTGCACCCAGCCTGCAAGGGCAGTGTGTGTGTGTGTGTGTGTGTGTGTGTGTGTGTGTGTAAGGGTACAGGGCCTCTAAGGGTGGCACAATGAGTGCTGCAGCCCTTAGAGGCCTTCCCTGGTCACAAGGCCCTGGGTACCTAGGGTACCATTTACTAGTGGCTGACATGTGGCCAGGGTTTGCCAATTTGGAGTTTGTGTGGTTTAAGGAAGGAACATAGGCCCTGGGCCCCTGATTGGCAGGAGTCCAGGGTACACTCAGTAAAAGTACATTCAGCAATTTAGCAAAAAGTGGGGGCATACCATGCAAGAAAGATGGCATTTTCTCACACCCTGGGACTCCCATGAGTAGAGGCTCTACTCAAAATCTACTTCAAATCCCTGGCAGCAGCCCGGAACCGCGAACCCTTCACACTCTGCACCCGCCAAGCCTGGCCTGTGCCGGAGTGAACAAAGACCATGAGGACGACCCCACGGCGATTGTGACCCTGAGTCGGCACCCAAGAACCTCCCTCGACACTCCTGAAGAAGCCTGCAGCCTCAGAACTAGGTTCTCGATTCCCCCCCCCCCCCCCCCATCAGCAGAGGTTAAGATTCCCCGACACCAAAAGGCACCCCGGCGCCGCGCGGCCCCCTGTGCCCAATCCCGGGGTACCTGCCTATCTTCCAACTACCCAACTTTTGCAGCGTGTATCTTTCTGGATTCACTATGCTGTGCATAATTCTGCGATCTGGTGGTTGGGTCCGGATTCGTAGTCCCTTTTTTTTTTTTTATTTTGTTTTCTTTTTTTGTAGCCCAGGTGGGCGTCGACGTCCCACCATTTGGTGTACATCTCGTGACGTCGTCCTGCTTCCTACGGAAGTCCCACCTTGGTGCGCCATCTTCAGATTCTTTTTTCCGCCGTTGGGTCTGGATAGTCACCGAGAAGCTCCAGAGTTTTAACGGAGAAAGAAGAAAAATACACATGTTTCATCGAAGGAGAATTTATAGAAGACTACAGAGAGGAAGAGCATACAGTCGGGACGATGAAGGAGATCCTCAATCTTCGACCATAGGAAAATGCGCACTCAGACTCTGAGCGCAATGGACAAGACACCCTTTAAATTCTGCCGTAACTGCCACCACAAATACGCGCAGAAGGACCAACATCCAGTCTGCAACCTCTGCCTGCCGATCGACCACGAGAGCAAGGACTGCAACGCCTGTTCCGCCTTCACGCCGAAGACACTCCAGGTGAGAGAAAGGCAGAGGAGAGCCAATTTCAACATGGAAGGCAAGGGTAAAGCCCCGTCGCTGTACGATCAGGGCCTCTCCACCGACGATTAAGACAACATCACCGAGGGACCTGATGTCTTCACGGTCGCAGAGACCGATCAGAAAACGCCTGACAAGGTAGGAGACAAGTCGAGTACGAAACCCCCGAAAGGGACCCGGAAATCTGAGTGTGACTCTCGAAAAACAGTCAAAGTCCTCGAAAGGAACACCGGCGTCGAAAATTTCGACGACCGCGAGTGGATCCAAGGACGAAAGGCCCAGCGGATCCTTCGAGAAGGACTCCCAGGTGCCGAAGGCCGCCGATGAACAGAGTTCGTCGAAGCAGACCCACAAGGTGGGGCGTTCGGCGACAAAGGACAAGGTCGCGTCGACGCAAGCTCCGTCGAAGAGACCAGCACTCGACGCCGAGCATGCCTCCGAAATGGAGAAGAAAAAGAGAAGCCTCGAGGCGGAGATGGAGAGCATCCTTCAGAGGAAGAGGGAGTTCGATGAGTAAATGAAAAGATTCAAAATCCCAACGAAACCGTCGACGGATGTCGTCGATCGAAGAACAGGAAGAGCTTGACGCCGAAGAGCAGTCAAGAGACCCTGAAGAAGAGGAAGAAGACCCCTACTATGAGGGAGAATGAGGAAGAGGAGCAGCAGTCGATCTACGGCTCGGCGCCGTCGACGACACATGAGCTGGAATGGCAGGAAATCGATGCCGAAAATCCCAAAGAGCCCGTGGAGACCTATCCTTCAAGGCCTTCGCCGCCAGACGACATTGGGGCATACAACATGGTCGTCGAGCGCTGCAGCAGCTTTTGGCGTGAAGTTGGACAAGGAGAAGCCGAAAGCAGATTTTCTACTTGAAACACTGCTACCCATCCAGAGTAGGAGCCAGTTCCTGCCCATGCTCCAAAGCGTAATGAACCAAGGGAAGGAGGCGTTCAAGGACCCAGGAACTTGCAGATCCATCACTCCCAGAACAGAGAAGAAATACAAGCACTCCTCACAGGACCCGCCTTATATCAAGGGATCAGTCACAGCTGACTCCATCATGGCGTCCACGGGCAGGAAAAGGGCCAATGTATCGGCAACCTCAGGGCCGCCTCCCGACAAGGAGAGCAAAAGGATGGACCTCACCGGGAGAAAGGTTGAAAGAAATGTGGCAATGCACTGGCGCATGGCAAACTTCAATGCCCTACTGAACAGGCACCAGTACCAGCACTGGGACGAGATGGGAGACCTAATCAAACATCTCCCCGAGCAATACCAGCAGAGAGCTTCCCATCTGGTGGAGGAAGGGAAGAATATTGCAAACTCATGCATTAAGACAGCATTGGATGGGGCAGAGACAGCGAGCAGGCTGATGGCTATAGGAATCACTGAAAGGAGACCGGCATGGCGCAGAATTTCAGGATTCAAGCAGGAGGTCCAGAACAACATACTGAACACACCTTTCAACGGTGAGACGCTGTTCGGTGCTCCGGTGGATGAAAAACTCACCCAACTGAAGAAAGAAAATGAGACGGCAAGGTCCATGGGGGCCCTGCAATTCAGAGGGATGAGAAGAGGCAGCCCAGCTCGGAGACGCTACGGAAGGGGAGGAAACCAGCCGGGAACGTCTCACCAGACATTCCAGCAAGGACAGCAGGGTGATAGTCACGGCCAGCAGGGACAGCAGAAGCAAAACTGGCAGTACCAGCCTCGAGGCCAGTCCTTTCGCGGTAGGGGAAACGGACGTGGCCAGAGAAGAAGAGGGGAAGACCAGCCCTCATCAAAGTGAGTTTGCACGGAAGAAAGTGCCCACCCTCAGTATACCCCGAGGGGTGAAGCACAAAGTAAGCACAGTAAGGGGGGGTACACAAAACAAACGCCTACGAGCATGCAACACCGGTAGGCGGAAGACTGGGACTTTACCTTAAGCAATGGCAAAAAATAACATCAGACAAATGGATACTCAACGTCATACAGTACGGATACTGCATAAAGTTGGAAAAAAAACTCCAAACAAGAAACCAAAGAGAAGACAACGCTCTGGTCAAGAGCTTGCTCAACTCGGAGAAGAGACGCTACAACTGCTCCAAAATGGAACCAGTGCCTTACAGAGAAAGGAACAAGGGAGTGTACTCAAACTACTTCCTGGTCCCAAAGGTGGACAAAACACTAAGACCCATCCTGGACCTACGATTCCTAAACAAATTCATAAAGACGCAAAAATTCAAAATGACATCGCTACAAGAAGTGCTACCTCAAATACAAGGCGGAGACTTCATGTCCACCGTGGATCTCAAAGATGCCTACCTGCACATCCCGATGAACAGGCGCCACAAAAACCGGTTAAGGTTCAACATCAACCAGGATCATTACCAATTCACAACCCTGGCATTCGGTCTACAGTCCGCCCCAAGGGTTTTCACAAAATGCCTTGCAGCAGTAGCAGCATACCTACGGAGGGAAGGGATCCATGTGTATCCTTACCTAGACGACTGGCTCATCAAAGCAAGTACTCGCGACAAGTGTGAGGAGCTCGTAGAGCAGGTGACAAGAACACTAACAAACCTGGGGTTCTTGATACACTGGGGGAAGTCATCAATGGAACCAGAACAGGTGAAGATCTTCCTGGGGGCGCAGATCAACACCATAGACAAAACGTTCATGCCCAGCGACAGACTAACGTTAGCCCTGCTGAGGAAGACTCGTCTCTACCAGAGGGGGTGAGCTCTGACAGTGAGAACAGCGAGCAAGATCATGGGTATGATGGCGTCATGCATTCACCTAGTACCCAATGTACGCCTACACATGAGACCATTACAAGAATGGCTGCAACAGCAATGGTCACAAGCAAGCGGAAGTTGGGAGGATCTAGTGCAAGAAGAGTTAACATGGTGGAACAGGGACAACATAGCTATAGGGAAGCCCCGACACCTCCAAGCCCAACTGTGACCATCACCACAGACGCATCCCAGATAGGATGGGGAGCACACATGAACAAGCTCAGAGTGCGAGGTCTGTGGACTCCAGTGGATGCGGTCAAACACATCAACTACCTGGAATTGAAAACTGTACTGCTAGCCCTGAAGGCCTTCCAGAGGAAGCTGTACAATCAGAAAGTGTTGATACAAACGGACAACACCGCAGCAATGTTCTACATCAACAAGCAGGGAGGAACACAATCGTTTCCCCTATCCAACCTGGCCCAGGAGATCTGGAAATGGGCCATCCCACTCAAAATAGACCTGCTGGCCATACACCTACCAGGAAAGGACAACGTGGAAGCAGACTGGCTCAGCAGGCAGACTTCAGTATCCCACGAGTGGGAGCTCAATAGGCAGGAAACGCAAAAACTATTCAGAAGGTGGGGAACACCTACAATAGATCTATTTACAACACACCAGAATGCAAAATGCCAAATCTTCGCATCCAGACAACCAGAAAGACAATCCCAGGGGAATGCCCTATGGATAAGCTGGTCACAGACATTTGCCTACGCTTTTCCACCAATACCACTGATACACAGGGTGCTCAACAAATGCAGGACCAGCAACATGACGCTGATCCTAGTGGCACCACAGTGGGCAAGTCAGACATGGTACTCGCAAATAGTGGAAATGGCGCAGGGGCCCCTACACAAATTCGCAAGAATAAAAGACTGACTCACCATACATAACGGAGAGGTTCTACACCCAGAGCCAGAGAGCCTCAGCCTAGCGGCTTGGCTCCTGAGGACTTAGAATTCGCACACCTTAAGCTACCTCAATGCACTATGCGTGTGCTACGGGAGGCAAGGAGGCCAACAACACGGAAATGCTATAGGGATAAATGGAAAAGATTTACAGTTTGGTGCAGCAGAAATAACATGCATAACAAAATGACCAGGGAATCAACGGTGCTTAGATACCTCACACACCTACTAAAGGATAATCTATGCTCATCGTCGCTAAGAGCCCACCTAGCGGCGATCGTAGCTTACACACGAGGTGAGACGGGGGAAGCTTCTTCACCTCTCGGGTAGTAAAGATATTCCTTGAAGGGGCAAAAAGATTAGCGCCACCTAAAAGAATGCCGCCACCAGCATGGAACCTCAACGTAGTCCTTACAGAATTTATGAAGGCGCCCTTTGAGCCCATACACAAGGCCTCGCTACAAATGCTGACAATGCAAACAGCCTTCCTGGTGGCAATAACCTCGCTACGCAGAGTAAGCGAACTGCAAGCGCTAACACTACAGGAGCCATACATCCAAATGCACAAGGACAGAGTCGTCATGAGGACGGACCCACACTTCATGCCAAAGGTGGTGTCCGCTTACCATATGAACCAAACAATTCAGATACCAAGTTTCTTTCAAAACCCAAAAGGCGCTGAAAGGGCACTACACACTCTAGACGCAAGAAGGGCGGTGATGCACTACATCGAAAGAACAAAAGAGCACAGGAAAACAAAGCCGTTTTTGGTGTCATTCGCAACCAGCTTCCTGGGTAGACCAGTGACTAAGGGCACCATCGCGAAATGGATCGCACGAACGATACAATTCTGCCACAATCAGGCAGGACAGGAACTATCGGAGGGGGCACAGGCACACTCCACAAGGGAAAAAGGGGCTACAATTGCATTTGTGGCAAACACGCCCATCCAGGACATATGCGTAGCGGCAACTTGGGCTTCAGTGCACACGTTCACTAAGCACTACTGCGTGGACATACAGATGAACAAGGAAGCACAAGTAGGGCAAATGGTGCTTCAACATATATTCAACGACCAACGCTCACCTTCCACCCAGCCGCCACAAAGATAACAAACCGCTACAAAGTCTATGCACAGCATAGTGAATCCAGAAAGATTCACGCTGCAAAACGAATAGTTTCTTACCTGTCTGTGTAGTTTTGCAGCTTGAAGATCTTTCTGGATTCACTAGCGAACCCACCCACCTCCGCCAGAAAGATGAGGCAGGAGAAGAAGGTGGAAGGACAAACAATGAAAAGGAGATACTAAGAGAAAATTTTACATGGAAATTACTAGAACGCCTAGGGTTCAAAAAGCAAAAAGATAGAGAAAGAGGGAAAAAAGAACCCGAAGATGGCGCACCAAGGTGGGACTTCCGCAGGAAGCACGACTACGTCACGAGAGGTACACCAAATGATGGCACGTCGACGCCCACCTGGGCTACAAAAAAAACAAAAAGACTACGAATCCGGACCCAACCACCAGATCGCGGAATAATGCACAGCATAGTGAATCCAGAAAGATCTTCAAGCTGCAAAACTACACTGACAGGTAAACTATTTGTTACCTCTCGAAGTGGTGGTGGCACCTGAAGAATCCTCATCCCCGAGATTGCAGTCTTTTTCCAAACCAGAGATTTCCCATTGAAATCAATTGAGCGCCCGAAGGCTCAAAAGCACCCTGCACCCAGCCGCCCGAGTGGCCCTGGCAATGAAACCTCTACACCTACCTACTTGCCCTGAGTAAGTGACCAGGAGCCCAGCTCCCACAGCCGCGTGGCTTGCCAGTCAGCAGCCACCAACCAAGGCCCCCCTATCCCTCGTAGGATAACATTGGGCCTAACTCACTCTGCACCCGGCCGCCCTAGAGTCGCTGAGGGTGAACCAACTGTACCTACCTGACCCTGGGGGACCCCTGAGTCTATGCCCAGAACCTCAACTCTGCCAGTCGAGTACTTACCTTTAAACCAATAACTCTATTTTCTTCATAGGGTAACGTTGACTGGCTTTTTCCTGAAATTTCTTCTAAGTGTGGACTTTTCATATCTTAAAATATTCACCAAAAATCAGCCGAGTTACGAAAACGAAATTACTCACCTGCTCTTAGGTGAGCTCCCAGTGCTGGATCTTGGTGCCCAGCACTGACTCTGAAAAATACTTACAACTGTACTTCCCAGTAACCCAATTTTCTCCCATAGGAAATCATTGACTGTTTTTCTGTGAAATTTCTTCTGTCAATTTCTGCAATCTTTAAATATTCTTTAAAAATCGTATAATATCTGAAAACGTAATTACTTACCTGTTTTGGATAAAGGTCCCAGTACTGAGTCTAGGTACCCAGTACTGGGTTACAAAAGTAACGAGAACATACTATATCTGTAACTTGCATTTTCTGCCATAGGAATCATTGACTGTTTTCTATGAAATATTTTCTAAGTGTCAACTTTTAAAATAGCTAAATATTGTTTAAAAATCATCACAGTAATTAAGTCGACTTTCATCACTTGATTCTAAGTACTGACCCAGGACTGAATCTAGGATCCAGTCCTGGAATTCCAAAAGTAATCCTAAAAGTAATCTGTGGCAAATAACATGAACCTTCCATTGAACTCAATGCATCATTGTGTTTAAAATAGTGTTGCCTATTGCAACCACTTGTAACTGTTTACTAAAGTAAATTGCATATTGCAAAAGTATTTATATAAAGCATCTCATTCTGGGAAAGTATATTTTAATTCCAATTGTTGGTTCTAAAATAAAACAATCATATATATTTTATATATAAACCATTGGCCTAGAGTTCAGTTTTTGAGTGTGTGGGACCATTTGCTGGCTGAGTTTGTGCAACAAATGCTTTACACTGTCCTCTGATACTGCCTTACTGCTCGACCAAGCTACCACTTTAGAGAGTAAGGTTATATCTAACTTTAGCCTCTGTCAAACCCTTGGGGACTGTGGACTCTGTACATCCTGTACCTATTAGGGAACAGTATATACAGAGCCACTTTCTCACACATGGGTCAACCACCATTGAATTTCCACTCTGGCTTCCTCCGTGAGCGGAACTAGGTCTGAATAACAGAGGCCCTTCTGGAGGTGTCTGATTTTTTTAGACGCTGTAGGGCTTGATAGTGTAAAGGACCCGGGAATATCGCTTGTATGGACGAGGCCAGTAGGCCCACCAAATGAGCGATCGCCCTCAGTGACATCACTTGCGTGTCCAGAGTCTTTCTCAGTTCCCTCTTCAGGTCCCTGAGTTTCTGGTTGGGCAGTAGTAACTGTGCTGATTCCGTATTGATCACAAACCCCAATTAATCCAGGGTTTACCTCGGAGTGAGTACCGATTTCTCCTTGTTCACTACAAAGCCTAGAATGTCCAGGAGGGACATCGTTATCTGAAGATGAAGGGATGGGATATGCGCCGAGGGACACATAATCAGGATATTGTCGAGATAGATTGAGACGTATACCCTGCTCCCGGAGATGCGCTACCACCGGCTTCAGGAGTTTGGTGAAGCACCACGGAGCCGAGGAAAGACCAAAAGGCAGGACCAAGTATTCCAGGCGTTTGCCGCGCCACAGAAATTGTGCAAATCTGCGATGGGGAGGAAAAATGGGCACTGTAAGGTATGCGTCCTTGAGGTCGAGGACTAGCCAGTCCACCTGCCTCAAGAGATCCGCCAGAAGATGGATACCCTCCATCTTGAAGTGACGGTAAAGACAAAGCAATTGAACCCCTTCAGGTTGAGAAACAGAAGAAAACCTCCACCCCTCTTGTGTACCAGGAAGACGGTGCTGCAGAAGCCCGCAGGTCCGCCGTCCTCGCAATAGGCAACCGCGTGCTTCTGCAGCAACTCGTCTAATTCTTGATCTATAAAACGCTCGTCTTGATGGGAAAAATATAGAGGGGGAGGAGGGGACACTTGAAAGGGAGTTTGATAAGTCTATGTGGAAGCCCTGCACTGTTTGAAGAACCCAAGCGTCCTGAGTAATGGCCTGCCAATTGTGAAGGAAATGGTGAATCTGACCCCCCAGTGGAAAAACAGACGGAGACAGTGGGCTTACCTGATGTAATTTGAGGACGGGAATTCCCTCTTTGGCCACCACGGTGGAAACCACGACGGTTGGAGCGTCTGGTTGAGTAGAAGGTCCCGCCTCTGGTGGAGTCCTGAAACTCTCCGCTGCCGTAACCACCTCTCGCAGGACCTTGGTGGTACTGGTGGCCTGGCGAGCGGCCCCTGCCTCGCCCGTCCCTTCCAAAAAGGCCCGCATTGAACACTCTTTTGATATTAGATTGGGCTTTGTCTAGACTGGTGAAGGTCCCCATGTATTTAGAGACGTCCTTCACAAAGCGGTTCCCGAACAGCAATCCTTCTGCCTAGGGACCCGGCTCAGCTGCTGCCAACTCAGTCAAATTAGTATCCCTGCGCATCAAGAGAGACTTTCTGTGGAGATGACGCAGTTTTCATTGCCTAAAAATCAAATTGCTCCTTGGGTCCAGCCCGCGAGAATGTCTGGGTCGATCAGAGCACCAGTCTCTTTGGCCACCAGGGACATTTCAAGGATTTACGACAAGGGGCCAATGGTGTCTAACAACTTATCCTGACACCCGCGCCAGTCCCTATCGATGCTTTTTTTGGGATCCTTCTGGAATTTTTTCAGGAAGGCCAACATATTAGGGTCAATATCCGGGGTCTCCGCGACCTTAACCGGCACATCGGGACGGGGGCATTCTGACCTCAAGACGATTCCTCACATCTGTCAAAACTGCGCCGCAAGTTCTGATGGATATAATCTGCCACCTCAGAAGTAGGGGTGCACTATATCTTGGGGGTTGAAATCAAAGGGGGTAGAAGGCTGAGAAACCGGGGGGGATTTAGGGCATACCACTGATTTCTTGGCCTTCTTAAGGGATATGGTGTGGCTAGTGGAGTCAGTGTCGTTTCAGTATTTGTATCAGTAACCACCTTGGGAGCTGCGGGCAAAGGGTTCGGGGACCCTGAGTATGGATGATCCCTAGCTGCCGGGGGAGGCAACTTGGTGATGGCTTGTGCATGCGGCCAATTGGATGTCTTGGAAGATACAGATTTATCCCCAGAAGATGTAGAAGCAGGCGCATTATCCTGTTTTAATAAGCCATGGCGTTTTGCAAAACTTTCCAGTTGCGCCGTAATAGGCGTCAAAGCGGTACCAAAGGGGGTGGTGATGGACGGAGCATCAGAACCAATCAAACACTCACACCCAGTCAACAAATCCGGGTTTGATCCATCACCGTTCTTTAGCCCACTCTGCCACCCCAGTTCAGACATGGCCATATGCAAATCAGTCTGACCCTGTGCCTCATGGGAACAGTCCAGCCCGAACTGCCAAGCCATGCCTTCCCTGGACCCGAAACAAGCTTCCTAGGACCGGTTTCTGGCATTTCAGCCGTCTTCAGCCAGGCTTGCTTGAATCCAGTGGCAAAGTGAGCAAGGGACTCACGTCTGAGCATACCCTGCCAACTTATGGCGAACAAAGCGGTACCAAAGGGGGTGGTGATGGACGGAGCATCAGAACCAATCAAACACTCACACCCAGTCAACAAATCCAGGTTTGATCCATCACCGTTCTTTAGCCCACTCAAACACCCCAGTTCAGACATGGCCATATGCAAATCAGTCTGACCCTGTGCCTCATGGGAACAGTCCAGCCCGAACTGCCAAGCCATGCCTTCCCTGGACCGGAAACAAGCTTCCTAGGGTAGACTTGGCTTGGCAGTTCGGGCTGGACTGTTCCCATGAGGCACAGGGTCAGACTGATTTGCATATGGCCATGTCTGAACTGGGGTGGCAGAGTGGGCTAAAGAACGGTGATGGATTAAACCCAGATCAGTTGACTGGGGGTGAGTGCTTGCAATGTTCAACACTCCGTCCATCATTTCCTTTGGTTTTGCTTTGTAATAGGCTTCAAAGCAGACGCCAAAGCCTTATTCACGGTCTTAGGGACCGCCACCTGCACCGCCTTAGTAACGGAGTTCTGAACAGAGGCATCCAAAGCATGCACAAGGTTGTCTTCGAGGAGGGGGGCATGTTCCTCCTCATAGTACCCATATTCGTCCTCCTCAAAGTAGGCCCAGTCTTCCATGTCCACCAAGTAGTAGGTGAAACCCAAGACTAAGTATCAAGAATCTCAAAGGGATTAATCAAGGGGAAGCAACCTTGGTGCAAATATTAGTTATAATGAAAACAAAAGTGCTCCTCAGCAAACCTGTAATCATAAGCAGCCCAAAGGCGTCATGAGCCTCTGCAAAATATGCAAGCCTGCACACAGCTTGGGCCAGATACTTTTATGCAGCCAAAGTGAGACGTCTACTCAAGGGTACAAGAACAACCAGCAGCTCCGACACGCAATGAAAGTGCACGGAACGAGGAGGAAATCAGATTGGGCGTCGCGTAGCCTAAAACTAGCCCAATTGGGCTACACGACGTGAGGCTCCAGGAAGCGCGGCCCCGTATGAGGGAAGGCACCACCAGCCGCTGCCAATGCGGCGAATTGTTGGGAGAATAGAAACGGAGGAAAACTGCAGTCGGAAAGTGAGGAGCGCTCGCAAAGCAGACCCCTCACCTTCTGAGTGCTTGAATGACTGCACAGCGGCTTCGCGCGCCGAATGCACCGCAACCGTATCGGCAAAACAAGACCGCACTACAAACACTGCACACACTACAATAGGCTGCAATATAAAAAGCTAACTGCTAACCACAGGCAAATGCACAATAAAGCACTAATTAACCAGAGAAGAGCAAGACAAAAAAATCGAGCACTTATCTCTGAGAGGAGCAGCAAAGAAAGAGGTGGTGTTCCGGTTTAAGGACTGTTGTATAGGGCTAGTCTCTGGTTGTTCTTCCACACTAAGCATTCTAGGAATGTTGTGTTTATAAATGTTAGAAATGATCTTATTGGCTGCGGTTTGTTTGCAGTAAATGAAAGAGAAAGCATAATCTGAAGCCTCTGGTCCTGTAAAAGAATTGGTTGGTAACTGACAGACACTAGGGTCATTATAGGAAGGTCCCTCAGCCCATTAACTAGTAAGGACTGGGTGTCTATGAATAAAGATGTGGATTGAGGTAGATTTGTTGCAAGGCACCCAATGTACCTATAGTCCCGATTGAGAGGAGTGTCTTGCAGTGCCTTGATGTAGAGCACACATGGTGCTATAGTAGATCACATACAATAGATGTGTCATGTTATCGTAACCCTGCAGTTGGAAGGTTTAATACATAGAGCAGACAGTAGTAGGCTGACGCACTGTTTTGGATAACCTGTCCCTATGACGTCCTTTCGCAAGTGTCAAAAGTATCCTTTTTTGGGATAATAAACTGCAAATATAGGGTGACAATCTGTGCATATACAAGTCCCTGTATTTCATTCCAGATAACTACACAGAACAGTACAATGTTGTTAAATCTGTTACATATTATAATTTATAAATATAAAAGTAGCATTCTATTAACCAGCTCTTTGCAACCAATCGAATTAATTAGAAATGTAAATGCGTTACAGTTAAAGATTTGTAGACTACTCGTGCCTTAGTGTGGGAGTATCATTCTGTTAGAAACACATGTAGCTGCCTGTCCATGTTCAGGCCCCTAGCCACAGCTCATAACTTCAGAACCAATTGGCCCTAGGTACCATGGGTACCACTTACTAGGGACTTACAGAGTTGCTAGTGGCCTGTTCAGTTGGGGATCTATTGAGCATTTACTTTTTGTGGAAAGAACACTGGCACTGGGGACCCGGTTAGCAGAACCTAGTGCACTCCACTTTAAGTTACATCAAATGCCAGGCAAAAAGTGGGGTACTACTGGAACAAAAGCCTAGTTTCCCACAGCCTGTCGGAGGGTAGTGCTAAGCATTTGTTGTACTCTGAGGCAATAAATGAGACACTCAAGAATAAATCAGAGACCAATTTAGAAAAATAACTTGTTTTTATATCAGTTGTGATACCAAGAACTTTATCAAGTAAGTAATTTTTTAAATATGGCATTTCACCGATAAATTAATAGTTCACTAAAATAGGTCTTTATGCAGCAAACCTTCCTTATGGTAGTGGCCTGATGGGGGAAACACGCCTCCTGGCTAGCTAATTCTTCCGGCTGTCCTGGTGTCAAATGGGCCCTGGACAGGGGCTGAAATTTCACCTGTCTGGGCAAGTCTTTGGTCGCATATCAATGACAGCAGAGTCCTTTGAAGCCTTTGATATGCTGATTACTTAGCCATACTGCTTGGACAAGGTGACCGCACCTCCAGCCGGAGCAGTCACTGTTTCTGCCCTCGGAGTGTGGGCTCTCACCTGCAGGGGTTCAGAAACCTGTCTGTGGCGGAAGACTAATCTACACCAGTCAGCCAGTATACCAGTAGTTCGTAGGTTTTCAGGGTGCACCTGTAAGGTGCACTCTGGGTGCATGTATTAAAGCCATCACTGGAATCAGTGTGGGTTTATTAATATGAGATGTTTGTCACCAAACAGCTCTAGTTTTAATGAAGCCATCGTCTAACTGGGGAACTCGTAATTGGCAGTGTCAAGCGCATATATTTAAACTTGCCTCCCTGCTTACTTGTAATATGTAAGAATCAACTTGGAGATCACAGGGACATATCTGCTTAATCCGATATATACACACATATAGTATAGTGCACCCTGCCCTAGGGCTGTAAGGCCTGCTGTAAAGGTGACTTACCTATACTGCATGCAGTGTCTTCAGGCATGGCATCTAGGGGTGTGCCATGACGTCTTCACTTTTCACTGCACCATGGCATGCTGCCTGCAATGGCAGTTTCCATGTGGGTGCTGAGGGGTCCCTTATTGTGGCACAATACATGCTGCAGCTCTCAGGGGACTTTCTTTAGCCTCCCTGCCCTACGTACCAGGGGTACCGTTTATGTGGGCCTTACAAGGGGTGCTAAAGGTATTGCCAATTGAGGGAACACCTATACAGTTTTAGAGAAAGAGATTTGGCACTGGGGACCTGGATAGCAGGAACCCAGTGCAATTCTGTCTAAATTGCATCGGCTACCAGGCAAAATGTGGGGGTGAGCATGTCCGAAAGGGGCACTTTCAGGTGGCACAACCAGTGCTGCAAACTCTGGGGTACCTCTCCAACTTAAATTCCCTGGGTACCGTGGTAGGGTCTTACAGGTAAGTTAGCAATTTCCAATTTGCTACAGGCAATCAATGTACACTCTAGGGTCAGGGCACTGAGGTCAGGTTAGCAGGCCTCAGTGCACTCGGAGTAGAAAAACCAGCAGCATCAGTTACAAAACTGGGGGGTGACCATACATAAAGAGGAATTTCGCTGAGAGGAGGTTCTGGACAGTGTATGCAGACACAGGGTCAAACCAAGCATAGACCTGTTAGCAAGTCCATGAATCGCAAAATGCCAGCACTTCACATCCAACTTCCCACACCATCAATCAACGGGGAATACCCGGTCGATAGTTTGTACCTGGAAATTTGCTAATGCCTTTCCACCGATTTCCTTGAGTACTGTACCAGGTCAAACAACCAGGAACATCACTCCTACTCCTCGCCCCCTTATTAGTACAGACAGGAATGGAATGTGGATCTACTGGAAAAGTCCAGAGGACAGATGTTTCCAATCAAAGCAACACCGGATCTGTTAATTGTGCAAAATGGAAGTGTCACCCAGAACCAGCCTCACTTAGACTACCCTGCTTGGCTTCTCAATACCTAGAGTTTGAACACCTACAGTTGTCCCCAGGACAATGGAAATCCTGACGAGGGCTAGAAAGCCAAGCACTAGGTCGTGCTACACGGACAAGTGGAGCAGATGCATCCACTGGTGCAGGAGCAACAAAAAATTTATTCAAGGACTGAGCACCTTACGGTACTAATACACCTCACCCATCTATTGGATAGCTGCTTGACCTACACATTACTATTGGTCCTTCTAGCTGCTGTAGAAGCCTACACCAGAGGAGCAACAGCTAACAGTTTCTTCACACTCCCAGTAGTAGAAAGATTCCTGGAAAGATCAGAGTAGCACTACCAAGGGCTATACCAACGCCAATGTAGAACCTGAATATAGTACACACACACAACTGATGACAGCCATTTGAGCCAATGCACAAAGCAGAGCTGAAGTTTCTGACCCTAAATACAGCATTCCTAATAGTGATTAAGTCCCTTCACAGTCAGTGAGTTGGAAGCACTGACAATCCAGGAACCAATACTTAAATTCCACCAGGACGTCTTGTGAACAAGCCTTCAATTTCTGCCCGTTTCATCACAATTCCATGTCTATCAAAGCATCTAACTACCAGCTTTTTCCAGAATCTAAAGTCACAGACAGAAGGAGCTTTGCACACATTAGACGTGCGAAGAACACTTCTGTATTACCTACAAGAAACCACAGCAGTTAGAAAAGGGAGCCAAATCTTCCTCTCCTTTGCCAGGGCAGACCAGTAATGAAAAGGACAATTGCACGTTGTCTATTGGAAACTATACAAGCCTGTTATACAGGGGCGGGAACAACTCTGTCCTCAAGCGTCAGGGCAATCAAGAAAAAGGGTGCAACTCTAGTATTCCTAGTAAATGTACATATTGGCGAAATCTGCACGGCCCCAACTGTCATTCCCTCATACCTTCAATAAACATTATTGCATGGTCATCCAGATAAACAAGCAAGCACAGGTAGGACAGTGTGCGCTACAACACCTGGTTGCAAACGCACCCACATTTCAACCCAGCCTACCCAAGGAACCAAACGCTGCTAGGTATTAAGATGTATAACATGTGAATCCAGAAAAGGATTTGTGCAGCAATAAAAAAATTGTTACTTACCAGTAGCAGTAGTTTTGCAATCTGAAGCATTTTCTGGATTATACAATATCAACAAGGAGGAGGTACTTGGAGCCATTGAAAAAGGTCCTGAACCATAGCTCCTAAAAGTTATACATTTATCCAATGGATGGTTACAGTTCCTATAATATAAGAGAGAAGTGACAGCCTGCAGGTAAGCTGTGGATAGAAGGGAATGTCTCCAAAGGTAGGGTGAGTGTGCAGAGTGAGGAGAGAGTACTCCTAGTGGTATTACTGTGCCCTCACACACCCTCGCGGATGTATAGCATCATCATTGGGCACGGTTGCTCCTCGTGGGGGTGGCGCTGCAGTCCCTCACGGGCCCTTGGTTAGCGGCTCTCTGATGGAGTTCTTTTAAGGAGTTGCCGCATTTGTGGGTGAGGGTATGTGGGTAGAAATGTGCTAGTGAGTGTAAGATTAAAAATGAAACCGGGAACTAAAATCTTTTAATCATGAGTTCCCTGGTCCAAACTAAAAATACTCTGGGATAGAGATGCACTGTAGTGCTGTTCAGAGAGGGGAATCAAGACCAAATAAAAGTCCCACTTCTCTCGACCCGATTGGTGTGTTAACAAAGGTGGTTTAATGAAAGGTCAACATGTTTCGCGCTATAAAATGGTCCCTAATGGATCCTAAAGCGCTTCGTCAGGACCGGGAAAGTGTTTTAGAGGATGGGTTTCGGGTAAAGACTGCCCATAATCCCACTCATTACCTAGGTCTGGTATACTTGTGTAACGCCCTGAACGTCTCAGGATCGTTTAACAGACACGACAATGAGGACGCAACCACTAGTGAAGGGTTAGTTGTTTTAATGAAGGCAAATATAATACAAAGAATAAACAAGTTATAGTCACTGGAATCCTCCAGGCTAAGTACGTTACCAGCCCACAGCACGGATGGTCCTAACCGTCCTCTGCATATACGCCGGTCCCGGCGTATGCCAACAGAGGGCAGAAATGAAATGGCCGACAATGCCAATCGGTAGGCTGTGAGGGGCACGAAGAGTGTTGGGGAGAATCGAGGAGTCAGGGAAACACCCAGCCGGGGTCTCTACCTGAAGGGAGCAGCCGCTCAACCTCTTCCTCAGACTGCACCGGGACGCGGAGTCACCTCCTGGTGATGCGTCACCGATACCCCAATCACAAGCAAGAAGACTGAACCGAGAGCAGCCGCTCGATCGATCCTGTGGACTTCCGAGTCTGTAACGCGGCAAACACCTCCTGGTGTGCGTTACAGCTGGCAGTCCCTGTGTCTCTGGTCGGGCTGGGAGTTACGACTCCAACCAGCAAAAGCGCCACTGCGCTTGGACTCAACCGAGTCAAAAAGCGAAACTCAATGGTTGACCGGTAGAGCTTCCGGGTCCTTCACAGGTGACGATGGGGCAAGACACGGCCCAGGGAGTAACGACTCGACCTACCTCCGTTCTTGCCTTACTGGAGCACCACTCCGGAACACTGCTCTTCATGAAGCAGGTACGTCGGTGTGAACACAATATCCGACAGCGTTGTACCTCCCGGTTCCTCCCTTTATAGGGCGTGTTTTCCTTGAGTTATGTAACAGCTCTCCTGTTTACATAAGGGCGTGTTTTCCTTGAGTTATGTAACAGCTCTCCTGTTTACATAAGGGCGTGTTTCCTTGAGTTATGTAACAGCTCTCCTGTTTACATAAGGGCGTGTTTCCCTTGAGTTATGTAACAGCTCTCCTGTTTACATAAGGGCGTGTTTCCCTTGAGTTATGTAACAGCTCTCCTGTTTACATAAGGGCGTGTTTTCCTTGAGTTATGTAACAGCTCTCCTGTTTACATAAGGGCGTGTTTCCCTTGTATGACAGGAATTCTTGACAACTTGACAGTTAGTGTCCAGGATCCGTTGTTATACGTCAATCCTGTTCACAGCCTAAAAAGGGAGACAAAGCAAGGGAGGGGAAGAGACAAAAAGAAAGGGGGAGGGCGGAGAAAAAAAGGGGGTAATAACTTAACAAAGATATATATTCTGTATATCTTATATAAACGGAGACACTGGTGCACACTAAGTGCTGTGATGCCTCATGCATGAAGAGGACGTCGACCGGTTTTTGTGTCTATAGGGATCAATTAAAGATGATCAACCAAGGGAATGGGATAGTGCCCCCCGAGGTTGGGTTAACATGGTGATGATCATGGGCTCACTGGGCCCCAAACTGTCCAGAGTCCAGGTGTAGGTGACATACAGGGTGTGAGACTAGTCGTTGTAACCTCTATGGTGACTGCTCAGGGAGGTGGCTTGAATGAGCGTCCATATACGGTATCAAATGTGAGGATGCTGTGCTAATCATGCCTCGTGTCGAAACGGAAATGAAGGAGTGAGTGACTAAATTAAACGAGGTGGCACGGTGTGTAATAGTGATTAAACCTCGAGAAAACCTTGGTGATGCGGTGACTCGTGAATCACCCCGTACGCATATCTCGATATAAAAACAGGTTGCAGCAAGGTAAAATATCAATACAAAAACCATGTTACATAAGTGGATCGCCAGCCTACCCTCTCCTCCTTGAAGATGGGCTCCGTCAGCAATGCCACGGAGTAAGGCTGAAAAACACATGCGAGATAGCTCTATGATAGAAGTCAGAGGTGATGGGGAAGTTGCTGAAGGGACCTCACATGTGACACACCTGCCACCCTGGAAATGAGGGTAAGAGCAAACAGGCGAGGTGAGCAACACTTAAAAGCAAGGAAAGTTCCAAGCATGACAGATGCAAGGGGGAAAAAAGAATCTGAAGATGGTGACCATGCACAGGATCTTCTGGAGCTTAGTCTGTCATATGGGGGGCAGCAATACCACTATATTGTGGTCGACACCCCAAAAAAATAGAGAGCTAGAAGAGGGACAAACATGATTCCAGACATAATCACTAGATCGTGGAACAGATGCACAGACTGAATCCAGATAACTCTTCAGGCTGCATAACTGCTCCTACCGGTTAAGGAGCAGTTTTGTTTTCTCAATCTGTTCCACAGTGGGCCTTACATACTGAGTATCATTACAATATCCGATATGTTAGAATAAAATAAAATACATTTTATAGGATTGTACAATTTCCAATAGCTGCAAATGTTTAAGAAAAGAAATGGAGGATAGCATTAAGGAGTGGGTAGTGGATGGAGTGTTTGTATTTATTTATTTGGGCTTCTTTTTAAGATTAAGCAGTACTGTTTGCCTTTTGGCTCGGTTGATGCTAGGGGAATGCTTAATAAGTGGTTATTTTGAATTTGGACTATTACGTTTTAAAAATCTTTTGGTTTGTTTTATAGGAAACTTATGAAATTGAGTCTGATGCCGAGGCAGTACTTATAATGACCATTACACAGGAACTCAGTGAGATTTTAAAGGCTTACTGTGTGAAAGTCAAAGAAGAAACTGTAAGTAATTGAGGTTTTAAGTATGACTGCAAAAAAAAATTGTTTTGAAGTAACTTATGTTCACTGTGTATTTTTATGATTTACAATGCTTGGGCTTTGTTCCCAAGCAGCAAAGTGCTGTACAAAGGTTGGTAGCGGAGTCGAGATGAGCGAGATGAAGACAGGGGCATACTGGTTTGAGAAGAGGAATTACCATCTATATGTAGCTCATCAGAGACCATAATCTTGCTTGCCAGATATGTAGAGGTCATGTCCAACACATAAACAAACGTGAAACCTATTGTTTTAGTTTTCCTAGTAACAGTAATCACCACATTACTGATGGTCAGGTTGTCCTATGCGGAGCCATGTTTAGCAGTGCTATGCCCTAAGCCCCAGCTTACTTTTAGCAGTATTGACAACCACCAACCTGCTGCCGATCCAGCCTTCTGATCTGTCTCCTGATTAAGCTCTGTGTTTGAACTGTGGGAGGACCGAGAGCAGTTGATTTTCAGCGCTCCATACTGGGTGAGAAAGATCTGGTATGCAGATCTGTAGGCGCTCAGCTGCCACTTTCCCGCAGGGGGGAGGAGACTGTGAGAAAGAGGAGACTGTGAGAGAGAGAGAGAGAGAGAGAGAGAGAGAGAGAGAGAGAGAGAGACTCCCAACCTCAGAGACCACGAGCGTGCCAGCTATAATCCTTTTGTATTCCTGATGAGGTTGCAGAAGTATTCTTGGCATCCAGAAAGTCTGCCCCCAAATCAATCCACACAAGATGCTGGCACAAATTAATGCATTGGTGCGAGTCCGAAGACATTAATAATTTCACCGCAAGACCTCTTGAGTTGCTCCACATGATACTTTGTCTGTATTTACGTGCAATTAGTCTATTCCGCCATCTAATGGTTGTGTCTAGAATACTGTTTCGCCTTCCATATTTTTGCTCTGGGCGTTGTCAACCACCATTTAGTTGAAAGTCCATCCCCTATGTTGCACCAGACGTATGTGGAGAAAGTTCCTGCGTGCGGTCACCATTTTCAGATTTCTTTTTCCACCGTTTGGTCTAGTAGCACGACAGAGGAACTCATAACAATTCTTCAAAATTTCTGAAAACAGTTTTCCCACAGAAAACACCAAAGATCATTGGAAGACACACAAGATCAAAGGCTAGAGAAGGGGGCTGCCTTCTCAACCCCAACAATGGACCTGGCTGGTGAGCCCCACATTGCGTGAGAATGCAGATGCATAGAGCACAACCTTTTTAACTTCTTCCCCCAACTGCAACCACAAGTTTGTGCTACGCGATCACTACGATGTTTGCAACTAGTCGCTTGAAGGACCACACAAATAAGGACTGCCCAGAACTCCTCCTGAAGATGCTGAAAGTGAGACTCCAGCAGCACCTGGGCTACGCCATGGCTGACTCTCGGAACACCAGAGTCCCTGAAGGATCTGGACTTCTCCACCGAGGAAGAAGAGGAGAATGTTGAGGTCGAGCAGGCAGAAGAGTCTGATGCTGAGTAAAGCGTCCTCAACAAAGAAAAGATGGAGGTTGAGAAGACGGCAGCAAGAGACGACGAAAAAAGGCAAAAGGTTACCAAGACACAGACGAGTGCTGATTCTTAAGTCTTCAAACGCTGCGTCGGGGTAGAAACCCTCAGCGGCAGAAGGTCGGCGTGAACAAAGTCACACAGGTCCTGACAAAAGAATAACAAGGGAGGTCAAGCCTTCTAGCCATCCTTTGGTGCCAGGAGGCCTACAAGATTGCGTGAAGGGGACAGACAGGGAGCAGAAAGCCAAAAATTGGCCAACCTCAAAAAGAAATGAGTCTTCGGTCCAAGGCGAACAACAAGCGCTCAAGATCAAAAGCAAGAAATGCTGACAAGTCGAAATGGCATCACTCCTACAAAAAAGATGTTGAATTGCATAACGGGATTTCGCATCTCACCGAAACCCTTGGGGCAGAGACAGACTGACTGATAAATTGGGCACAGAGAGACACTCTACTGCAGAGCCACAGGAAGAGTTCTTCGATGAATAATCAGTTACACACAATGACCAGGGCCAACTCGGCGACATTTGGTGTATCTTGACGCCGAATTACCTAAGGAGGATGTCGACAACTATCCCTCGAGGCCCTCAACACTAGATGATCTGTCCATGTACACTGTACTTTTTTAAAGAGGGCGGCAGACACATACGGGGTCCAACTTGATGCTTCATGCATCCTCCTCGAAACATTCGTTCCATCTCAGAAAGCAAACCTGGACCTGCCTATCCTTCCCTGAATCCTGGACCACATTTTAACAGCATGAATCTTTTCTGTATTGACATGCTGTGCATTATTCTGCCATGTAGTGGTTGGGTACGGAATTCTCCGGTGGGGCATGTTGGCGGCCAACGAGTTGAGGTCAGGGAATGCAAAGCCAAGGCTCACCCTGCACTAGGGGAGATTAGGTACTGCCCAGAGTGCCACCATAAGTGTTGCAGAGGAATAGCAACCAGGTGTGCTGCCTTTTCCCTACTGAGATAGCACAACACCAAGGGATTCAACACATGTACTGAGTTCAAGCCTAAGATGCTAAAAGCCAGGAAAAAACCGAGGCAGGCACACTACAATATACTGGTTGCAGAAGGAAAGTATTTCTTAAAGAGACCGTGGCCTATCGAACAAGGAAGATGATAACCTTGCTGTAGGAAATTGGGTTTCTGTTGCAGTAACCCAGCCCCCCCCCCCCCCCACACACACACACACTTTTTGCCAGACTACTGATGCACTTTTTCTTGGTGTCCCCTCAGTCCCTGCAAACAGGTTCCCAGGGCCTGTGTTCTTTCCCCAAAATTAACCCAATTGGCATCTCTGGCCACAGGTCAGCCCCTGGTAAATGGTACCACAGGTACCCAGGGCACTGTGACCAGGGAAGACCACCAAGGGCTGCAGCACTTATTGTGCCATCCTTAGAGGCCCTGTACCTTTACATACACACACACACTGCCTTTGCAGGCTGTGTGTGTGTGTTGCAGAACAAAGTGAAGTCTCGACATGGCACACCTCCCTGTGTGCCATGCCTACAACCCACTGCCCTGGCATAGATCAGTCACCCCTCTAGCTGGATGCCCTATGCCAGTGGTGAGGGTACAAGTGCATGAGCCCTGTACCCCTACAGTGACTAAGTCCATTCTTAGGCATTGTAAGTGCAGTGCTGCCATTAAGAGTATATGGTGCTGGGAGCATGTCATTACAAACACCACAGCACTATAATGGCTACACTTAAAACTGAGAAGTTTGATATCAAACTTCTCAGCCCATTAAACCCACACTGATGCCAATGTGGGAGTTAATGAGAAATGCGCACACAGAGGGCATCTCAGAGATGCCCCCTGAAAAACGTCCAGCCTCTAGTGGGTTCCCTGACTGGTACACACCAGCCTGCCACCACAAGACCTGTTTCTGGACCCCCTAGGGTGGGAGCCTACACTCCCTGAGCCCAGAAACCAAGCCTTGCCTGGGCGGAGGTGTTCACACCTGCCCTAGGCCAGGAAGAGCAATCTGTGGCAAGGGAGCTTCAAAGGCCTGGCAGCCTTTGCAGTGCGACCCCCAGCCTCTCCTGCTATCAGGAGCAGGCCCCCTTCCTCTCTCCCCTCCCTCGCTCCCCTCCCTTTGGGCGTGTGTGAGAAAGTGGCATCTTTCTTGCATGATATGCCCCCACTTTTTGCTAAAATGCTGAATGTACTTTGAGTGTACCCTGGGCTCCTGCCAATCAGGTGCCCAGGGCCTATGTTCCTTCTCTAAAACCCACAAACTCCCAATTGGCAAACCCTGGCCACATGTCAGCCCCTAGTAAATGGTACCCTAGGTACCCAGGGCCTTGTGACCAGGGAAGGCCTCTAAGGGCTGCAGCACTCATTGTGCCACCCTTGGAGGCCCTGTACCCTTACACACACACACACACACACACTGCCTTTGCAGTCTGGGTGCAGGACTAAACAGTCGACATGGCACACATCTGTGTGCCATGCCCATCACCTACACTGCCATGGCATACATCAGCCACCCCTCTGGCTGGGTGCCTTATGCCAATGGTGTGGGCGCAGGAGCCCTGTTCCCCTACAGTACCCAGGTCCATTCCTGGGCACTGTAAGTGCAGTGCTGCCATTTAAGAGTACATGATGCTGAGAGCTCGTCAAACACGAACTCCACAGCACCATAATGGCAACACTGAAGACTGGGAAGATTGGTATCAAACTTCTCAGCACATTAAACCCACAATGATGCCAGTGTGGGATTTAATGTACCAAGCACCCCAGAGGGCATTTTAGAGATGCCCTCTTACAACTAACCTACAATCCACGTCTGCTCTGAGGCTGCCCAGGCTGCCACACAGCAGACACGTTGCTGGACCCCTGGGTGGGAGAGCCCCTGCTCTCCTGGGCCTGCAACAATGCACATCCTGGGCGAGGTGCTAAATCTCCTCCCCCAGGAAGAGCAAAGGGAAGCTTCAAAGGCATGCCGCCTCTGAGAGTTTCCCCAGGCCACTGCAACCCCCCACTCTGGTGGGAAGCTTGGCCGGAAACACCATACAAGGACAGGGGATGTGCCAGCCTGCCCACCCCACCCCTCAGGTGGGGGAGGCGAGGTGAAGCACATCTCCGGGCTCTCGCCATCTTGAAGATGGGAGGCCCTACCCTATCAGGATTAGGCTACTGCTCCCCTCCCACAGGAGAGAGGCAGGATAGGGGGTGTACCCACCCCAGGACAGGGACCCTTTGGACCCTGGCCTTCACCTACCTGTAACGCCCCTAAATCTAGTATTTGGGGGCCCCCTGAGCCTTCCTCTCCCAGATTCCAGATTCAAAAACTACAAGAAGAGCAAGAAGAACAAAGACCTGCCCTGCAGCTGCTAAAGAGAGGAAAGACACCAACTGCTTTGGCCCCAGCCCTACCGGCCTGTCGACCCTCGAACCAGCTCCTGCTCCAGCGCGGCATCTCTTGTGGCCAGCAACCTCACCAGCCCCGGAGGACCTGGCTACCTGTTGGCTCTAAGCCCCTGGGACTCCCATGAGTAGAGGCTCTACTCAAAACCCACTTCTAATCCCTGGCAGCAGCCCGGAACCGCAAACCCAGTACACACTGCACCAGCCAAGCCTGGCCAGTGCCAGAGTGAACAAAGACCACGAGGACGACCGACTGTGACCCCGAGTCCGGCACCCAAGGACCTCCCTCGACACTCCTGAAGAAGCCTGCAGCCTCAGAACAAGGTGCCCCCCCTACTGCGATCAACAGAGGGTAAGATTTCCTGACACCAAAAGGCACCCCTGCACGCGGCGCCCCGCGGCCCCCTGTGCCCAATCCCGGGGTACCCACCTATCCTCCTCCTACCCAACTTACCTCTCGAAGTGGTGGTGGCACCTGAAGAATCCTCGTCCCCGAGCTTGCAGTCTTTTTCTAAACCGGAGATTTCCCATTGAAACCAATTGAGCGCCCGAAGGCTCAAAAGCACCCTGCACCCAGCTGCCCGAGTGGCCCTGGCAGTGCAACCTCTACACCTACCTACTTCCCCACTTGCCCTAAGTAAGCCCAGCTCCCACAGCCGCATGGCTTGCTAGTCAGCAGCCACCAACCAAGGTCCCCCTATCCCTCTTAGGATAACATTGGGCCTAACTCTCTCTGCACCCGGCCGCCCTAGAGCCGCTGAGGGTGAACCAACTGTACCTACCTGACCCTGGGGGACCCCTGAGTCTATGCCCAGAACCTCAACTGTGCCAGTCTAGTACTTACCTTTAAACCGATAACTCTATGTTCGAGGCATATGAGCTGCAGATTACACACTTTTGCATAGATCGCCATCTGGTGTTGGGCCCGGATGTTTGCAGTTTGTTTTTCCTCTTGGAAAGTCTTTGGAAGTCACGAGGTCGGTGACTCCTCCCTTGGATCGTATTGCGCATGGGCTTCGGCTCCATCCTCAGATTGTTTTTTTCCGCAATCGGGCTCGGATGTAATACTTCGCGCTCGGGTTCCGAACATTTCCAGTTCGACGATGGAAGCGGAATCCTCGCTCATCGCTGTATTGTTCAGATCCAGATTACTGAACACGAGGCTCGAGACTGTCCCGCCTGCAAGTCTTTCAGATCGAAAAAGACTATTCGAGATCGAAGGGCCAGATGAAACATGGCGCACTCCTCGACCTTCGTTCCACTCGACATCTACGGGGACGACGTCGAAGCTCCGGGACAGCAGCACACCGAAGAGGACCTCGTCAGTGCTTCCGAAGCCGACAACTCTGATGTGGAGGACATCACCCAGGTGCAGAGGGTCGTGAGTACTATACCCCCGCCGACACCCAAAAAGGCTTCGGTCACGCCTTTGCCTCCGGGCCTAGGCAAGACCAGAGACACTGCTTCACACACCCCACCTTCGGGCCCAGTGAAGAAGCCAAATAAGCCTCCCGGCGGCTCGGGCCCGAGCCCACCTTCCAGCGGTGCCGAGAAACACACTTCGGCACCGAAAGAGACCGGCCTCTAACTCTACACCGAGCTCCGCACCGAAGCCCTCGGGGTCGAAACCCAGCCTTTCGGTACCGACCAAACCCCATAAGGCCCTCGACACCGACACTTCCGCGTCGAAGTCCACCTCGGCGCCGACCAAGAAATTGGAGGTTCCCAAAAAGCACGGCACGGACAAGCCTAAAAAGTCATCGCCCCCGAAACCTTCGGCGCCGACGGAGCATACATTGTCACAGGAACTGTTTACACCGGATCCCTTGCAAAAGACACTTACCAAGGATCCAAAAACTGGACATTTGGCACTCTTCTTAAAAAAAAAAAAAAATAAAAAAAAAGACATTTGGACAAACCGGCTCCGCCTGCACCTCCAAAGAGGAAAGACTCTGCTACCTCCCCTTTCAGAATACCTTCCCCACCTCCTCCACCCTCTCCACCTCCGCCCCTCCACCTTCTCCACCCCCACCTCATCGCTCCCCGACCCAGTCTCCAGACCATGATGATCAGGGGGACCCATATTACGATCCAGGGGATGTGCCACAAGACCCCACCCCTACAGGATCCCCAGACCCATGGGACAACTATAATAATCCAGACATTCCAGATGTCCCACAAGATGACCTTTACCCGTCCAGGCCATCTCCACCGGAAGACTCGATAGGTTTCCACCACCTACTTCAGAGGGCGGCACATTATCACGGGGTAGAGCTACACACTGACCCGGTAGAGGAGGATTTCCTCCGACACCTTTGATACCGCACATACTACCTATGTTCAAGGGGGTAATAAAACATGCGCCAGAGGTTTTTAAAGACCCAGTCAGGGCTAGGGTCATGAACCCACGCATAGAGAAAGTACAAAGCTGCACCCACAGATCTTGCCTATATCAAAGGGCCAGCGCCACTAGATTCCCTAGTGGTTTCCACTGCATGGGAAGAGGTCAAACTCCCAGGCGTCAGGCGAAGCACCACCACCTGACAGTCAAAGCTACTAGACGCGTCAGGAAAGCGCACTGCGTCGCAGGCAGCCAATATAAGGCGTATCGCCAACACTCAAGCGCTATTGGCCAGATACGATAGAGCGCATTATGATGAATTAGAAACCATCATGCACCATCTCCCAGAAAAATACAGAAATAGGGCCAACAAATTAATTCAAGAGGGTAAGACTATAACCCCTCTATACGCTGTGCCTTAGATGCAGCAGACACAGCCTCCAGGGCCATTAACACTAGTGTCCTCCTCCGTCGCCATGCTTGGCTGAGAGTTTCAGGCTTTAAACCTACAGGCCTCCATCCTAAATCATCCCTTTGACCAAGAACATCTATTCGGTCCAAAGGTAGATGAAGCCCTCGAGGATGAAGGACACGGATACGGCGAAATCTATGGGAGCCCTGCAGTCACACCCTCCTAGGCGCTCTTTTTGCCGCTCTTCCTTTCGGGGTACGGCTAGAGGCTACTCCTCAGATAGCGCGTCCACTTCCTGCAAATCCCCTGCTCAATCCACCTTCACAAGGGGTTATCAAAGAGGCGGCTATAGGGGCAATAACAATAAAGGCAGAGGCAAAACAAATACCGCCCGCTCTGCCACACCGCCTACCCAATGACACCCACCCACCCCCCCCCCCCCCCCCCCCTCCCTCCAGACCATCCCACTCCGGTCGGGGGCAGGCTCCAAAATTTTCTTCAGGTCTGGGAGACCATCACCTCAGACAAATGGGTGACCCAAATTATTCGCTCGGGGTACTGCCTAGAATTGACATCTACCCCCCCAAACATTCCACCTAGGCAACGCCCAATGTCACAAGAACATTCCACATTACTAAAACAGGAGGTAATCTCCCTCCTACAAAAACAGGCAATATAACAAGTCCCCGCCAATCAGCAAAATTTAGGGGTCTACTCCCTATATTTTCTGATACCAAAAAGAGACGAGACTCAACGACCTATTCTAGATCTCCAACCTCTAAACGCATACATACATTCGGACCATTTTCACATGGTGACACTTCAGCAGGTACTTCCGCTCCTCTCCCAGAACGACTTTCTCACCACACTGGACTTGAAAGACGCATACTTTCACATTCCGGTACACCATGCTCACAGGAAGTACCTCAGATTTGTAGTGGACGGGCAACACTACCAGTTCAAGGTGCTCCCATTCGGGGTCACAACAGCACCAAGGGTATTCACCAAGTGCCTAGCGGTAGTGGCGGCACACCTCAGAAGACAGCACATTCACGTCTTCCCATATTTAGACGACTGGCTGATAAAAGCCACGTCCTACAACCAATGTGTACACCACACCGCCACTACAATCCAACTACTTCACCAGCTAGGCTTCACGGTGAACCTCCAAAAGTCCC
Organism: Triturus cristatus; assembly: GCF_964204655.1. Classification (NCBI taxonomy): domain Eukaryota; kingdom Metazoa; phylum Chordata; class Amphibia; order Caudata; family Salamandridae; genus Triturus; species Triturus cristatus. The sequence continues at coordinate 64,279,025 of NC_140588.1, forward strand.
AGCTAACACCATCCCACATGAAGCAGTACCTCGGTGCCACCATAGACACCTCAAAAGCCATAGCCTACCCCAATCCTGCCAGGATTGCAAGCATTCAGGCTTTGCGTCAAAAATTCATACTTCAACACTCTCTTCCAGCAAGAGTGTTTATGCAACTAATAGGGATGATGGCCTCTTGCGTTTTCATAGTGCCTCATGCAAGACTCCAGATGCGTCCACTCCAAGAGTGCTTAGCGCGCCAATGGGACCAGGCCCAGGGGCAACTGACAGTTCTGGTGTTGGTAGACGGTCGCACCCATCGCTCTCTGCAGTGGTGGAACACCACAAATCTTTCCAAAGGTCGACCGTTCCTGGACCCGGTTCCACAAATAATCCTAACAGACGCATCACTCCCCGGCTGGGGAGCTCATCTATTACACCTCACAGTGCAAGGCACATGGACGCCGCAACAAAAGTTGCTCCACATCAACCACCTGGAGTTACTGGCAATCTTTCTAGCCCTAAAATCCTTTCACACACAAATTTTAAGCAAAGCAGTCCTTATTCGCACAGACATGACTGCCATGTACTACATTCAAAAACAAGGCGGCACACACACTCCACAGCTCTCTCGACTAGCACAGAGCATATGGAGATGGGCAATTCCACACACAATCTTTCTCCTAGCCCAACATGTCCCAGGAGTCCAAAACACCATGGCAGATCTGCTCAGCAGACAGACGCAGCAGATCCACGAGTGGGATCTTCACCCACAGGTTCTTCACCCGTTCTTTCAGATATGGGGGCATCCACAGATAGACCTCTTCGCCACCTACGAAAACAAAAAATGCCCAAACTTCGCCGCCAGATACCCACACCCATTGTCCAAAGGCAATGCGATATGGATGAACTGGTCAGGCAAATTTGCGTACGCCTTTCCACCTCTCCCACTAATTCCACTAGTGGTGCGAAAGCTACAATAGCACTCCCTCACACTGATCCTAGTAGCTCCAACGTGGGCCAGACAACGTGGTACACCACGCTGCTGGAACTCTCTGTAGTACCACACCAAAAGCTACACCTCTCACCATGCCTCTTAATCCAGAACCATGGATAGATCAGACACCCTGACCCAGCTCAGCTCACCCTTGCGATCTGGCTCCTGAGATCCTAGAATTCGGATACCTTAACCTTCCCCCTGACTGCATGAACGTCATCAGAGAAGCTAGACGCCCTACTACTAGGGCCTGCTACGCTGCAAAGTGGAAAACATTTGTTGTTTATTGCCATAACACAATCAACCCTCTAGACGTATCTATATAGCACATCATATGCTACTTGCTCCATCTACAAAAGTGTAACCTAGCATATACATCCATTCGGTTACACCTCGCAGCAATTGCTGCTTACCTACAGAACAGGCAGCACCTATCACTTTTCAGAGTGCCTGCCATTAAAGCCTTCATGGAAGGCCTCAAGCGGATAATTCCCCCCCAGAGTACCACCCTCACCTGCGTGGAACTTAAATATAGTTCTCACAAGACTAATGGTACCGCCCTTCGAACCTTTGCATAAATGCCAACTGCAATTTCTCACATGGAAAACAGTTTTTCTTGTAGCCATCACTTCCCTTAGAAGGGTCAGTGAGATACAAGCACTTACTATACAAGAACCTTTTTTCCAAATGCACCAAAAAAATGTTGTTCTCCGTACCAACCCAAAATTCCTACTCAAAGTAATTTCCCCCTTTCATCTAAACCAATCGGTAGAATTACCGGTATTTTTCTCGCAACCTCAAACTGTTGCAGAAAGGACTCTACACACGCTAGATGTTAAACGGGCCTTACTTTACTATATCCAAAGAACACATCCTTTCAGAAAGACCAAACAACTGTTTGTCTCCTTCTCTCCACCACACAGGGGCAACCCCATCTCAAAATCAGGGATAGCTAGGTGGATTGTAAAATGCATACAGATTTGCTACCACAAAGCAAAACGAATGCTATCTGTTCCCGCTAAAGCCCACTCTACACGAAAGATAGGGGCTTCTATGGCTTTTCTAGGGAACATCCCATTAGATTATATCTGCAAAGCAGCTACATGGTAAACACCGCACACTTTCACTAAACATTACTGTGTAGATGTGCAAACCAAGCAACAAGCTAGTGTGGGCCAGGCTGTACTAAAAAGACTATTTCAAACCACTGCAACAGATACTGGTGGTCGCCGCTAAGGTTGGGAACTGCTATATAGTCTATGCAAAAGTGTGTAATCTGCAGCTCATATGCCTCGAACGGAATATGCTACTTACCAGTATGCATCTGTTCTTGGCATGTAGAGCTGCAGATCTACACACGCCTCCCCGGCTACCTGTATCTGTTCCAGTCTATCTTATTTAGATACAACACACATGGGTTTCTTCACTGTTACTACGCTCCATCTTTCCCTGTTGGCGAAAAACAATCTGAGGATGGAGCCGAAGCCCATGCGCAATACGATCCAAGGGAGGAGTCCCCGACCTCGTGACTTCCAAAGACTTTCCAAGAGGAAAAACAAACTGCAAACATCCGGGCCCAACACCAGATGGCGATCTATGCAAAAGTGTGTAGATCTGCAGCTCTACATGCTAAGAACAGATGCATACTGGTAAGTAGCATATTCCTTTCTTCATAGGGTAACCTTTTTCTTAAAATATTCACCAAAAATCAGCCGAGTAACAAACACTCACCTGCTATTGGGGGAGCTCCCAGTGCTGGATCTTGGTGCCCAGCACTGACTCTGAAAAATACTTGCAACTGTACTTACCAGTAACCCAATTTTCTCCCATAGGAAATCATTGACTGTTTTTCTGTGAAATTTCTTGTCAATTTCAGTAAACTTTAAATATTCTTTAAAAATCGTATAACTTCTGAAAACGTAATTGCTTACCTGTTTTGGATAAAGGTCCCAGTACTGAGTCTAGGTACCCAGTACTGGATTACAAAAGTAACGAGAACATACTATACCTGTAACTTGCATTTTCTGCCATAGGGAATCATTGACTGTTTTCTATGACATATTTTCAAAGTGTCAACTTTTAAAATAGCAAAATATTGTCTAAAAATAATCACAGTAATTAAGTGTACTTTTATCACTTGCTTCTAAGTACTGACCCAGGACTGAATCTAGGATCCAGTCCTGGAATCCCAAAAGTAATCCTAAAAGTAATCTGTTGCAAATAACTTAACTTCCATTGAACTCAATGCATTGTTTAAAATTGTGTTGCCTATTGCAACCACTTGTAACTTTCTACAAAAGTCAATTGCATATTGCAAAAGTATTTATATAAAGCATCTCATTCTGAGAAAGTATATTTTAATACCTGTTGTTGGTTCTAAAATAAAACAAGCATATATTTTTTATATATAAACCATTGGCCTAGGGTTGAGTTTTGCAGCGTGAATCTTTCTGGATTCACTATGCTGTGCATTATTCCGCGATCTGGTGATTGGGTCCGGATTCGTAGTCTTTCTTTTGTGGGTTTTTTTTTTTGTAGCCCAGGTGGGCGTCGACGTCCCACAATTTGGTGCACCTCTCATGACGTCGTCGTGCTTCCTGTGGAAGTCCCACCTTTGGGGCGCCATCTTCAGATTCTTTTTTCCGCCGTTGGGTCTGGATCGTCATCGAGAAGCTCCAGAGTTTTAGACGAAGGAAGAGGGAAAATACGCGAGTTTCATCGAAGGAGAATTTTTAGAAGACTACAGAGAGGAAGGAATTCCAGCCGGGACGACTAAGGAGGAGATTCTCGAAATTCTTTGACGCCCATAGGAAAATGCGCACTCAGAGGCTCTGAGCGCAATGGACAAGACACCATTTAAGTTCTGCCCTAACTGCCACCACAAGTACGCGCAGAAGGACCAACATCCGGTCTGCAACCTTTGCCTGCCGATCGACCACGAGAGCAAGGACTGCAACGCCTGTTCTGCTTTCGCGCCGAAGACTCTCCGGGTGAGAGAACGGCAGAGGAGAGCCAACTTTAACATGGAAGGCAAGGGTAAGGCCCTGTCACTGTACGATCTGGGCCTCTCCACTGACGAAGACAACATCGCCGAGGGACCTGATGTCTTTACGGTCACAGAGACCGATAAGAAAACGCCTGACGAGGTAAGAGACACGTAGAGTACAAAACCACCGAAAGGGCCCCGAAAATCTGAAAGTGACTCTCGAAAAAATGAGTCAAAGTCCTCGAAGGGAACACCGGCGCCGAAAATTTCGACGACCGCGAGTGGATCCAAGGAGAGAAGGACTCCCAGGTGCCGAAGGCCGCTGAGACGAAGTTCGTCGAAACAGACCCACGAGGTGGGACGTTCGGCGACGAAAGACAAGGCCGCGTCGACGCAAGCACCGTCGAAGAGACCTGCGGTCGACGCCGAGCACATCTCCGAAATGGAAAAGAAAAAGAGAAGGCTCGAGGCGGAGATGGAGAGCATCCTTCAGAGGAAGAAGGAGTTCGACGAAAGAATGAAAAAATTCAAACTCCCAACGGTCCCATCGACGGATGTAGTCTATCGAGGAACAGGAAGAATTCGACGCAGAAGAGCAGTCGAGAGGTCCTGAAGAGGAGGAAGAAGGCCCCTACTATGAGGGAGAAGATGAGGAAGAGGATCAGCAGTCGTTCTACGGCTCGGCGCCGTCGGTGACTCATGAGCTGGAATGGCAGGACATCGACGCCGAAAATCCTGAAGAGCCCGTGGACTCTTACCCTTCGAGGCCTTCGCCACCAGACGACATCGGGGCTTACAACATGGTCGTCAAGAGTGCTGCAGCAGCCTTTGGTGTGAAATTGGACGAGGAGAAGCCTAAAGCAGATTTCCTACTCGAAACTCTGCTCCCCATCCAGACGAGGAGCCAGTTCCTCCCCATGCTCCAAAGCGTGATGAACCAAGGGAAGGAGGCATTTAAGGACCCAGCAACATGCCTGTCCATCACACCCAGAACGGAAAAGAAGTACAAGCACTCCTCGCAGGACCCTCCTTACATCAAGGGATCGGTCACTGCCGACTACATCATTGCTTCCACGGCCAGGAAAAGAGACAATGTGCCGGCGACCTCGGGCCCACCTCCTGATAAGGAGACCAGAAGGATGGACCTCACTGGAAGGAAGAAAGAAACGCCGCAATGCACTGGCGCATGGCAAACTCAAACGCGCTACTGAACAGACACCAGTACCAGCATTGGGCTGAGGTGGGGGAACTAGTCCAGCATCTCCCAGAAGAGTACCGTCAAAGGGATTCCAATCTAGTGGAGGAGGGGGAAGAATATCGCCAACTCATGCATTAAGACTGCATTGGACAGGGCTGATACTTCGAGCAGACTAATGGCCATAGGGATCACTGAAAGGAGACCGGCTTGGCTCAGAATTTCAGGATTCAAGCAGGAAGTCCAGAACAACATACTGAACATCCCTTTCAACGGTGAAACGCTGTTCGGGGAAACGGTGGACGAGAAGCTCACCCAACTGAAAAAGGAAAATGAGACGGCAAGGTCCATGGGGGCCCTGCAATTCAGAGGGATGCGAAGAGGCACCCCAAATCGGAGACCCTACGGAAGGGGAGGAAACCAGCAGGGTACGTCGCACCAGACATTCCAGCAAGGACAGCAGGGTGACAGTCACAGCCAGCAGGGACAGCAGAAGCAGAACTGGCAGTACCAGCCTCGAGGCCAGTCCTTTCGCGGGAGGGGAAACGGACGTGGACAAAGGAGAGGGGGAGACCAACCCTCATCTAAGTGACTTCACACGCAAGAAGACTCTCACCCCCAGCATACCCCGAAGGGTGAAGCGCAATGTAAGAACACCGAGGGGGATACACAAAACCAGCGCCTACGAGCATGCAACACCGGTAGGCGGAAGACTGGGCCTTTACCTTCAACAATGGCAACAAATAACCTCAGACAAATGGGTTCTCAACGTCAAACAGCACGGATACTGCATAGAGTTAGAGAAAAGGCCTCCAAACAAGAAACCAAAGAGAAGACAGCGCTCGGGTCAAGAGCTTGCTCAACTCTGGGAGGAGACAGTACAACTACTAAAAAAGGGGGCCATAGAACCAGTGCCATGCAGAGAAAGGAACAAGGGAGTGTACTCAAACTACTTCCTGGTACCAAAGGTGGACGAATCACTAAGACCCATCCTGGACCTACGATTCCTAAACAAATTCATAAAGACGCAAAAATTCAAAATGACATCACTACAAGAAGTGCTACCCCAAATACGAGGCGGAGACTTCATGTCCACCGTGGATCTCAAAGATGCCTACCTGCACATCCCAATGAACAGATGACACAAAAACCTGTCGAGGTTCAACATCAACCAAGATCATTATCAGTTTACAACCCTGGCATTCGGTCTAAAGTCCGCCTCAAGGGTTTTCACAAAATGCCTTGCAGCAGTAGCAGCGTACCTACGAAGGGAAGGGATTCATGTGTATCCTTACCTAGACGACTGGCTAATCAAAGCAAGCACTCGCGACAAGTGCGAGGAGCACGCAGAAAGGGTGACAAGAACACTAACAAACCTGGGGTTCTCGATACACTGGGGGAAGTCATCAATGGAACCGGAACAGGTGAAGATCTTCCTGGGGGCGAAGATCAACACCATAGACGGAACGGTCGTGCCCAGCGACAGAAGAAAAATAGCCATGCTGAACGAGACATCTACCAGAGGGGGCGAGCTCTGACAGTGAGAACAGTGAGCAAGATCATGGGAATGATGGCCTCATGCATCCACCTAGTCCCCAATGTACGACTTCACATGAGACCATTCCAAGAATGGCTGCAACAGCAATGGTCACAAGCAAGCGGGAGTTGGGAGGATCTAGTGGTTGTTACGCACGTAGTGTAGGAGGAGATAGCATGGTGGAACAGGGAGAACATAACTACAGGAAAGACCTTTACCACCAAACCCAACTGTGACCATCACCACGGACGCTTCACAAATAGGATGGGGAGCACACATGGACAAGCTCAGGGTGAGGGGTCTGTGGACTCCGGCAGATGCGGTCAGACACATCAATTACCTGGAATTGAAGACTGTCCTGCTAGCCCTGAAGGCCTTCCAGAAGCAGCTATACAACCAGAGAATGTTGATACAGACGGACAATACTACAACCATGTTCTATATCAACAAGCAGGGAGGGACACAATCGTTTCCCCTTTCCACTCTGGCACAGGAGATTTGGAGATGGGCCATCCCACTCAATATAGACCTGCTGGCCATACACCTACCAGGGAAGGACAATGTGGAGGCAGACTGGCTCAGCAGGCAGACATCGGCATCCCACGAGTGGGAGCTCAATGGACAGGAAACGCAGAGGCTATTCCAAAGGTGGGGAACACCGACAATAGACCTGTTTGCAACACGCCTGAATGCAAAATGCCGAAACTTCGCATCCAGACAACCAGAACAGCAATCCCAAGGGAATGCCCTATGGATAAGTTGGTCAAAGACATTTGCCTACGCTTTTCCGCCGATACCGCTGTTACACAGGGTGCTCGACAAGTGCAGGACCAGCAACATGACACTGATCCTAGTGGCACCACAGTGGGCAAGACAGACATGGTTCTCTCAAATAGTGGAAATGGCACAAGGCACTCCTCACAAATTCACAAGAAGAAAGGACCTGCTCTCCATGCAGAACGGAGAGGTCCTGCATCCAGAGCCAGAGAGCCTCAGCCTGGCGGCATGGCTCCTGAAGACTTAGTTTGCAGACCTTAACCTGCCTCCAAGCACTATGCGAGTGCTGCGGGAGGCAAGGAGACCAACAACATGCAAATGCTATGGGGAGAAATGGAAAAGGTTCACAATATGGTGCAGCAAAAATAAACTACAGAATAAAATGACAAGAGTCAACGGTGCTTAGATACCTCGCACACCTACTGAAAAGTAATCTATGCTCAAACTCCCTAAGGGTACACCTAGCGGCGATCGTACCTTACACACGAGGGGAGAGAGGAGGAAGTTTCTTTACTTCACAGATAGTAAAGGGGTTCCTGGAAGGGGCGAAAAGAATTGCGCCACCAAAGAGGATGCCGCCGCCGGCATGGAACCTCAACGTGGTCCTAACTGAACTTATGAAGGCGCCGTTTGAGCCCATCCACAGGGCCTCACTGCAAACGCTGCAAGAGCCCTACATCCAGATACACAATGATAAGGTTGTTCTGAGAACGGACCCACACTTCATGCCTAAGGTGGTGTCGGCATTCCATTTGAACCAGACAATTCAGATACAGATTTTCTTTCAGAACCCCACAACAAGCGCAGAAAGGGCACTGCACACTCTAGACGCTAGAAGGGCGGTGATGCACTACATTGAGAGGACCAAGGAGCACAGGAAGACTAAGCAGTTTTGCAGCGTGAATCTTTCTGGATTCACTATGCTGTGCATTATTCCGCGATCTTGTGGTTGGGTCCGGATTCGTAGTCTTTTCTTTGTTTTTTTTTTTTTTTTTTTTTTGTAGCCCAGGTGGGCGTCGACGTCCACCATTTGGTGCACCTCCCGTGACGTCGTCGTGCTTCCTGCGGAAGTCCCACCTTTGGGGCGCCATCTTCAGATTCTTTTTTCCGCCGTTGGGTCTGGATCGTCATCGGGAAGCTCCAGAAATTCACTCGGAGGAAGAAGGAAGAAAAGCGAGTTTCATCGATAGAATCAAGAGAAGACATCAGGAATAGAACAGATTTCATCAGGAGCGCGAAGAAAGAGGACCAGTGAACCTTTTTTCTTCGACAGCCTTGGAGAATGCACGCTCAGAGACCCTGAGCGAAATGGACAAGACGCCATTCAAGTTCTGCCCAAACTGCCACCACAAGTTCGCGCAGAAAGACCAGCATCCGGTTTGCAACCTCTGCCTACCGGTGGATCACCGGAGTATCGACTGCAACGCCTGCTCAGCCTTCGCGCCGAAGACACTCAGAGTGAGAGAGAGGCAGAGAAGAGCCAACGCCAACATGGATGGCAAAGGGAAACCCCCGACACTCTACGAGCTGGGCCTCGACACGGACGACGAGGACAACGTCGCCGAGACAGCCGAAAACTTCACGGTCGTAGAGACCGACAAGAAAAAAGAAGACGAGGTAAGAGAATCGTCGAGCGCAAATCAAAAGACACCTCGAAAAAACGAGGGTGACTCGAGAAAAACTGAGTCAAGGTCCACGAAGGGAGCCCCGGCGCCGAAAACTTCGACGTCCAAAGGGGGAACTTCGGACAAAAGGCCAAGCGGATCCTTACAAAAGGACTCCCTGGGGCAGAAAGACGCCGAAAGGCAAGGGTCGTCGAAATCGTCCCATGAAACTGGCCGATCGGCGCAGAAAGAACGTTCGACGTCGACGCAAGTTTCATCGAAGAGACCCGCGGTCGACGCCGAAAGCATCTCCGAAATGGAGAAAAAGAAGAGGCGGCTCGAGGCCGAAATGGAGAACATCCTTCAAAGGAAGAAGGAGTTCGACGCCAGGATGAAGGAATTCAAGATTCCAACGGTTTCATCGGCGGACGTCGTCGAGGTCGAAGGCGAGTTCGACGCCGAAGGGCTGACAAGGGATCTCGAGGAAGAAGAGGAGCCCTATTATGAGGAAGAAGCCGAGGAAGAAGACCAACAGTCGTTCTACGAATCGGCGGCATCTACCAGCAACGACGTCGAATGGCACGATCTCGACCCCTCGAGGCCTTCGCCACCCGACGACATCGGGGTATACAATATGGTGGTGAAGAGCGCAGCAATGGCCTTCGGCGTCAAACTCGACGAGGAGAGGCCGAAAGCCGATTTTCTCGTCGAAACACTGCTCCCCATCCAGACTAGGAGTCAGTTCCTCCCCATGCTACAAAGCGTGATGAACCAGGGGAGAGAAGCCTTCAAGGAGCCTGCCACCTGCCGGTCGATCACGCCCAGGACAGAGAAGAAATATAAGCACTCCTCCCTGGACCCACCTTACATCAAGGGTAGCGTCACCGCAGACTCCATCATAGCCTCCACGGCCAGGAGAAGGGCCAACGTTCCAGCAACTTCGGGGCCACCTCCGGATAAGGAGAGCAGGAGGATCGACCTCACAGGCAGAAAGGTCGAGAGGAACGCCGCAATGCACTGGCGCATGGCGAATTCGAATGCACTCCTCAATAGACACCAATACCAACACTGGGATGAGATGGGGGAGCTAGTAAAGCACCTCCCCGAAGAATACCGCCAGAGAGCCTCTCACCTGGTGGATGAAGGCAAGAACATCGCCAACTCCTGTATAAAGACGGCGTTGGATGGGGCAGAGACTTCAGCAAGACTCATGGCCATAGGGGTCACAGAGAGGAGGCATGCATGGCTAAGAATCTCGGGATTCAAACCGGAAGTGCAGAACAACATCCTTGGCACCCCCTTCAACGGAGAGACACTGTTCGGAGCAACGGTGGACGAAAAGCTCACCCAGCTCAAGAAGGAAAACGAGACAGCGAGGTCCATGGGGGCCCTACAGCTGAGGGGAATGAGACGAGGTAATCCCTCGAGGAGACCCTACGGTAGGGGTGCAAGCCAACAAGGGACATCGCACCAGGCGTTCCAACAAGGTCAGCAGGGCGAAGGACACGGACAAAGTCAGCAGAAGCAAAGCTGGCAATATCAACCTCGGGGCCAGTCCTTTCGCGGGAGAGGGAACGGACGTGGCCAAAGGAGGAGAGGGGGCGATCAGCCCTCCTCGAAGTGACTCAGCACGCAAGAAGACGCCTACCCTCGTAAGGCCCCCAAGGGTGAGGCGCAAAAAAGTGTCATCAGGGGGAAGAGAAGATTCAAGAGCCTACGAGCATACGTCACCAGTAGGCGGAAGGCTGAGGTTCTACCTTCAGGAGTGGCGGCGTATAACCACAGACAAGTGGATACGGAACATTGTGCAGTACGGATACTGCGTAGACTTGGAGAAAAGACCTCCAAACAGGAAGCCGAAGGGAAGACAGAGATCGGCCCAAGAACTGGCAATACTCAGAGAAGAAACGCGGAAACTCCTACAAAAGGGAGCCATAGAGACAGTGCCGTTCAGGGAACGCAACAGAGGGGTCTACTCAAACTACTTCGTGGTTCCGAAGGTAGACGGAGACCTCAGACCCATACTGGACCTCCGTTACCTAAACAAGTTCATCAGAACGCAAAGGTTCAAAATGACTTCGCTGCAGGAGGTACTGCCACAGATAAGAGAAGGGGACTTCATGGTCACCGTGGACCTCAAGGATGCCTACCTCCACATCCCAATAAACAGAAGGCACAAGGGCCTTCTAAGATTCAACATCGAACAGGAACACTACCAGTTCACAACCCTGGCCTTCGGATTAAAATCAGCACCAAGGGTCTTTACAAAATGCCTGTCGGCGGTAGCGGCACACCTACGAAAGCAGGGAATACACGTATACCCCTACTTGGACGACTGGCTGGTCAAGGCAAACTCACGCGAGAAGTGCGAGAGGCACGCAAAACGCGTAACAGACACCCTCACAAATCTGGGATTTTCCATCCACTGGGGAAAATCATCGCTGGAACCGGAACAGGTAAAGATTTTCCTGGGGGCAAAGATCAACTCCCTCAACAGTACAGTAGTGCCCAGCGACAGGAGGACAGATGCTCTACTGAAGGAGACGCAGCTCTACCAGAAGGGGCGAGTTCTGACAGTGAGGGCGGTGAGCAAGATGATGGGGATGATGGCGTCCTGTATCCAGCTGGTGCCGAATGTACGCCTGCACATGAGACCATTCCAGGAATGGCTGCAACAGCAATGGTCACAAGCAAACGGAAGTTGGGAGGATCTAGTGGTTGTTACGCACGCAGTGCAGGAGGAGATAACTTGGTGGAACAGAGACAACATAACAACAGGGAGAAGCCTGACACCACCAATCCCAACAGTGACCATTACAACGGACGCATCGCAGAAAGGATGGGGAGCGCACATGGACAACCTCAGAGTGAGGGGTCTATGGGCTCCAGCAGACGCGGTCCGCCACATCAACTACCTCGAGTTGAAAACGATACTGTTAGCCCTGAAGGCATTCCAGAGACACCTGTTCGGCCAGAGGGTGTTGGTACAGACAGACAACACCACGGCGATGTTCTACATCAACAAACAAGGGGGGACACAGTCGTTTCCCCTCTCATCCCTAGATTTGGAGATGGGCCATACCTCTCAAGATAGATCTACTGGCAATTCACCTACCAGGGAAGGACAATGTGGAGGCAGACTGGCTGAGCAGACAGACCTCGGCATCGCACGAGTGGGAGCTCAATGGCCAGGAAACGGAGAAAATCTTCCAGAGATGGGGGACTCCCACAATAGACCTATTTGCAACACGCCACAATGCAAAATGCCAAAGCTTCGCGTCCAGGCAACCAGATCAGCAATCCAAGGGAAATGCCCTATGGATAAGCTGGTGGAGGACATTTGCCTACGCCTTTCCACCGATACCCCTGTTGCACAGAGTGCTCGACAAGTGCAGAACCAGCAACATGACTCTGATCCTGGTGGCTCCACAGTGGGCGAGGCAGACATGGTTCTCACAGATTCAAGAAATGGCGCAAGGCAATCCGTACAGGTTCGAGAGGAGAAAAGACCTGCTCTCAATGCAAAACGGGGAGGTCCTGCACCCAGAGCCAGAGACACTCAACCTAGCAGCATGGCTCCTGAAGACCTAGAGTTCGCACACCTAAGGTTACCTCAGAGCACTATGCGAGTGCTACGGGAGGCAAGGAAACCTACTACAAGAAAGTGCTACAGCGCAAAGTGGAAGAGATTCACGGTGTGGTGCAGGAAAAAGGGCCTGCAAAACAGAATGACAAGAGACTCAACTGTGCTGAGGTACCTCACACACCTTCTAAAGAGTAACCTCTGCTCGAGCTCCCTAAGGGTACACCTAGCAGCGATCGTTGCCTACACCAGAGGTGAGAAGGGTGGAAGCTTCTTCACCTCGCAGGTGGTGAAGAGATTCATGGAGGGAGCCAAAAGAATGGCACCCCCGAAAAGGTTGCCGCCGCCGGCATGGAATTTAAACGTGGTTCTGACGGAGCTCATGAAGGCGCCGTTTGAACCCATTCACAAGGCCACTCTACAAATGTTGACGATGAAAACTGCCTTTCTAGTGGCCATAACCTCACTACGCAGGGTGAGCGAGCTTCAAGCACTAACGCTACAGGAGCCCTACATCCAAATTCACAAAGACAGGGTAGTCCTGAGGACGGACCCACACTTCATGCCCAAGGTAGTGTCGGCGTTCCACATGAATCAGAGTATCCAGATACCGAGTTTCTTCCAAAACCCGACTACAAACGCAGAAAAGGCCCTGCACACCCTCGATGCCAGAAGAGCGGTGATGCACTACATTGAGAGAACCAAGGAACTCAGGAAGTCGAAGCAGCTGTTTGTGTCCTTTGCTACTAGCTTCATGGGTAGACCAGTGACCAAGGGCACCATCGCTAGGTGGATTGCCCTCACTATTCAATTCTGTCACAAACAGGCTGGACAGGAGCTAACGGAGGGGCCCCAAGCTCACTCCACAAGGAAGAAGGGGGCCACAGTTGCCTTCCTGGCAAACACGCCCATCCAAGACATTTGTCTCGCAGCAACTTGGGCATCTGTGCACACGTTCACAAAGCACTACTGCGTGGACATTCAAATGAATAAGGAAGCACAGGTCGGACAGAAGGTGCTACAACACATTTTCAACGACCAGCGATCATCTTCCACCCAGCCACCACAAAAATAGGAAAACCGCTACAAAGTCTATGCACAGCATAGTGAATCCAGAAAGATTCACGCTGCAAAACGAAAAGTTTCTTACCTGTCGGTGTAGTTTTGCAGCTTGAAGATCTTTCTGGATTCACTAGCGAACCCACCCACCTCCGCCAAGAAGATGAGGCTGGAGGAAGAGGGGGTGAAATGGATAGGATCAAAGAAGTGGAAACGTACAGAAATATGGACAAAAGGATTAATCAATCGCCTAGGGTTAAAAAAAAAAAAAAAAAAAAACAGGGAAAAAAGAACCCGAAGATGGCGCCCCAAAGGTGGGACTTCCGCAGGAAGCACGACGACGTCACGGGAGGTGCACCAAATGGTGGACGTCGACGCCCACCTGGGCTACAAAAAAACAAAAAAAAAACAAAGAAAAGACTACGAATCCGGACCCAACCACAAGATCGCGGAATAATGCACAGCATAGTGAATCCAGAAAGATCTTCAAGCTGCAAAACTACACCGACAGGTAAGAAACTTTTCGTTCTTGGGCTTCAGTGCACACGTTCACTAAGCACTATTGCGTGGACATACAGATGAACAAGGAAGCACAAGTAGGACAGAAGGTGCTTCAACATATATTCAACGGCCAACACTCATCTACCACCCAGCCGCCACAAAGATAACAAACCGCTACAAAGTCTATGCACAGCATAGTGAATCCAGAAAGATTCACGCTGCAAACGAATAGTTTCTTACCTGTCTGTGTAGTTTTGCAGCTTGAAGATCTTTCTGGATTCACTAGCGAACCCACCCACCACCGCCAGGAAGATGAGGCTGGAGGAAGAGGTGGAAGGACAAGGAAGAACAGAAGAATTAAAATACTAAAGGAAATTTGAAAAGGAAAATTAATAGACCGCCTAGGGTTAAAAAAAAAAAAAAAAGAAACTAGACTAAAAAAGAACCCGAAGATGGCGCCCCAAAGGTGGGACTTTCTCAGGAAGCACGACGACGTCACGAGAGGTGCACCAAATGGTGGGACGTCGACGCCCACCTGGGCTACAAAAAAAAGAAAGACTACGAATCCGGATCCAACCACCAGATCGCGGAATAATGCACAGCATAGTGAATCCAGAAAGATCTTCAAGCTGCAAAACTACACCGACAGGTAAAACTATTCGTTATTGAGTGTGTGAGACCATTTGCTGGCTGAGTGTGTGCAACAAATGCTTTACACTGTCCTCTGATACTGCCTTGCTGCTCGACCAAGCTACCACTTTAGAGAGTAAGGTTATATCTAACTTTAACCTCTGCCAAACCTCTGGGGACTGTGGACTCTGTGCACCCTGTACCTAGGAACAGTATATACAGAGCCACTTTCTCTCAGGTACTGCTTTGGTACTCGTAAGGTGAGAAATCTATAGGAAGATGAATCCTTCTGACGTAAAAGTTACTTTACTTCAGTAACAATGTTCTTGGTTGATACATAATCTTCCTGCAAATTCCTCACTGCTCAACCTTCTTCCCAAAAGAGTTAGTGCCATGATTAATAGGGGGGGCAGGTGTTTCCAGGCAGAAACCTGGAAGGAGTACACGTAAGGTGAGGAATCTATAGGTAGATGGGTAGAATCTATAGGTAGATGATATATCCATCTAAAGTATTGGTTCGAGGCATGTGGGCTGCTGAATTCATATCTGTGCATAGATCGCCGCCTAGTGTTGGGTCCGGATGTTTGCACGTTGTTGTCCTGAAAGAGTCTTCGAAGTATCCTGGGATAGGTGACTCCTCCCCTGGACTACAGTGCGCATGGGCATCCTCTCCATCCTCAGATTGTTTTTTTCCGCCATTGGGTTCGGATGTGCTATCTTGACTCAAGTTAGGAAAATCTTTTTTCAGGCCAAAAGGCCTTTAGTTAGCGTCGGTACTGTTCTCGATCGGTATCGATAGTATCTTTGTTAGTTTACTAACTTCCAGAACAAACTTTCGCATCTTACCCGACCGTCGATTCGACATCAACGATGGAATCGAGGACACCATTCAAGAGGTGTCCGGTATGCAATGCGAAATATCCCCACGTCGACGTCCATCCGGTGTGCAACAAATGCCTTTCACCGGATCACGACGAATCTACATGCATGGCCTGTGCCAGATTTCGATCCAAGAAGACTCTACGGAATCGACGAGCGGCGAGACTCGAGGCGCAGCAAGCGGCACCGGCCCCGGCCGACATCTTCAACGCCGAGACCGAAGATGTCGAAGAAGTGGAGAACCTACCCTCCAGTCCCGTTTCCGAACATGACTCCGGATCGGAAGACGTCGACGAAACACTCTTTCGCAGAGGTGAAGACGACACCGAGGTAGGAGACTACAATGAGGCCTTAGGGGCCGAAGAGAGTAGCTCCGGTGACGAGCAAGGCCTACCCGTTCAGACTGAAGAAAGCCCAGTGCAACAGTCTATGGCTCCGGTCGAGGGATCGCCTTCGGGCCAAACCCAAGACCTATCCCGCAGTTCTTCGGCCCCGCCCTCGGGCCCGGCCTCGGACATTCAGCGGCAGCAATTAATGCCCAAAACGGCTGGTTTCCCTTCTTCGAAACCGAAAGCTGTATTGGTTCAATTGAAACCGAAAGTGGCGCTGGTCGGATCGAGGCCCTCCACACCTTCGACGCCAGCAAAACACATCGGCACCGAGCGCACCAAACGAGACTTCGGTGCCGAACTCGAAGCGGCCGACGTCGGAGTCGACATAAGGAAGAAGGCCTTCGGTACCACCAAACCTGCTCGGCTCCCGGCACCGACGCGATCGACTCCGACCCCAAAGGTCAAACAGCCTGCTGCGTCTCACACCGCTTCCACGGCAACACCAAAGCCACACTCATCGAAGAAGTCGACGGCCATTCCCGCCCCTCGACTCGATGACCCACCGGCGCCGAAAAAATCCACGACCGCCTCGACAGAACCGGTTGGTGCAAAAGAATCGAGGGCGCTCCAGACGCGACCCATTGCTGCGCAAAGCACCAAAAAGAAAATGGTCCTCCAGGACACGTCGGGCTCCGAGCCAATTAAAGCTCCAGCAGCCTCTTCGGCACCAGCCAACATTACTTTTGGCCTGCCACCATCCACGGCCCCGAAACTGTTCCAAATCAGGACACGGGTCACCCACACCACGATCACGCCTACCGAACGCTCTGCGGAGACGTCTCCATCGCATCTCATCGACGCCGACACCGGCAGGATGATTATCCACAAAAGGAAAATAACTTCGGAGCCGGCTTTGGACTCCTTCAGGATTCCACTTAAAAGAAAGCTGCCTGTGGCTTCAGAACCAGTTCTTTACGAACCTTTCCACTCACCCTACCAGGATCCACAATCCTTCTCTCCCACACACTCCGACACGGATGCGTTGGAGGACTACATGGGTGACCAAGTCCCCTACCCCGGAGACATGGACCCTGACGGCCAACAGGACCCTGATCAAACTTGGGATGACCCTGTGGACCCAGGTGCACCTATGGATGCACAAGACCCGCAACTCTATGGAGCAAAAACATCTCCCACAGAGGACCCTGCAGCGTTCAACGCTCTAATTGAACGTGCTGCGGCCAATCATGGGGTGCAACTTCACTCGGACACCGTCGAGGACGACTTTCTTATGGATACTTTCGCATCCTCAGAAAGGAATATAAAAACTCTACCCATGTTGAAGGGTGTCCTCAAACCAGCAAAGGACATCTTCAAGGAACCCACCAGGGCAAGAGTGATAAACCCCAGGATCGACAAGAAATACAGATCAGCGCCTGGGGACCCTACTTACATCAGAGGCCAATTACCTCTGGATTCCATTGTCGTTGCGAATGCTCGCAAGAGGGCACAATCACAAACAACAGGTGACGCTCCTCCCCCGGACAAAGAGTCCAAGGTGTTAGAGACCTCTGGCAAACGAGTTGCCGCCCAGGCAGCCAACATATGGCGCATTGCCAATACTCAAGCGCTCCTCGCTCGCTACGATAGAGCGCACTACGACACATTAGAGCAACTACTCCAACATCTCCCTGACCAATACAGAGAAGGTGCAGAGATCCTCATCAGGGAGGGACAGCTCCTCACAAACGCATCCATCAAGTGTGTGCTGGATGCCGCAGACACAGCTGCCAGGGCCATAAACACTAGCGTCCTGCTGCGACGACATGCCTGGTTACGAATCTCCGGATTCAAACCTGAGGTGCAAAACATACTCAACCAGCCTGTCAACCCCGACTATTTATTCGGCCCGGAGGTTGACACCACCCTAGAGAAAATAAAAAAGGACACGGACACTGCAAAGTCCATGGGGGCTCTCCAGACTCAGTCCTTTCGGAGCGGCTCCTCTCGTCGCCCCGGAAATAGAGGAGCAGGTAGAGGACAGGGGTCACAGCAAACATACAAGGGCAATACACAAACCACCTACGATAAAAACACCCGGGGTGGATATCGTGGCTCCAGTACAAAGGGCAGAGGACGCGGCTACGGCAACACCAGGTCCTCCCCCAAGAACAAGCAGTGACGCCCTCTCCCTTCCCCCCGACCACATAACACCTGTCGGGGGAAGGCTACAAAGGTTCCTGTCCACGTGGAACTCCATCACCACGGACAGGTGGGTCAAAGATATTGTCAAATATGGTTACTGTCTAGAACTAACCTCCACTCCACCCACAATACCTCCAAAAAACCGTCCTATGTCCTCAGAGCACTTAACGCTCTTACAGCTAGAGGTGCAAAGTATGCTTCTAAAAGGCGCAATAGAGGTCGTACCCGTCCACGAGCAAGGTACGGGGGTGTACTCCCTGTACTTTTTAATACCGAAAAAGGACGGGTCACTCAGACCTATATTAGACCTGAGACCCCTAAACAGATACATTCTTTACGAGCATTTTCACATGCTCACTCTACAGCAAGTCCTCCCGCTGCTCAAGCAGGGAGACTTTCTGGCCACACTGGACCTCAAGGATGCGTATTTCCACATACCCATTCACCCCTCACACAAAAAATACCTCAGGTTCACTGTTCAAGGGCAGCACTACCAATTCAAAGTCCTTCCCTTCGGTGTGACAACGGCACCAAGGGTGTTTACAAAGTGCCTAGCTACTGTGGCCGCACATCTACGGAGGCAGCACATACACGTCTACCCTTACCTGGACGACTGGCTCGTTCAAGCGAAGTCAGCCCAGCAATGTGCCAGCCACATGTCCCGCACCATTCACCTCCTTCACAGTCTGGGGTTCTCACTAAATTACCCAAAATCCCATCTACAGCCCGCACACGTACAACAGTACCTAGGTGCGACTATAGACACTCTGGCGGCCACAGCTCAGCCAAATTTGGTGAGAATCAACAGCATGCAAATGCTGATTTCCAAGTTCAAACCACAACACTCCCTTCCCGCGCGAGTGTTCATGCAGTTGATAGGCATGATGGCCTCCTGCATCTTCATAGTCCCCCACGCGAGACTACATATGCGCCCGCTTCAGGAGTGCTTAGCACGTCAGTGGAATCAGGCTCAAGGACAGTTGAAAGACCTAGTGTTGGTGAGCGGTCGGGCATACAACTCTCTGCATTGGTGGAATCCACAAAACCTTTGCAAGGGCCGACCGTTCCAAGAGCCTGTCCCACAGATAATACTGACGGCGGACGCGTCTCTCCAGGCATGGGGAGCTCATGTACTCCATTACACAGTGCAGGGACTATGGACACAACAACAAAAGAAGATGCACATCAACCTTCTAGAGCTGATGGCAATCTTCCTCGCTATGAAAGCATTCAAAGTACACTTGTGCAACAAAGTCGTGTTGATCCGGACGGACATGACTGCCATGTACTACATACAGAAGCAGGGAGGAACACACTCTCCACAGTTGTCTCATCTGGCTCAGAGCATGTGGAAGTGGGCCATTCAAAGGAACATGTTCCTCATGGCAGAACACCTCCCCGGCAAGGACAACCAGATGGCGGATCTGCTCAGCAGACACAGCCACCAGATGCACGAGTGGGAGTTACACCCATCAGTACTCCAACCGTACTTCCAGCAGTGGGGTCATCCAGAGATAGACCTATTCGCGACAAGCAAACGCAAAATGCCAAAGCTTTGCCGCCAGGTTCCCACATCCGCAGTCGCAGGGCAATGCGATATGGATGAACTGGTCCAGCAGATTTGCGTACGCTTTTCCCCCAGCACCACTGATACCGCTGGTGGCACGCAAACTGCGTCAACACTCACTGACGCTCGTCCTGGTTGCTCCAACGTGGGCACGCCAGCCGTGGTACACCACCTTTCTCGAACTTTCCGTGGTGCCGCATCAAAGGCTGCGGGTCAAACCCGAGCATTTGACGCAGAACCATGGAGAGATTCAGCATCCAGATCCGCAACAGCTGAACCTGGCAATCTGGCTCCTGAAGTCCTAGAGTTTGGCTACCTAAACCTGCCACCTGACTGTATGGACATCATTAAGGAGGCCAGGAGACCCACTACCAGAGCTTGCTATGCAGCAAAATGGAAGAGGTTCGTCATTTATTGCAATAATAATGACATTAACCCGCTAGACGCATCCATCCAAAACATTATTTGTTACACCTATACCGATGCAATCTGGCGTACACCTCTATACGTGTCCATTTGACCGCGATATCAGCCTATCTACAAACCAGGCAGCACCTCTCTCTATTCAGAGTGCCTGCCATCAAAGCATTCTTGGAAGGACTCAAACGAGTCATTCCACCTAGCCACCCACCAGCCCCAATGTGGAACCTCAACTTGGTCCTCACACGCCTGATGGGTCCACCCTTTGAACCTCTACACTCATGCGAGATTCAATTCCTTACCTGGAAAGTAGCTTTCCTAGTAGCGATCACTTCTTTGAGAAGAGTTAGTGAACTCCAGGCACTAACCGTTCAAGAGCCATTTATACAGGTTCACGCCAACAGGGTCGTACTACGTACCAACCCCAAATTCATGCCAAAGGTGGTATCGCAGTTCCACATGAATCAAACCATTGAACTGCCCGTTTTCTTCCAAAACCCACAAACTGTCGCAGAAAGGGCACTCCATACACTAGATGTCAAAAGGGCCCTCATGTATTATATCGACAGGACCAAATCCTTTAGGAAAACACAACAACTTTTCGTTGCCTTTGCCCCACAACACAAAGGTAACGCTATCTCCAAAGCAGGAATAGCCAGATGGATCGTTAAATGTATTCAAATTTGCTATCAAAAGGCTAAACGCACTTTAACGATTCCCCCACGAGCCCACTCAACACGTAAGTTAGGGGCCTCAATGGCTTTCCTAGGAAACATTCCTTTGCATGACATATGTAGAGCAGCCACCTGGTCCACTACACATACATTTACCAAACACTATTGTGTAGATGTGCAATCAAAACAGCAGGCAGCTGTAGGACAGGCTGTTCTCAAAACTCTTTTTCAGACCGCTGCAGCTGGCACTGGTAGCCGCCGCTAATAAGAGGGCACTGCTATATATTCTATGCACAGATATGAATTCAGCAGCCCACATGCCTCGAACTGAATATGCTACTTACCAGTATGCATCTGTTCTTGGCATGTAGGGCTGCTGACATTCATATCGCCCTCCCTCCTCCCCGGCGCCTGTAGCAGCTGCAGCTCTCAGAATTACTGTAAGCATGGTCATCACTTTCTATATCTACTCCATCACTGCCACAATGGCGAAAAACAATCTGAGGATGGAGAGGATGCCCATGCGCACTGTAGTCCAGGGGAGGAGTCACCTATCCCAGGATACTTCGAAGACTCTTCCAGGACAACAACGTGCAAACATCCGGACCCAACACTAGGCGGCGATCTATGCACAGATATGAATGTCAGCAGCCCTACATGCCAAGAACAGATGCATACTGGTAAGTAGCATATTCAATACCAAGGGAATGTACATTTTCATGATGGCTGTTATAGAGCCACATATTGTATACCTAGGCAGCCATCACTGTCGCTCCTCCTTCCTTTTCTCCCCTCCTGTATGCATCTTGCTGAAAGTATCAGTAGAACAGGTAAACAAATGAGGACTGTGATCCTCTTTGCTGTACTTTTAGTCACCTACCAAAAAAATAGCAACCTCAGATCAATTCTGGATCTTGAGTTCCAGATGAAAGGACCATTTCCAGATCAGCAGTTGTTTGCAAGTCCAGGTCAACTCCAAGTCCAGTCCAAGTCCATTCCTTTGAGATGGTGTGGCATGGCATAAAGAGAGCTTTTGAAAGAATTACTGAATCAGTGTGCTGTTTGGTTTACACACCCTCAAGGCTACTAAATGTTGATTGATGTTTTTGTTTTAGGATGATGAAAAAGGGAAGTTTGTGTTTTTCACTTGAGGTGAGATTAGTCCACTGCTAGGAATTTGTGAGGAATAGATGAAGGTCAGGTGTGTTATGTGCCAGGGTTCGTTTTATTATAAAGGGCGAATGTACCAGTGCTTTTAATATTGAAAAAGGAGTTCACCAAGGTTGCATACTTGCAGCCTTCCTATTCATTTTGTATATCAATAACCTAGGTGATACCCTTGCTAACTTGGGTCTGCCACAAATTAAACAGCGTCCAATACACGTCCTGCTTTATGCGGACACCGCTGTACTTTTGCCACGTACTCCACTTGCCCCACAGATAACTTTGTGCATTTTATGAAGGTAGGCAAAAGCAGGGGGGCGTGGCCAAGCGCCGACTATGGCGGACGCGCCTTGCTAACGCTCTGCATTCAATCCCCTGTTTATCCTGAGCTTCCCCTTCAAGCGACGGTGTTCCCGACCTGTACGCCTAACATGCCTCGGAGAGGTGGCTGCATCGATAGAGGGGTTTCCCTGGCCTCGGCGCCGTCCTGCGGAGGCTCCGGGCAGTGCGGCCTGTGGAGCGGTGGATGCCCGACTCTACCCGGGTGTGCGCGGAGATTCCGACACCTTTGCTGCTCCTGTGACTCGCGGTGGGGTTGAGGGCCTGCCATACGCTGCTGTCCCCTGCCTCGTCGAAGCTCCGGATAAGTACAGGACATCTGCGAGCGGTGGCTGGCACGGAGACCACCTGGGCATTCTGTTGATGCTGCCTGCCACGAGGACCCGAGTCATTGCCGCAGCGGACGATCCTGCTGTCTGCTTGGCGGCAGTTGGAGGTATCTCACCCTGTCAGGTAGGCCTGTGGGCTGCGGCCGCGGTGTCCGCCAGAGGGCGGGGGGGGCCACGGGTGTCGGTCGGGCCCGTCTGGGCGTGCTGCGGAGGTCGCCACGCGGCTGTTGCGGCGGATGGTCGCGAGAGTCGTTCGAATCTGGGGCACCCGCCGGAGCGTGGTTCTGAGGGCACAGTGGGCCGTGGGTTGCGCCTGTTCTGTCTGGCCTGAGGTGGGTGACCGTGGGGGTTGGTCGGGCCTAGGGTCCCCACCGGGGTGTAACGCTGTGGTTGCTGTGTGCCCTTACGCTACACCTGATCTTTCTGGCTGGTGGTGGGTGGCCACGAGGGTCGGACGGGCCTAGGGCCACCGCCAGGGAGCGGAGCTGAGACCGCTGTATGCCTTTGTGCTGCACCTGAGCTGTCTAGCCAGCGGTGGGTGGCCACGAGGGTCGATCGGGCCTGGGGACCCCCGCCTGGCCATGCAGGGCTGACGCCCTAACCTCGCTTCCTATGCGGAACGTGCAGAAAATAGTTCTAGGCCGCCTACGCACCACCACTCACGGCGACCTACCCCCTGAGGGTCAAACTTGGCTGACATCCACAGCTCCTGGATCCATGACTGGGGCGAGTCCGCCTGACCTTGCAGCCAAGCTGGACACTGTCTTGGCGGCAGTTGAATGGATCAGTAATGCCCTGGACCAGACCCGCGCCTCTCTGGAGGGCCGGATGGACGCAATCACCTCGGACTTTACGCTCCTCCGGGCCGACCAACATAAACTCTCAGACTGGGTCCGTGAAACTGAGACTGCAATTATGGACCTTCAGCCCAGATCTCTGAATCACGCCTCCAAGACCTGTTAGACTGGGTTTGCACCCTGGAGAAGGCGGACGACACGGAGGGCCGCTCACGCCGTAACAATGACCGTGTTGTCAAACTTCCCGAGGGATCTGTAGGGCGGGATTATACAGTGATGTGAGGAGATCCTTTATTGCCCTATATTGAAATCTTTCAATTTCAAGCAGTGCAGACCGGCATTTTTAGATCTGCAATTGCTACCTAACCTGTTTACATATGTGGTTTTAGCAAGGTTTCTTAGGGCTGTATTATCTAGAAGAAAGAGGTCTTGCATTATTTTAAATTGGGACTGTTATTAGAAAGAGTTGTTTGGCTATTTATTGAAATGTGTTGGAATGTATCATATCACAATATATGCTTTTTATGAATTTCTGTACTTTTCTGATCTTATCTAAGGTCGAATAAAGTGAATTGAATTGAACAGATGTGTTATGTAAAACCGCAAGATATTTAGATGATTTACTTAATTTTTTTCACATCCCAGGCACACCCACTGTTGTCATCCGGTGACCCCAGTACTCTCTAGGAACATTTGAGTTCAGTGTTAAGCTCTACTGCTTTTTCAGTCTGTAAGATGTCCGTAACCTCAAGGGTTAGAAATATGGTGTGAGAAAGTGGCTCTGTATATACTGTCTCCAAATAGGTGCAGGGTGTACAGAGTCCACAGTCCCCAGAGGTTTGGCAGAGGCTAAAGTTAGATATAACCTTACTCTCTAAAGTGGTAGCTTGGTCGAGCAGTAAGGCAGTATCAGAGGACCGTGTAAAGCATTTGTTGCACACACTCAGTCAGCAAATGGTCTCACACACTCAAGAACTGTACTCTAGGCCAATGGTTTATATATAAAAATTATATGCTTGTTTTATTTTAGAACCAACAATAGGTATTAAAATATACTTTCTCAGAATGAGATGCTTTATATAAATACTTTTGCAATATGCAATTGACTTTTGTAGAAAGTTGCAAGTGGTTGCAATAGGCAACACAATTTTAAACACAATAATGCATTGAGTTCAGTGGAAGTTTCAAGTTATTTGCCACAGATTACTTTTAGGATTACTTTTGGAATTCCAGGACTGGATCCTAGATTCAGTCCTGGGTCAGTACTTGGAATCAAGTGATGAAAGTTGACTTAATTACTGTGATGATTTTTAAACAATATTTAGCTATTTTAAAAGTTGACACTTAGAAAATATTTCATAGAAAACAGTCAATGATTCCCTATGGCAGAAAATGCAAGTTACAGATATAGTATGTTCTCGTTACTTTTGTAATCCAGTACTGGGTGCCCAGACTCAGTACTGGGACCTTTATCCAAAACAGGTAAGTAATTACGTTTTCAGATGTTATACGATTTTTAAACAATATTTAAAGATTGCTGAAATTGACACTTCGAAGAAATTTCACAGAAAAACAGTCAATGATTTCCTATGGGAGAAAATTGGGCTACTGGTAAGTACAGTTGTAAGTATTTTTCAGAGTCCGTGCTGGGCACCAAGATCCAGCACTGGGAGCTCACCTAAGAGCAGGTGAGTATTTTCGTTTTCGTTACTCGGCTGATTTTTGGTGAATATTTTACGTTTTGAAAAGTCAACACTTAGAAAAAATTTCAGGAAAAGCCAGTCTGTTACCCTATGGAGAAAATTGAGTTATCGGTTTAAAGGTAAGTACTCGACTGGCAGAGTTACGGTTCTGGGCATAGACTCAGGGGTCTCCCAGGGTCAGGTAGGTACAGTTGGTTCACCCTGTACAGTTGGTTCACCCTGAGCGGCACAAGGGCGGCCAGGTGCAGAGAGTTAGGCCCAATGTTACCCTATGAGAGGTAGGGGGGCCTTGGTTGGTGGCTGCTGACTAGCAGGCCACGCGGCTGTGGGAGCTGGGCTCCTGGTCACTTACTCAAGTGGGGAAGTAGATGGGTCTAGAGGTTACACTGCCAGGGCCACTCGGGTGGCTGGGTGCAGGGTGCTTTTGAGCCTTCGGGCGCTCAATTGATTTCAATAGGAAATCTCCGGTTTAGAAAAAGACTGCAAGCTCGGGGGCGAAGATTCTTCAGGTGCCACCACCACTTCGAGAGGTAAGTTGGGTAGTTGGAGGATAGGTAGGTACCCCGGGATTGGGCACAGGGGGCCGCGGGGCGCTGGGTGCAGGGGTGCCTTTTGGTGTCGGGAAATCTTACCCTCTGTTGATCGCGGTTGGGGGGGCACCTGGTTCTGAGGCTGCAGGCTTCTTGAGTGTCAAGGGATGTCCTTGGGTGCCGGACTCGGGGTCATAGTCGCCGTGGGGTCGTCCTTGTGGTCTTTGTCCACTCCAGCACAGGCCAGGCTTGGCGGGTGCAGAGTGTGAAGGGTTCGCGGTTCCGGGCTGCTGCCAGGGATTAGAAATAGATTTTGAGTAGAGCCTCTACTCATGGAAGTCCCAGGGGTTGAGAGTCAAAAGGTAGCCAGGTCCTCCGGGTTTTAGGAGGTTGCTGGCCACAAGAGATGCCGGGTTGGAGCAGCAGCAGGTTCGAGGGTTGACAGGCCGGTAGGGCTGGGGCCAAAGCATTTTGTGTCTTCCTCTTCTTGGCAGCTGCAGGGCAGGTCGTCTTTCTTCTAGCTCTTCTTCAGATTTCAGAATCTGGGGAAGGAAGGTTCAGGGTGCCCCTAAATACTAGATTTAGGGGCGTTGCAGGTAGGTGAAGTGCAGGGAGCAATGGGTCCCTGTCCTTGGGTGGGTACACCCCCTATCCTGCCTCTCTCCTGTGGGAGGGGGGCAGTAGCCTAGTCCTGATTGGGCAGGGCCTCCCATCTTCAAGATGGCGAGAGCCCGGAGATGTGCTTCACCTCTCCT
This sequence comes from Triturus cristatus, assembly GCF_964204655.1. Lineage (NCBI taxonomy): Eukaryota > Metazoa > Chordata > Amphibia > Caudata > Salamandridae > Triturus > Triturus cristatus. Next base: position 64,305,567 of record NC_140588.1, read on the forward strand.
CCCCCACCTGAGGAGTGGGCTTGGCAGGCTGGCACATCCCCTGTACTTATTTGGGGTTTCCGGCCAAGCTTCCCGCCAGAGTGGGGGGTTGCAGTGGCCTGGGGAAGCTCACAGAGGCGGCATGCCTTTGAAGCTTCCCCCTGCTCATCCTGGGGGAGGAGATTTAGCACCTCACCCAGGATTTGCGTTGTTGCAGACCCAGGAGAGCAGGGGCTATCCTACCCAGGGGTCCAGCAACGTGTCTGCTGTGTGGCAGCCTAGGCAGCATCAGAACAGATGTGGATTGTAGGTTAGGTTTCAGGGGGCATCTCTAAGATGCCCTCTGGGGTGCTTGGTACATTATAAACCACACTGGCATCAGTGTGGGTTTAATGTGCTGAGAAGTTTGATACCAAACTTCTCAGTCTTCAGTGTTGCCATTATGGTGCTGTGGAGTTTGTGTTTGATGAGCTCCCAGCACCATATATGCTTAAATGGCAGCACTGCACTTACAGTGCCCAGGAATGGACCTGGGTACTGTAGGGGCACAGGGCTCCTGCGCCCACACCTATTGGCATAGGTCATCCAGCTAGAGGGGTGGCTGATGTATGCCATGGCAGTGTAGGTTGTGAGCATGGCACACAGGGAAGTGTGCCATGTCGACTTTGTTTTTATCTTGTACCCAGACACTCAGCCTGCAAGGGCAGTGTGTGAGTGTTAGGGTACAGGGCCTCTAAGGGTGGCACAATGAGTGCTGCAGCCTTTAGAGGCCTTCCCTGGTCACAAGACCCTGGGTACCTAGGGTACCATTTACCAGGGGCTGACATGTGGCCAGGGTTTGCCAATTGGGAGTTTGTGTTTTTAGGGAAGGAACATAGGCCCTTGGCACCTGATTGGCAGGAGTCCATGGAGCCCGGCGCACATGCACTGTAGTTGGTGGCCCGAAAACACTAGTTTGCACTTCCAAAACCCGTTTTCTATAGCTCTCGCCAGAGCAGCGCTAAAGCGCTGGCTCAGGCAAGACCTAAAAACCTCTAAACCAAATTGGCAAACCCTGGCCACATGTCAGCCACTGGTAAGTGGTACCCAGGGCCTTGTGACCAGGGAAGGCCTCTAAGGGCTCATTGTGCCACCCTTAGAGGCCCTGTACCCTAACACACACACTCTACCCTGGCAGACTGAGTGTCTGGGTACAAGACAAAACAGACGACATGGCACACATCCTTTTGTGCCATGCCCACATCCTTGTATGCCATGCCCACAACCTACACTGCCCTGACATACATCAGCCACCCCTCTAGCTGGGTGCCCTATGCCAGTGGTGTGAGCACAGAGGCAGGAGCCCTGTGCCCCTACAGTACCCAGGTCCATTCCTGGGCCCTGTAAGTGCAGTGCTGCCATTTAGGAGTACATGATGCTGGGAGCTTGTCAAACACGAACTCCACAGCACCATAATTGCAGCACTGAAGACTGAAGTTTGGTATCAAACTGCTCAGCACATTAAATCCACACTGATGCAAGTGTGGGATTTAATGTACCAAGCACCACAGAGGGCATCTTAGAGAGGCCCCCTATAACCTAACCTACAATCCATGTCTGTTCTAAGGCTGCCTAGGCTGCCACACAGCAGACATGTTGCTGGAACCCCTGTGTAGGAGAGCCCCTGCTCTCCTGGGTCTGCAACAATACACATCCTGGGCGAGGTGCTAAATCTCCTCCCCCAGAATGGGCAGAGGGAAGCTTCAAAGTTATGCCGCCTCTGTGAGCTTCCCCAGGCCACGGCAACCCCCCATTCTGGCGGGAAGCTTGGCCGGAAACCCCAAATAAGGACAGGGGATGTGCCAGCCTGCCAACCCCACCCCTCAGGTGGGGGAGGCGAGGTGAAGCACATCCCCGGGCTCTCGCCATCTTGAAGATGGGGATCCCTGCCCAATCAGGATTAGGCTACTGCCCCCCTCCCACATGAGAGAGGCAGGATAGAGGGTGTACTCACCCCAGGACAGGGACCCATTGGTCCCTGCCCTTCACCTACCTGTGACGCCCCTAAATCTAGTATTTAGGGGCACCCTGAACCTTCCTTCCCCAGATTCCAGATTCCGAAATCCGAAGAAGAGCTAGAAGAAAGAAGACCTGCCCTGCAGCTGCTAAGAAGAGGAAGACATCAACTGCTTTGGCCCCAGCCCTACCGGCCTGTCTACCCTCGAACCTGCTCCTGCTCCAACCCGGCATCTCTTGTGGCCAGCAACCTCACAAACCCCGGAGGACCGGCTACCTTTTGACTCTAAACCCCTGGGACTCCCATGAGTAGAGGCTCTACTCAAAATCTACTTCTAATCCCTGGCAGCAGCCCAGAACTGCGAACCCAGCACATTCTGAACCAGCCAAGCTGGCTTCTGCTGGAGTGAACAAAGACCACGAGGACGACCCCACGGCGACTTTGACCCCGAGTCCGGCACCCAAGGACCTCCCTCGACACTCCTGAAGAAGCCTGCAGCCTCAGAACCAGGTGCCCCCCCAACCCCGATCAACAGAGGGTAAGATTTCACGGCACCAAAAGGCACGCCGGCGCCCCGCAGCCCCCTGTGCCCAATCCCGGGATACCTACCTATCCTCCAACTAGCCAACTTACCTCTCGAAGTGGTGGTGGCACCTGAAGAATCTTAGTCCCCGAGCTTGCAGTCTTTTTCTAAACCGGAGATTTTCCATTGAAATCAATTGAGCGCCCGAAGGCTGAAAAGCACCCTGCACCCAGCCGCTCAAGGGGCCCTGGCAGTGCAATCTCTACACCTATCTACTTCCCCACTTGCCCTGAGTAAGTGACCAGGAGCCCAGCTCCCACAGCCACGTGGCCTGCTAGTCAGCAGCCACCAACCAAGGCCCCCCCTACCTCTCATAGGTTAACATTGGGCCTAACACTCTCTGCACCCGGCCGCCCTTGTGCCGCTGAGGGCGAACCAACTGTACCTACCTGACCCTGGGAGACCCCTGAGTCTATGCCCAGAACCTTAACTCTGCCAGTCGAGTACTTACCTTTAAACCGATAACTCAATTTTCTTCATAGGGTAACATTGACTGGCTTTTTCCTGAAATTTCTTCTGTGGACTTTTCAAATCTTAAAATATTCACCAAAAATCAGCGAGTAACAAACGGAAATACTCACCTGCTATTAGGTGAGCTCCCAGTGCTGGATCTTGGTGCCCAGCACTGACTCTGAAAAATACTCACAACTGTACTTACCAGTAACCCAATTTTCTCCCATAGGAAACCATTGACTGTTTTTCCGTGAAATTTCTTGTAAGTGTCCATTTCTGCAAACTTTAAATATTCTTTAAAAATCGTATAACTTCTGAAAATGTAATTGCTTACCTGATCTGAAAGAAACGCGTTAGTTAGATTCCTCACCTTAGAATATCCCCAGCCGTCAGGCTGGATCTGGAAAGGTTTTTCGTCAGCAATACCCCTTGCGCGTCGCTAGGCCTCTGCGGCTCCGCGTCAGTCGTCGGTGTCGTGCGCCGGAATGTCGTCGTCTGAGTACTTAGACGCTGCCCTCACGCACTGACGTCAGTTCTTCTTTTTTCCGCGCCAGACAGCGCCGATCCTGGAACAGCTTACCCCTTAGTCCTTTTTTAAAAAGCTTTTTGACTCTTTTTGGTCTACTGTCGACTCGACTCTGGTGCTGGTAGGATGCCTGGGTTTAAAGCCTGTGTCTCCTGTCATCGACTGATGTCGGTGATGGATCGCCGGTGCCTTTACTGTTTGTGGCCCGACCACGATGCGGAATCGTGAACCGACTGTCTGGCCTTGTCCTCGAAGGCTAGGCGGGAGCGGTCCCGTAATCTTCTCGAGCTTCGACACTCTGCTCCGTGCCGTTCAAGGTCCTGGTCCAGGAGGAGGTCGAAAGACCGGTTGCAGAGCCGCAGCCACCATCACCGCTCGAAGTCTTCGGGTAAGTCGAAGCACTCAAAGAAGTCCAAGAGGCGACACCGCTCTTCGGACTCCCCTCGCCGATCGCGCGACTTGGTCGAGGGTCAGGGTGGTCCCACCCCTGCGGCTCCGTCTGACCCATAGGAGCCGCGTCCGTCCCCATACCCGCCGGTCCCTGGGACTGCCGCGACTCTGGCGGAGATCAGTGCCTTCCTCTCGGCCATGAGGGGCCTGAATCCGCCGTCGACGCCTGGGCGACCTCGCGAGCCGGCGCCTCCGGCCCCGGTGCCGTCGACGACTTCGGTCCCATCGCCGTAGGTCCCCGCGGGATCCAGACCTGGATCTCTTCTGGCACCGGTCGACCTCACGACGCCTCCTCCGCCGGTGCCGACACCGGTTCCACCTCAGGTGCCGTCTCCGGACGACCCCGTTCCTCGGTTCAGCCGCATCTGACGCCGATGGATGAACATTTCATCTACCACCCGGCTCGGATTATTCCCCCTGTTTATCGGTAGTCGGATGACTGGGGCGACTGGGAGGGGTCTGAGGACCCTATGGGCAGGCAGGCCCATTTAGCACAGGACTGGGCGGACGAACTGGGGGATGCCAGTGGTCTGGACACCTCCCCGGACACTGGTTTCATCTCTCCTCCGACTGTGGCCTCTGAGGAAGGTGCAGCTTTTTCAGTGGTGCTGTGCAAGGCGGCCGAAGCCCTTGGGCTGGAGTTGCCTGCTGTGGCTGTGAGGACTAGCCTCCTCACTGAAGTGCTTCAACCGTCAGCAAGCTCCTCGGACCCTCTGCTGCAGTAAAATGAGGCACTGGTGGACGTTCTGCAGGGCACCTGGTCCAAGCCCTCCACAGTACCTCCTGTGGATCGGAACGTGGCCCGGCGCCACCGCCCCGCTGCGGGCAACCCCAGTTTTGCAGCGTGAATCTTTCTGGATTCACTATGCTGTGCATTATTCCGCGATCTGGTGGTTGGGTCCGGATTCGTAGTCCTTTTTTTTTTGTTTTTTTTTGTTTTTTTTTTTGTTTTTTGTAGCCCAGGTGGGTGTCGACGTCCCACCATTTGGTGTACCTCTCGTGAAGTCGTCGTGCTTCCTGCGGAAGTCCCACCTTGGTGCGCCATCTTCAGATTCTTTTTTCCGCTGTTGGGTCTGGATCGTCACCGAGAAGCTCCAGAGTTTTTAACGACTGAAGAAGGAAAATACATGAGTTTCATCGAAGGAGAACTTACAGAAGACTACGGAGAATAACATACAACCGGGACGACGAAGGAGGAGATCCTCAATCTTCGACGGCCATAGGGAAATGCGCACTCAGAGACCCTGAGCGCAATGGACAAGACACCCTTTAAATTCTGCGGTAACTGCCACCACAAATACGCGCAGAAGGACCAACATCCAGTCTGCAACCTCTGCCTGCCGATCGACCACGAGAGCAAGGACTGCAACGCCTGTTCCGCCTTCACGCCGAAGACACTCCGGGTGAGAGAAAGGCAGAGGAGAGCCAATTTCCACATGGAAGGCAAGGGTAAGGCCCCGTCGCTGTACGATCTGGGCCTCTCCACCGACGATGAAGACATCGCCGAGGGACCTGATGTCTTCACGGTCGCAGAGACCGATAAGAAAACGCCTGACAAGGTAGGAGACGCGTCAAGTACAAAACCCCCGAAAGGGCCCCGAAAATCTGAAAGTGAGTCAAAGTCCTTGAAAGGAACACCGGCGCCGAAAATTTCGACGACCGCGAGTGGATCAAAGGACGAAAGGCCCAGCGGATCCTTCGAGAAGGACTCCCAGGTGCCGAAGGCCGCCGAGTAACAGAGTTCGTCGAAGCAGGCCCACGAGGGGGGGCGTTCGGCGACAAAGGACAAGGCCGCGTCGACGCAAGCTCCGTCAAAGAGACCAGCACTCGACGCCGAGCATACCTCCGAAATGGAGAAGAAAAAGAGAAGGCTCGAGGCGGAGATGGAGAGCATCCTTCAGAGGAAGAGGGAGTTCGATGAGAAAATGAAAAGATTCAAAATCCCAACGAAACCATCGGATGTCGTCGAGATCGAAGAACAGGAAGAGCTCGACGCCGAAGAGCAGTCGAGAGATCCGGAAGAAGACCCCTACTATGAGGGAGAATATGAGGAAGAGGACCAGCAGTCGATCTACGGCTCGGCGGCGTCGACGACACATGAGCTGAAATGGCAGGACATCGACGCCGAAAATCCAGAAGAGCCCGTGGAGACCTATCCTTCGAGGCCTTCGCCGCCAGACGACATTGGGGCATACAACATGGTCGTCAAGAGTGCTGCTGCAGCTTTTGGCATGAAGTTGGACGAGGAGAAGCCTAAGGCAGATTTTCTACTCGAAACACTGCTCCCCATCCAGACTAGGAGCCAGTTCCTCCCCATGCTCCAAAGCGTAACGAACCAAGGGAAGGAGGCGTTCAAGGAGCCAGAATCTTGCAGATCCATCACTCCCAGAACAGAGAGGAAATACAAGCTCTCCTCACAGGACCCGCCTTATATCAAGGGATCAGTCACAGCTGACTCCATCATGGCGTCCACGGGCAGGAAAAGGGCCAATGTATCGGCAACCTCAGGGCCGCCTCCCGACAAGGAGAGCAAAAGGATGGACCTCACCGGGAGAAAGGTTGAGAGAAATGCGGCAATGCACTGGCGCATGACAAACTCCAATGCCCTACTAAACAGGCACCAGTACCAGGACGAGATGGGAGACCTGATCAAACATCTCCCAGAGCAATATCAGCAGAGAGCTCCCATCTGGTGGAGGAAGGGAAGAATATTGCAAACTCAAGCATTAAGACAGCATTGGATGGGGCAGAGACGGCGAGCAGGCTGATGGCTATAGGAATCACTGAAAGGAGACAGGCATGGCTCAATTTCAGGATTTAAGCAGGAGGTCCAGAACAAAATACTGAACACACCTTTCAACGGTGAGACACTGTTCGGTGCTCCGGTGGACGAAAAACTCACCCAACTGTAGAAAGAAAATGAGACGGCAAGGTCCATGGGGGCCCTGCAATTCAGAGGGATGAGAAGAGGCAGCCCAGCTCGGAGACGCTACGGAAGGGGAGGGAACCAACCGGGTACGTCACACCAGACATACCAACAAGGGCAGCAGGGTGATAGTCACGGCCATCAGGGACAGCAGAAGCAAAACTGGCAGTACCAGCCTCGAGGCCAGTCCTTTCGCGGTAGGGGAAACGGACGTGGCCAGAGAAGAAAAGGGGGAGACCAGCCCTCATCCAAGTGACTTAGCACGGAAGAAAAGGCCCACCCTCAGTGTACCCCCGAGGGGTGAAGCACAAAGTAAACACAGTAGGGGGGGGTACACAAAACAAACGCCTACGAGCATGCAACACCAGTAGGCGGAAGACTGAGACTTTACCTTCACGAATGGCAGAAAATAACATCAGACAAATGGATACTCAACGTCCTACAGTACGGATACTGCATTGAGTTGGAGAAAACGCCTCCAAACAAGAAACCAAAGAGAAGACAACGCTCTGGTCAAGAGCTTGCCCAACTCAGAGAAGAGACGCTACAACTACTCCAAAAGCAGGCCATAGAACCAGTGCCTTGCAGAGAAAGGAACAAGGGAGTGTACTCAAACTACTTCCTGATCCCAAAGGTGGACAAAACACTAAGACCCATCCTGGACCTACGATTCCTAAACAAATTCATAATGACGCAAAAATTCAAAATGACATCGCTACAAGAAGTGCTACCTCAAATACAAGACGGAGACTTCATGTCCACCGTGGATCTCAAAGATGCCTAACTGCACATCCCAATGAACAGACGCCACAAGAACCTGTTAAGGTTCAACATCAACCAGGATCATTACCAATTCACAACCCTGGCATTCGGTCTAAAGTCCGCCCCAAGGGTATTCACAAAATGCCTCGCAGCAGTAGCAGCGTACCTACGGAGGGAAGGGATTCATGTGTACCCTTACCTAGACGACTGGCTAATCAGAGCAAGTACTCGCGACTGTGAGAAAGTGGCTCTGTATATACTGTTCCCTAATAGGTACAGGGTGTACAGAGTCCACAGTCCCCCAGAGGCTGATAGAGGTCAAAGTTAGGTATGACCTTACTCTCAAAAGTGGTAGCTTGGTCGAGCAGTAAGGCAGTACCAGAGGACAGTGTAAAGCATTTATTGTACACTCAGTCAGCAAATGGTTTCACACACTCAATAACTGAACTCTAGGCCAATGATTTGTATATATAAAATATATGCTTGTTTTATTTTTAGAACCACAAGGGGGTAAAAATATACTTTCTCAGAATGAGAGGTTGAAGATAAATACTTTTGTTTCAAGCAATAAATTTGTAAAACAGTCACAGTTGGTTGCAATAAACAATCCTATTTCCTAAACATAACAATGCATTGAGCTCAATGGTAAATTCAGGTTATTTGTAATAAATGACTTTTCAGATTACTTTTGGAATTCCAGGTCTGGATCCTAGAACCAGCCTGGGGTCAGTATTCAGAATCAAGTGATGAAAGTCGACTTAATAACTGTAATGATTTTTAGATAATATTTAGCTATTTCAAAAGTTAGCACTTAGAAAATATTTCACAGAAAACATTCAATGGATCTCTATGGCAAGAAATTCAAATTGCAGGTAGAGTACTTTATCGTTACTTTAGTAATCCAGGACTGGGTGCCTAGACCCAGGACTGGGGTCCTTATCAAAAGCAGGTAAGTAATTTCGTTTGCAGAAATGGTACGATTTTAAAAGAATATTTCAAATTTGCAAAAGTAGACACTTAGAAGAAATTTCACAGAAAAGCAGACAATGGTTTCCTATGGGAGAAAAATGAGTTAGAAGTAAGTATAGTTGTGAACACTTTTCAGAGTCAGGGCTGGGCACCAAGATCCAGCACTGGGAGCTCACCTAGGAGCAGGTGAGTAAATTCGTTTTTGTCACTTGGCTGATTTTTGGTGAATTTTTGCAGTTTTGAAAAGTTCACACTTAGAAGATTTTTGAAGAAAAAGCCAGTCAATGTTACCCTATGAGGAAAATGAAGTTAGCGGTTTAAGGGTAAGTACTCGACTGGTAGTGTTGAAATTCCGGGCATGGACTCAGGGGTCCCCCAGTGTCAGGTAGGTACAGTTGGTTCACCCTCAGCGGTTTCAGGACGGCCGGGTGCAGAGAGAGTTGGGCCCAATGTTATCCTATGAGGGATAGGGGGGCCTCGGTTGGTGGCTGCTGTCTGGCAAGCCACGCGGCTGTGGGAGCTGAGCTCCTGGTCACTTACTCAGGGCAAGTGGGGAAGTAGGTTAGAGTAGAGAGGGTACTGCCAGGGCCACTCGGGCGGCTGGGTGCAGGGTGCTTTTGAGCCTTAGGGCGCTCAATGGAAATCAATGGGAATGTTCCGGTTTGGAAAGAGGCTGCAGGCTCGGGGACGAGGATGTTTCAGGTGCCACCACCACTTCGAGAGGTAAGTTGGGTAGTTGTAGGTTAGGTGGGTACCCCGGGATTGGGCACAGGGGGTCGCAGGGCGCCGGGTGCAGGGGTGCCTTTTGACGTCGGGAATCTTACCCTCTGGTTGATCGCGGCTGGGGTGGCACTTGGTTCTGAGGCTGCAGGCTTCTTCCGGGATGTCGAGGGGGGTCCTTGGGTGCCGGACTCTGGGTCACAGTCGCCGTGGGGTCGTCCTCGGGGTCTTTGTCCACTCCGGCACTGGCCAGGCTTGGCTGGTGCAGAGTGTGTTGGGTCCGCGGTCCCGGGCTGGTGCCAGGGATAGCAAGTAGGTTTCTTGAGTAGAGCCTCTACTCGTGGGAGTCCCAGGGGCTTAGAGCTAAAGGGTAGCCAGGTCCTCCGGGGTTGGTGAGGTTGCTGGCCACGTGGGATGCCGCGCTGGTGCAGGTTCGAGAGTCGACAGGCCGGTAGGGCTGGGGCCAAAGCAGTTGGTGTCTTCTTCTCTTTTTAGCAGCTGCAGGGCAGGTCTTTGTTCTTCTTGCTCTTCTTGTCGTTCTTCTATCTGGAATCTGAGGAAGGAAGGTTCAGGGGGCCCCTAAATACTAGATTTAGGGGCGTTACAGGTAGGTGAAGGCCAGGGACCAATGGGTCCTTGTCCTGGGGTGGGTACACCCCCTATCCTGCCTCTCTCCTGTGGGAGGGGGGCAGTAGCCTAATCCTGATAGGGTAGGGCCTCCCATCTTCAAGATGGCGAGAGCCCGGAGATGTGCTTCACCTCGCCTCCCCCACCTGAGGGGTGGGGTGGGCAGGCTGGCACATCCCCTGTCCTTGTATGGGGTTTCCGGCCAAGCTTCCCGCCAGAGTGGGGGGTTGCAGTGGCCTGGGGAAACTCCAACTGGCGGCATGCCTTTGAAGCTTCCCTTTGCTCATCCTGGGGGAGGAGATTTCTCACCTCACCCAGGATGTGCATTGTTGCAGGCCCGGGAGAGCAGGGGCTCTCCCACCCAGGGGTCCAGCAACGTGTCTGCTGTGTGGCAGCCTGGGCAGCCTCAGAGCAGACGTGGATTGCAAGTTAGCTGTAAGGGGGCATCTTCTAAGATGCCCTCTGGGGTGCTTAGTACATTAAATCCTACACTGGCATCAGTGTGGGTTCAATGTGCTGAGAAGTTTGATACCAAACTTCCCAGGCTTCAGTGTTGCCAATATGGTGCTGTGGAGCTCGTGTTTGACAAGCTCTCAGCACCATGTATTCTTAAATGACAGCACTGCACTTACAGTGCCCAGGAATGGACCCGGGTACTGTAGGGGCACAGGGCTCCTGCTCCTGTGCCCACACCATAGGCGTAATGCACCCAGCTAGAGGGGTGGCTGACATATGCCTTGGCAGTGTAGGTGATGGGCATGGTACACAGTGATGTGTGCCATGTCGACTCTTTGTTTTGTCCTGCACCCAGACACTCAGCCTGCAATGGCAGTGTGTGTGTGTAAGGGTACAGGGCCTCTGAGGGTGGCACAATGAGTGCTGCAGCCCTTAGAGGCCTTCCCTGGTCACAAGGCCCTGGGTACCTAGGGTACCATTTACTAGGGGCTGACATGTGGCTAGGGTTTGCCAATTTGGAGTTTGTGTGGTTTAAGGAAGGAACATAGGCCCTGGGCACCTGATTGGCAGGAACCCAGGGTACACTCAATCGAAGTACATTCAGCAATTTAGCAAAAAGTGGGGGCATACCATGCAAGAAAGATGGCACTTTCTCACAGCGACAAGTGCGAGGAACACGCAGAGCGGTTGACAAGAACACTAACAAACCTGGGGTTCTCGATACACTGGGGGAAGTCATCAATGGAACCAGAACAGGTGAAAATCTTCCTGGGGGCGCAGATCAACACCATAGACAAAACGTTCATGCCCAGCGACAGACGAACGTTAGCCCTGCTGAGGGAGACGAGTCTCTACCAGAGGGGGCGAGCTCTGACAGTGAGAACAACGAGCAAGATCATGGGTATGATGGCGTCATGCATTCACCTAGTACCCAATGTACGCCTACACATTGAGACCATTACAAGAATGGCTGCAACAACAATGGTCACAAGCAGACGGAAGCTGGGAGGATCCAGTGGTTGTAACGCACGCTGTGCAGGAAGAGATAACATGGTGGAACAGGGACAACACAACTATAGGGAAGCCCCTGTCACCTCCAAGCCCAACTGTGACCATCACCACAGACGCATCCCAGATTGGATGGGGAGCACACATGAACAAGCTCAGAGTGAGAGGTCTGTGGACTCCAGCGGATGCGGTCAAACACATCAACTACCTGGAATTGATAACCGTACTGCTAGCCCTGAAGGCCTTCCAGAGGAAGATGTACAATCAGATAGTGTTGATACAAACGGACAACACCACAGCAATGTTCTACATCAACAAGCAGGGAGGAACACAATAGTTTCCCCTATCCAACCTGGCACAGGAGATCTGGAAATGGGCTCAATTGATTTCTATGGGAAATCTCCGGTTTAGAAAAAGACTGCAATCTCGGGGGCGAGGACTCTTCAGGTGCCACCACCACTTCGAAAGGTAAGTTGGGTAGTTGGAGGATAGGTGGGTACCCCGGCATTGGGCACAGGGGGGCGCAGGGCGCCGTGTGCAGGGGTGCCTTCTGGTGTCGGGAAATCTTACCCTCTGTTGATCGCGGTTGGGGGGGCACCTTGTTCTGAGGCTGCAGGCTTCTCAGGAGTGTCGAGGGGGGTCCTTGGGTGCCGGACTCGGGGTCACAGTCGCCGTGGGGTCGTCCTCGGGGTCTTTGTCCATTCTGGCACTGGCCAGGCTTGGCTGGTGCAGAGTGTGCTGGGTTCGCGGTTCCGGGCTGCTGCCAGGGGTTAGAGATAGGTTCTGAGTAGAGCCTCTACTCATGGGAGTCCCAGGGGCTTAGAGCCAAAAGGTAGCCAGGTCCTCCGGGGTTGGTGAGGTTGCTGGCCACAAGAGATGCCGCAATGGATCAGGAGCAGGTTCGAGGGTCGACAGGCCGGTAGGGCTGGGGCCAAAGGAGTTGGTGTCTTCCTCTTTTCAGCAGCTGCAGGGCAGGTCTTTGTTCTTCTTGTAGTTTCTAATCTGGAATCTGGGGAAGGAAGGTACAGGATTTAGGGGCGTTACAGGTAGGTGAAGGGCAGGGACCAATGGGTCCCTGTCCTGGGGTGGGTACACCCCCCTATTCTGCCTCTCTCCTGTTGGAGGGGGGCAGTAGCCTAGTCCTGATGGGGTTGGGCTCCCCATCTTCAAGATGGCGAGAGCCCGGAGATGTGCTTCACCTCGCCTCCCCCACCTGAGGGGTGGGGTTGGCAGGCTGGCACATCCCCTGTCCTTATTTGGGGTTTCTGGCCAAAGCTTCCCACCAGAGTGGGGGGTTGCAGTGGCCTGGGGAAGCTCACAGAGGCGGCATCCTGGGGGAGGAGATTTAGCACCTCGCCCAGGATGTGCATTGTTGCAGGCCCAGGAGAGCAGGGGCTCTCCTACCCAGGGGTCCAGCAACATGTCTGCTGGGTGGCAGCCTCAGAGCAGACGGGGATTGTAGGTTAGGTTTAAGGGGGCACCTATAAGATGCCCTCTGGGGTGCTTGGTACATTAAATCCCATACTGGCATCAGTGTAGGTTTAATGTGCTGAGAAGTTTGATACCAAACTTCTCAGTCTTTAGTGTTGCCATTATGGTGCTGTGGAGCTCGTGTTTGACAAGCTCTCAGCACCATGTACTCTTAAATGGCAGCACTGCACTTACAGTGCTCAGGAATGGACCTGGGCACTGTAGGGGCACAGGGCTCTTGCTCCTGTGCCCACACCATTGGCATAAGGCACCCAGCTAGAGGGGTGGCTGATGTATGCCATGGCAGTGTAGGTGATGGGCATGGCACACAGGGATGTGTGTCATGTCGACTTTGTTTTTGTATTGCACCCAAACACTCAGCCTGACAAGGCAGCGTGTGTGTGTAAGGGTACAGGTCCTCTAAGGGTGGCACAAGGAGTGCTGCAGCCCTTAGAGGCCTTCCCTAGTCACAAGGCCCTGGGTACCTAGGGTACCACTTACTAGGGGCTGACATGTGGCCAGGGTTTGCCAATTTGGGTTTGGTTTGTTTTAGGGAAGGAACATAGGCCCTGGGCACCTGATTGGCAGGAGTCCAGGGCACACTCAGTCAAAGTACATTCAGCAATTCAGCAAAAAGTGGGGGCACACCATGCAAGAAAGATGGCACTTTCTCACACAAAAGTAATCCTAAAAGTAATCTGTTGCAAATAACTTGAAACTTCCATTGAACTCAATGTATTCTTGTGTTTAAAATTGTGTTGCCTATTGCAACCACTTGTAACTTTCTACAAAAGTCAATTGCATATTGCAAAAGTATTTATATAAAGCATCTCATTCTGAGAAAGTATATTTTAATACCGATTGTTGGTTCTAAAATAAAACAAGCATATATTTTTTATATATAAACCATTGGCCTAGAGTTCAGTTATTGAGAGTGTGAGACCATTTGCTGGCTGAGTGTGTGGGAAACAAATGCTTTACACTGTCCTCTGATACTGCCTTACTGCTCGACCAAGCTACCACTTTAGAGAGTAAGGTTATATCTAACTTTAGCCTCTGCCAAACCTCTGGGGACTGTGGACTCTGTACACCCTGTACCTATTTGGGAACAGTATATACAGAGCCACTTTCTCACAGGTGCCACTTGTAAACTAGTTTCCAACAGGATACTACCCAGTAACAACTGACTGATTCAAGTACCCTTAGTCCTCCTTTGATTGCAAGTTGAAAGATAGTGTTGTGGTTGCAGTATATGTTTCATTTATTTAGTTGATGAGTAAACTGTTTTGGTTTATTAGCTGCCATCCTACACATACAAAAAAACAATTTAACAGACTTATTTTGTATTTCTAGGCACATGCTGAGAAGGTCGCCAGAGTAAGGAGTGGTGCTGAACCTCTTACGCCAGCTATCCCACCACTGTTACCATCATTAAATCCTCCAGGTATCATACAAGTCAAACTGTGATCATTGTTTTGGAATTCCTAAAATCTGCATTACTCCTCAGCCTTACATTGTTACCCATGGCACTGCAAGAACCAGAGGAGTAAGCCATGAAACTACCATCCTCATTCATTAATAAGTATCATCCTTCACCACTTAAATCTCTTAACTTCTGTCCCTCGTCCTCCTTCCACTATTCTTACTTTCCAGCATGTCCTTACAACTTTCTATACCTTTCTCTATTCTCCTTTTTTCAAACTTGATAATTTAATCCTTGGTCTATCTTGTTGTCGTCTTTTCTTTTGGTGATTGTTTATCGAAAATGTCCTCTCCTTAATTTGAGGCTCTGGGCACACGTACTTTGAATGTGCTGCAAATCTAGTGGTTGATTCCATAATTATCTTTGAAAAGGTATCTAAAAGATTAGAGTCCATCACTTACATAAGGCTCCCTCTGGTGAAGTAAGATTTAGGGCACCACATAGTTAGTCCCCAGAAACTCAACCCTCAAGACCATTTACTTGCCTGCAAAACGATAACCGATTTTTCACTATAGGATTGCATTAACTGTTTTACTCTGAAAAACGGGTTGAGTATGTTTTGTATGGAAACCTGAGAAACAGTTTTTTGATAAACTTTTACTCGCCTTTTATCCAGGAAATGTCCCAGTGTGATATCTATGCATATCACACTAAGTAATCGGAAAAGTAACTTAAAGTAATTGCATTGTAACCAAAAAGTAATTTCAACTGTTTCTGGACATTTGACCTACCTGTAACTGCATTCAACTGCATTCACCTGTATTACTTGAGAAAAGTATTATTTTATTTACCTGCACCCAGTCTGGCTTGGTTCTAAGAATAAAATGCACCAAAAATCTTTTTTTATACAAACAATTGGTCTGAGTTCAGTCTTCGTGTGTGAAATCATTTCTTATCTGTGTACAATAAATGCCTAGCACTCCCCTCTGATAAAGCCTTACTGCTCGCTCACACTACCACAAATAGAGTAAGGTATTATCTACTTTAACCTCTGTAAGCCTTTAGGGATCCACTGGACACACTATACTTTTCTTTGGTATAGTCTATACAGAGCCAGCTTCCTACAGTAGCAGCATAGAGGAGAAAGTGCAACCAGTGTTGGCAAGAAAATTGGAGAGGCGGGAGAGATGAGCGGTCAGCATAGTGGAACAGCGGGCGCCGTGCTTCAACCTAAAGTGCAGCGCCCGTGTTAATATAAATGCGGATAAGCGGCTATATTTGAGTAAGAGTTGGCCAGCCATGTGGCCGCCATTGTTTACTTTCCCGATCAGCTGTGATTATTTGCAGCGAACTGTAGAAAGAAAAAAATGACTAAAATAGTAATTGACAAAAATACAATTCTAAAAGCGAGCACTTGGGGGGGGAACGAAGGTGCAAATAAAGTCTCCAAGATGAGAAAAGACCCTGAAGATGGTGATTGTGCATGGAGGGTTCCTGGATGGGGCGGCCAACACTACGAGGTGACGGGGACACTCCAAGTGGTAATAGACTCTGAAAGTCAACAACCAAAAATGGACACAGAGGACTAAGTCCTGGAACCAACCAGTAGATGGTGGCATAATGCACAGCATTTTGTAGGAAGCTGTCTCTTCATATAATATACCAAAAAGAGGTATATTGTGTAGAGTCTAGGTATCCCTTATGAGTAGACAGGGGCTTGCTTTAACAATCCCAGGGTGCTCTTTAGGTCTCTGCTCGAAGGCTGCGCTTGCGCAGTCTCGCTCCGAGATTTATTGTTAGGAGTGGGGCTCTAACCCGCTGTGAGAAAGTGGCTCTGTATATACTGTTCCCTAATAGGTACAGGGTGTACAGAGTCCACAGTCCCCCAGAGGCTGATAGAGGTCAAAGTTAGGTATGACCTTACTCTCAAAAGTGGTAGCTTGGTCGAGCAGTAAGGCAGTACCAGAGGACAGTGTAAAGCATTTATTGTACACACTCAGTCAGCAAATGGTTTCACACACTCAATAACTGAACTCTAGGCCAATGATTTGTATATATAAAATATATGCTTGTTTTATTTTTAGAACCACAAAGGGGGTAAAAATATACTTTCTCAGAATGAGAGGTTGAATATAAATACTTTTGTTTCAAGCAATAAATTTGTGTAAACAGTCACAGTTGGTTGCAATAAACAATCCTATTTCCTAAACATAACCTGAATTTACCATTGAGCTCAATGCATTGTTATTTGTAATAAATTACTTTTCAGATTACTTTTGGAATTCCAGGTCTGGATCCTAGAACCAGCCTGGGGTCAGTATTCAGAATCAAGTGATGAAAGTCGACTTAATAACTGTAATGATTTTTAAATAATATTTAGCTATTTCAAAAGTTAGCACTTAGAAAATATTTCACAGAAAACATTCAATGGATCTCTATGGCAAGAAATTCAAATTGCAGGTAGAGTACATTATCGTTACTTTAGTAATCCAGGACTGGGTGCCTAGACCCAGGACTGGGGTCCTTATCAAAAGCAGGTAAGTAATTTCGTTTGCAGAAATGGTACGATTTTAAAAGAATATTTCAAATTTGCAAAAATAGACACTTAGAAGAAATTTCACAGAAAAGCAGACAATGGTTTCCTATGGGAGAAAAATGAGTTAGAGGTAAGTATAGTTGTGAGTACTTTTCAGGGTCAGGGCTGGGCACCAAGATCCAGCACTGGGAGCTCACCCAGGAACAGGTGAGTAAATTCGTTTTTGTCACTTGGCTGATTTTTGGTGAATTTTTACAGTTTTGAAAAGTTCACACTTAGAAGATTTTTGAAGAAAAAGCCAGTCAATGTTACCCTATGAGGAAAATGAAGTTAGCGGTTTAAGGGTAAGTACTCGACTGGCAGAGTTGAAATTCCGGGCATAGACTCAGGGGTCCCCCAGTGTCAGGTAGGTACAGTTGGTTCACCCTCAGCGGTTTCAGGACGGCCGGGTGCAGAGTGAGTTAGGCCCAATGTTATCCTATGAGGGATAGGGGGGCCTTAGTTGGTGGCTGCTGTCTGGCAAGCCACGCGTCTGTGGGAGCTGGGCTCCTGGTCACTTACTCAGGGCAAGTGGGGAAGTAAGTTAGTGTAGAGAGTGCACTGCCAGGGCCACTCGGGCGGCTGGGTGCAGGGTGCTTTTGAGCCTTCGGGCGCTCAATGGAAATCAATGGGAATGTTCCGGTTTGGAAAAAGGCTGCAGGCTCGGGGACGAGGATGTTTCCGGTGCCACCACCACTTCGAGGGGTAAGTTGGGTAGTTGTAGGTTAGGTGGGTACCCCGGGATTGGGCACAGGGGGCCGCAGGGCGCCGGGTGCAGGGGTGCCTTTTGACGTCGGGAATCTTACCCTCTGGTTGATCGCGGCTGGGGTGGCACTCTGTTCTGAGGCTGCAGGCTTCGTCCAGGATGTCGAGGGGGGTCCTTGGGTGCCGGACTCGGGGTCACAGTCGCCGTGGGGTCGTCCTCAGGGTCTTTGTCCACTCCGGCACTGGCCAGGCTTGGCTGGTGCAGAGTGTGTTGGGTCCGCGGTTCCGGGCTGCTGCCAGGAGTTAGGAATAGGTTTCTCGAGTAGAGCCTCTACTCATGGGAGTCCCAGGGAATCAGAGTTCAAAGGTAGCCAGGTCCTCCGGGGTTTTTGAGGTTGCTGGCCACAAGAGATGCCGCGCTGGAGCAGGAGCAGGTTCGAGGGTCGACAGGCCGGTAGGGCTGGGGCCAAAGCAGTTGGTGTCTTCCTCTTTTTAGCAGCTGCAGGGCAGGTCTTTTTTCTTCTTGCTCTTCTTGTAGGTTTCTATCTGGAATCTCCGGAAGGAAGGTTCAGGGGGCCCCTAAATACTAGATTTAGGGGCGTTACAGGTAGGTGAAGGCCAGGGACCAATGGGTCCTTGTCCTGGGGTGGGTACACCCCCTATCCTGCCTCTCTCCTGTGGGAGTAGGGCAGTAGCCTAATCCTGGTAGGGTAGGGCCTCCCATCTTCAAGATGGCGAGAGCCCGGAGATGTGCTTCACCTCGCCTCCCCCACCTGAGGGGTGGGGTGGGCAGGCTGGCACATCCCCTGTCCTTGTATGGGGTTTCCGGCCAAGCTTCCTGCCAGAGTGGGGGGTTGCAGTGGCCTGGGGAAACTCCAACTGGCGGCATGCCTTTGAAGCTTCCCTTTGCTCATCCTGGGGGAGGAGATTTCTCACCTCACCCAGGATGTGCATTGTTGCAGGCCCGGGAGATCAGGGGCTCTCCCACCCAGGGGTCCAGCAACGTGTCTGCTGTGTGGCAGCCTGGGCAGCCTCAGAGCAGACGTGGATTGTAGGTTAGCTGTAAGGGGGCATCTCTAAGATGCCCTCTGGGGTGCTTAGTACATTAAATCCCACACTGGCATCAGTGTGGGTTTAATGTGCTGAGAAGTTTGATACCAAACTTCCCAGTCTTCAGTGTTGCCATTATGGTGCTGTGGAGTTTGTGTTTGACGAGCTCTCAGCACCATGTATTTGTAAAAGGCAGCACTGTACTTACAGTGCCCAGGAATGGACCTGGGTACTGTAGGGGCACAGGGCTCCTGCTCCTGTGCCCACACCATAGGCATAAGGCACCCAGCCAGAGGGGTGGCTGACATATGCCTTGGCAGTATAGGTAATGGGCATGGCACACAGAGATGTGTGCCATGTCGACTCTTTGTTTTGTCCTGCACCCAGACACTCAGCCTGCAAAGGCAGTGTGTGTGTGTAAGGGTACAGGGCCTCTAAGGGTGGCACAATGAGTGCTGCACCCCTTAGAGGCCTTCCCTGGTCACAAGGCCCTGGGTACCTAGGGTACCATTTACCAGGGGCTGACATGTGGCCAGGGTTTGCCAATTGGGAGTTTGTGTGTTTTAAGGAAGGAACATAGGCCCTGGGCACCTGATTGGCAGGAGCCCAGGGCACAACAAGGAAAAGTGCATCAGCTAGTAGGAAAAAAAAAGGGGGGGTTACTGCAACAGAAACCCACTTTCTCACACAAGCCCCCCCCAGCCCAAAGGCCAGGAGACTTCTGCCAAAGCTGGGAGAGTCTACCTAGTCTTTCAGGCGAGGAAGAGTTGGGGAAGTGGTTTGAAAGTTGCAGGGCCTACTCTGCCTTACATCCTTCTGCCTAGGTCAATCCCTTTGGGGAGCTGGCCTGTCTTATTAGTTTTAGGACCTAACTCCCAAGGCTCCTCTCCTTGTCTTTTACTGTCCTGGTCCCATCTTTCTATTTTGGGTTTAGAGGTGTATACCTCGGTAGTTTCTAACTTAGCCAGGGCTAGGCCCAGCTTACCCACAGAGGCTACCCACAGCTTGAGCAACCCCACCATGACCAATAAGGTCAGGGGGCCTGACTTGCTATTTGGCAGGGGGTTAGGCCACCATGCCAAGGATAGGGCTGCCATGAAGGCTAACACCCAGCAGAGGCTGCTGACAGCTGTCAGTGCCCAGTACCATACCTTTAGCTCCTGACTGGCAAGTGAGGGGGCTATTTTATAGTTCTCTTTGGGTCCTGGCTGTTGGTCTGTTTGAGGATAGGGGGTCCCTACTCTTGGTAGGGAACACCCCTCCTCTACCCCTTGTTCTGCCACCTGAGGAGCCACTAATTCAGGCTGGACAGTTGCCTGACTAGTCAGGTCTTGCTGTTGGCTAGGGGGGGCTTTACCAGTGCCATTGTGGGAGTTTTCCCTTACTGGGATAGCATCTCCCTGGCTCTCTGGAACTGTGGCTAACAGTTGCCCACCTTTCCTACCCTGTTTCTTCTCACTCTTTTGGGACTCAGCTGCACTGACTGCAGGTTGAGCCCCCACAGGTTCTTTGGGCGAGGCCTGGCATTGGGCCAGCACCTCTCTTTGGCTCAGTTCCACATCTAAGTGATCATTCCCCAAGAGACAATCAAGGGGGAGGTTTTTACTGACTATCACTTTCCTCCATCTAAGGGACCCAGCTGTGGCTAGGGGCACTATAGCCACAGGCCTAACAGTGACTCCCCCTGGGACAGTTCTTACCCTTCTTGTTTCCCCTGAGACATATTGGTGTGGGAATACCAACCTGTCATGTACCACAGTGTGACTGGCACAGGTATCTCTCAGGGCAGTGGCTGGGATTCCATTCACCAGTAGGTGGTGGAAGTGTCTACTTCCTTCTGGGATCTCCAGCTTGCTTCTTGGGCCCATTCCCCAGTTGAAAGCTAGGAGGACTTCCTCATCTGAGGACCCTCCCTCCCAAGCTACACTGGCAACCCCTGGGGCACACTAGTCACCCCTGGAGCTGTACTAGGAACCTTATTTTTAGGACAGCTAGAGTCCTGGGTGTGGTGTCCAGCCTTCTGACAGTTGAAACACCATATTCTGTTGGGATCCCAATTCTTACCTTGGTACCCTGGTTTAGTTTGTGAGGTGTCTTGGGGCCCACCCTCCTGGTCAGGTTTTTGGGGGGCTACCTGGGACTCCTTTCTTTTATCCACAAGGGGTTCACTCTCTTTCTTCTGGGGAGGTTTTGGGACCCCTTGGTTCTGGTCCCTCCCAGTGAACATCCTAGTCACCCTAGTCTTGACCCAGTGGTCTGCTCTTTTTCCCAATTCTTGGGGGGATTTTAGACCTAGGTCTACCAAATGCTGATGCAACTTTTCATTTGTGCAGTTACTCAAAATATGTTCCTTCATGAATAAATTGTACAATCCAGTAAAATCCTGCACACCATGTCCAGCTAACCAACCATCCAGTGTCTTCACTGAGAAATCTACAAAATCAATCCAGGACTGGGTCTGGGTTTTGTGAGCCCCCCTGAATCTAATTCTATACTCAGTGGTGAATCCAAATCCCTCAATCAGAGCTTTCTTCATGAGGTCATAGGATCCTGCTTCTGGCCCAGAGAGAGTCAGAAGCCTGTCCCTGCAGTTACCAGAGAACAGTTCCCACAGGAGTGCCCCCCAGAGAGGTTTCTTTACTTTCCTGATATCACAAGCCCTCTCAAAGGCTGTGAACCATTTGGTGATATCATCACCTTCCTCAAATTTAGGGACAATCCCTTTGGGGATTTTAAGGTCAGAAGTTTCCTCCCTATCCTTGTTTTTATTATTGCTGCCACCATTGATGGGTGCTAAACCCATCTCTCTCCTTTCCTTTTCTAGAGCCAGGAGCCTGGACTCTAGATCTATTCTTTTGGCCAGCCTCATAAGGCTGTCCTCTTCACTGGGGGGACCCCCAGTGTTGTCTCTGGGACCAGAGCCACCTGTGTGGTCTCTAGGTGCCCAGATGCTATGTCTTGAGTTGGAGGGTATGGGTGCCATCTCCTCCCTAGGGAATAGTATGGGGAGGTTGCTGTCTTCCTCCCCTGTTTCCCTTTCCTCATCTGACTGGCCATCACCATGTTCAGATGGGTGGTCTTTAGCATACTCAGCCAGGAGCTCCTGGAGCCCTTGTTTGGTTGGATGCTGACCCATTTGTAAATTTTTGAGTTTACATAAGGACCTCAATTCCTTGAAAGACAAGTGTAAGTAAGGTGTGAGGTCGAGCTCCTCCACCAGGTCCATGTTATTATTATCACTAATAGCTGGGTTTGTTTGAGACATTCTAACCTGACTATAGTGACTTTTATTTTTCTAAAATTCTAATGGGACTTAAGCAAGGCCCTAGCAAGACTTTTAGTAATTTTGGAAAAACCAATCAGAATTCTAAAGGCAATTTTTAAGAGTTCTGTCGTGTGATCAGATGGTAACCAAGTAGTCCAACAAATGCAAGTTTGTATCCCACCGCTGATCCACCAATGTGAGAAAGTGGCTCTGTATATACTGTTCCCTAATAGGTACAGGGTGTACAGAGTCCACAGTCCCCCAGAGGCTGATAGAGGTCAAAGTTAGGTATGACCTTACTCTCAAAAGTGGTAGCTTGGTCGAGCAGTAAGGCAGTACCAGAGGACAGTGTAAAGCATTTATTGTACACACTCAGTCAGCAAATGGTTTCACACACTCAATAACTGAACTCTAGGCCAATGATTTGTATATATAAAATATATGCTTGTTTTATTTTTAGAACCACAAAGGGGGTAAAAATATACTTTCTCAGAATGAGAGGTTGAATATAAATACTTTTGTTTCAAGCAATAAATTTGTGTAAACAGTCACAGTTGGTTGCAATAAACAATCCTATTTCCTAAACATAACAATGCATTGAGCTCAATGGTAAATTCAGGTTATTTGTAATAAATTACTTTTCAGATTACTTTTGGAATTCCAGGTCTGGATCCTAGAACCAGCCTGGGGTCAGTATTCAGAATCAAGTGATGAAAGTCGACTTAATAACTGTAATGATTTTTAAATAATATTTAGCTATTTCAAAAGTTAGCACTTAGAAAATATTTCACAGAAAACATTCAATGGATCTCTATGGCAAGAAATTCAAATTGCAGGTAGAGTACATTATCGTTACTTTAGTAATCCAGGACTGGGTGCCTAGACCCAGGACTGGGGTCCTTATCAAAAGCAGGTAAGTAATTTCGTTTGCAGAAATGGTACGATTTTAAAAGAATATTTCAAATTTGCAAAAATAGACACTTAGAAGAAATTTCACAGAAAAGCAGACAATGGTTTCCTATGGGAGAAAAATGAGTTAGAGGTAAGTATAGTTGTGAGTACTTTTCAGGGTCAGGGCTGGGCACCAAGATCCAGCACTGGGAGCTCACCCAGGAACAGGTGAGTAAATTCGTTTTTGTCACTTGGCTGATTTTTGGTGAATTTTTACAGTTTTGAAAAGTTCACACTTAGAAGATTTTTGAAGAAAAAGCCAGTCAATGTTACCCTATGAGGAAAATGAAGTTAGCGGTTTAAGGGTAAGTACTCGACTGGCAGAGTTGAAATTCCGGGCATAGACTCAGGGGTCCCCCAGTGTCAGGTAGGTACAGTTGGTTCACCCTCAGCGGTTTCAGGACGGCCGGGTGCAGAGTGAGTTAGGCCCAATGTTATCCTATGAGGGATAGGGGGGCCTTAGTTGGTGGCTGCTGTCTGGCAAGCCACGCGTCTGTGGGAGCTGGGCTCCTGGTCACTTACTCAGGGCAAGTGGGGAAGTAAGTTAGTGTAGAGAGTGCACTGCCAGGGCCACTCGGGCGGCTGGGTGCAGGGTGCTTTTGAGCCTTCGGGCGCTCAATGGAAATCAATGGGAATGTTCCGGTTTGGAAAAAGGCTGCAGGCTCGGGGACGAGGATGTTTCCGGTGCCACCACCACTTCGAGGGGTAAGTTGGGTAGTTGTAGGTTAGGTGGGTACCCCGGGATTGGGCACAGGGGGCCGCAGGGCGCCGGGTGCAGGGGTGCCTTTTGACGTCGGGAATCTTACCCTCTGGTTGATCGCGGCTGGGGTGGCACTCTGTTCTGAGGCTGCAGGCTTCGTCCAGGATGTCGAGGGGGGTCCTTGGGTGCCGGACTCGGGGTCACAGTCGCCGTGGGGTCGTCCTCAGGGTCTTTGTCCACTCCGGCACTGGCCAGGCTTGGCTGGTGCAGAGTGTGTTGGGTCCGCGGTTCCGGGCTGCTGCCAGGAGTTAGGAATAGGTTTCTCGAGTAGAGCCTCTACTCATGGGAGTCCCAGGGAATCAGAGTTCAAAGGTAGCCAGGTCCTCCGGGGTTTTTGAGGTTGCTGGCCACAAGAGATGCCGCGCTGGAGCAGGAGCAGGTTCGAGGGTCGACAGGCCGGTAGGGCTGGGGCCAAAGCAGTTGGTGTCTTCCTCTTTTTAGCAGCTGCAGGGCAGGTCTTTTTTCTTCTTGCTCTTCTTGTAGGTTTCTATCTGGAATCTCTGGAAGGAAGGTTCAGGGGGCCCCTAAATACTAGATTTAGGGGCGTTACAGGTAGGTGAAGGCCAGGGACCAATGGGTCCTTGTCCTGGGGTGGGTACACCCCCTATCCTGCCTCTCTCCTGTGGGAGTAGGGCAGTAGCCTAATCCTGGTAGGGTAGGGCCTCCCATCTTCAAGATGGCGAGAGCCCGGAGATGTGCTTCACCTCGCCTCCCCCACCTGAGGGGTGGGGTGGGCAGGCTGGCACATCCCCTGTCCTTGTATGGGGTTTCCGGCCAAGCTTCCTGCCAGAGTGGGGGGTTGCAGTGGCCTGGGGAAACTCCAACTGGCGGCATGCCTTTGAAGCTTCCCTTTGCTCATCCTGGGGGAGGAGATTTCTCACCTCACCCAGGATGTGCATTGTTGCAGGCCCGGGAGATCAGGGGCTCTCCCACCCAGGGGTCCAGCAACGTGTCTGCTGTGTGGCAGCCTGGGCAGCCTCAGAGCAGACGTGGATTGTAGGTTAGCTGTAAGGGGGCATCTCTAAGATGCCCTCTGGGGTGCTTAGTACATTAAATCCCACACTGGCATCAGTGTGGGTTTAATGTGCTGAGAAGTTTGATACCAAACTTCCCAGTCTTCAGTGTTGCCATTATGGTGCTGTGGAGTTCGTGTTTGACGAGCTCTCAGCACCATGTATTTGTAAAAGGCAGCACTGTACTTACAGTGCCCAGGAATGGACCTGGGTACTGTAGGTGCACAGGGCTCCTGCTCCTGTGCCCACACCATAGGCATAAGGCACCCAGCCAGAGGGGTGGCTGACATATGCCTTGGCAGTATAGGTAATGGGCATGGCACACAGAGATGTGTGCCATGTCGACTCTTTGTTTTGTCCTGCACCCAGACACTCAGCCTGCAAAGGCAGTGTGTGTGTGTGTAAGGGTACAGGGCCTCTAAGGGTGGCACAATGAGTGCTGCAGCCCTTAGAGGCCTTCCCTGGTCACAAGGCCCTGGGTACCTAGGGTACCATTTACCAGGGGCTGACATGTGGCCAGGGTTTGCCAATTGGGAGTTTGTGTGTTTTAAGGAAGGAACATAGGCCCTGGGCACCTGATTGGCAGGAGCCCAGGGCACAACAAGGAAAAGTGCATCAGCTAGTAGGAAAAAAAAAAGGGGGGGTTACTGCAACAGAAACCCACTTTCTCACACCCGCCCCTTTTTTTTTACCTCTTCTCCATTGGCTGGCCTCTGAAATACTGGTCAGCCATTGGAGAAGAGCTTTGTCTCTCCAAACAAGCCCCGTCTTTTTCGGATTCGGGGGTGTGTTTTTTACTTTCTTTCTCTCCTCTGGAATGTAAACATTCCAGCCAATAGCAAGAGGAGAGAAAGAAAAACACGCCCCCGAATCTGAAAACACTGCTGCGTTTCTCCGAGGCATTTCCGCTTGACCTCGGAGAAAGGCGGTGGTGTTAATGGCGTCCTCTCCCCCTGCTCTCGGTTCCCTTGTCCGGCTGCTGCTCTGGTCTCCTCCCCCCGTTCTCTCAGGCTGGCGCCAAAGTGTTGTGCATGCCCTACCATTCATTTTGTGCCCGTTCAATGTCTGACCTCTCTGCTAACAGAGCTACCAAAGATAGATGCCTGTCATAGTCATGGCTTCACCATTGAATGCAAGGGGGGAGGGGGGGGTGAGGGGGGGGGGGGGGGTCTACTTTGAAACTCAGAAACAAGTCATTCCACAATGGGACCCTTGCAAATTGAGAGCTGTAAATGTACTTTAACCTGCACTCAGTCTGCACTTGGGTGTGATACTTATGTAGGCTTGCCACAGCTGGAAAAGGCTCGTTTCATCATTCGTGGGAAAGTATGGGGATTTTGGGGGGGAAAGTCTACAAAGTCATTGAATCGTGAGAGAGAAGATCAAAGAATTACGGACTAAGATGGCAAAATGTTTATAGTCGTCCCCAGAAATTTGGGCAGTCCCTTGAGAATCATAATAGGTACCAAACCCCTGCTGCTGACGCTGGGCAGGGCCATCCTGTATTAAGCTGATATCAGAAGCTGCAATCCCTGGGTTGACCAATGAGAATTGTTACAGTGAGGGCACTAATATGCAATAAAAGCCTGCTTTCATGCCTCCGAGGTGTGTGATGTATTAATGCTGCGCCTGTCTCGCGGCTTTTACTGCTGATTGGCTGCTCCCAAGGAGTGCATTATGACGGCACAGGTACAGCATACTTGCAACCAGCGGCGTTTACAGGTACATTAGACAAACGCATGCAGGTCACGTTAGCTTTTTAAAATTAGGCCATCTGAAGGACTTTTCCAAACCACTAATGCTCCGAGAGAGCGTGTTCTTATATAATTGGCCCTTACGTTGTTTACACAGTGTGAGAAAGTGCCATCTTTCTTGCATGGTATGCCCCCACTTTTTGCTAAATTGCTGAATGTACTTTGATTGAGTGTACCCTGGGTTCCTGCCAATCAGGTGCCCAGGGCCTATGTTCCTTCCTTAAACCACACAAACTCCAAATTGGCAAACCCTAGCCACATGCCAGCCCCTGGTAAATGGTATCCTAGGTACCCAGGGCCTTGTGGCCAGGGAAGGACCCTAAGGGCTGCAGCACTCATTGTGCCACCCTCAGAGGCCCTGTACCCTTACACACACACACTGCCTTGCAGGCTGAGTGGCTGGGTGCAGGACAAAACAAAGAGTCGACATGGCACACATCTCTGTGTGCCATGCCCATCACCTACACTGCCAAGGCATATGTCAGTCACCCCTCTGGCTGGGTGCCTTACGCCTATGGTGTGGGCACAGGAGCAGGAGCCCTGTGCCCCTACAGTACCCGGGTCCATTCCTGGGCACTGTAAGTGCAGTGCTGCCATTTAAGAGTACATGGTGCTGAGAGCTCGTCAAACACGAGCTCCACAGCACCATAATGGCAACATTGAAGACTGGGAAGTTTGGTATCAAACTTCTTAGCACATTAAACCCACACTGATGCCAGTGTGGGATTTAATGTACCAAGCACCCCAGAGGGCATCTTAGAGATGCCCCCTTACAGCTAACTTACAATCCACGTCTGCTCTGAGGCTGCCCAGGCTGCCACACAGCAGACACGTTGCTGGACCCCTGGGTGGGAGAGCCCCTGCTCTCCCGGGCCTGCAACAATGCACATCCTGGGTGAGGTGAGAAGTCTCCTCCCCCAGGATGAGCAAAGGGAAGCTTCAAAGGCATACCGCCATTTGGAGTTTCCCCAGGCCACTGCAACCCCCCACTCTGGCGGGAAGCTTGGCCGGAAACCCCATACAAGGACAGGGGATGTGTCAGCCTGCCCCCCCCCCCCCCCCCTCAGGTGGGGGAGGCGAGGTGAAACATCTCCGGGCTCTCGCCATCTTGAAGATGGGAGGCCCTACCCTATCAGGATTAGGCTACTGCCCCCCTCCCACAGGAGAGAGGCAGGATAGGGGGTGTACCCACCCCAGGACAGAGACCCATTGGTCCCTGGCCTTCACCTACCTGTAACGCCCCTAAATTTAGTATTTAGGGGCACCCTGAACCTTCCTCCCTTAGATTCCAGACAGAAAACTACAAGAAGAGCAAGAAGAACAAGGACCTGCCCTGCAGCTGCTAAAAAGAGAAGACACCAACTGCTTTGGCCCCATCCCTACCGGCCTGTCGACTCTCGAACCTGCACCAGCGCGGCATCTCTTGTGGCCAGCAACCTCACCAACCCCGGAGGACCTGGCTACCTTTTGGCTCTAAGCCCCTGGGACTCCCATGAGTAGAGGCTCTACTCAGAAACCTATCTCTAACCCCTGGCAGCAGCCCGGAACCGCGAACCCAGCACACTCTGCACCAGCCAAGCCTGGCCAGTGCCGGAGTGAACAAAGACCCTGAGGACGACCCCACGGCGACTGTGACCCCGAGTCCGGCACCCAAGGACCCCCCTCGACATTCCGGAGGAAGCCTGCAGCCTCAGAACAGAGTGCCACCCCAACCGCGATCAACAAGAGGGTAAGATTCCGACATCAAAAGGCACCCCTGCACCCGGCGGCCCCCTGAGCCCAATCCCGGGGTACCCACCTAACCTACAACTACCCAACTTACCTCTCGAAGTGGTGGTGGCATCTGAAGCATCCTCGTCCCCGAGCTTGCAACCTTTTTCCAAACCGGAACATTCCCATTGACTTCCATTGAGCGCCCGAGGGCTCAAAAGCACCCTGCACCCAGCCGCCAGAGTGGCCCTGGCAGTGCACTCTCTACACTAACCTACGACCCCACTTGCCCTGAGTAAGTGACCAGGAGCCCAGCTCCCACAGCCGCGTGGCTTGCCAGACAGCAGCCACCAACCAAGGCCCCCCTATCCCTCATAGGATAACATTGGGCCTAACTCTCTCTGCACCCGGCCGTCCTGAAACCGCTGAGGGTGAACCAACTGTACCTACCTGACACTGGGGGACCTCTGAGTCTATGCCCGGAATTTCAACTCTGCCAGTCGAGTACTTACCCTTAAACCGCTAACTTCATTTTCCTCATAGGGTAACATTGACTGGCTTTTTCTTGAAAAATCTTCCAAGTGTGAACTTTTCAAAACTGCAAATATTCACTAAAAATCAGCCAAGTGACAAAAACGAATTTACTCACCTGCTCCTAGGTGAGCTCCCAGTGCTGGATCTTGGTGCCCAGCCCTGACTCTGAAAAGTGTCCACAACTATACTTGCCTCTAACCCATTTTTTTCCCATAGGAAACCATTGTCTGCTTTTCTGTGAAATTTCTTCTAAGTGTCTACTTTTGCAAATTTGAAATATTCTTCTAAAATCGTACCATTCCTGCAAACGAAATGACTTACCTGTTTTTGATAAGGACCCCAGTCCTGGGTCTAGGTACCCAGTCCTGGATTACTAAAGTAACGATAAAGTACTCTACCTGCAATTTGAATTTCTTGCCATAGAGATCCATTGAATGTTTTCCTTGAAATATTTTCTAAGTGCTAACTTTCGAAATAGCTAAATATTATTTAAAAATCATTACAGTTATTAAGTCTACTTTCATCACTTGATTCTGAATACTAACCCAGGGCTGGATCTAGGAGCCAGACCTGGAATTCCAAAAGTAATCTGAAAAGTAATTTATTACAAATAACCTGAATTTACCATTGAGCTCAATGCATTGTTATGTTTAGGAAATAGGATTGTTTATTGCAACCAACTGTGACTGTTTACAAAAATGTATTGCTTAAGGCAAAAGTATTTATATTCAACCTCTCATTCTGAGAAAGTATATTTTTATTCCCTTTGTGGTTCTAAAAATAAAACAAGCATATATTTTATATATATATAAACCATTGGCCTAGAGTTCAGTTATAGAGTGTGTGAAACCATTTGCTGACTGAGTGTGTACAATAAATGCTTTACACTGTCCTCTGGTACTGCCTTACTGCTCGACCAAGCTACCACTTTTGAGAGTAAGGTCATAACTAACTTTGACCTCTATCAGCCTCTGGGGGACTGTGGACTCTGTACACCCTGTACCTATTAGGGAACAGTATATACAGAACCACTTTCTCACAAAGAGGCACTCCAACTAGGAGACCCTACGGTAGAGGAGGTAACCAGCAGGGAGCGTCACACCAGACGTTCCAGCAAGGACAGCAGGGTGACAGTCACAGCCAGCAAGGTCAGCAAAAACAGAACTGGCAGTACCAGCCTCGGGGCCAGTCCTTTCGCGGGAGGGGAAACTGACGTGGACAAAGGAGACGAAGGGGTGACCAACCCTCATCTAAGTGACTCGGCACGCATGGGAACGCTCACCCCCAACATACCCCCAGGGGTGAGGCGCAATGCAAAAACAACGGGGGGGGGGACGAAACCCAATCGCCTACGAGCATCCAACACCGGTAGGCGGAAGACTGGGACTCTACCTGCAGGAATGGCAAAGTATAACCACAGACAAGTGGATACTGAACGTCATGCAACACGGTTACTGCGTGGACTTGGAGAGAACGCCTCCAAACAGAAAACCAAAAAGAAGGCAACGCTCAGGTCAAGAGCTTGCTCAACTCAGAGAGGAAACACTGAAGCTGCTCGAAAAGAGAGCCATCGAGCCAGTACCTTACAAGGAAAGGAACAAAGGGGTCTACTCAAACTACTTTGTGGTACCGAAAGTAGACGGAAATCTCAGACCCATCCTGGACCTGCGATACCTAAACAAATTCATCAGAACGCAAAAGGTCAAAATGACATCACTACAGGAGGTGCTGCCCCAAATAAGGGACGGAGACTTCATGTCCACCGTGGATCTCAAAGATGCCTACCTGCACATCCCAATAAACAGAAGACACAAAAGTCTTTTAAGATTCAACATCAACCAGGAACATTACCAATTCACGACCCTGGCCTTCGGTCTGAAATCAGCACCAAGGGTATTGTCGAAATGCCTGTCGGCAGTCGCAGCCTACCTACGAAGGAAGGGGATTCATGTGTACCCTTACCTAGACGACTGGCTGATCAAAGCAAACACCCGCGAGAAGTGCGAGAAACACGCAGCACGGGTGACAAAGACACTGACGAACCTGGGGTTCTCGCTACACTGGGGGAAGTCATCAATGAAGCCAGAACAGGTGAAGATTTTCCTGGGAGCAAAAATCAACACCATAAACAGAACGGTCGTGCCCAGCGACAGGAGAACAGCAGCCCTACTGAAGGAGACGCGCCGCTACCAGAAGGGGCGAGTTCTGACAGTGAGAACAGTGAGCAAGATCATGGGGATGATGGCGTCCTGTATCCACCTGGTCCCAAATGTACGACTTCACATGAGACCATTCCAAGAATGGCTACAACAGCAATGGTCACAAGCAAACGGAAGTTGGGAAGATCTAGTGGTTGTTACGCACGCAGTGCAGGAAGAGATAGCTTGGTGGAACAGGGACAACATGACTACAGGAAAAAGCCTGGCACCACCAAACCCAACTGTGACCATCACCACGGACGCATCTCAAAGGGGATGGGGAGCACACATGGACAAACTCAGACTGAGGGGGTCTGTGGGCTCCGGCAGATGCGGTCAGACATATCAATTACCTGGAATTGAAGACTGTCCTGCTAGCCCTGAAGGCCTTCCAGAAGCACCTGTACAACCAGAGTGTTGATTCAAACGGACAACACCACAACTATGTTTTATATCAACAAACAGGGTGGGACACAATCGTTCCCCCTTTCCACTCTGGCACAGGAGATTTGGAGATGGGCCATACCTCTCAAGATAGACCTGCTGGCAATTCACCTACCAGGGAAGAACAATGTGGAGGCAGACTGGCTAAGCAGGCAGACCTCGGCATCACACGAGTGGGAGCTCAATGGGCACGAAACGCAGAAGCTTTTCCAGAAATGGGGAACTCCCACAATAGACCTGTTTGCAACACGCCAGAATGCAAAATGCCAAAGCTTCGCGTCCAGGCAACCAGATCAGCAATCCCAAGGGAATGCCCTATGGATAAGCTGGTCAAGGACATTTGCCTACGCTTTTCCGCCGATACCACTGTTACACAGGGTGCTCGACAGGTGCAGAACCAGCAACATGACACTGATCCTGGTGGCACCACAGTGGGCAAGGCAGACATGGTTCTCCCAAATTCTAGAAATGGCACAAGGCAATCCCCACAGATTCACGAGAAGAAAGGACCTGCTCTCCATGCAGAACGGAGAGGTTCTACATCCAGAACCAGAGAGCCTCAGCCTGGCGGCATGGCTCCTGAAGACTTAGAGTTTGCGGACCTTAGTTTCCTCCAAGCACTATGCGAGTGCTGCGAGAGGCAAGGAGACCAACTACACGCAAATGCTATAGTGCGAAATGGAAAAGATTTACAATATGGTGCAGGAAAAATGGGCTGCAAAATAAAATGACAAAGGACTCGACAGTGCTGAGATACCTCACGCACCTTCTGAAAAGTAACCTATGCTCGACCTCCCTAAGGGTACTCCTAGCGGCGATCGTAGCCTACACAAGAGGGGAGAAAGGTGGAAGTTTCTTTATGTCGCTGGTAGTAAAGAGATTCATGGAAGGAGCGAAAAGAATCGCGCCACTTAAGAGGTTGCCGCCGCCGGCATGGAACCTCAACGTGGTCCTAACGGAGCTTATGAAGGCGCCGTCTGAACCCATCCACAAGGCCTCACTGCAAATGTTGACTATGAAAACAGCCTTTCTGGTAGCCATAACCTCGCTACGCAGGGTGAGCGAGCTGCAAGCACTAACGCTACAAGAGCCCTACATACAGATACACAAGGATAGGGTTGTCCTGAGAACGGACCCGCACTTCATGCCTAAAGTCGTGTCGGCGTTCCATATGAACCAGAGTATTCAGATACCGAGTTTCTTTCAGAACCCAACTTCAAGCGCAGAAAGGTCTCTACACACTCTAGACGCTAGAAGAGTGGTGATGCACTACATTGAGAGGACCAAGGAGCACAGAAAATCTAAGCAGCTCTGTGTCCTTTGCAACGAGTTTCATGGGTAGACCAGTGACAAAGGGCACCATTGCTAGATGGATTGCACTGACTATACAATTCTGCCACAAACAGGCAGGACAGGAGCTAACGGAGGGGCCTCAAGCTCACTCCACAAGGAAGAAGGGGGCAACCATTGGCTTTCTGGCAAACACGCCCATTCAGGACATATGCCTGGCGGCAACATGGGCTTCAGTGCACACGTTCACCAAGCACTACTGCGTGGACATACAGATGAACAAGGAAGCACAAGTAGGACAGAAGGTGCTTCAACACATATTCAACGACCAACGCTCATCTACCACCCAGCCGCCACAAAGATAACAAACCGCTACAAAGTCTATGCACAGCATAGTGAATCCAGACAGATTCATGCTGCAAAACGAATAGTTTCTGACCTGTCGGTGTAGTTTTGCAGCTTGAAGATCTTTCTGGATTCACTAGCGAACCCACCCACCTCCGCCAGGAAGATGAGGCTGGAGGAAGAGGGGGGGAAAACAAAGAAAAACAGAAGGAATGAAATACTACAGAAAAGTGGACAAAGGTGAGACTTCCACAGGAAGCACGACAACGTCACGAGAGGTGCACCAAATGGTGGGACGTCGACACCCACCTGGGCTACAAAAAAAAAGGAAAGACTACGAATCCGGACCCAACCACCAGATCGCGGAATAATGCACAGCATAGTGAATCCAGAAAGATCTTCAAGCTGCAAAACTCCACCGACAGGTAAGCTATTTGATATTGTATATATTCCTTGTGTGGTTCTCCTTTCATTTAGTAATTCAAGAGGTTATAATCTGGTAAACCTAGCTGCTTTACATTCCAAGATTTAGCCTGAAGGCTGTTCTCCATAGCTACTGTTATATCCTGAGTTTTACTTAATTGTAATTAGCCTAGGTCTTCCTAGCTGCTCAGCCAGAGTGAGAAATGGTAACGGAATGTTGGCGGAATTTTGGCGACGAGCGGACTTGGACCCAAGCGTACTCAAGGACTGAACAGATCTACAAAGAAACTGTGAGAACCAGCGCAACTACAAAGGAAAAAAAGAAATGTACATATAACAGTATGGAGTAAAAGGCAAGCTGGCCCCACCAGTGTCCTGTCATCGGACGGCCCCAATCTGTGACCTGCCTGATCTTACTCCATGGACTTGACCAAAGGTATGCTCTGTATGTTAGGGTGTGAAATGACTGCGTGTCACCCTACCACTTCCTTTTAAATCTGCCGAATGGATGTATCCGGTGGCCGTTCAAGATGTGAGTTGTGGTCCAACTCAGTGAAGTAAAGGAGTGGCTGTTCAAGATGTGAGTTGTGGTCCAACTCAGTGAAGTATTCACAGGTACCACACTGGAGCGGTGTGGTTCTGCCAAGACTGGTGTCAAGTTGTCACATGAGAAGCACAATTAAGACTTTTCTTGTCTGCTGCAGTAAGGAGGTGTACTAGTATTGTGTTTGCCCTGGATTGTGAAGTTCTCATTACGTTGAACTGTACACTGCCACAACCTATTGGATGAGCATGCCTGAGGTTTGTGCTGTGCAAATGCTACTCTTATGAGCCTGGGGACATGCTTGCTACAACCTCGAGTGAGATTCATAAGGAGTATCTTTCACATACCAGGCCACACTTCTACAGTTTGATTCTACACTCAAGATGACATATAACAGAAT
Organism: Triturus cristatus; assembly: GCF_964204655.1. Classification (NCBI taxonomy): domain Eukaryota; kingdom Metazoa; phylum Chordata; class Amphibia; order Caudata; family Salamandridae; genus Triturus; species Triturus cristatus. The sequence goes on from NC_140588.1 coordinate 64,339,876, forward strand.
TTGCTGTGTTGTTTGCTGTTACGCTGCATCGAGGTGATGTCTGAGGCAAAATGGATTTGCTTCGTCTCTGGTAACGTGTAGTGGACACGCTTGTCACCTGCCTTTAATTCGTGGGAAACTGCAGGTTTCGGTGGATCGTGTACTTGTTGTGTACACGCTTGGAGTCTATGCAATTCTGGGCACTATGTTTGGGTTTTATTTTTGAAAATTTTATTTATTTTGCTTCCAATTGTATTTTAGTTTGGGCTTCAAAATGATGTTGGCAGTTTAACCGCCATTGCGGTTTGAAAAGCGGCGCATGCAATCGCGCTCAAACGTACCGGCATCTCTGGTCGCGAGCTCCCCTTGTCACTACTGCTACGCGGCGATCGGGTGCAGCTTTGGGATGTTTTGGAGCTCCAGCGTGCCGTGAGCCATCCGGCATCAGCGTGCCGCCATCTTGTGGTTAGACGCGCTCCACCTTCGTGAGTGCATTTTCTTCGTGGCTCTTAAGCATTATCAATAAAGTTTTCTTATGACGCCTGGCAAGCTGGGTAAACGCGAGATTTTCGTGATGGATTCATCGGTGTTGGTTGGAGGACAGTCAAATTTCACATCGACTTTACAAGGAAGTCTGTCAATTTCACCGAACTTTGTATTTGCCGGTAAGCTTCTAAAGCAGGAGACACATTTCAGTGACATATTTCTGTGTCGGTGCAGAAACGTGATATCATAAGGAGTCCAGCAGTTATGGTGTAACACTGGCCGGTTTGCCAAGGGAGTGATGATGTATTCTGCTTCTTTAGTTTTAGTGCGGTCAGTCTTAGTTTTTGAGTGTCAAAGTAGCACTTGTGAAAATTTCAAAGTTGATGAACAAGAACATTATGTCTAGTTTAGCACTCGGGTGAGAGGTCGCTCACCGGCGTTGGGTATAGTTTGCTGATGTGTTAGTGTTCATTTTATGTCGTGATGCCACAGTTGCTTATGCTGTTGTTAGATGGGACACCTTAGTCTCATGGTTGGGGGTCTTCACAGTTTATCCCTTAGGAATAGGGGTGAGGTTGGGTTTTAGTCCCAGTTAGTGTCCTCTACATGGGGTTAGGTATATGGATTATCATCTTTATACCAGCGGGTGTTATTCCTGATGTATGTACAAGGGTACATTGTTTGTGTATGCCACAGTTTCTCTTATGTGAGGGTGGTTATGGTCTTGGTGGGTGGTTTCCCACTTCTTTGTTGTTCTGTGTAAGTCGCCCTGCGCTTCAGATGTTGTTGTGTGTAAGTCGCCTTGTGCATCACGTGTTGTCCTGTGTAAGTCGCCCTGCGCTTCAGTTGTGGTCGTGTGTAAGTCGCCCTGCGCCTCACTGTGTGTATCCTCTATGTGGTCCATATTGTGGTACACGTGTATGTGTAGTGTTGGTTCACCCTTGTTGTCTGCTTCTGGCCTCGGGTGTTTGTCGTCAGGTGTGTTCACCTTTCACTACATGTATTTCAAATGTTCAGGGGGAAGGATGGGGTTACTGCTAGTTTGACAGTTTAAGTCTTCCCCAAAGTACACAGTGTTAGTCTGCGTTGTTATATGGTGTAATAATCTTCATGAGGGAGGATGGGTAATGTTGATGCATGTTATATTATATGTCGCTTTTTCCTATCTTCTCTTTAATTTGCTTTGTTCTTGCTTTAGTGATGTTTTACTTTTGGTTGCATCCTTGAGTTATGGACATTACGGTTTATTTTGTGTATAGTTCTTTGCTGTAGTAGTGTAAACTTTGTTTTCATTTTTAAAAGGAAAGGGATAATGTTATATCCTGAGTTTTACTTAATTGTAATTAGCCTAGGTCTTCCTAGCTGCTCAGCCAGAGTGAGAGATGGTAACGGAATGTTGGTGTGACTGTGATGAATGGAATGCCTGGGTGCCTGTGTGGGTGAGTGATGACAGTTGGAGATGGGCTGAGCAGCTAGGCAGGCTGCTCCTGGTGGGGCCGTGTTATGGGCTGTTACATGGGCTGACATAGAGGCTGTAACAAGGGCCTAAGATAGGCTAATGATGAAGCTGGTACGTGGCTGAACCTTGTCTGAAGTGATCTGGAACTGGAACTAATAAAGAAGGCTTTGAAACCTACAACATGGCTACAAGTGTCATCCTGTACAGATTACAACAGCTACCATTAGGATAGCTTTCAATAAAGGTGGTCTTTAAACTTATTCATCAATAAAATTTGTTTGGACTGGTACAAGGTGTCCACTATAACTAGTGGACAGCATATACCAGGCCAGCTTCTCACAGTGCATTTTACATTAAATTCCACACTAGCATCAGTGTGGGCTTAATGTGCTGAGAAGTTTGATACCAAACTTCCCAGTCTTCAGTGTAACCATTATGGTGCTGTGGAGTTTGTAATGATTAACTCCCAGAACCACATACTCTTAATGGCAGCACTGCACTTATAGTGCCCAGGAATGGTCTTAGGTACTGTAGGGGTGCAGGGCTCATGCACCTGTACCCTCACCACTGGCAGAGGGCACCCAGCTAGAGAGGTGACTGATGTATGCCATGGCAGTGGTTTGTGTGCATGGCACACAGGGATGTGTGCCATGTCGACTCTTCTTTTTGTTCTGCGCCAAGGCTCTCAGGCTGCCAAGGCAGTATGTGAGTGTCAGGGTACGGGGCCTCTGAGGGTGGCACATTAAGTGCTGCAGCCCTTAGAGGCCTTCTCTGGTCAGTGCCCTGGGTACCTGTGGTACCATTTGTAGGAAAGTGGCTCTATATATACTAGGTCAGTGTTGAATCCTGGATCCAGTACTAGTGTACTACCTGTAAGCAGTTGAGAAACTGAGTTTAAGTTATACAGGCGATTTTTAAGGAACATTTATAAATTTGCAAAATCGACACTTGGAAGAAATTTCACAGAAAAAGTGTCAATGATTTCCTATGGAAGAAAATTGGGTTAGTGGTAAGTACAGTTGTGAGTATTTTTCATGGTCAGTGCTGGGCACCAAGATCTAGCACTGGGATCTCTCCTAATAGCAGGTGAGTATTTCCATTTTCGTTACTCGGTTGATTTTAGGTGAAACATTTTAAAGTTTAGAAACTCCACACTTAGAAGAAATTTCTGAAGAAACCAGTGAATATTACCCTATGGAAGAAAAGTGAGTTATTGGCTTTTGGGTAAGTACTCGACTGGTAGAGTTAAGGTTCTGGGCACAAACTCAGGGGTCTCCCAGGGTCAGGTTGATACAGTTGTTACACCCTCAGCGGCACAGGGGCAAGCCGGGTGCAGAGTGAGTTAGGCCCAATGTTATCCTATGGGAGGCAGGGGTCCCTTGGTTGGTGGCTACTGCCTACCAGGCCACGTGGTTGTGGGAGCTGGGCTCCTGGTCACTTGCTCAGGACAAATGGGGAAGTAGGTAGGAGTAGAAGTTACACTGCCAGGGCCACTCGGGTGGCTGGGTGCAGGGTGCTTTTGAGCCTTTGGGCGCTCAGTGGATTGCTATGGGGAAGCTCAAGGACAAACAAAGGCTGCAAGCTCGGGGACAAAGATTCTTCAGGTGCCACCACCACTTCGAGAGGTAAGTTGGGTAGTTGAAGGATAGGTAGGTACCCAGGAGTCAGGCACAGGGGGCCGCAGGATGCCGGGTGCAGGGGTGCCTGTCAATAGAGATGTACCTGTTGTCCTTGCGACCAGGAAGTGGAGGTAAAATGACAGTACGTGTACCCTGTACTCCAAGCACCGGAACTTTGCACGATAAGAGGGGCCGAACTCCTCCTTGTTCTCCACCTTCTCACGGACCAGGTCACCAACTCAAGGGAGCCAGCTGACTACCGGAATCTGGAGCGCAGCATCAGATGTGGAGGGTACGTGTTCCTTTGCTAGAGTGTCTCTGGCTTCTTGTAGAGTCTGCAATACAGCACAGTGATCATCTAGGTCAAAAGGCGCGGCCGCCATGTCTAGACCATCAAGGTCTGGAACAAACCTTCGTATGCCAAAGAGCATCATGTATGGGGTCCGCCCACCCAGAGACCTTCTAGGGAGATTATTAAGTGCACGTTGCACGTCCTACAAGTGGGCTAGCCAGTTCCGGCCAGTACCTAAAACCCTGGCTGTCAAAGATTGCTTTAAGTCACGGTTCATTCGCTCCAACACTATTGCCCTCAGGCCGGTATGGAGACGAAAATTTGACTTGGACCCCCTAACTTCTCATGGCTTCTTTGTACGCCTTCGAGGCGAACGCAGGGCCCTGGTCAAAATCTTGATGACAGTACGGGCATCAGCACTCCTTTGTTGCCACACCCACAGAAAACGTGTGCATGAATCCACTGCAACCAAGATGTACTTGTACGCAGTATCAGAGGTAAAAGGACCGCTATGATCTAAATGAACACAAGCAAGTGGTTTATTAGATATATACAGTTGCGTTTGTGGTGGGCGCGCCGCAGAAGGTTTTATCTGCTGGCAAATGTCACAAGTAAGAACATAGGCGCGCGCTTGTTTGTATCGGCTGAACCACCAGTAACGCTGCTGTAAAAGAGATACAGTGGCCGCAACGCCGGCATGCGCAGACGCCATGCCCTCGTGGGCCGCTGATATCAAAGATGGTCTGCAGTCCGCGTTGGGAATCAATCTGTCACCAACGTCGTTAATCCTCACTAACGGGACGTTATCAGGACTTAAGCGATAATGGTAGCGAGAAGGGAAACCTTTCGGAAAGTTATGTTCGAGGCATATGAGCTGCAGATTATACACTGTGCATAGCTCGCCATCTGGTGTTGGGCCTGGATGTTTGCAGTTTGTTTTTCTTCTTGGAAAGTCTTTGGAAGTCACGAGTTCGGTGACTCCTCCTTTGGTCCGTACTGCGCATGGGCTTCGGCTCCATCCTCAGATTGATTTTTCCGCCATTGGGCTCGGATGTGATACTTCGTGCTCCGGTTCCGAACTTTTCCAGTTCAACCTTCGACAAAAATCCTCGTTCATTGAGATTCTTCAGAACAAAATCATCTTCATCATCTCTCTCTTCGGCACTTCTTCGATTCCAGGTATCGGCGGCGGCCTTCGGGCCTATCTCGACTCCGGTCTCGGTCGATGGAAAGGACTCCCTTCAAGAAGTGCCCTAAATGTGCGTCTAAGTTTCCCCACACCGATCTACATCAGGTGTGCAACCTCTGCCTCTCTCCAGAACACGAGGCCCGAGACTGTCCCGCCTGCAAGTCTATTAGGTCGAAAAAGACTATTCGAGATCGAAGGGCTAGACGCAGCATGGCGCACTCCTCGACCTCGGCTCCACTCGACATCTTCGGGGACGATGTCGAAGCTCCGGGGCAGCAGCACACCAAACAGGAAGACGACCTCGTCCGTGCTTCCAAAGCCGAGGATTCCGACGTGGAGGACATCACACCGGCGCAGAGGGTCGTGAGTACTCTACCCCCTCCCACACCCGCGCCCACACCCAAAAAGGCTTCGGTTACGCCTTCGAGCCTAGGCAAAACCAAACAACCCGCTTCGATCACCCCACCTTCGGGCCCGGTGAAGAAGCCTCATAAGCCTCCCGGCGGCTCGGCCTCGAGCCAGCCTACTAGCGGTGCCGAAAAACACCCTTCGGCACCGAAGAAGACATCGACCCCCACACCAAGCTCCGTTCCAAAGCCATCGGTGTCGTAACCTGGCCTCTCGGTGCCGACCAAACATAAAACCCTCGGCGCCGATATTCCCGTGCCGAAGCCTACCTCGGCACCGAACAAAAAATCTGAGGTCACAAAGAAGAACGGCACAGATAAACCGAAAAAGCCGTCTGTTCTGAAAACGTCGGCGCCGACCGATCAATTGGTGCCGGAGGAACTATTCACGCCAGATCCTTTACAAAAGACTTCAACAAAGGATCCAAAGACTGGACATTTAACATGGTCTTCAAAGAAAAGACATTTGGACAAACCAGCTCCACCTCCACCACCAAAGAGGAAGGACTGTGCTACCTCCCCTTTCAGAGTACCTTCCCCACCTCCTCCACTCTCTCCATCTCTGCCCCCTCCACCTTCTCCACCCTTCCCTCATCGCTCTCCAACTCCATCTCCAGACCATGATGACCAAGGGGACCCATACTATTCTAACAGATGCCCCTCAAGACCCCACCCCTCCGGGATCCCCAGACCCATGGGATGATTATAATAACCCAGATATCCCAGATGTCCCTCAGGATGATTTTTTTCCATCCAGGCCATCCCCACCAGAGGACTCCTTAGGGTTCCACCATTTGCTACAAAGGGCGGCACACTATCATGGGGTGGAGTTACATACTGATCCAGTTGAGGAAGACTTCCTACTTGACACCTTTGACATCGCAGATAAATCTACTGCCATACTACCCATGCTTAAAGGGGTAATCAAACATGCCACAGAGGTTTTTAAAGACCCAGTCAGGGCTAGGGTCCTAAACCCCCGAATAGAAAAGAAATATAAGGCCGCCCCCACAGATCCTGCCTATATTAAAGGACCTGCCCCATTGGATTCACTAGTGGTATCCACAGCTAGGAAGCGATCAAATTCTCAGTCAAAAGGTGAAGCTCCACCACCTGACAAGGAGTCCAAGCTCCTAGACGCGTCAGGGAAACGCACTGCCTCACAAGCTGCCAATATATGGCGTATCGCCAACACGCAAGCGCTGTTGGCAAGGTACGACAGAGCGCACTATGATGAGCTGGAGGCTATCATGCAACATCTCCCAGAAAAATATAAGAATAGGGCTAATGAACTAATCCAAGAGGGAAAAACCATCACCAACCCCTCTATAAGATGTGCACTGGATGCAGCAGACACCGCTTCCAGGGCCATAAACACTAGTGTTCTCCTTCGCCGCCACGCCTGGCTCAGAGTTTCAGGTTTTAAGCCAGAGGTACAGGCCTCTATATTAAACCACCCTTTTGACCAGCAACACTTATTTGGTCCAAAATAGACGAAGCCCTCAAAGATGAAAAAAGATACAGATACGGCGAAGTCTATGGGAGCCCTACAGTCCCACCCTCCTAGGCGCTCTTTTCGCCGCTCGCCCTTTCGAGGCAGGGGCTACTCCTCGGATAGCGCCTCTACATCCTACAAGTCCCCTCCTCAGTCTACATTCACAAGGGGTTATCAAAGAGGCGGATATAGAGAAAACAATTATAAAGGCAGAGGCAAAAAAAACACCGCCCGCTCTGCCACACCTCCTACCCAATGACTTCCCTCCGCTCCCCCCAGACCATTCCACTCCGGTCGGGGGCAGACTACAAAACTTCTTTCACGTCTGGGAGACCATCACCTCAGACAAGTGGGTGACCCAAATTATTCGTTCAGGGTACTGTCTCGAATTAACAGCCACCCCCCCAAATATTCCACCCAGGCACCGCCCAATGTCGCAAGAACATGCCACATTGCTAAAACAAAAGGTAATCTCCCTCCTGCAAAAGCAGGCTATAGAGCAAGTCCCCATCAATCAACAAAATTTAGGGGTCTACTCCCTGTACTTTCTGATACCAAAAAGAGACGAGACTCTACGACCCATTCGAGATCTCCGGCCTCTAAATACATACATACATTCAGACCATTTTCACATGGTAACCCTCCAACAAGTTCTTCCACTCCTCTGCCAGAACGATCTTCTCACCACACTGGACTTGAAAGACGCATACTTTCATATTCCAATACACCCTGCTCACAGAAAGTACCTCAGATTTGTAGTGGACGGCCAACATTATCAGTTCAAGGTTCTCCCCTTCGGTGTCACAACAGCACCAAGGGTATTCACCAAATGCCTAGCGGTAGTGGCTGCACACCTCAGAAGACACCACATTCACGTCTTCCCTTATTTGGACGACTGGCTAATAAAAGCCACGTCCTACAACCAATGTGTGCAACATACCGTCACTACAATCCTACTACTTCACCAGCTAGGTTTCACGGTGAACCACCAAAAGTCCCACCTAATACCGTCTCACACAAAGCAATACCTCGGTGCCACTATAGACACCGCAAAAGCTATAGCCTACCCCAATCTAGCCAGGATCCCAAGCATCCAAGCCTTGCGTCAAAGGTTCATTTTTCAACACTCTCTCCCAGCCAGAGTGTTTATGCAACTCATAGGGATGATGGCCTCTTGCATTTTCATAGTGCCTCACGCAAGACTCCAGATGCGTCCACTCCAGGAGTGCTTGGCACGCCAGTGGAACCAGGCCCAGGGGCAACTGACGGATCTGGTGTTGGTAGACGGTCGCACCCATCGCTCTCTGCAGTGGTGGAACACCATGAACCTTTCCAAAGGTCGACCGTTCCTGGACCCGGTTCCACAGGTAATCCTAACAACGGACGCATCGCTCTCCGGCTGGGGAGCTCATCTTACACCTCACAGTGCAAGGCATATGGACGCCACAACAAAAATTACTCCACATAAACCATCTGGAGTTATTGGCAATCTTTCTAGCCCTAAAATCCTTTCAAAAGCAGATTTCAGCCAAAGCAGTCCTCATTTGCACAGACAATATGACTGCTATGTACTACATTCAAAAACAGGGGGGGGACACACTCTCCACAGCTCTCTCGACTAGCACAGAGCATATGGAGATGGGCAATTCCGCAAAAAATCTTTCTCCTAGCCCAACGTGTCCCAGGGATACAAAACACCATGGCAGATCTGCTCAGCAGACAAGTGCAACAAATGCACGAATGGGAACTTCACCCACAAGTTCTTCACCCATTCTTTCAGAAGTGGGGGCATCCTCAAATAGACCTCTCCGCCACCCACGAAAACAAAAAATGCCCAAGCTTCGCCGCCAGATACCCACACCCATTGTCCAAAGGTAATGCTATATGGATGAACTGGTTAGGAAAATTAGCATACGCCTTTCCGCCTCTCCCGCGAATTCCATTAGTGGTAAGGAAGCTACAACAGCACTCCCTCACGCTCATTCTGGTAGCTCCAACATGGGCCAGGCAACCGTGGTACACCACACTGCTACAACTCTCAGTAGTACCACACCAAAAGTTACACCTCTCACCATGCCTCTTAACCCAGAACCATGGAGAGATCATGCACCCGGACCCAGCTCAGCTCAACCTTGCGATCTGGCTTCTGAAATCTTAGAATTCGGATACCTCAACCTTCCACCTGTGCATTTTACATTAAATTCCACACTAGCATCAGTGTGGGCTTAATGTGCTGAGAAGTTTGATACCAAACTTCCCAGTCTTCAGTGTAACCATTATGGTGCTGTGGAGTTTGTAATGATTAACTCCCAGAACCACATACTCTTAATGGCAGCACTGCACTTATAGTGCCCAGGAATGGTCTTAGGTACTGTAGGGGTGCAGGGCTCATGCACCTGTACCCTCACCACTGGCAGAGGGCACCCAGCTAGAGAGGTGACTGATGTATGCCATGGCAGTGGTTTGTGTGCATGGCACACAGGGATGTGTGCCATGTCGACTCTTCTTTTTGTTCTGCGCCAAGGCTCTCAGGCTGCCAAGGCAGTATGTGAGTGTCAGGGTACGGGGCCTCTGAGGGTGGCACATTAAGTGCTGCAGCCCTTAGAGGCCTTCTCTGGTCAGTGCCCTGGGTACCTGTGGTACCATTTGTAGGAAAGTGGCTCTATATATACTAGGTCAGTGTTGAATCCTGGATCCAGTACTAGTGTACTACCTGTAAGCAGTTGAGAAACTGAGTTTAAGTTATACAGGCGATTTTTAAGGAATATTTATAAATTTGCAAAATCGACACTTGGAAGAAATTTCACAGAAAAAGTGTCAATGATTTCCTATGGAAGAAAATTGGGTTAGTGGTAAGTACAGTTGTGAGTATTTTTCATGGTCAGTGCTGGGCACCAAGATCTAGCACTGGGATCTCTCCTAATAGCAGGTGAGTATTTCCATTTTCGTTACTCGGTTGATTTTAGGTGAAACATTTTAAAGTTTAGAAACTCCACACTTAGAAGAAATTTCTGAAGAAACCAGTGAATATTACCCTATGGAAGAAAAGTGAGTTATTGGCTTTTGGGTAAGTACTCGACTGGTAGAGTTAAGGTTCTGGGCACAAACTCAGGGGTCTCCCAGGGTCAGGTTGATACAGTTGTTACACCCTCAGCGGCACAGGGGCAAGCCGGGTGCAGAGTGAGTTAGGCCCAATGTTATCCTATGGGAGGCAGGGGTCCCTTGGTTGGTGGCTACTGCCTACCAGGCCACGTGGTTGTGGGAGCTGGGCTCCTGGTCACTTGCTCAGGACAAATGGGGAAGTAGGTAGGAGTAGAAGTTACACTGCCAGGGCCACTCGGGTGGCTGGGTGCAGGGTGCTTTTGAGCCTTTGGGCGCTCAGTGGATTGCTATGGGGAAGCTCAAGGACAAACAAAGGCTGCAAGCTCGGGGACAAAGATTCTTCAGGTGCCACCACCACTTCGAGAGGTAAGTTGGGTAGTTGAAGGATAGGTAGGTACCCAGGAGTCAGGCACAGGGGGCCGCAGGATGCTGGGTGCAGGGGTGCCTGTCAATAGAGATGTACCTGTTGTCCTTGCGACCAGGAAGTGGAGGTAAAATGACAGTACGTGTACCCTGTACTCCAAGCACCGGAACTTTGCACGATAAGAGGGGCCGAACTCCTCCTTGTTCTCCACCTTCTCACGGACCAGGTCACCAACTCAAGGGAGCCAGCTGACTACCGGAATCTGGAGCGCAGCATCAGATGTGGAGGGTACGTGTTCCTTTGCTAGAGTGTCTCTGGCTTCTTGTAGAGTCTGCAATACAGCACAGTGATCATCTAGGTCAAAAGGCGCGGCCGCCATGTCTAGACCATCAAGGTCTGGAACAAACCTTCGTATGCCAAAGAGCATCATGTATGGGGTCCGCCCACCCAGAGACCTTCTAGGGAGATTATTAAGTGCACGTTGCACGTCCTACAAGTGGGCTAGCCAGTTCCGGCCAGTACCTAAAACCCTGGCTGTCAAAGATTGCTTTAAGTCACGGTTCATTCGCTCCAACACTATTGCCCTCAGGCCGGTATGGAGACGAAAATTTGACTTGGACCCCCTAACTTCTCATGGCTTCTTTGTACGCCTTCGAGGCGAACGCAGGGCCCTGGTCAAAATCTTGATGACAGTACGGGCATCAGCACTCCTTTGTTGCCACACCCACAGAAAACGTGTGCATGAATCCACTGCAACCAAGATGTACTTGTACGCAGTATCAGAGGTAAAAGGACCGCTATGATCTAAATGAACACAAGCAAGTGGTTTATTAGATATATACAGTTGCGTTTGTGGTGGGCGCGCCGCAGAAGGTTTTATCTGCTGGCAAATGTCACAAGTAAGAACATAGGCGCGCGCTTGTTTGTATCGGCTGAACCACCAGTAACGCTGCTGTAAAAGAGATACAGTGGCCGCAACGCCGGCATGCGCAGACGCCATACCCTCGTGGGCCGCTGATATCAAAGATGGTCTGCAGTCCGCGTTGGGAATCAATCTGTCACCAACGTCGTTAATCCTCACTAACGGGACGTTATCAGGACTTAAGCGATAATGGTAGCGAGAAGGGAAACCTTTCGGAAAGTTATGTTCGAGGCATATGAGCTGCAGATTATACACTGTGCATAGCTCGCCATCTGGTGTTGGGCCTGGATGTTTGCAGTTTGTTTTTCTTCTTGGAAAGTCTTTGGAAGTCACGAGTTCGGTGACTCCTCCTTTGGTCCGTACTGCGCATGGGCTTCGGCTCCATCCTCAAATTGATTTTTCCGCCATCGGGCTCGGATGTGATACTTCGTGCTCCGGTTCCGAACTTTTCCAGTTCAACCTTCGACAAAAATCCTCGTTCATTGAGATTCTTCAGAACAAAATCATCTTCATCATCTCTCTCTTCGGCACTTCTTCGATTCCAGGTATCGGCGGCGGCCTTCGGGCCTATCTCGACTCCGGTCTCGGTCGATGGAAAGGACTCCCTTCAAGAAGTGCCCTAAATGTGCGTCTAAGTTTCCCCACACCGATCTACATCAGGTGTGCAACCTCTGCCTCTCTCCAGAACACGAGGCCCGAGACTGTCCCGCCTGCAAGTCTATTAGGTCGAAAAAGACTATTCGAGATCGAAGGGCTAGACGCAGCATGGCGCACTCCTCGACCTCGGCTCCACTCGACATCTTCGGGGACGATGTCGAAGCTCCGGGGCAGCAGCACACCAAACAGGAAGACGACCTCGTCCGTGCTTCCAAAGCCGAGGACTCCGACGTGGAGGACATCACACCGGCGCAGAGGGTCGTGAGTACTCTACCCCCTCCCACACCCGCGCCCACACCCAAAAAGGCTTCGGTTACGCCTTCGAGCCTAGGCAAAACCAAACAACCCGCTTCGATCACCCCACCTTCGGGCCCGGTGAAGAAGCCTCATAAGCCTCCCGGCGGCTCGGCCTCGAGCCAGCCTACTAGCGGTGCCGAAAAACACCCTTCGGCACCGAAGAAGACATCGACCCCCACACCAAGCTCCGTTCCAAAGCCATCGGTGTCGTAACCTGGCCTCTCGGTGCCGACCAAACATAAAACCCTCGGCGCCGATATTCCCGTGCCGAAGCCTACCTCGGCACCGAACAAAAAATCTGAGGTCACAAAGAAGAACGGCACAGATAAACCGAAAAAGCCGTCTGTTCTGAAAACGTCGGCGCCGACCGATCAATTGGTGCCGGAGGAACTATTCACGCCAGATCCTTTACAAAAGACTTCAACAAAGGATCCAAAGACTGGACATTTAACATGGTCTTCAAAGAAAAGACATTTGGACAAACCAGCTCCACCTCCACCACCAAAGAGGAAGGACTGTGCTACCTCCCCTTTCAGAGTACCTTCCCCACCTCCTCCACTCTCTCCATCTCTGCCCCCTCCACCTTCTCCACCCTTCCCTCATCGCTCTCCAACTCCATCTCCAGACCATGATGACCAAGGGGACCCATACTATTCTAACAGATGCCCCTCAAGACCCCACCCCTCCGGGATCCCCAGACCCATGGGATGATTATAATAACCCAGATATCCCAGATGTCCCTCAGGATGATTTTTTTCCATCCAGGCCATCCCCACCAGAGGACTCCTTAGGGTTCCACCATTTGCTACAAAGGGCGGCACACTATCATGGGGTGGAGTTACATACTGATCCAGTTGAGGAAGACTTCCTACTTGACACCTTTGACATCGCAGATAAATCTACTGCCATACTACCCATGCTTAAAGGGGTAATCAAACATGCCACAGAGGTTTTTAAAGACCCAGTCAGGGCTAGGGTCCTAAACCCCCGAATAGAAAAGAAATATAAGGCCGCCCCCACAGATCCTGCCTATATTAAAGGACCTGCCCCATTGGATTCACTAGTGGTATCCACAGCTAGGAAGCGATCAAATTCTCAGTCAAAAGGTGAAGCTCCACCACCTGACAAGGAGTCCAAGCTCCTAGACGCGTCAGGGAAACGCACTGCCTCACAAGCTGCCAATATATGGCGTATCGCCAACACGCAAGCGCTGTTGGCAAGGTACGACAGAGCGCACTATGATGAGCTGGAGGCTATCATGCAACATCTCCCAGAAAAATATAAGAATAGGGCTAATGAACTAATCCAAGAGGGAAAAACCATCACCAACCCCTCTATAAGATGTGCACTGGATGCAGCAGACACCGCTTCCAGGGCCATAAACACTAGTGTTCTCCTTCGCCGCCACGCCTGGCTCAGAGTTTCAGGTTTTAAGCCAGAGGTACAGGCCTCTATATTAAACCACCCTTTTGACCAGCAACACTTATTTGGTCCAAAATAGACGAAGCCCTCAAAGATGAAAAAAGATACAGATACGGCGAAGTCTATGGGAGCCCTACAGTCCCACCCTCCTAGGCGCTCTTTTCGCCGCTCGCCCTTTCGAGGCAGGGGCTACTCCTCGGATAGCGCCTCTACATCCTACAAGTCCCCTCCTCAGTCTACATTCACAAGGGGTTATCAAAGAGGCGGATATAGAGAAAACAATTATAAAGGCAGAGGCAAAAAAAACACCGCCCGCTCTGCCACACCTCCTACCCAATGACTTCCCTCCGCTCCCCCCAGACCATTCCACTCCGGTCGGGGGCAGACTACAAAACTTCTTTCACGTCTGGGAGACCATCACCTCAGACAAGTGGGTGACCCAAATTATTCGTTCAGGGTACTGTCTCGAATTAACAGCCACCCCCCCAAATATTCCACCCAGGCACCGCCCAATGTCGCAAGAACATGCCACATTGCTAAAACAAAAGGTAATCTCCCTCCTGCAAAAGCAGGCTATAGAGCAAGTCCCCATCAATCAACAAAATTTAGGGGTCTACTCCCTGTACTTTCTGATACCAAAAAGAGACGAGACTCTACGACCCATTCGAGATCTCCGGCCTCTAAATACATACATACATTCAGACCATTTTCACATGGTAACCCTCCAACAAGTTCTTCCACTCCTCTGCCAGAACGATCTTCTCACCACACTGGACTTGAAAGACGCATACTTTCATATTCCAATACACCCTGCTCACAGAAAGTACCTCAGATTTGTAGTGGACGGCCAACATTATCAGTTCAAGGTTCTCCCCTTCGGTGTCACAACAGCACCAAGGGTATTCACCAAATGCCTAGCGGTAGTGGCTGCACACCTCAGAAGACACCACATTCACGTCTTCCCTTATTTGGACGACTGGCTAATAAAAGCCACGTCCTACAACCAATGTGTGCAACATACCGTCACTACAATCCTACTACTTCACCAGCTAGGTTTCACGGTGAACCACCAAAAGTCCCACCTAATACCGTCTCACACAAAGCAATACCTCGGTGCCACTATAGACACCGCAAAAGCTATAGCCTACCCCAATCTAGCCAGGATCCCAAGCATCCAAGCCTTGCGTCAAAGGTTCATTTTTCAACACTCTCTCCCAGCCAGAGTGTTTATGCAACTCATAGGGATGATGGCCTCTTGCATTTTCATAGTGCCTCACGCAAGACTCCAGATGCGTCCACTCCAGGAGTGCTTGGCACGCCAGTGGAACCAGGCCCAGGGGCAACTGACGGATCTGGTGTTGGTAGACGGTCGCACCCATCGCTCTCTGCAGTGGTGGAACACCATGAACCTTTCCAAAGGTCGACCGTTCCTGGACCCGGTTCCACAGGTAATCCTAACAACGGACGCATCGCTCTCCGGCTGGGGAGCTCATCTTACACCTCACAGTGCAAGGCATATGGACGCCACAACAAAAATTACTCCACATAAACCATCTGGAGTTATTGGCAATCTTTCTAGCCCTAAAATCCTTTCAAAAGCAGATTTCAGCCAAAGCAGTCCTCATTTGCACAGACAATATGACTGCTATGTACTACATTCAAAAACAGGGGGGGACACACTCTCCACAGCTCTCTCGACTAGCACAGAGCATATGGAGATGGGCAATTCCGCAAAAAATCTTTCTCCTAGCCCAACGTGTCCCAGGGATACAAAACACCATGGCAGATCTGCTCAGCAGACAAGTGCAACAAATGCACGAATGGGAACTTCACCCACAAGTTCTTCACCCATTCTTTCAGAAGTGGGGGCATCCTCAAATAGACCTCTCCGCCACCCACGAAAACAAAAAATGCCCAAGCTTCGCCGCCAGATACCCACACCCATTGTCCAAAGGTAATGCTATATGGATGAACTGGTTAGGAAAATTAGCATACGCCTTTCCGCCTCTCCCGCGAATTCCATTAGTGGTAAGGAAGCTACAACAGCACTCCCTCACGCTCATTCTGGTAGCTCCAACATGGGCCAGGCAACCGTGGTACACCACACTGCTACAACTCTCAGTAGTACCACACCAAAAGTTACACCTCTCACCATGCCTCTTAACCCAGAACCATGGAGAGATCATGCACCCGGACCCAGCTCAGCTCAACCTTGCGATCTGGCTTCTGAAATCTTAGAATTCGGATACCTCAACCTTCCACCTGATTGCATGAACATTATCAGGGAGGCTAGACGCCCTACTACTCGGGCATGCTATGCCGCAAAGTGGAAAAGATTTGTTATTTACTGCCGTAACAACACAATCAACCCTTTAGATGTATCCATACAGCACATCATATGTTACCTGCTCCATCTACAAAGGTGTAACCTAGCATACACATCCATCCGGTTACACCTTGCAGCAATTGCTGTTTACCTGCAGAACAGGCAGCATTTATCACTTTTCAGGGTACCTGCCATTAAAGCTTTCATGGAAGGCCTTAAAAGAGTAATTCCACCCAGAGTACCGCCCTCACCTGTGTGGAATCTAAACATAGTTCTTACAAGGCTAATGGGACCGCCTTTCGAACCACTGCATAAATGTGAGCTACAATTCCTTACATGGAAAACAGTTTTTCTCGTAGCTATCACTTCCCTTAGAAGGGTTAGTGAAATACAAGCGTTCACGATACAAGAACCTTTTCTACAAATGCATCACAACAAGGTTGTACTTCGCACAAACCCAAAATTTCTGCCCAAAGTTATTTCCCCCTTCCATCTGAATCAATCGGTGGAATTACCGGGTTTTTTCTCGCATCCTCAATCTGTTGCAGAAAGAGCTCTACATACATTTGATGTTAAAAGGGCCTTACTTCATTATATACAAAGAACGCAGCCTTTCAGAAAGACCAAACAGTTTTGTCTCGTTCTCTCCACCACATTAAAGCAACCCCATCTCAAAATCAGGGATAGCTAGGTGGATTGTAAAATGCATACAAATTTGCTACCACAAAGCAAAACTAACGCTATCTGTCCCACCTAAAGCCCACTCTACAAGAAAGATAGGGGCTTCTATGGCTTTTCTAGGGAACATACCCTTAGATGACATCTGCAAAGCAGCCACATGGTCAACACCGCACACTTTCACAAAACATTACTGGGTAGATGTGCAGACCAAACCGGCTAGTGTGGGCCAGGCTGTACTAAAAACACTGTTTCAAACTACTGCAACGGATGCCGGTGCTCGCCGCTAAGGTTGGGTACTGCTATATAGTCTATGCACAGTGTATAATCTGCAGCTCATATGCCTCGAACGGATTATGCTACTTACCAGTATGCATCTGTTCTTGGCATGTAGAGCTGCAGATCTATACACGCCCACCCGCCATCCGTTCCAGTCTATCTTATGTAGATACAACACATGGGTTTCTTTACTGTTATCACTACGCTCCATCTTTCCCTGCTGGCGAAAAACAATCTGAGGATGGAGCCGAAGCCTATGCGCAGTACGGACCGAAGGAGGAGTCACCGAACTCGTGACTTCCAAAGACTTTCCAAGAAGAAAAACAAACTGCAAACATCCGGGCCCAACACCAGATGGCGAGCTATGCACAGTGTATAGATCTGCAGCTCTACATGCCAAGAACAGATGCATACTGGTAAGTAGCATATTCCTTCCCGTTTCTGTAGCAGCAATAGCTGCCAAGATGTAATCATCGATCTTACTTTGTGATCTTGTAACTGCTACTACTAGGTATGTCGCCACTGTGGTTTTTGCTGCCTCGTCAGCCAGACTGTTACCGACAGGATGGACACCAAGACGTTGGTGACCAAAAGTAGGAATTACATTCACGAGAGGCAGACGTTCTTTAAGTTCTGCCACTCGAACCCAAAACGTTTTATGCTTAACAGTGCTACCTTTGGAATCCCGATAGTCATTTTGAGACCAAAAATGCAGATTGTCGTAAGTTCAGCAAACTCCAGTGCAAGCACCAGAGCCCGAAGCTCTGCTAACTGCGCGGTACAATCACCCAATGACTGCGTATGCACGACATCAGATTGGAATTCACCATTCACGAAAGTACCGACTACAATTGTGCAGGCGGCTGAGTAAGCATGCTTTGATCCAGTTGCGGGTTGCGCAGACCCGTCAGTGTAAATGACACAATGGTAATCCTCGAGCGGGCGCAACGTCAGGGGAGCGGGATGAACTAATTCATACTCCAAGAACTCCTGAGTATGTAACGCCGCGTCAAAGATATATGTGACGTCAGGCGAAGTCGAGGAAGTAGCCCATTATATCCACCGTGGATGCAAAGCTTTAGAATTGGGTACACTAGCCTTAGTCACCGCCTCAAGGGCAGGATATGGTGTTACCACCAGCATGCGTTTCCCTTGCGATAGCGCTCGTTCTTTCAGGATCGCCATCTGAACAGCTGTCAGTACTTTTTCGACAGCGGAAAATCGCAGCTCAGCTGAAGTGTACAGGTGTGATTTGTAAGCAATGGGGACGGTGTCGCCATCATTGAACGTTAAGTAGGTGAACCCCACAGCGCCTGGTACGATTCTAATGACCAGGTTGGTGTGGTTATCACGGGTCTGTAACAACTTAGAAGCAAGAAGATCAGCCTGCAAAGATTGCAATGCAGCTGAATGCTCTGACAGCCAACATGATTTTGTAAAAGTAGGTTGTACTAAGGCATAAAGCGACTTGATACGCTGGGCATAGTCAGGAATGTAGGTACGACCGAAATTCAGAAAACCCAGCAGGGATTGTAATTTCTTCAGCGTTGTAGGAGCACGAAGGCGTGCGCACTTCTCAAGGAAGTGCAGAGCCAATCCTCGACCTTCATTGTTGAGTTCGTACCCCAAGAACAACACTGTATACTCGGCAATGTGGGACTTCGCAAAGTTGAACTTGTATCCGAAGTCTGCAAACATAGTAATTATGTTATCCACGCGAGCAATGTGTGGAAGCAACTCGTCGTCCGTCAGATAGATGTCATCTACATACGAGTACGCCTCCGGGTCGACCATCTCCAAGAGAGAGACCACGCGAGCGGCAAAGACCCCAGGGCTGTTTTTATAGCCCATTGGTAGCCTTTTGAACTTTTTGTTTGCCACCCGAGGTAAAACGCCGTCCACTCACTACTAAGAGAGGACAGGTTATGGCTGTAAAAGCCATTGGAAATGTCAAGTGTGGCTTTAAACCGTTTTCTCACAAGACTATCGACGAGAGCCGAACTGTGGGTATTCTGTACCACGCATGTCCGGCAGTGTGAGTTCAAGTGCCAGTAATCCAAAACTAGGCGGTACGATCCGTCAGGCTTCGTCAGTGAATAAAGGGTTATTCATTCGTGACACACATGTTTCAATTACGCCTTGATATTCAAATTGTTCAAGGATAGACGCAACGTGAGGTCTTGCTTCATGAAGCATGGGATATTGGGGCTGTGGCTGGGGGGTGGACCGCAACGGAATCTCATGGTTGGGAGAAAATTTATCCCAGCCGACTTGATTACAATACAACGCAGGTGCGAGCACCTGCACCCACTCCCCGGCCAACCTAATAGAATGTTCCGTCGGCACTGTGTGCCCAAAGGACGGGAGGATCATGTCCTCCCCTCGAGGAGCATCTAAAACGAAAGCCGGGGGCTAAACTGCCTCCGCTAAAAGAATATCATATGTGGAGGTAAGATTATCCCAAAAAATCCCTTTAATTGTGCGTTTTATGTCACCGTCAATTAAAAGGACTATATCATAGTCTATCAGGGGGAGCCACGCGAGTATCAGCAGTTTCAACACTCACAAATGTATTGGTTGCTGTCGCCGCCAGATATGGACGCAGTGCTAGCCGCACTGTGTGAGAAAGTGCCATCTTTCTTGCATGGTATGCCCCCACTTTTTGCTAAATTGCTGACTGTACTTTGACTGAGTGTACCTTGGACTCCTGCCAATCAGGTGCCCAGGGCCTATGTTCCTTCCTTAAAACACACAAACTCCAAATTGGCAAACCCTGGCCACATGTCAGCCCCTGGTAAATGGTACCTTAGGTACTCAGGGCCTTGTGACCAGGGAAGGCCTCTAAGGGCTGCAGCACTCATTGTGCCACCCTCAGAGGCCCTGTACCCTTACACACACACACACTGCCTTTGCAGGCTGACTGTCTGGGTGCAGGACAAAAAGTCGACATGGCACACATCTGTGTGCCATGCCCATTACCTACACTGCCAAGGCATATATCAGCCACCCCTCTGGCTGGGTGCCTTATGCCCATGGTGTGGGCACAGGAGCAGGAGCCCTGTGCCCCTACAGTACCCAGGTCAATTCCTGGGCACTGTAAGTGCAGTGCTGCCATTTAAGAATACACGGTGCAGAGAGCTAGTCAAACACGAGCTCCACAGCACCATAATGGCAACTCTGAAGACTGGGAAGTTTGGTATCAAACTTCTCAGCACATTAAACCCACACTGATGCCAGTGTGGGATTTAATGTACCAAGCACCCCAGAGGGCATCTTAGAGATGCCCCCTTACAGCTAACCTACAATCCCAGTCTGCTCTGAGGCTGCCCAGGCTGCCACACAGCAGACACGTAGCTGGACCCCTGGGTGGGAGAGCCCTGCTCTCCCGGGCCTTGAACAATGCACATCCTGGGTGAGGTGATAAATCTCCTCCCCCAGGATGAGCAAATGGAAGCTTCAAAGGCATGCCGCCTCTAGAAGTTTCCCCAGGCCACTGCAACCCCCCACTCTGGTGGGAAGCTTGGCCGGAAACCCCATACAAGGACAGGGGATGTGCCAGCCTGCCCACCCCACCCCACCCCTCAGGTGGGGGAGGCGAGGTGAAGCACATCTCCGGGCTCTCGCAATCTTGAAGATGGGAGGCCCTACACTATCAGGATTAGGCTACTGCCCCCCTCCCACAGGAGAGAGGCAGGATAGGGGGTGTACCCACCCAGGACAAGGACCCATTGGTCCCTGGCCTTCACCTACCTGTAACACCCCTAAATCTAGTATTTAGGGGCACCCTGAACCTTCCTTCCCCAGATTCCAGATTCAAAAACTACAAGAAGAGCAAGAAGAACAAAGACCTGCCCTGCAGCTGCTAAAAAGAGAGGAAGACACCAACTGCTTTGGCCCCAGCCCTACCGGCCTGTCGACTCTCGAACCTGCTCCTGCTCCAGCGCGGCATCTCTTGTGGCCAGCAACCTCACCAACCCCGGAGGACCTGGCTACCTTTTGGCTCTAAGCCCCTGGGACTCCCATGAGTAGAGGCTCTACTCAAGAACCAATTTCTAACCCCTGGCCGCAGCCCGGAACCGCGAACCCAGCACACTCTGCACCAGCCAAGCCTGGCCTGTGCCGGAGTGAATAAAGACCACGAGGACGACCCCACGGCGACTGTGACCCCGAGTCCGGCACCCAAGGTCCTCCCTCGACACTCCTGAAGAATCCTGCAGCCTCAGAACAAGGTGCCCCTCTAACCGCGATCAACAGAGGGTAAGATTTCCCGACACCAAAAGGCACCCCTGCACGCGGCACCCTGCGGCCCCCTGTGCCCAATCCCGGGGTACCCACCTAACCTCCAACTACCCAACTTACCTCTCGAAGTGGTGGTGGCACCTGAAGCATCATCGTCCCCGAACTTGCAGCCTTTTTCCCAACCGGAGCATTCCCATTGATTTCCATTGAGCGCCCGACGGCTCAAAAGCACCCTGCACCCAGCCGCTCGAGTGGCCCTGGCAGTGCAACCTCTACTCTGTTCTACTTCCCCACTTGCCCTGAGTGAGTGACCAGGAGCCCAGCTCCCACAGCCGCGTGGCCTGCTAGTCAGCAGCCACCAAACCAGGCCGCCCTATTCCTCGTAGGCTAACATTGGGCCTAACTCTCTGCTCCCGGCTGCCCTAGAGCCGCTGAGGGTGAACTAACTGTGGCTATCTGACCTTGGGGGACTCCTGAGTCCATGCCCAGAACCTCAACTTTGCCAGTCGAGAACTTACCTGAAAACCGCTAACTCTATTTTCTACAAAGGGAAATTTCGTCTAAGTGTGGACTTTTCAAATCTTAAAATATTCACAAAAAATCAGCCGAGCGACGACAACGCAAAAACTCACCTATTCTCGGGTGAGCTCACAGTGCTGGATCTCGGTGCCCAGCACTGGCTCGGAAGAATACTCAGATCTGTACTTACCAGTAACCCAATTTTCTCCCATATGAAACCATTGACTGCTTTTCTCTGAAATTTCTTCTTAGTGTCGATTCCTGCAATCTTTAAATATTCTTCTAAAATCGTACAATTTCTGCAAACGTAATTACTTACCTGTTTGTGATAAAGACCCCAGTACTGAGTCCAGGTACCCAGTACTGGATTACAAAAGTAACGATAAAATACTCTACCTGCAATTTGAATTTCTTGCCATAGAGAATCATTGAATGTTTTCTTTGAAATATTTTCTAAGTGTCAACATTTGAAATAGGTAAATATTGTTTAGAAATCATTAGTTATTAAGTCGACTCTCACCACTTGATTCTGAATACTGACCCAGGACTGAATCTAGGATCCAGTCCTGGAATTACAAAAGTAATCTAAAAAGTAATCTATTACAAATAACCTGAATTTACCATTGAGCTCAATGCATTGTTGTGTTTTGGAAATAGAAGTGTTTATTGCAACCAACTGTGACTGTTTACAAAAACCAATTGCTTATTGCAAAAGTATTTATATTCAACCTCTCATTCTGAGAGATTTTTATTCCACTTGTGGTTCTAAAAATAAAACAGCATATATTTTTATATAAACCATTGGCCTAGAGTTCAGTTATTGAGTGTGTGAGACCATTTGCTGACTGTGTACAACAAATGCTTTACACTGTCCTCTGGTACTGCCTTACTGCTCTACCAAGCTACCACTTTTGAGAGTAAGGTTAGACCTAACTTTAACCTCTATCAGCCCCTGGGGGGCTGTGGACTCTGTACACCCTGTACCTATTAGGGAACAGTATTTACAGAGCCACTTTCTCACACTACTGTAACTTCCGCCGCGCTGTCGAGCAGCGTTAGTGCCCATGTCAGGTTCCGAAGCTGTGTCCGTAACCATCTGAGTCATATCTCGCTGTTAGTGCAGCAACTTACTTTTTCTGAAACGGGTGCCGTTGACGTGCAGACTCGTCTTGCTTGCCTTTGCCGTCAGTCTGACTGGGTTGCTCACGACCTTGGGCACCCCTTCCTCTCCCACAATCTCCCTGTCCCACGATCTCCGCCAACGGATTGTGAAGCCGATGTTTCTTGTGAAGAACGAAGAGAGCGTTGTTCAGAAACCTGAAATCTTATCAGGTGACTTAATACGAGAGCGATCACGCAGATCATATGTGCGGTCACTAGACGACTGGACGGGTGAGGCAGAACGAGAACCCTGTTTCTGTTGCTGTTCCCCCTGTTTCTTAGCTCTCCAACTTTGTTTTGGAAAATTGGGCTTTTCGTCTTTAGTAGACGAACTCACCTTAGTTTGCTGTACTATATCCGGAATGATCACAGTGGGTTTCCCCCCGAAGGCACTATGTCCCACAGTTCTGTAGGTTTTCGCAATAATTTTCGAGAATTCCCTGGGCTTGTCGACGTCATCCACGAGGTCCAGCATATTTGCAACTTGGAACTGCATGGCATCTCCTTTGAGGTTGCCCATCACCATGGAGCAAACCACATCGAAGCTGTCGACAAGCCGCATTCCCAATTCAATAGCCGCCTCCGCACCGTGATTGTCTTGAACTTTCTTGATGACGGAGGGTAGTACAGACATAGACTGAGTACCATAGCACTTCGAATAGGTCGCTGCAAAGACCTTGCCCCAGTTATCACAATCAGCCATATCCGGGACCAGGTCCTTCGGCAAAGTAATGGTGAGAATCCTGTGTTTCTCCACAGGAGTGGTTTGCGGAAAAACCGCTTCCAGTTGGTCAAATTTCTCAGCAAGCCAGTAGGGAAATTCATCCCTATTTTGGGGGCGCTTGCCCACAACCGAATTAACCATAACAGGACTAATGACCACCGCGTGGTGGTCAGTCGTGTGTCCCGCAACCGCAGGTGCCCCCGCCTGCACGTTGCGTGACACGTACTGCACCAAAGCCCTATGGACCGCAATCAGGGCAGTGTGTAGTACCCGCAACTAAGCCACCCCTACCGTCAAGTAGCGGGGATGAGGCGTAAAGCCGGCCAGCATCGGCCATGTGGCCCCTGCAATAGACAACGGGCCCATTCTAGTCGGTGCTACCGCATGGGGAAGGACGCCATTAAACCAAATGGTATGCTGCCATGCAGACAGAGGAATTTCCAGCGTCCTATATGGGGTATAGGCTGCAGGTACTTGTGTGGCAGTAAAGGAGTGAAACGTATCATCGTCTGCATCCACCGCCGGAAACGTCACCCATGAGTAAAACAACTCATACGGGTACGTCGCATCAGCGCTCACCACAAAAATAACAGCCAACCCGTCAGCAGGCACTCCATACGTCGTCAAGTGACGGCGCAGAGGAAACCCGACTGTGCGGCTATTTCGACCGCCATAAGGACACACTAAAGAGGAACAACAAAATCCACAGTAGCACTAGGGTTCAGAAGAAATAACCTTTTTAATTATCAAGCTTGAAAGAACCTTTAGTCGAAACCTATGTGGGTTAAGCAGTCACTCCCGTCAACCGGAAACCAGAGTGAGGGCGTTGTGGACTAATACAAGCACTACTAAGGCGTTTCAAATCAATAGACCAAACGTTAGGTGCGCCATGTTGCAGGGATTCTGCTTATGCACAGAACTATGCGCAGGAAACCAGGACCTCAGAGAATTGTGGTGTACCAAAAACTCCCCTCAGAACCCTTTATCCGATTAGCTTAGTGTCCCATTCGTTATCCGAGGTTTAGCTCGGCAGTCCCAATGTATAGACAACCCAGAACAAGCGACTTTGGATATTCTCAGGAATGATAGGAATCAGAAATACCTGTTAGTAATTATTCTCATATCAGTCCACAACAGAATAACAAAGACACAGTAAAGTTTAAAGAGTTTATTTTATAAACCTCGCATCCTAAGATGCAGTACTTTGGCTAACATAAGCAAACAAATGGTTAAGATCAGAACCATCAGCATTGTTACAATACCATAGAAAATGAAAGGAGCAATCATACTAAAATGACAGTGGAAATCAGCCACCTTCATTTCGCTAGTAAACTAATAGGGTTATTAGACTATTAGAAGGTCTCTAGGCTTGAATGGGGAACCCCATACCGTATAGATCAGCTTAGTGGAATCACATCACAGGATCAGCTAGGCTCTCTCCTGGGAAACGCTCTTCTTCCGAATGAATCTAAAACATGCTGCACTGTAATATTAAAGCACTCGTCTTTCAGGTATCTGCAGCTGCGTGCATGTTATGGCTAAAATAGTGGGACGATCAACCTGTACCCAACAACATGCACCGTCTAGTGACCCAGACTGTTTCTTTACACCATGTACAGACCAAGGTCGCTGCTCACTGTTAAGGATGTTAAATAGACAGTTCTAATATGATGCAAAGTCGAGTAAGCATTTCTCAATTAATAACATGTAACAGTGTCGCGTGCAAAAGCAGCAAAAAGCGGCAAGATGGCTTTCTAACATCGAACGTGGTTGTGCTAACTTAGCATTGTACATAGGGAGAGATTAACCCTCACTACAGTGTCGGGAAATCTTACCCTCTGTTGATCAGGGTCGGGGGGCTGCCCTGGTTCTGAGGCTGCAGGCGTCGTCCAGAGCGTCGAAGTGGGTCCTTGGGTGCCGGATTCGGGGTCACAGTCGCCGAAGGGGGGGCGTCCTCTGGGTCTTTGTCCACTCCGGCACAGGCCAGGCTTGTTGGGGGCAGTGTGTGCAGGGTTCGCTGTTCCGGGCTGATGCCAGGGGTTTGAGAAAGTGCCATCTTTCTTGCATGGTATGCCCCCACTTTTTGCTGAATGTACTTTGACTGAGTGTGTCCTTGACTCCTGCCAATCAGGTGTCCAGGGCCTATGTGCCTTTCCTAAAAACCTCAAACCCAAATTGGCAAACCCTGGCCACATGTCGTCCCCTGGTAAATGGTACCCTAGGTAACCAGGGCCTTGTGACCAGGGAAGGCCTCTAAGGGATGCAGCACTCATTGTGCCACCCTTAGTGGCCCTGCACGCACACACACACACGCGCGCGCACACACACACACACACACACACACACACACACACACACACACACACACACACACACACACACACACACACACACACACCTTTTGCAGGCCGAGTGTCTGGGTGTTAAATGGTAGCGGCAGTTTCAGTCGATAACCTTTCAAGTATTTGCCCGGCGGTAATCGCCTCTCATACCACTCGATGATTTTACCAATAAAAGAGGCAGGCGCCGGAGACTGGAAGGCAGGAAACAAAGTTTTATTCCGTCGGAGCAGAACACATCAGATCAGACAGCAAGGTATCGTCACGAGGTGCTCTAACTGCATCTCTGAGACCTGGTCTCTTATACACTGGTTTATTGCTTTATTATACATAGTACATTCTTGAGATTCCCTTGATGTGCGGGGGAAATATCCCCTGAAGCCCCGGTTTAGATCCGATCCCACACATAGATACAGTAGAAGTTCCCACCCCATCCACAGTAGGAGATGGCTATTGCGCAGCAGGGTATTCCGCCAATTCCTGGGGGGTGTGTGACCGGTCGGGTCTCAGGGAGTAGGGGCTTTGATCTACTGTAATCCCTTTGATGTGGGGTGTTTCCCTTACAGTAGGGGCAATAAACTGCATCCGCAGGGCTAGGTGATGGCCTGGGACTAGTTCAGACAATGGGGCGCAGAGGAAGGGGGTTATCAAAGGAGAGGCATGACCATGTATGGGTTGTCGGTCGGAAGTGGTTCCGTAGCAGGGTCGCGCAGAAGGAGAGGGTTTATGGCCTGTATGAGAGAGCGGGGGTGGCCGGCGCGCGGGGGATGCTCGCAGCGCCGGGGGAAAGCGCTGGCAATCGAGAGTGAGCGGGGAGAGAGAGTGGGGTGCCTAAAATGGCGACCGTGCATTTGCTATGCGTGGCGCTGGGGAGAGGCAAGATGGCGCAGATAATGTTCAGTTTGCAAGCTAAATTTCCACATGGGTACAAGACAAAGCAAAGAGTCGACATGGCACACATCCCTGTGTGCCATGCCCACCACCTACACTGCCCTGGTATACATCAGCCACCCCTCTAGCTGGGTGCCCTATGCCAGTGGTGTGGGCACAGGAGCATGAGCCCTGTGCCCCTACAGTACCCAGGTCCATCCCTTGGCACTAAGTGCAGTGCTGCCATTTAAGAGTACATGGTGCTGAGAGCTCGTCAACCACAAACTCCACAGCACCATAATGGCAACACTGAAGACTGGGAAGTTTGGTATCAAACTTCTCAGCACATTAAACCCACACTGATGCCAGTGTGGTTTTTAATGTACCAAGCACCACAGAGGGCATCTTAGAGATGCCCCCTGAAAACTAACCTACAATCCACGTCTGGTCTGGGAGGCTGCCACACAGCAGACACGTTGCTGGACCCCTGGGTAGGAGAGCCCCTGCTCTCCTGGGCCTGCAACAATGCACATCCTGGGCGAGGTGCTAGGTCTCCTCCCCCAGCATGGACAGGGGGAAGCTTCAAAGGCATGCCGCCTCTGTGAGCTTCCCCAGGCCACTTGCAACCCCCACTCTGGCGGGAAGCCTGGCCGGAAACCCCAAATAAGGACAGGGGGTGTGCCAGCCTGCCAACCCCACCCCTCAGGTGGGGGAGGCGAGGTGAAGCACACCTCCGGGCTCTCGCCATCTTGAAGATGGGAGGCCCTACCCAATCAGGACTAGGCTACTGCCCCCTCCCACAGGAGAGTGGCAGAATAGGTGGTGTACCCACCCCAGGGCAGGGACCCATTGGTCCCTGCCCTTTACCTACCTGTAACGCCCCTAAATCTAGTATTTAGGGGCACCCTGAACCTTCCTTCCCCAGATTTCAGATTCCGAAATACAAAGAAGAGCAAGAAGAAAGAAGACCTGCCGTGCAGCTGCTAAGAAGAGGAAGACACCCAACTGCTTGGGCCCCAGCCCTACCGGCCTTTCGACCCTCGAACTGCTCCTGCTACAACCCGGCACCTTTTGTGGCCAGCAACCTCACAAACCCCTGAGGACCTGGCTACCTTTTGGCTCTAAGCAGCTGGGACTTCCATGAGCAGAGGCTCTGCTCAAAACCAGCTTCTAATCCCTGGCATCAGCCTGGAACCGCGAACCCTGCACACTTGCACCCGCCAAGCCTGGCCTGTGCTGGAGTGAACAAAGACCACAAGGACGACCCGCCAGCGACTGTGACCCAGAGTCTGGCCCCCAAGGACTACCCTAGATGCTCCTGGCGACGCTTGCTGCCTCAGAAAGGGTAAGATTTCCCGACACCAAAAGGCACCCTGGCGCCCTGCGGCCCCCTGTGCCCAACCCCTGGGAACCTAACAATCCTCCAACTACCCAACTTACCTCTCGAAGTGGTGGTGGCGGCACCTGAAGAATCTTCGTCCCCGAGCTTGTTGCCTTTTTCCAACCAGGAGCTTTCCCATTGAAATCAATTGAGCGCCAGAAGGCTCAAAAGCACCCTGCACCCAGCCGCCCGAGTGGCCCTGGCAGTGTAACGTCTACACCTATCTACTTCCCCATTTGCCCTGAGCAAGTAACCAGGAGCCCAGCTCCCACAGCTGTGTGGCCTGCTAGTCAGCAGCCACCAACCAAGGCCTCCCTGCCTCCCATAGGATAACATTGGGCCTAACTCACTCTGCACCTGGCTGCCCCTGCGCTGCTGAGGGTGCAACAACTGTACCTACCTGAGTCTGTGCCAGGAACCTTAACTCTGCCAGTCGAATACTTAACCCAAAAGCCGATTTTTCCATAGGGTAACATTGACTGGTTTGTTCTGAAATTTCTTCTAAGTGTGGAACTTCTAAAACTTATATTATTCACCAAAAATCAGCCGAGTAACAAACACTCACCTGCTATTAGGAGAGATCCCTGTGCTGGATTTGGTGCCCAGCACTGACCCTGAAAAACGTTCACAACCGTACTTACCAGTAACCCAACTTTCTTCATAGGAAATCAGACTCCTTTTCTATGAAATTTCTTCTAAGTGTCAAGTGTTAAAATAGCAAAATATTGCCTAAAAATCACAACAGTAACTAAGTCGACTTTTATCACTTGTTTCTAAGAACTGTCCCAGGACTGAATCTAGGATCCAGTCCTGAAGTTAAAGTAATCCTGAAAGTAATCTATTGCAAATAACTTAACTCACTTTGAGCTCAATGTATTATTGTGTTTGAAATTGTGTTGCCTATTGCAACAACCTGTAACCAGTATTTACAAAAGTCAATTGCATATTGCAAAAGTATTTACCTAAAACATCTCATTCTGAGAAAGTATATTTTAATACCTATTGTTGGTTCTAAAATAAAACAGACCTATATTTTTTACATAAGCCATTGGCCTAGAGTTTAGTTATTGAGTGTGTAAGACAATTTGCTGACTGAGTGTGTACAACAAAAGGCTTTACACTGTCCTCTGATACTGCCTTACTGCTTGGCCAAGCTACCACTTTAGAGTAAGGTTATATCTAACTTTAGCCTCTGCCAAACCTCGGGGGACTGTGGACTCTGTACACACTGTACCTATTTGGGAACAGTATATACAGAGCCACTTTCTCACAAGGGGTTAGATACTTGCTTTGAGCAGAGCCACTGCTCGTGGGAGTCCCAGGTGCTCAGTCACAAGGTAGCCAGGTCCTCCGGGGTTTGTGAGGTTGCTGGCCACAGGAGGTGCCGGGATTAACAGGAGCAGGTTCGAGGGTCGACAGGCCAGTAGGGCTGGGGCCAAAGCAGTTGGTGTCTTCCTCTTCCTAGAAGCTGCACGGCAGGTCTTCTTTCTTCTTGATCTTCTTTGCTGTTTTAGAATCTGGAATCTAAGGAAAGAAGGTTCAGGGTGCCCCTAAATACTAGATTTAGGGGCGTTACAGGTAGGTGAAGGGCAGGGACCAATGGGTCCCTGTCCTGGGGTGGGTACACCCCCTATCCTGCCACACTCCTGTGGGAGGGGGCAGTAGCCTAGTCTTGATTGGGCAGGGCTCCCCATCTTCAAGATGACGAGAGCCCAGGGATGTGTTTCACCTTGCCTCCCCCACCTGAGGGGTGGGGGTTGGCAGAGGCTGGCACATCCCCTGTCCTTACTTGGGGTTTCCGGCCAGTCTTCCTGCCAGAGTGGGGGTCAGAACCGGTGAGGGCCAGTTTCTGAGTACAGCAAGTGGCCTGGAGAAGCTCACCAAGGCGGCATGACCTAGCACCTCGCCCAAGATGTGCATTGTTGCAGGCCCAGGACAGCGTGGACTCTCCACCCAGGGGTCCAGGAACATGTCTGCTGTGTGGCAGCCTAGGCAGCCTCTCAGACAAGACGTGGATTGTAGGTTAGGTTTCAGGGGGCATCTCTTAGATGCCCTCTGTAGTGCTTTGTACATTAAATCCCACACTGGCATCAGTGTGGGTTTAATGTGCTGAGAAGTTTGATACCAAACTTCTCCGTCTTCAGTGTTGCCATTATGGTGCTGTGGAGTTTGTGTTTGACGAGCTCCCAGCATCATATACTCTTAAATGGCAGCACTGCACTTACAGTGCCCAGGAATGGACCTGGGTACTGTAGGGATACAGTGATCATGCTCCTGTGCCCACACCACTGGCGTAGGGCACCCAGCTAGAGGGGTGGCTGATGTATGCCAGGGCAGTGTAGGTTGTGGGCATGGCACACAGGGATGTGTGCCATGTTGACTCTTTGCTTTGTCTTGTACCCAGACACTCGGCCTGCAAGGGCAGTGCGTTTGTGATAGGGTACAGGGCCTCTAAGGGTGGCACAATGAGTGCTGCAGCCCTTAGAGGCCCTCCCTGGTCACAAGGCCCTGGGTACATAAGGTACCATTTACCAGGGGCTAACATGTGGCCAGGATATGCCAATTTAGGTTTTAGCGAAGGAACATAGGCCCTGGGCACCTGATTGGCAGATGTCGAGGGCACACAGTCAAAATACATTCAGCAATTCAGCAAAACATGGGGGCATACAATGCAATAAAGATGGCACTTTCTCACACCATTTACCAGGGCCGACATGTGGCCAAAGATGCCAATTGGGTTTGTTTTTGGGGAAAGAACACAGGCCCTGGGAACTTGATTGGCAGGGACCCAGGGCACACCAAGAAAAAATGCATCAGTAGTCTGGTAAAAAGTGGGGTGTTCCTGCAACAAACCCACTTTCCTACAACCAGGACTCATGGCCGCAGGATGTAGTGGGTGTCTTTGGACGTCCGGTTTCTCCTTACCGGGAAGGTTGCGGTTGAGGGGATCGCCGGAGGCTGCAGTCTTTGGAGGTGACACCCCCTCAGTTGTTTGAAGGTCAGGACTGCTGGGGAAACCCTTCAGGACAAGTGGACCCTCT
This sequence comes from Triturus cristatus, assembly GCF_964204655.1. Classification (NCBI taxonomy): domain Eukaryota; kingdom Metazoa; phylum Chordata; class Amphibia; order Caudata; family Salamandridae; genus Triturus; species Triturus cristatus. The sequence goes on from NC_140588.1 coordinate 64,371,123, forward strand.
GGACTTGTTTTGAGGACGGCTGGTGCATTAGTAAGTCCTGGGGCAGTATTTTGTTGGTTCACAGGGTCTTGATCCTCTTCTGTGGACAGGGCTGCTGTCCCCGTGAGTCTCGAGTCTTTGTTGAAGCAGGCGATCAGTCCTCGCCAAGTCTGGAAGTTGTGGATCCTTTTTGGTGCCGTTGTTTTCTTTGCAGGGGGATTCAAAGCTGCTGGTAGGCCGGTAGGGCTGGGGCTAAGTCAGTTGGGCCTGGAGTCTTCACTGCTATATCGTCTTCGGGTTCAAGTCTTCTTAGCTCGTCAGTACTATAATACCAGGTGGGCAGCCAGAGGTCAGGCCAGTCCACCACTCCCCCAGCAGCTGCAGCCTTCAAACCCCTTTATATGCCTTCTTACCAACATGGGCACCCAGTGGGAGGCAGGATATGCCATCACCTGCCACGCTAGAGGTCTGTAACATCAGACCACAGGGTTTTTCAGATTGTTCAAAAAGGCTACTCTCTCCCCTTCGTGACTACACCATCACCCATGCCACCCACTTGAGACAGGCTGATGGAGGGCCATCTCTTCTTGCTCCACCAGAAAGTGATGGCTCTTTTGGCCAAGAGAACCATAGAGAGGGTGCTGACGCCAGAAGTAGGTTGTGGTTGTTATTCCCTCTACTTTCTGGTGCCCAAGGAGGATGGAGCCTTCACCTTAACCTAGACGTGCGCCCTCTCGATTTCTTCCTCCGGAAGTTAGAAATGCTTGACGTATAGGCCCTTGACCCAGAAGACTGGATGGTAGCATTGGACTTGCAGGACCTTTGCTCCCACATTACTATCATGCCTGCACTTGTGCGTTACCTGCGGTTCACAGTGGGCCACGAGCACTTTCAGTTCACTGTGCTTTCTTTTGGCCTTACCAGTGCTCCTCGGGTGTTCACCGAGGTGATGGCGGTGGTTGCAGTTAATCTGTGGAGCTCAGTGGTGCCAGTCTTCACCTATCTCAATGACTGGCTGTTGAAGGCATGCTCCACCCAGGCTGTCATCTCCCACCTCCAGACTACATCGGGCCACCTGCACTCACTTGGGTTCACTAGCAACGTGCCGAAGTCACAACTGACTCCCTCTTAGACACTTCCTTTCATCTGAGCTGTTTTGGATATGGTGTAGTTTTGGGCCTATCCTCCCAAACAGTGAGTCCAGGATATTTAATCTAGAATACCAATGTTTCAGCCTCTATCCTGAATTTCGGTGTGTGGCTCCTGGTCTTCAAGATCTCCTGCATCCTGCTTGTGAGACATACCTGCTGGCATCTGTGGGCCCTGCAGTGGAACCTGAAGTTAGAGTGGGCACAGCATCAGGGGATTCTCTCCAACATGGTCCATATTTAGGTGGAAACTGCAAAAGATCCGCAGGGGTGGTTAACAAACAGCAATTGGGTCAGTAGCAGACCTCTCCCTTCCCCAACCAGATCTAACAGTGGGGACAAATGTATCACTTTTAAGGTGGGATGGCCATCTGGGAGAGGTGTAGTTCAGAGACCTCTGGTCTCTGTCATAATCCGGACACCGCATCAACCTACCGGATATCTGGGTGAACATGCTGGAATTAAAAGCCTTTCCGCCCTTCATCAAGGGAAGGCTAGTGCAGGTATTCATGGACAACACCACCATCATGTGGTAGTGCAGCAAGCAAGGCAGGATGGGGTTTTGGACCCTCTGTCAAGGGAAGAGGGCCTGCGTCTCTGGACATGGCTGGAATGTCAGGGCATATCTCTGTTGGTTCAAACCTGACGGGCTTTCTGAACGCCAGGGCAGAAGAACTCAGCCGAAGATGCCTAGCGGATCATGAATGACTTCTCCTTCCGGACGTAGTGCGAGGTCTCTTTCAGCTGTGGGGAGAGCCTTGGGTAGATTTGTTCGCCACTGCCGAGCGTGCAATGTCAGAGGTTCTGCGTTATGTAGTTTCCAAGGCGTCTTTTGCTCAGAGACTCTTCATCTTGAGTGGAGCTTAGGCTTCCTGTACACCTTTCCGCCCATACCACTCCTGCCCAGAGTTCCGAAAATGATGAGGTAGGGTTAGGCCCAAGCTAGCCTTTTAGCTCCCGACTGGGCTCAGACAATTTGATATCCTGAGCTGTTGAGCATACCCATCAGTCCTCCAATAGGCTGCCTCTTCTTCTGCAGCAGCATTAGAGGAGAGTTGTCTACCCAAACCTGTCAGTGCTCTGCCTTCATGCGTGGAGATTGAGTAGCAACAGATGACCGCTTTAGACCTTCCACCTGAAATCTGCATTGTCATCTTGGCAGCCAGGCTTCACTTCAAGACTATACGCCTGCTGTTGGGGCAAGTTTGTGGCATGCTTTGCAGAGAAACAGGTTGAAACACTATCTGCTCCCCTCTCTCGGGCCCTCCTCTTTATCCTTTCACTTGTACAGCAGGGCCCTGCTCTGGGCACCCTAAAAGGCTATCTTTCTTCCATCTCAACCTTTTTGTGGTTGCCTGATCAGCCATCCATCAAAACAGCTGTTGTAGGGGGCGTGGCCAAGCAAGCCAAAATGGTGGACGTGTGCTAGATGAGCTCTGCTCAGCCTAAGCAAGTATCCTGTAAATTATCCTGCTTTTCAGGTCGGAGTTGTAGATCGGAGCGTATCATGGACAAAGTATAGGCAGGGGCTACAATTTGTCCCCTGAAGTGCTCCTAGATCGACGCTTTTTGTGGAGAAGGGCTGTGTGGAGCCGGCAGCAGAGCGCTTGTTGGACGTCAGCACTGTGAGAGGGATCCGGTGCAGCAGAGGCTGACTGATTGCGATACCCTGCGCCGGGTTGGAGGACCTCCCCGCGGCTCCTCCCCTGATCCCTGCTGTCGCAGCAGGCGGCCACACCGGGATGAGGGAGAGCTACACATGCGTCCCCGACGGGGGTCTCTGGCGATCCAGACCTGGGCAGCAGTAAGGGGACCATTGAGGATTGCAGCCTAAACACCCGTGAGTGGTTCAACGCACCTCCCGCTGTGCGGTGCGGTTCAGTCTCGGCAGCCATATCGGGATGACCCCCCTGGGGGAGAGTGGCAAACGGAGGGCAACTGGGGGCACAGAAGATCCCGGACAGTGGGACTGCTGACATCACCAGTGTTGAGGTCCCCCCCGAGAGGGTAGAGAAAGGCCTGGATAACCCCTGGATCTCTGGTAGCGAATACTGGCATTAGATGGTGTGAAGGTAGTCCTGGGGGCCAGTGGGCTGCGGTGTGGCCGCGGCGGAGGGGTGCTGCCCATGGGTTCGGAGTGAAAAGCCCTGGGCCCCTGCCAATGCTTGGGGAGGGAGGGGGGGGTGTCCCCGCATTCGGCAGCCAGACTGGGTCGCGAACATATCCTCTAGTGGCCCTGCTGAGGGGCCTGGAAAGCCTGTGCACGCGAGGTGGTGCCCGAGGATGGTGGAGCCGGGAGCGAGCTCCGTGCCTCTGGCCCTGGATATATCCTGCTCGACGAAGTAGCGGACGAATCTCGGGACCCGGTCCACTTGATGGTGATCAGGCCCTCATTGGATTTTGCTGTTGCGAACTGGTGGTGTCTGTGGCAGTGAGCCCCTCCACGACTTCGCGCCTAAGTGGCCCTGCCTGAACTGCACCGTGAGCTGGAGTGGGGTGGGCTGACGTGCTCTGGCTCAGAGGACATCGTGAAAAAGGATATAACGGATGGGGGGCTCCTCTAAACAGAGCACATTGGATAAGTGTGAGAAAGTGCCATCTTTCTTGCATGGTATGCCCCCACTTTTTGCTGAATTGCTGAATGTACCCTGGACTCCTGCCAATCAGGTGCCCAGGGCCTATGTTCCTTCCCTAAAAACCCAAAACCCAAATTGGCAAACCCTGGCCACATGTCAGCCCCTGGTAAGTGCTACCCTAGGTGCCCAGGGCCTTGTGACCAGGGAAGGCCTCTAAGGGCTGCAGCACTCATTGTGCCACCTTTAGAGGCCATGTACCCTAACACCCACACACTGCCCTGGCAGGCTGAGTGTCTGGGTACAAGACAAAACAGAGTCGACATGGCACACATCCCTGTGTGCCATGCCCACAACCTACACTGCCCTGGCATACATCAGCCACCCCTCTAGCTGGGTGCCCTATGCTAGTGGTGTGGGCACAGAGGCAGAAGCCCTGTGCCCCTACAGTACCCAGGTCCATTCCTGGGCCCTGTAAGTGCAGTGCTACCATTTAAGGGTGCATGGTGCTGGGAGCTTGTCAAACACAAACTCCACAGCACCATAATGGCAGCACTGAAGCCTGAGAAGTTTGGTATCAAACTGCTCAGCACATTAAATCCACACTGATACCAGTGTGGGATTTAATGTACCAAGCACCACAGAGGACATCTTAGAGAGGCCCCCTGAAACATAACCTACAATCCACGTCTGTTCTGAGGCTGCCTAGGCTGCCACACAGCAGACAGGTTGCTGGACCCCTGGGTAGGAGAGCCCCTGCTCTCCTGGGCCTGCAACAATACACATCCTGGGCGCGAGGTACTAAATCTCCTCCCCCAGGATGGGCAGGGGGAAGCTTCAAAGGCATGCCGCCTCTGTGAGCTTCCCCAGGCCACTGCAACCCCCCCCACTCTGGCGGGAAGCTTGGCCGGAAACCCCAAATAAGTACTGGGGATGTGCCAGCCTGCCAACCCCACCCCTCAGGTGGGGGAAGCAAAGTGATGCACATCCCCGGGCTCTCGCCATCTTGAAGATGGGATGCCCTACCCAATCAGGACTAGGCTACCGCCTCCCTCCCACAGGAGAGAGGCAGGATAGGGGGTGTACCCACCCCAGGACAGACAGCCTCCGAGCAGACGTGGATTGTACGTTAGGTTTAAGGGGGCATCTCTAAGATGCCCTCTGGGGTGCTTGGTACATTAAATCCCACACTGGCATCAGTGTGGGTTGAATGTGCTGAGAAGTGATACCAAACTTCTCAGTCTTCAGTGTTGCCATTATGGTGCTGTGGAGCTCGTGTTTGACGAGCTCTCAGCACCATGTACTCTTAAATGGCAGCACTGCACTTACAGTGCTCAGGAATGGACCTGGGTACTGTAGGGGCGCAGGGCTCCTGCTCCTGTATCCACACCATTGGCATAAGGCACCCAGCTAGAGGGGTGGCTGATGTATACCATGGCAGTGTAGGTGATGGGCATGGCACACAGGGATGTGTGCCATGTCGACTTTGTTTTGTCTTGCACCCAGACACCCAGCCTGCTAAGGCTGTGTGTGTGTGTGTGTGTGTGTGTGTGTGTGTGTGTGTGTGTGTGTACAGGGCCTCTAAGGGTGGCACAATGAGTGCAGCAGCCCTCAGAGGCCTTCCCTGGTCAGAAGGCCCAGGGGCTGACATGTGGCCAGGGTTTGCCAATTTGGGTTTTGTGTGTTTTAGGGAAGGAACATAGGCCCTGGGCACCTGATTGGCAGGAGTCCAGGGCACACTCAGTCAAAGTACATTCAGCAATTCAGCCAAAAGTGGGGGCATACCATGCAAGAAAGATGGCGCTTTCTCACAAATTCCCCCCATCCCCCTCCCCTTTCCCCCCCCCCAAAAACGAAAGGTGATGAGACTAACCTTGCCCTATGGAGTCTCCATTGTCTAAGTGGAAGAACCTGGAAAGTCCATCTGCATTGGCATGGGCAGTCCCTGGTCTGTGTTCCACTTCAAAGTCCATTCCCTGTAGGGAGATGGACCATCTTAGTAGTTTTGGATTTTCCCCTTTCATCTGCATTAGCCATCTGAGAGGTCTGTGGCCCTTTTGAACCAGGAAGTGAGTACCAAACAAGTATGGCCTCAACTTCTTCAGGGACCAAACCACAGCAAAGGCCTCCCTCTCAATGGCACTCCAACGCTACTCTCTGGGGAGTAGCCTCCTGCTTATAAAAGCAACAGGTTGGTCTTGGCCTTCATCATTGGTCTGGGATAGGACCGCTCCTATCCCTAGCTCAGAGGCATCAGTCTGCACTATGAACTGCTTGGCATAATCTGGAGCTTTTAGAATTGGTGCTGAGCACATTGCTTCTTTTAGGGTGTCAAAAGCCTTTTGTTAACTAACTGTCCAGTTAACCTTCTTGAACATCTTCTTGGAGGTGAGTTCTGAGAGGGGGGTCACAATGGACCCATACCCCTTCACAAACCTGTAGTACCCTGTCAAGCCAAGGAATGCCCTGACTTGGGTCTGGGTGGTTGGAGTTACCCAGTCCATGATGGCCTGGATCTTGGGTTGTAAGGGTTGTACCTGGCCTCCACCTACAAGGTGGTCTAAGTACACCACAGTGCCCTGCCCTATCTGGCATTTGGATGCCTTGATAGTGAGACCTGCATTTTGCAGAGCCTCTAAAACTTTTACAAGGTGGATCAGGTGATCCTGCCAGGTGGAGCTAAAGACAGCAATATCATCAAGATAAGCTGCACTAAAGGACTCCAGCCCAGCCAGGACATGATTCACCAGCCTCTGGAAAGTGGCAGGGGCATTCTTTAACCCAAAGGGCATCACAGTAAACTGATAATGCCCATCAGGGGTGGAGAATGCAGTCTTTTCTTTTGCTCCTGGGGCCATGCCAATCTGCCAGTACCCTGCAGTTAAGTCAAAGGTACTGAAGAATTGGGCAGCCCCTAATTGATCTATCGGCTCATCTGCTCTTGGGATTGGGTGAGCATCTGTCTTGGTGACAGAGTTGAGCCCTCTATAGTCCACACAGAACCTCATCTCTTGTTTCACCTTGATGTGGTTTGGGGACCAGAACCACTGGGCTGGCCCAGGGGCTCTCAGAGGGTTCAATGACCCCTAACTCCAGCATCTTGCTGACCTCCGCTTTGATGCTTTCCTTAACTTTGTCTGACTGTCGATAGATTTTGTGTTTCACAGGTGCACGGTCACCAGTGTCCACATCATGGGTACACCAGCTTGTCAGACCAGGGTTCAGGGAAGAGAGGCTAGCATACTGTTGCAAGACTTGCTTGCAGTCAGTCTGCTGTTGGGCAGAGAGGGTGTCTGAGAAGATCACACCATCTACTGACCCATCTTTTGGTCTGTAGGAGAGGAGGTCAGGGAGAGGTTCACTCTCTGCTTCCTGTTCCTCATCAGTAACCATCAGCATGGTGATGTCAGCCCTGTCATTGTAGAGCTTAAGGCGGTTCACATGGATGACCCTTTTGGGTGTCCTGCTAGTGCCCAGGTCAACTAAATAGGTGACCTCACTCTTTCTCTCTAGGATAGGGTAAGGGCCACTCCATTTATCTTGGAGAGCCCTTGGTGCCACTGGCTTCAAAACCCACACCTGTTGCCCAGGTTGGAATTCAACCAGTGCAGCTTTTTGGTCATACCAGTGCTTCTGGAGCTCCTGGCTGGCCTCAAGGTTCTTGGATGCTTTTTCCATGTACTCAGCCATTGTGGACCTTAGGCCAAGCACATAGTCCGCTATGTCTTGTTTGGGCTCTTGAAGAGGCCTCTCCCAGCCCTCTTTTACAAGACAAAGTGGTCCCCTTACAGGATGACCAAACAGAAGTTCAAAGGGTGAGAAACCTACTCCCTTCTGTGGTACTTCCCTGCAAGCGAAAAGCAGGCATGGTAACAGGACATCCCATCTCCTTTTGAGTTTTTCAGGGAGTCCCATGGTCATGCCTTTCAATGTCTTGTTGAATCTCTCAACAAGGCCATTGGTTTGTGGGTGGTAGGGTGTAGTAAACTTGTACTGCACCCCACACTCCTTCCACATGTGTGTTAGATAAGCAGACATGAAGTTGGAACTTCTGTCTGAAACCACCTCCTTAGGAAAACCTAACCTGGTGAAGACACCCAGGAGGGCCTTGGCTACTGCAGGAGCTGTAGTAGTCCTAAGTGGAATTGCTTCAGGGTACCTAGTAGCATGATCCACTACCACTAGAATAAATTTGTTCCCTGAGGCTGTGGGAGGTTCAAGTGGACCCACAATGTCCACTCATACCCTTTCAAAGGGGACCCCCACCACTGGTAGTGGGATAAGGGGGGGGCCCTTTGGGTGGCCACCTGTCTCGCCACCGGCTTGACAGGTAACACAGGAGCTGACAAACTCCTTCACCTTTTGGTGCATCTGGGGCCAGTAAAAGTGACTCACAAGCCTTTCCCAAGTTTTGGATTGCCCCAGATGTCCAGCTACGGGGATGTCATGAGCCAAAGTTAGGAGGAACTCCCTGTACTTCTGTGGCACTACCACCCTCCTGGTGGCTCCAGGAGTGGGGTTTCTTGCCTCAGCATACAGTAATCCCTCTTCCCAATAAGCTCTGTGGGTACCACTGACACCTCCCCTTGCTTCTGAAACAGCTTGCTGCCTCAGGCTTTCAAGAGTGGGGCAGTCTCGCTGACCCTGGCACAGCTCTTCCCTAGAGGGTCCCCCTGGGCCCAAGAGTTCACCCTGGTAAGGGTCAAGCTCCATGGACTCAGTTCCCTCAGGGGTATCCAAATCCTCTCCCTGTGGAGAGGGGTCCTAAATGTTTTGCTGTACAGAAGCTGATTCCCCAGTCTTCTTTCCTTTTCTCTTGGTTGGCTGGGCCATTATTTCAGGCTCCAGACCTACTTTTTCACCCTTCCTCTTGCTCTGTGCCCTGGTTTGCACACACACCAATTCAGGGATGCCCATCACCATGGCCATGGGATGACTAGTGGTGACACTGTCAGCATTGGTGACTGGGTAAGACTTCCCAATCAAGTATTGCTCAGGGGAACCCAGTATCTTTCACCATAGTGACACTGGCACCTGTATCCCTCAGAGCTTCTACCCTAGTTCCATTCACCCAGGGGTACTGTAAGTATTTAAGTTGGGGGGCCACACAGCTACAGTGGCAAACTCCACTTCTCCCAAGGAGACTAGACTTGCTTCAGTGTGTTCCCAGATTTGCTCAGGGTACACCTCTTATCCCATTTGTATACTTGCTGCCCCAGGAGTACCTGTACTGGGTGCCTTAGGGGCTTTGTTGTGGGGGCAAGATTTGTCTACTGTTGGGTGTCCTGACCTCTTACAGTTATTACACCAGGCCTTTAAGGGATCATAGTTCTTCCCCCTATAGGGTTGAGGCACATAGGGAGTAGTTTGGGTCCCACCCATCTGAACAGGTTTTTGGGGCCCTTTGGAAGACTCAGACTTTTTATCTTGGGGATTCTCACCACCTTTCCCCTGGGGAGGTTTTGTGACCACTTTCTTTTGGTCACCCCCAGTGGCTGTCCTTGTCACCCTAGTCTTGACCCAGTGGTCTGCCTTCTTTCCCAATTCTTGGCGAGAAATTAGACCTAGGTCTACCAAATGCTGATGCAACTTTTCATTTGTGCAGTTACTTAATATATTTTCCTTCATGAATAAATTGTACAATCCAGTAAAATCCTGCACACCATGTCCGGCTAACCAACCATCCAGTGTCTTCACAGAGAAGTCTACAAAATCAATCCAGGACTGGGTCTGGGTTTTGTGAGCCCCCCTGAATCTAATTCTATACTCAGTGGTGAATCCAAATCCCTCAATCAGAGCTTTCTTCATGAGGTCATAGGATCCTGCTTCTGGCCCAGAGAGGGTCAGAAGCCTGTCTCTGCAGTTACCAGAGAACAGTTCCCACAGAAGTGCCCCCCAGAGAGGTTTCTTTACTTTTCTGATATCACACGCCCTCTCAAAAGCTGTGAACCATTTGGTGATATCATCCCCTTCCTCAAATTTAGGGACAATCCCTTTGGGGATTTTAAGGTCAGAAGTTTCCTCCCCATCCTTATTTTTATTATTGGTGCTAAACCCATCTCTCTCCTTTCTTTTTATAGAGCCAGGAGCCTGGACTCTAGCTCTAATCTTCTGGCTAGCCTCATAAGGCTGTCCTCTTCACTGGTGGGTGCCCCAGTGATCTCTCTGGTACCAGTCACCTGTGTGATCTCTAGGTGCCCAGATGCTAATTCTTGGATTGAAGGGAATGGGTGTGAGAAAGTGCCATCTTTCTTGCATGGTATGCCCCCACTTTTTGCTAAATTGCTGAATGTACTTTGACTGAGTGTACCCTGGACTCCTGCCAATCAGGTGCCCAGGGCCTATGGTTCCTTCCCTAAAACCCAAATTGGCAAACCCTGGCCACATGTCAGCCCCTGGTAAATGATACCCTAGGTACCCAGGGCCTTGTGACCAGGGAAGGCCTCTAAGGGCTGCAGCACTCATTGTGCCACCTTTAGAGGCCCTGTACCCTTACACACACACACTGCCTTTGCAGGCTGGGTGCCTGGGTGCAGGACAAAACGAAGAGTCGACATGACACACATCTGTGTGCCATGCCAATCACCTACACTACCAAGGCATATATCAGCCACCCCTCTGGCTGGGTGCCCTATGCCCATGGTGTGGGCACAGGAGCAGGAGCCCTGTGCCCCTACAGTACCCAGGTCCATTCCTGGGCACTGTAAGTGCAGTGCTGCCATTTAAGAGTACATGGTGCTGAGAGCTCTTCAAACACGAGCTCCACAGCACCATAATGGCAACACTGAAGACTGGGAAGTTTGGTATCAAACTTCTCAGCACATTAAACCCACACTGATGCCAGTGTGGGATTTAAGGTACTAAGCACCCCAGAGGGCTTCTTAGAGATGCCCCCTTACAACTAACCTACAATCCACGTCTGCTCTGAGGCTGCCCAGGCTGCCACACAGCAGACACGTTGCTGGACCCCTGGGTGGGAGAGCCCCTGCTCTCCCGGGCCTGCAACAATGCACATCCTGGGCGAGGTGATAAATCTCCTCCCCCAGGATGAGCAAAGGGAAGCTTCAAAGGCCCCCCACTCTGGTGGGAAGCTTGGCTGGAAACCCCATACAAGGACAGGGGATGTGTCAGCCTGCCCACCCCACCCCTCAGGTGGGGGAGGGGAGGTGAAGCACATCTCCGGGCTCTCGCCATCTTGAAGATGGGAGGCCCTACCCTATCATGATTAGGCTACTGCCCCCCTCCCACAGGAGAGGGGCAGGATAGGGGGTGTACCCACCCCAGGACAAGGACCCATTGGTCCCTGGCCTTCACCTACCTGTAATGCCCCTAAATCTAGTATTTAGGGGCACCCTGAACCTTCCTTCCCCAGATTCAAAAACTACAAGAAGAGCAAGAAGAACAAAGACCTGCCCTGCAGCTGCTAAGAAGAGAGGAAGACACCAACTGCTTTGGCCCCAGCCCTACCGGCCTGTCGGCTCTCGAACCTGCTCCTGCTCCAGCGCGGCATCTCTTGTGGCCAGCAACCTCACCAACCCCAGAGGACCTGGCTACCTTTTGGCTCTAAGCCCCTGGGACTCCCATGAGTAGAGGCTCTACTCAAGAACCAATTTCTAACCCCTGGCATCAGCCCGGAACCACAAACTCAGCACACTCTGCACCAGCCAAACCTGGCCTGTGCCGGAGTGGACAAAGACCCCGAGGACGACCCCACGGCGACTGTGACCCCGAGTCCGGTCACCTAAGGACCCCCCTCAACACTCCTGAAGAAGCCTGCAACCTCAGAACAAGGTGCCCCCCCAACCGCGATCAACAGAGGGTAAGATTTCCCGACACCAAAAGGCACCCCTGCACGCGGCGCCCTGCGGCCCCCTGTGCCCAATCCCGGGGTACCCACCTAACCTCCAACTACCCAACTTGCCTCTCGAAGTGGTGGTGGCACCTGAAGCATCCTCGTCCCCGAGCTTGCAGCCTTTTTCCCCAACAGGAGTATTCCCATTGAAATCCATTGAGCGCCCGACGGCTCAAAAGCACCCTGCACCCAGCCGCCCGAGTGGCCCTGGCAGTGCAACCTCTACACTAGCCTACTTCCCCACTTGCCCTGAGTGACCAGGAGCCCAGCTCCCACAACCGCGTGGCCTGCTAGTCAGCAGCCACCAAACCAGGCCCCCCTATTCCTCCTAGGCTAACATTGGGCCTAACTCTCTCTTCCCCCTGGCTGCCCTAGAGCCGCTGAGGGTGAACTAACTGTGCCTATCTGACCTTGGGGGACCCCTGAGTCTATGCCCAGAACCTCAACTTTGCCAGTCGAGAACTTACCTGAAAACCGCTAACTCTATTTTCTACAAAGGGAAATTTCGTCTAAGTGTGGACTTTTCAAATCTTAAAATATTCACTAAAAATCAGCCGAGCGACAAACGCAAAAACTCACCTATTCTCGGGTGAGCTCACAGTGCTGGATCTTGGTGCCCAGCCCTGGCTCGGAAGAATACTCAGATCTGTACTTACCAGTAACCCAATTTTCTCCCATAGGAAACCATTGACTGCTTTTCTGTGAAATTTCTTCTAAGTGTCGATTTCTGCAATCTTTAAATATTCTTCTAAAATCGTACAATTTCTGCAAACGTAATTACTTACCTGTTTGTGATAAAGACCCCAGTACTGAGTCCAGGTACCCAGTACCGGATTACAAAAGTAACGATAAAGTACTCTACCTGCAATTTGAATTTCTTGCCATAGAACTCTGACACTGTACGCTCCTTTCCCTCCTGAGGCGGAAGCCGGGAGGTCTCTTGTCTATTCTTGCCACAAATTGCTTTTTAACAGCTTACCTGGGATACTTTTTTCGGTCCCCTGAATTTTTATGCTTTGACTGCAGCTGGCGCGCAGTTGGTGGGCTACAACTCCTCAGCGCTTAGCAGCGCCTGGATTTCACCCCTCCCTCCAGCTCCAGTCCCGCTCTCGGCTGAGTACCGACGCCGAGAGCACTGGGCGTCGAGTTTGGCGGCCATCTTGGGTTGGGCTAGGTGAGGCAGGACATAGTCAGCGCTATAAAAACGGACTAGGATGTCTCCGCGCAGCGGACGCGATCAGCGGACGCGCCAGATCTGCGCCGGAGTCGTGCCAGAGTCGTGCCAGAGTCGTGCCAGAGTCGTGCCAGAGTCGTGCCAGAGTCGTGCCAGAGTCGTGCCAGAGTCGTGCCAGAGTCGTGCCAGAGTCGTGCCAGAGTCGTGCCAGAGTCGTGCCAGAGTCGTGCCAGAGTCGTGCCAGAGTCGTGCCAGAGTCGTGCCAGAGTCGTGCCAGAGTCGTGCCAGAGTCGTGCCAGAGTCGTGCCAGAGTCGTGCCAGAGTCGTGCCAGAGTCGTGCCAGAGTCGTGCCAGAGTCGTGCCAGAGTCGTGCCAGAGTCGTGCCAGAGTCGTGCCAGAGTCGTGCCAGAGTCGTGCCAGAGTCGTGCCAGAGTCGTGCCAGAGTCGTGCCAGAGTCGTGCCAGAGTCGTGCCAGAGTCGTGCCAGAGTCGTGCCAGAGTCGTGCCAGAGTCGTGCCAGAGTCGTGCCAGAGTCGTGCCAGAGTCGTGCCAGAGTCGTGCCAGAGTCGTGCCAGAGTCGTGCCAGAGTCGTGCCAGAGTCGTGCCAGAGTCGTGCCAGAGTCGTGCCAGAGTCGTGCCAGAGTCGTGCCAGAGTCGTGCCAGAGTCGTGCCAGAGTCGTGCCAGAGTCGTGCCAGAGTCGTGCCAGAGTCGTGCCAGAGTCGTGCCAGAGTCGTGCCAGAGTCGTGCCAGAGTCGTGCCAGAGTCGTGCCAGAGTCGTGCCAGAGTCGTGCCAGAGTCGTGCCAGAGTCGTGCCAGAGTCGTGCCAGAGTCGTGCCAGAGTCGTGCCAGAGTCGTGCCAGAGTCGTGCCAGAGTCGTGCCAGAGTCGTGCCAGAGTCGTGCCAGAGTCGTGCCAGAGTCGTGCCAGAGTCGTGCCAGAGTCGTGCCAGAGTCGTGCCAGAGTCGTGCCAGAGTCCCGCCCGTCTGCGCCCGTCTGCGCCCGTCTGCGCCCGTCTGCGCACGACCGCGCACGACCGCGCACGACCGCGCACGACCGGGCTCAGGGCATAGGGACTCTGGCACACGCACCTGTTATACTTCAGCGGACCTCCTAGGACTGAATTCTGACAGGTATATCCCATCCCCGAGTGTATGTGCTACACTCAAGGAACTTAACATCCTGCATAGCTCTAGTTGTAAGCACCAAAGCCTCTTAGTTCCTGTGAAGCTAGCTACCCTTAACACCAGGTCGCTGCAGAAACATCACTTAGAGATTTTTACCCTGCTACAGGATGAGACCATTGATATCCTGACACTTACTGAGACGTGGCTGAGTGACGCCTCTTCCCCGGATATCATCGCCGCCCTCCCCAGTGGGTATGATATGGTCTGGCACAATCGACCAGAGGGGACTCGGGGTGGCGGGGTAGCAACGATTTTCAAAAAACAATTTATGGTAACAAAGATCCTAGCCGAGACAACAAATATTGTCGATCTACTGGGTATAAAAATTACCATGAACAACTCCTGTCTCATTATCTTAACGGTATATTGCCCACCCCAAAGTACTCCTGTGTTCAATGATCTCTTCCATCCAATTATATCTGATCTTTGCACACGTTATAAAAACATCCTGGTAACTGGCGATTTTAATGTCCACTGGGATAAAAGTAATCAAGACCCGTTAGCCCAGAAATTACAGACCATCATGACCACTCTCGGTCTGACACAACTGGTGGAAGCTCCAACCCACATAAAAGGCCACATCCTAGATCTTATCTGGTCTTCATCCCCAAAAGCAGTTATTACCAGCATTTCACCCTGTCTCTGGTCAGACCACCACCTTATCTCATATGATCTACTGCAAGACATCTGCCAGGTTAAACTACCCATAAAAATCAAAAAAGTGCGCCAATGGAAAAAGGTGAATGTTGAGACCCTAACCAAAACCATGCCTAAGTACATACAGAACTCTACATTCCCTGCTGATAGTACTGATCTAGACTCCAAGTACAATCTGATAACAACCATCCTTAGGCAAACTATTGATGAATTAGCTCCTGAAAAGGTACAAAACATAAAAGGGGTAGAGAAAGGAGCCCCCTGGTTCACTGAAGGCCTACGCGAACAAAAGAGAAAGCTTCGCTACCTCGAAAGATGCTGGAGGAAATCTAAAACGGCTACCGATAGGGAATTATATCGAATGTCGTTTCAAGCATATAAAAAGCTTATTATATTAACAAAGGAGTACTACGAGACGCGTATTAATAACGCTACAAATATACAGAGAGAGACCTTCCAAATATTGAAAGAGTTAAGTAAGAAAGAGGGAAAGACAGATATCAAGATTGATTGCGATACCTTTCAAGGATATTTCCTGGGTAAGGTAGCGACTATCTTATCGGATATCAAGAAAAACAACCCAGTCCCTTATGTCAAACAATCTCCTCTCCTAGACTCTCCTTCAATTTTTACCAGCTTTCCCCACATTGACCTTAGTACTTTGAGGAAACTCGTAGCGTCTACCAAATCTGGTTCCCCTGCTGACCCCTGCTCGCCTGACACCTTTCGGATGGCAATTCCGCTTCTAGAAGACCAGATCTTAGACCTTCTAAACACCTCATTAGCCACTGGACTTCTACCATCTACCTTCAAAGAGGCATGTGTTAGACCTTTGATTAAAAAAAACGGGAGCCGATCCAACTAGCCTGAAGAACTATAGGCCAATCTCCCAGCTGCCATTCCTGTCAAAGGTACTGGAACAACATGTACTTAAGTCCCTGTCAGCCCTCCTGGAATCGCACCATCTTCTCCAGGAGCGACAAGCTGGTTTTCGTGCCCACCATAGCACAGAACTAGTAATGCTGTCGGTACTGGATGAGCTAAGATGCATGGCTGACAGTAAAAAGCCAAGCGCGCTGATATTATTAGATCTTTCAGCAGCGTTTGATACTGTCAGCCATGCACTGCTCTTGGACAGATTGGCTGGGTTCGGGATAGGAGGACAGGCTCTTAATTGGCTCACAGCCTTCTTAACAAGAAGGACGCAGAAGATCCAGTTGGCAGACCAGGTCTCCGAGGTGGGCAGGTTAGTCTGTGGGGTTCCGCAGGGGTCAGCGCTCTCGCCACTCTTATTCAACCTCTACTTGCAACCACTGATAGTCACTGGCAAACATGAAGTGTAAAGTATTCAATTATGCCGACGACACTCAGCTATTGCTGAGCATCGACAATACATCATCGGCACAATCAGTGGCTCAAGACATCCTACGCTTCACAGTGAACTGGATGTCATCCAACTTGCTGAAAATCAATCCGGAGAAAACGGAAGTCCTTGTTATTTCAACTTCTGTGTCCCCCTGGAGCGACCTGTACTGGCCACAAGAGCTAGGCCCTACTCCAAAACCATGCCCCAATGTCAAGAGTCTTGGGATGAAAGTCGATCAAGAACTCTCAATGGCTAATCAAGTTTCCGCTGTAGTTAGTTGTTGTACTAACTAGATCAGGCAACTACGTAAACTCGCCCCCCTGCTCTCGAGGAATATGCTGCAAACCATTGTGTCAGCCACAATAGTGTCTAGAATAGACTATGGAAATGCGCTGTATCTCGGCCTTCCAAAGAATTCCATCAGCCGTCTTCAGGTCATTCTAAACGATGCAGCACGCCTGGTCTTTGGAGTACCGAGGAGGACCCATGCTTCCCCCCTGCTCCATCGATTACATTGGCTGCCCATGCTGCAGAGAGTGGAGTTCAAAAGCATGTGTATCTGCCACAAAGCAATACACGGACAGGCGCCAGTTTATATAAAAGAAAGGCTCGAACTCTACGAACCTAAACGCATCTTGCGATCGTCGGGTTCTTTCTTACTGTCTCAACCTCGCTTCAAGCTAACCACTAAAGGAGGCAGATCTTTCTCAGTGCAGGCGCCCCTCAGTTGGAATAAGTTACCAGAGGCGCTTCGTAGAGAGCCCAACCTTCTCCGCTTTCGGAAGTCCTTAAAGACCTTACTCTTCAAGAACGCATTCCCGCTTCAATAATCGATTGCTAGACCTGACACCTATATATCTTTGTTCCGTCTTTGTTCTGTACTTAGTCAGTAGCGCTTTGAGACCTGTCGGTGAGTTGGCGCGATACAAAACCCAGATACAATAAAATACAATAGAGAATCATTGAATGTTTTCTTTGAAATATTTTCTAAGTGTCAACATGTGAAATAGGTAAATATTGTTTAGAAATCATTAGTTATTAAGTCGACTCTCACCACTTGATTCTGAATACTGACCCAGGACTGAATCTAGGATCCAGTCCTGGAATTACAAAAGTAATCTAAAAAGTAATCTATCACAAATAACCTGAATTTACCATTGAGCTCAATGCATTGTTGTGTTTTGGAAATAGAATTGTTTATTGCAACCAACTGTGACTGTTTACAAAAATCAATTGCTTATTGCAAAAGTATTTATATTCAACCTCTCATTCTGAGAAAGTATATTTTTATTCCACTTGTGGTTCTAAAAATAAAACCAGCATATATTTTTTTATATACACTATTGACCTAGAGTTCAGTTATTGAGTGTGTGAGACCATTTGCTGACTGTGTACAACAAATGCTTTACACTGTCCTCTGGTACTGCCTTACTGCTCGACCAAGCTACCACTTTTGAGAGTAAGGTTGTACCTAACTTTAACCTCTATCAACCCTTGGGGGACTGTGGACTCTGTACACCCTGTACCTATTAGGGAACAGTATATACAGAGCCACTTTCTCACAATGGGTGCCCTCTCCTCCCTAGGGGATAGTATGGGGGGTTATTGTTAACCTCCTCTGCTTTCCCTTCCTCATCTGACTAGTCATCACCATGTTCAGATGGGTTTTCCTTAGCATGCTCAGCGAACAGCTCCTGGAGCAATAGTTTGGTTGGATGCAGGCCCATTGGTAAATTTTTAAGTTTGCATAGGGACCTCAATTCCTTGAAAGACAAGTGTAAGTAAGGTGTGAGGTCGTGCTCATCCACCAGGTCCATGTTATTATTTTCAGTAATAGCTGGGTTTGTTTGAGTCATTCTAACCTGACAGTTCTAATCCTCTACCCTTACTATAGTGACTTTTATTTTTCTAAAATTCTAATGGGATTTAAGCAAGGCCCTAGCAAGACTTTTACTAATTTTGGAAAAGACCAATCCGAATTCTAAAGGCAATTTTAAGAGTTCTGTCGTGTGATCAGATGGTAACCAAGTAGTCCAACAAATGCAAGTTTGTATCCCACCGCTGCCACCAATGTGAGAAAGTGGCTCTGTATATACTGTTCCCTAATGGGTACAGGGTGTAGAGAGTCCACAGTCCCCAAGGGTTTGACAGAGGCTAAAGTTAGATATAACCTTACTCTCTAGTGGTAGCTTAGTAGACAGTAAGGTAGTATCAGAGGACAGTGTAAAGCATTTGTTGTACACACTGTCAGCAAATGGTCCCACACACTCAATAACTGAACTCTAGGCCAATGGTTTATATAAAATAAATATGCTTGTTTTATTTTAGAACCAACACTTGGCATTAAAATATACTTTCTCAGAATGAGATGCTTTATATAAATACTTTTGCAATATGCAATTGACTTTTGTAAACAGTTACAAGTTGTTGCAATAGGCAACACTATTTTAAACACAACAATGCATTGAGCTCAATGGAAATTTCAAGTTATTTGCAACAGATTACTTTTAGGATTACTTTTGGGATTCCAGGACTGGATCCTAGATTCAGTCCTGGGTCAGTACTTAGAATCAAGTGATGAAAGTCAACTTAATTACTGTGAGTTTTAAACAATATTCAGCTATTTTAAAATTTGACACTTAAAAAATATTTCATAGAAAACAGTCAATGATTTCCTATGGAAGAAAATTCAAGTTGCAGGTACAGTATGTTCTCGTTAATTTTGTAATCCAGAACTGGGTACCTAGACTCAGTACTGGGACCTTTATCCAAAACAGGTAAGTAATTACGTTTTCAGATATTATACGATTTTTTAAGAATATTTAAAGATTGCAGAAATTGACACTTAGAATAAATTTCAGGTGAAGACGCGTCTTGAATCAGCTGGAGCTGCCTCAGCCGGAAAGATTCCCGTAGCGGCTCAGGAGGGGCTCTCATTTCATATGGATGCTGGTCAAGGTGCTCGGGGAGGGCAAGAAACCCCGGCGTGTGATGTACGGCCCAACTATTTAAAGTCCGGGCGAATAAGAAGCTTTTACAGGAGGGTGAAGTTAAAGCATCGGAAATTCACCCCAGCAGCTCGCAACCCCCTGCCTCGGTTTTGGTCTCGGACGCTCCTAGTTGTGAGTTCTGTTCTTGAGACTGTGGGTGTAGTGCCAGTGGCATGAACGTGAGTGCTACCGGGGACTGAGGCTAGTTGTCGGACCTTGGAGCCTGTTGTTGAGAACCCAGAAAAAGGCATTTTGGGAGCTGTAGGTTCGAGGCATATGAGCTGCAGATTGTACACTTAGCATAGATCGCCATCTGGTGTTGGGCCCGGATGTTTGCAGTTTGTTTTTGTTCTTTGGACAGTCTTTGGAAGTCACGAGTTTGGTGACTCCTCCTTCGGTCCGTACTGCGCATGGGCTTCGGCTCCATCCTCGGATTGTTTTTTTCCGCCATCGGGCTCGGATGTGATACTTCGTGCTCCGGCTTCGAACTTCTACGGTTCCAGCCTCGACGGAAAATCCTCGTTCTTCGAGTTTTCTTCATCATATCTTCATCTCTCGAAGCTGCACTTTTCTCCATCCCGTACATCGGCACCGGCCTTCGGGCCCTCCTCGACTCCGGTCCCGGCCGATGGAAAGGACTCCGTTCAAAAAGTGCCCAAAATGTGGGTCTAAATTTCCCCACACCGACCTCCATCAGGTGTGTAACCTTTGCCTCTCTCCAGAACACGAGGCCAGAGACTGCCCCGCCTGTAAGTCTTTTCGATCAAAAAAGACCATCCGGTATCGAAGAGCTCGACGCACCATGGCGCACTCATCGACCGCAGCTCCACCGGACATCTTCGGAGACGACGCCGAAGCTTCGGGGCAACTACACACCGAGCAGGAGGACGACTTAGTCAGCGCTTCTGAGGCCGACGACTCCGACGTGGAGGACATCACACCGGCGCAGCGGGTCGTGAGTACTGTACCCCCTCCCACCCCCGCGCCCAAAACCAAAGAGACTCAGGTTACACCCTCGCCTGCAGGCCTGGGTAAAACCAAGCACACAGCTTCCATCACCCCACCTTCGGGCCCGGTGTCGAAGCCTCAAAAGTCTCACGGCAGCTCGGGCTCGAGCCAGCCGACGCCTGGTGCCGAAAAACACCATCCAGCACCGAAGAAAGTGATACCCAGTTCGACTCCGAAGCCACCGGTGCCGAAGCCTGGACTCTCGGTGCCGACCAAACACAAACACAAATCTGTCGGCACCGACGCTCCGGCGCCCAAAACTCCTTCGACGCCGAAAAAACCGGAGGCTCCAAAAAAGCATGGCGCACAGAAACCATCGAAGCCCTCTGCTCCGAAACCATCGGCGCCAGCGGACGTTTCGGCGCCACTGGATCTGTTTACACCAGACCCTTTGCAAAAGACTCTATTTAAAGATCCAAAGACTGGGCTACTGACTTTAATTGTCAAGAAAAGACGTCTTGACACACCGGCTCCTCCTCCTCCACCACCCAAGCGGAAGGACTCTGCTACTTCTCCTCTCGGAGTACCCTCCCCACTACCTCCTCCTCTACCTCCTCCACCTCCTCAGCCCCCCCAGGTCTCCGCCACCCTTACCTCATCGCTCCCCGACCCCGTCCCCAGATCCGGATTACGGGGATCCAGATTATGACCCGGCGGACGCCCCAATGGACCCCACTCCACCGGGGACCCCTGACCCATGGGAAGACTACCACAACCCTGACATACCAGATATGCCTCAGGACGACCTATACCCATCCAGGCCGTCTCCCCCTGAGGACTCCTTAGGGTTTCATCACTTAGTGCAGAGAGCAGCACACTACCATGGGGTGGAAATGCATAGTGAACCAGTGGAAGACAACTTCCTACTGGACACATTTGACATTCAGGACAAGTCCACGTCTATCTTGCCCATGCTTAAAGGTGTCACCAAGCATGCTGCAGAGGTGTTCAAAGACCCTGTCAGGGCCAGGGTATTGAACCCTCGAATAGAAAAGAAGTACAAGGCAGCACCCACAGACCCTGCATACATTAAGGGCCCTGCTCCCTTAGATTCCCTAGTTGTGTCCACAGCTAGAAAGCGGGCTAACTCCCAGTCCTCAGGAGAAGCCCCACCGCCAGATAAGGAATCCAAACTTCTAGACGCATCTGGCAAGCGCACCGCCTCCCAAGCTGCAAACATGTGGCGCATTGCAAATACACAAGCGCTACTTGCGCGCTATGACAGAGCACACTACGACGAGCTTGAGGCTCTTATGCAGCATCTCCCCGAAAAACACAAACGCAAGGCTCATGACCTCATACAGGAGGGTAAACTAATTACAAACACCTCCATTAAGTGTGCCCTCGATGCAGCCGACACCGCTTCTAGAGCCATAAATACCAGCGTCCTGCTTCGTCGCCATGCCTGGCTCAGGATCTCAGGGTTCAAGCCTGAAGTCCAGGCGTCCATACTAAACCACCCCTTTCACCAACAAACTCTCTTTGGGCCAAAGGTGGACGAAGCATTAGAAAAGATGAAAAAGGACAGACACAGCAAAGTCTATGGGGGCACTCCAATCACAGGCCCCTAAACGCTCCTTTCGACGCTCATCCTTTCGTAGCACAGGCAGAGGCTACTCCACCGATAGCGCCTCTACCTCCTACAAGTCCCCTCCTCAAAATACCTTTTCAAAGGGCTACCAAAGGGGTGGTTACAGAGGCAACAACAATAAGGGCAGGGGCAAAACTAACACCACCCGTTCTGCCACCCCGCCCGCACAATGACTTCCCTACACTCCCCCCAGACCATCCCACTCCGGTCGGGGGCAGACTACAAAACTTTATCCACGCATGGGAATCCATAACATCGGACAAATGGGTGAACCAAATTATTCGGTCAGGGTACTGTCTCGAGCTAACATCTACCCAATATCCCACCAAGGCACCGTCCAATGTCTCAAGAACATTCCACACTGCTCAAACAGGAGGTGCTCTCCCTCCTCCAAAAACACGCTATAGAGCAGGTCCCCGTCAATCAGCAAAATCTAGGGGTCTACTCCCTGTATTTCCTTATACCAAAGAAAGACAGGACCCTGAGGCCCATTCTGGACCTCCGGCCTCTAAATGCGTACATACACTCAGATCATTTCCACATGGTCACCCTACAACAAGTCCTCCCCCTCCTCTGACAGGGAGACTTTCTCACTACCTTGGATCTGAAAGACGCATACTTTCACATTCCAATACACCCTTCTCACAGGAAGTACCTCAGGTTCGTGGTGGACGGTCAGCATTACCAATTCACGGTTCTCCCCTTCGGGGTCACCACCGCACCACGGGTGTTTACCAAATGCCTAGCGGTAGTAGCAGCGCACCTCAGACGTCAACATATTCACGTCTTCCCTTACTTAGACGACTGGCTGATAAAAGCCGCGTCCTACAACCAATGTGTGCAACATACAAACAGCACCATCCAACTGCTCCACCAGCTAGGCTTCACGGTGAACTACCAAAAGTCCCACCTCATACCATCTCACACAAAGCAATATCTCGGGGCCACTAAAGACACCTCCAAAGGTATTGCCTATCCAAACTCAGCCAGAATCGCAAGCATACAAGCCTTGCGCAAAACATTCCTTCCTCAACACTCTCTTCCTGCAAGAGTGTTTATGAAGCTCATAGGAATGATGGCGTCTTGCATTTTCATAGTCCCCCATGCAAGACTCCACATGCGTCCACTTCAAGAGTGCCTAGCACAACAGTGGAACCAGGCCCAGGGTCAGCTGACGGATCTGGTGTTGGTGGACGGCCGCACCCATCACTCTCTGCAGTGGTGGAACACCACAAACCTTTCCAAAGGGCGGCCGTTCCTGGACCCGGTTCCTCAGGTGATTCTAACAGCGGACGCATCGCTCTCCGGCTGGGAAGCGCACCTCTTACACCTCACCATGCAAGGTCTATGGACGCCACAGCAAAAATCGCTCCACATCAACCATCTGGAGCTCTTGGCAATCTTTCTAGCCCTAAAATCTTTCCAAAGACAGATTTCGGGCAAAGCAGTCCTCATTCGCACAGACAACATGACTGCAATGTATTATATCCAAAAACAGGGGGGGGACACACACTTCCCAGCTCTCCCGCTTAGCCCAGAGCATATGGAGATGGGCAATTCCCCAAAACATCTTTCTCCTGGCACAGCACGTTCCAGGCGTACAAAACACCATGGCAGATCTGCTCAGCAGACAAACGCAACAACTACACGAATGGGAACTGCATCCACAAGTTCTTCACCCATTCTTCCAACAGTGGGGGCATCCTCACATAGACCTCTTCGCCACCCACGAAAACAAAAAATGCCCAAGCTTCGCCGCCAGATACCCACACCCATTGTCCAAAGGCAATGCGATATGGATGAACTGGTCAGGCAGATTTGCATACGCCTTTCCACCTCTCCCACTAATTCCGTTAGTGGTAAGGAAGCTACAACAGCACTCCCTCACACTCATTCTGGTAGCCCCAACATGGGCCAGGCAGCCATGGTACACCACACTACTACAGCTATCGGTGGTGCCACATCAAAAACTGCACCTGTCCCCATGCCTCCTAACCCAGAACCATGGAGAAATCAGGCACCCGGACCCAGCTCAGCTCAACCTGGCGATCTGGCTCCTGAAATCTTAGAATTTGGATACCTTAACCTTCCCCCTGATTGCATGAACATTATCATGGAAGCCAGACGTCCTACCACTAGAGCATGCTATGCCGCAAAGTGGAAAAGATTTGTAATTTACTGCCGTAACAATACAATCAACCCTTTAGATGCATCCATACAGCACATCATATGCTATCTGCTCCATCTTCACAGGTGTAACCTGGCATATTAATCCATACGCCTACACCTAGCAGCGATTGCTGCTTATCTACAAAACAGGCAGCATTTATCACTGTTCAGAGTGCCCGCTATTAAAGCCTTTATGGAAGGCCTTAAAAGAGTAATTCCTCCCAGGGCACCACCTTCCCCTGTATGGAATCTTAATGTAGTTCTCACATGGCTAATGGGTCCACCCTTCGAACCAATGCATAAATGTGAGCTACAGTTCCTCACCTGGAAAACAGCTTTCCTCGTAGCTATCACTTCCCTTAGGAGGGTTGGTGAAATACAAGCGTTCACTATACAAGAACCCTTCCTACAAATACATCACAGCAAGGTCATACTTCGTACAAATCCAAAGTTTCTGCCCAAGGTCATTTCCCCCTTCCATCTCAACCAATCGGTGGAATTACCTGTCTTTTTCTCGCAACCTCAATCTGTTGCGGAAAGGGCCTTACACACACTTGATGTTAAGAGGGCTTTCCTGTACTACATACAGAGAACGCAACCTTTCAGGAAAACTAAACAATTGTTTGTTTCCTTCTCTCCACCACATAAAGGCAACCCCATCTCTAAATCAGGGATAGCTAGGTGGATTGTAAAGTGCATACAAATTTGCTATCAAAAGGCAAAAAGAACATTATCTGTTCCACCTAAAGCCCACTCTACTAGAAAGTTAGGGGCTTCTATGGCTTTTCTAGGGAACATACCCTTAGATGACATCTGCAAAGCAGCCACATGGTCGACACCGCACACCTTCACAAAACATTACTGTGTAGATGTGCATTCCAAGCAGCAAGCTAGTGTGGGCCAGGCTGTACTAAAGACACTTTTTCAAACAGCTGCAACGGATACCGGTGGTCGCCGCTAAGGTTGGGTACTGCTATATAATCTATGCTAAGTGTACAATCTGCAGCTCATATGCCTCGAACGGAATATGCTACTTACCAGTATGCATCTGTTCTTGGCATGTAGAGCTGCAGAGTTGTACACGCCCACCCGCCTCCCCAGCTACCTGTATCCGTTCCAGTCCATCTTATTTAGATACAACACACATGGGTTTCTCACTGTTATTACTACGCTCCATCATTTCCCTGTTGGCGAAAAACAATCTGAGGATGGAGCCGAAGCCCATGCGCAGTACGGACCGAAGGAGGAGTCACCAAACTCGTGACTTCCAAAGACTGTCCAAAGAACAAAAACAAACTGCAAACATCCGGGCCCAACACCAGATGGCGATCTATGCTAAGTGTACAACTCTGCAGCTCTACATGCCAAGAACAGATGCATACTGGTAAGTAGCATATTCCTTCTGTTGCAGGCTCAGACGGCTACGAGCACGATTCCTATAACCCTGCAAAGCGAAGGGGATCCCGGTGATGGAAATCAGATCTCTATGGGTACGAGGGTCACCGAGCGAGTGAAGGACAGAGAACATGGTGAGTCTGTAGGGGACCTTGGACCGACGTTAGGTGCCGCGCAATCTGGGGGATGCGGCACTGAAGCTCTGGATAAAGTCTCTATTGGAGAAGACTTCTATTCTCTGTCCGACCGCTCTTCGGTCGAAAGCCTGGTGAAAGACTGGTTAGACGGGGGAAGTTCAGGGGCAGAGGAGATAGGTGATGGTCTGGCAGCTGAAGTTAAGCAAATATCCGAGGATGGTGTTCGGGGAAAGTTATCCGTCATGGGGAGTGTACAAGGGTCCGACGATTCCTCAAACTGGGCCTACTTAGACTCGCCTAACCCTCAAATTAATACTCAGCCCTTTACTATGCCTCCACTATCTGGTACTGCTGATCCTATCGGCCGTGAGCATTGGAAAGTTACACTGGACACCATCTATGATGTTTTTATGGCGCATAGAGCAGAGGCGCAGGCAGAAAGTCTTCATACCCAGAATGTTTTAAGGAAAGTGCAGAACTCCCTTCGTAGGGTGGCTAAGTCATGCGCAGATACTGCCATAAGAATTGGGGAAGCAGAGACGCGGATTTCAACATTAGAGGACGATGTGGTGTCTCAAAAAAAGGAGATTGCAGCTTTGAATGCTCATAGGGATGTCTACCTATGGAAAATCACGGACATTGAAAATAGGCTAAGGCACAATCTTAGAATTCTTGGGGTTCCTGAGGGGAAGGAGGGATCAGACCCTTGGAAGTTTGTAGCCGAGCTTTTGTCTGAGGCCTTTCCGGAGGTCACTAGCTGGGATTGGAAGGCAGAGGTCCAGAGGGCCCACCGGTTCCCATTCCATCAGAGGAAACCGGTGGGTCAAGAAAACCTCCTCCCAAGAGCTATTTTAATTTCATTAAATCATTTTTTGGCACGAGAAGCTCTTTATGATATGGCCCGTCCCACTAAGAAACCCAGGCCAGGGGGTGCGAATTCTTTGTGCGTCCGGACTTTTGTCAGGCAACGGTGGACCTCCGGTGGAGACTTCGACAGCTCATCTCGAAGTTCCAAGGAAAAGGAGCACAGGTTTTTTTTACAAAATCCGGCGAAGCTGTAAGTCGTCGTCAAGGGACGGTCATCAGTGTTCACGGAAGAATGCTCTGCTAAGGAATTTCTGCAGAATCCATAGTTACTTCTTTTACAGACTTAGGACTTGTCGAAGTTTATATTGTATTTGGCTTTAATTTATGCATCTATAATGTCTAGGGATACTGAAGCTGCGTAGTTTAGATATAGAATGTTCTTCTTTTCTTCTTTTTTTTCTCTTTTTTTGGTTGATATACGATTAGATTGGATTGGTTTCTAGCATTTCAAGAAGGGGGGGGGGGGGAGGTGGGCGGCCCGACTCTTCATCTACTGGGACTATTGTCCCAGTGCTTCATGGGATGGGATGGGGTGGGATGGGAGGGGGGGAAGTTGGATGGGGTGGAGGTATGGGGGGTGTAAAGAA
This sequence comes from Triturus cristatus, assembly GCF_964204655.1. NCBI lineage: Eukaryota > Metazoa > Chordata > Amphibia > Caudata > Salamandridae > Triturus > Triturus cristatus. Next base: position 64,397,799 of record NC_140588.1, read on the forward strand.
CAATCAGCATTGATATGTTTTGATGTTATTTTGTTTGAGACAAGAGGTTTTTCTTTATGAAATAATTAGCAACATAGCTATGTCTGTATTTTTTAAGATAGGTGTAGGGGACATGGGGCAGGGTCCATATAGGTAGCTGGGGGGTAAATGTTCAAATTGAAAGAACAAAATGAAAACGCTATTATGTACTTTAAATATTTGTGGACTGAACGATTTTAAAAAAAGGCAGGTTTTGGCAAAGATAGCTAGAGGACGCACATTGCCTGGGCCAATAGGGCGTGGCTCAAAAAACTGGGGATGGAGTTGATTGCGTGTTCAAAACAATCTACTAATACTAGGGGTGTGACAATTCTTTGCAAGATGGGGGTACTGTCCTGTAAGAAATATAAGGAGGATAAGTGGGGTAGGTGGGTGATCATTGAGGCAATGTTTGGAAATATGGAGGTATTAACTATTTGTTCTGTTTATGGGCCAAACCTGGACGAACCTGAAATGTATGACCTCCTTAATCTGGAACTTTCTATGTGGCCCCAACCTGTCCTACTATGTGGGGATCTAAATATACATTTGGATGAGTCAGTCGATATTAATTCAGGTTTATCGTATGTGGGGAGAAAGCCAAGAGTTTACAGGACTCTGTGTAACTTAGCTAGGAATCAGGGTCTATACGATGCTTGGAGCAGGCTTAATAAAGGACAGTTGGGCTATACTTTTTACTCTGCTCCCCACAATAAATTGTTTCGGCTTGACTATATATGGGTCTCATCTGCGATATTGGAAAAAGCCACAATTACTCTGCTGCCGAGACTAATTTCATACCATAATCCCCGTGTGTTAAAATTTGAAATTTCTGCTGCGCCTTCTTCGATGTCCAATTGGACCTTTGATAGGAAACTACTAGCTGATCAGGAGTACCGGGATCATATCAAGTTATGGCTGCAAGGTTTCTTTTTAGTTAATAAAAATTCGGCCCCAGGCACAGTGGTCTGGGACACATTCAAGGCCGGTGTAAGGGGGGAAACCTTGATATTTGTGGTACAGAAGTGCAAAACTTTGAAACATATACTGGAACAACGCATTCTAGATTAAAGTATGGTGGAATGTGAGCTAGCTCAAAAGATTAAGGACAGGTTGGACGTTTCTTTATCCCAAAATAACGTGGCTATACGGAGGTCTCTAATTTTTCAGCAATATGCTGACGAAGCAGCCGTTAAATATCAGACTTTCCGAAGGGAATGTTATGAATATGGGGAGCAGGTGGGGAAGGTGTTGGCCAATAGGTTACGGCAAAAACAGATGCAAACTAAGATTGATAAAATCAAGGATAGAGATGGTTCATTACAAGAAACGGAGGCTGGGGTCCGTGAGGTGTTCAAAAACTTCTATCAGAAGCTGTATGAAAACACAAAAACTATGGATTCGGGGGGGGGGGGGGGTTATCCCCTCTCCATGTTTAGGGTCGGCCCAGAAGGTTATGCTCTCTACTTCAGTAATCTGGGAGGAAATTGAGTTGGCGATGGCATCTTTACCTTAGGGGAAAGCGATGGGGCCGGATATGATCCCATTGGTGTTTTACATTATCTTTCAGGTTGAATTGCGCGAGGTGTTGCTCTCTCTATTTCAGCAGGCATTTAATGGTATAATACCGGATTCATGGTCTAAGACAACCATAATAGTCTTTAAAAAGAAAGGGAAGGATGCGCTTGAACCGGCTTCCTATCGCCCAATTACGTTAATTAATTCAGACAGCAAGATCCTTTCCAAGCTTATTGCTAGAAGGCTAGGGAAGGTTATTGCACCCCTAGTCTCAACGTCCGCATGGGTTTATAGCGGGGAGAGGCACTACTGACCATGTCCGCCGAATAATATCTCTTTTGGACTGGGCTCAGGTTTCTGAAGCTTCAATAGGGGTGGCATTCGACAGGGTCTCCTGGAACTTTTTATGGGCGGTTCTTTTATGGAAAGGTTTTCCATTACCCTTTATCAAGGCAGTGCAAGCTCTTTATATCCGCCCTGCTGCGACAGTTCGTATATCCGGGAAGCACTCTGAGGAGTTGAAGATCTACAGGGGCACTCGTCAGGGTTGCCCCTGTTCTACCCTTCTCTTTGCTCTTTATATTGAGCCTCTGTTGATCAAAATCGAGCAAGACCCAGAGTTTATGCCATTTAAACCTATGCAGGAAACTGTTAAAGTATTAGCCTACGCAGATGACGTGGCTGTTACAGGGGACGTGGTCAAAACGATGACTTATTGAAAGTTTGACGTCTGAGTTCGGTGTCGTGTCAGGCTATAAATTGAACTTACAAAAGACACAAGTCCTTTTTACGGGTACAGAGGTTTTGACAGGTGTTAACACAGTGACAGAGGCTGTTTATTTGGGCATCAAAATTGCCTCAAAGGTACAAACTATTGTTAATTTAAACTTCGATCCAATATTAGCCTCGTCCAATAAAAAGTTAGAGGATCTGGATTATTTGCACCGGTCTCTATATGGCAGGTGCAATGTTAAGATGGTTGTTTTTCCTAAATTTCTTTATTTATTTCGTACGATCCCACTTTTGTTACCCAATTCAATCTTTATAAGGATAGAAAGAATGTGCTCTCGTTTCATATGGGGTTATAAGAGGACAAGGAGAGCTTTTAAACGGCTCAATTTACCAAGAGCAAGGGGGGGGTTGGATATCCCCCAATTTCGTTACTATTATTGGGCTGCGATGCTCCAGCATATGGGGATACTGTTTATTGATACTCAGATGTATAAAGACCCAGCTGTTTTTCCTTCTATATATCAGCTCATCATGGGGCCTGAAGCTAGGTATTTATTTTCTACGTTTTTCGAGCCAAGTTATTATAAAAGAACCCGCTTTAAAATTCTTGGGGCTGCAGCTGCAGTCTGGTGCAAAGTTCGTAAACTGTTTATTTTAAAGGAATATAATCGCTATATGCCTCTAGGAATAACAGGGAAGCTCCCTGTAATCTTTTGCGACTCAATTATTCTGAGATGGAATATTCAGGGGATTAGAACTATTGGGGACCTCTTTCTAAATAATCAAATGATGTAGTTTTGTGAACTTCAAGAGAAGTTTGGGCTGCAACGCTCGGACTACGTTAAATATCTTCAAATTTGAAGTTTTTTCGATAAACGTAATTTAAGAGGGCGTATTAGTTTGGAAAAGAACTTGATATTGGAATCTATAAAGGGGAGATGTAAGATTTTTCAACTTTCTAAACTTATAATGGCAACCCAGCAGGATGACCTTGTACATTTCGAGCAACGTTGGGATAGAAGGTTGGGGGTAGTAGGTATTGACTTACAGCTTGTACTGAGCCTGGTGGATGCCGTTCTTTTATCAGGTAGTTTCAAAAGCCAATGTTATATGGCTATTTTTGATGTATACTATTCCCCAGCGAAGATAGCAAAATGGGAGACCAGTCGGGGGGGACGTTTGTCCTCGATGTGCTTTGAGGGCAGCTGATTCGGTGCATATGTTTTATGAATGTCCTGTACTGGCCCCCTTGTTGAAGGAGGTAAAATGTTTTCTGAATTCCGCTCTTGGAGTGCTTGTCGATATTACACCTCAATTAGTGTTATTTGGATATGAGTTTGGGGTAAATATTAGAAAGCGTTCAACTCCTGAGAAGGGGTTTTTGCTTTTATGTATGGCTGTCTTCCGTTTATGTATCACCTCCCAATGGCTGCCCTTCACCTACCTGTAACGCCCCTAAATCTAGTATTTAGGGGCACCCTGAACCTTCCTTCCCCAGATTCCAGATTCGAAACTACAAGAAGAGCAAGAAGAACAAAGACCTGCCCTGCAGCTGCTGAAAAGAGGAAGACACCAACTGCTTTGGCCCCAGCCCTACCTGCCTGTCGACCCTCGAACCTGCTCCTGCTCCAACCCGGCATCTCTTGTGGCCAGCAACCTCACAAACCCCGGAGGACCTGGCTACCTTTTGGCTCTAAGCCCCTGGGACTCCCATGAGTAGAGGCTCTACTCAAAACCTACCTCTAATCCCTAGCAGCAGCCCGGAACCGCGAACCCAGCACACTGCACTGGCCAAGCCTGGCCAGTGCCGGAGTGGACAAAGACCACGAGGACGACCCCACGGTGACTGTGACCCCGAGTCCGGCACCCAAGGACCTCCCTCGACACTCCTGAAGAAGCCTGCAGCCTCAGAACAAGGAGCCCCCCCAACCGCGATCAACAGAGGGTAAGATTTCCCGACACCAAAAGGCACCCCTGCACGTGGTGCCTGTGCCCAATACCAGGGTACCTACCTATTCTCCAATTACCCAACTTACCTCTCGAAGTGGTGGTGGCACCTGAAGAATCCTCGTCCCCGAGCTTGCAGTCTTTTTCCAAACCGGAGATTTCCTATTGAAATCAATTGAGCGCCCGAAGGCTCAAAAGCACCCTGCACCCAGCCGCCCGAGTGGCCCTGGCAGTGAAACCTCTACACCTACCGACTTCCCCCAATTGCCCTGAGTAAGTGACCAGGAGCCTAGCTCCCACAGCCGCGTGGCTTGCCAGTCAGCAGCCACCAACCAAGGCCCCCGTATCCCTCATAGGATAACATTGGGCCTAACTCACTCTGCACCCGGTCGCCCTAGAGTCGCTGTGGCTGAACCAACTGTACCTACCTGACCCTGGGGGACCCCCGAGTCTATGCTCAGAACCTCAACTCTGCCAGTCGAGTACTTACCTTTAAACCGATAACTCTATTTTCTTCATAGGGTAACATTGACTGGATTTTTCCTGAAATTTCTTCTAAGTTTAGACTTTTCAAATCTTAAAAAATTCACCAAAAATCAGCCGAGTAACGAAAACGAAATTACTCGCCTGCTCTTAGGTGAGCTCCCAGTGCTGGATCTTGGTGCCTAGCACTATCTCTGAAAAATACTTACAACTGTACTTACCAGTAACCCAATTTTCTCCCATAGGAAATCATTGACTGTTTTTCTGTGAAATTTCTTCTAAGTGTCAATTTCTGCAATCTTTAAATATTCTTTAAAAATCGTATAATATCTGAAAACGTAATTACTTACCTGTTTTGGATAAAGGTCCCAGTACTGAGTCTAGGTACCCAGTACTGGATTACAAAAGTAACGAGAACATACTATACCTGTAACTTGCATTTTCTGCCATAGGGAATCATTGACTGTTTTCTATGAAATATTTTCTAAGTGTCAACTTTTAAAATAGCTAAATATTGTTTAAAAATCATCACAGTAATTAAGTCGACTTTCATCACGTGATTGCAAGTACTGACCCAGGACTGAATCTAGTATCCAGTCCTGGAATTCCAAAAGTAATCCTAAAAGAAATCTGTGGCAAATAACATGAACCTTCCATTGAACTCAATGCATTGTGTTTAAAATAGTGTTGCCTATTGCAACCACTTGTAACTGTTTACAAAAGTCAATTGCATATTGCAAAAGTATTTATATAAAGCATCTCAATCATTCTGAGAAAGTATATTTTAATTCCAATTGTTGGTTCTAAAATAAAACAAGCATATATTTTTTATATAAACTATTGGCCTAGAGTTCAGTTATTGTGTGTGGGACCATTTGCTGACTGAGTGTGTACAACAAATGCTTTACATTGTCCTCTGATACTGCCTTACTGCTCGACCAAGCTACCACTTTAGAGAGTAAGGTTATATCTAACTTTAGCCTCTGTCAAACCCTTGGGGACTGTGGACTCTGTACACTCTGTACCTATTAAGGAACAGTATATACAGAGCCACTTTCTCACACATGGCACACAGGGATGTGTGCCATGTCGACTTTGTTTTGTCTTGCACCCAGACACCCAGCCTGCAAAGGCAGTGTTTGTGTGTAAGGGTACAGGGCCTCTAAGGGTGGCACAATGAGTGCTGCAGACCTTCGAGGCCTTCCCTGGTCACAAGGCCCTGGGTACCTAGGGTACCATTTACCAGGGGCTGACATGTGGCCAGGGTTTGCCAATTTGAGTTTTGTGTGTTTTAGGGAAGGAACATAGGCCCTGGGCACCTGATTGGCAGGAGTCCAGGGCACACTCAGTCAAAGTACATTCAGCAATTCAGCAAAAAGTGGGGGCATACCATGCAAGAAAGATGGCACTTTCTTGCGCACTTTCTCACATGGCATTTGATTCCCTCAATTGGGGGTATTTATTCGCGCTCTTGCGCAGGATGAATTTCGTACCATGCTTCTTGTACTACCTGACATTGCTTTTCACTGACCTTATAGTGGCGGTTCGTGGAGCTGGTTCTACCTCCACATTTTCCATTGGACGTGGCACCAGACAGGGTTGCCCCTTGCCTCCTCATTTATTTGCATTGGCTATGGGACGCCTGGGTGCGAATCGATGCACGGGTGACTGGCTTTGAATGGGCGCACGGATTGTAGGACCGTATTGCAGTGTACGCTGACGACGTGCTTTTTTCTCTTACCAATTTTAAACCGGATGGGCCGAGGTTGCTTCGCATCATGCAGATCTTCGGGAGTTGTCTGGATATATGAACCCCCGGAAGTCCACTCTGTGGGTCCCTGGGGAGACAGCGGGTCTGGGCTCCTGGGCCTAGTCTGTTCCGCTTGTTACAGGGGGGGGGGGGAGATATCTGGGAGACATTTTGTCAGACTCGCCTACTGTGTCTTTGGACAGAAATTTGGCTCCAGTATGGTAACGTGTATGGGAGGATCTTAAGACTTGGTCTCATATGCCCCTGTCCATCTATGGTAGATCAGCTATTTTTAAGGTGGTCTTGCTCCCCCGTTTACTATACCACCTGCAAAATAACCCCTACCCGATTCCTCTCAGATGATTCTGACAGGTGAATGCGGCCCTGGGACAGTTTTTGTGGGCCGATGGAGCGGCGAGAGTTGCATTACGGACGTGCTTCCAATCTACGTACTGTGGGGGACTGGCGACCTGACATTTTATCGTACTGTATGGCCTCACACCTGCTCGTCTTAAATGAATGTTAGTACGGGATAGGGCCGACCCTGCTTATGCTGTTGAACGGAGGTGTATGGGGCATTTTTCTTTGCACACTATACTCTACTCGGCACCGCTTCTTAACTTATTGCCGTCGGTTACGAAGGTTGTTTTTCAAATCTGGAGGCAAGCATTACGAAGGATGTGGGTGGTGGAATAGATTGACGCGTGAGACTCCCCTCTAGAATAACGGGCGATTGTCACAATTGGCTACTCTATCTGGGTTTCATGGCTGTGATAGTATTGGTATCTCTACTCTGGGAGACGTAATGCCGGGGGCCGGTCCTGAAGTCCTTTCAAGATCTACAGAGAACCCAATTCTATAAATATCTGCAATTCAGGCCTGCCATCTCCCCTAGTTTTGAGGGATTGGAGTCACTAGCTGAGTTCAGCCTGATTCAGGCAAAGGTGTTTATGGTGGATCTCCAAGATCAAAAGATCTCCAAAATCTACCAATCCCTGGTTACCCATAGCACCCCCACACTGCAGAAGCTCAGAGTCCTGGGAGGGCGATGTTGGGCCACTGGAGGAGGAGGAGGACTGGACGAAGGCTCTGGCCTCCCTGCGGGGGGCTGCAATAGCAGTACGTTTGTGCCTTATCAAGTTCAAGTATTTATCGGGTATATTTCACAAGGGTTAGATTGTGGAGGGCGGGATTGGTGGGCTCCCCTGTATGGCTCGGATGCGAATGGGAGGAGGGTACCCTGATGCACACGGTCTGGCGCTGCTCTGCCTTCACACGCTTTTGGAGGGAGTTATGGCCTGCCTCTCAGAGGTATTGGGCTGGGATCTTCCTTGTTCTCTGAAGCTGGTACTCTTACATGTTATAGAAGGGGTTGGGGGGCAACATATACAAACGCTTGCGTTCACTCTGGCTCAACAAGATGTTGCTAGGGAATGGAGGTCACCGGTAGCACTCTCGGTGTCCGCATGGAAGAACGGCCTGGACTTTTGCATGGGCTTGGAGAGCCCCATTTTTTTACAGCAAGAGGGTGCCCGCACAAACATTTTAAATTTTGGAAGCGATGGGCGGACTATCGAGGCTTGCTGTTGGTGCCCGTCTCTACGGCAGAGCCCCTCGACCCGGTTTAATCTCCACTCTGTTGGTGCAAGACGTGGTCCTATGTGTGATGGTATGCTACAATCATTGACGAAGGCGCATTTTCTATTAATGTGCTGCTCTGGGGCAGACTTTAGTGCGATTTGGGGGGGGTTTGTTGGGTTATGGTTTATTTGATGGTTTTTCATCTGTATTTTCCATTTTTCCTTATTATGCTTAAGTTTCTGGGTTACAGAGCTCTGCTTCATATGTGCTATTTGACGAATAAAAAAACTGCTGATGTTAATTGGTTCTTGAAAAGTTTGCAACCCTCTTTCACTTTTGGCATGTAAGAAAGTGTCTCTATATATACTATTCCCAAATAGGTACAGTGTGCACAGAGTCCACAGTCCCCAGAGGTTTGGCAGAGGCTAAAGTTAGATATAACCTTAATCCCTAAAGTGATAGCTTGGTCGAGCAGTAAGGCAGTATCAGAGGACATGGTTAAGCATTTGTTGTACACACTCAGTCAGCAAATGGTCACACACACTCAAGAACTGAACTCTAGGCCAATGGTTTGTTTAAAAATATATGGTTGTTTTATTTTAGAACCAACAATAGGTATTAAAATATAGTTTCTCAAAATGAGATGCCCTAGTTAAATACTTTGCAATATGCAATTGACATTTGTAGGTAATAGTTACAGGTTGTTGCAATAGGCAACATAATTTCAAACACAATAATACATAGAGCTCAATGGGAATTTTAAATTATATGCAATTGATTACTTTCAGGATTACTTTTCTAACTCCAGGACTGGATCCTAGATTCAGTCCTGGGACAGTTCTTGGAAACAAGTGAGTAAATATGTTTTAGTTACTGTTGGGATTTTTAAGCAATATTTTGCTATTTTAAAAGTTGACAAACTTTTTCTGATCAAATTACCAATGTTATCCTATGGAATGAAATTTACTTATCAGGTAAGTGGTGTTATGGGTTCTTTTTCTAGGTCAGTGTTGGATCCTAGATCCAGCACTAGTGTACCACCTGTAAGCAGTTGAGAAACTGCACTAAAGTTATACTGGCGATTTTTAAGGAACATTTAGATGTTTGCAAAATCGTCATTTAGAATAAATTTCATAGAAAAACAGTCAATGGTTTCCTATGGAAGAAAATTCAAGTTACGGGTAAAGTATGTTCTCATTACTTTTGTAATCCAGTGCTGGGCTCCTAGGCTCAGTACTGAGACATCTGTCTAAAACAGGTAAGTAATTACGTTTTCACAGTTGGTACGATTTTTAAAGAATATTTGTAGTTTGCAAAAATCGACAGAAGAAATTTCACAGAAAAACAGTCAATGATTTCCTATGGAAGAAATTTGAGTTGGTGGTAAGTACGGTTGTGAGTACTTTTCAGGGTCAGTGCTGGGCACAAAGATCCAACACTGGGATCTCTCCTAATAGCAGTTATTTCCGTTTTTGTTACTTGGCAGATTTTAGGTGAATATTTTAAAGATTAGAAACTCAACACTTAGAAGAAATTTCAGAAGAAACCAGTCAATGTTACCCTATGGAAAAAAAAGTGAGTTATCGGCTTTTGGGTAAGTACTCGACTGGCAAAGTTAAGGTTCTGGGCACAGACTCGGGGGTCTCCCAGGGTCAGGTAAGTACAGTTGTTACACCCTCAGCGGCACTGGGGAGGCCGGGTGCAGAGTGGGTTAGGCCCAATGTTCTCCTATGGGAGGCAGGGAGGCCTTGGTTGGTGGCTGCTGACTAGCAGGCCACGCGGCTGTGGGAGCTGGGCTCCTGGTCACTAGCTCAGGTCTAATGTGGAAGTAGGTAGGAGTAGAAGTTGCACTGCCAGGGCCACTCGGGCAGCTGGGTGCAGGGTGCTTTTGAGCCGCCGGGCGCTCAATGTTTTACAATGGAAAAGCTTAAGGACGAACAAAGGCTGCAAGCTCAGGGACGAAGATTCTTCAGGTGTGCCCACCACTTCAAGAGGTAAGTTGGGTAGTTGGAGGATAGGTAGGTACCCAGGAGTCTGGCACAGGGGGCCGCAGGGCGCCGGGGTGCCATTTGGTGTTGGGAATTCTTACCCTCTGTGAGAAAGTGGCTCTGTATATACTGTTCCCTAATAGGTACAGGGTGTACAGAGTCCACAGTCCCCCAGAGGCTGATAGAGGTCAAAGTTAGGTATGACCTTACTCTCAAAAGTGGTAGCTTGGTCGAGCAGTAAGGCAGTACCAGAGGACAGTGTAAAGCATTTATTGTACACACTCAGTCAGCAAATGGTTTCACACACTCAATAACTGAACTCTAGGCCAATGGTTTATATATATAAAATATATGCTTGTTTTATTTTTAGAACCACAAAGGGGGTAAAAATATACTTTCTCAGAATGAGAGGTTGAATATAAATACTTTTGTCTTCAGCAATAAATTTGTGTAAACAGTCACAGTTGGTTGCAATAAACAATCCTATTTCCTAAACATAACCATGCATTGAGCTCAATGGTAAATTCAGGTTATTTGTAATAAATGACTTTTCAGATTACTTTTGGAATTCCAGGTCTGGCTCCTAGAACCAGCCTTGGGTCAGTATTCAGAATCAAGTGATGAAAGTCGACTTAATAACTGTAATGATTTTTAAATAATTAGCTATTTCAAAAGTTAGCACTTAGAAAATATTTCAAGGAAAACATTCAATGGATCTCTATGGCAAGAAATTCAAATTGCAGGTAGAGTACTTTATCGTTACTTTAGTAATCCAGGACTGGGTACCTAGACCCAGGACTGGGGTCCTTATCAAAAACAGGTAAGTAATTTTATTTTGCAGAAATGGTACGATTTTAAAAGAATATTTCAAATTTGCACAAATAGACACTTAGAAGAAATTTCACAGAAAAGCAGACAATGGTTTCCTATGGGAGAAAAATGAGTTAGAGGTAAGTATAGTTGTGAACACTTTTCAGGGTCAGGGCTGGGCACCAAGATCCAGCACTGGGAGCTCACCTAGAAGCAGGTGAGTAAATTCGTTTTTGTCACTTGGCTGATTTTTGGTGAATTTTTGCAGTTTTGAAAAGTTCACACTTAGAAGATTTTTGAAGGAAAAAGCCAGTCAATGTTACCCTATGAGGAAAATGAAGTTAGCGGTTTAAGGGTAAGTACTCGACTGGCAGAGTTGAAATTCCGGGCATGGACTCAGGGGTCCCCCAGTGTCAGGTAGGTACAGTTGGTTCACCCTCAGCGGTTTCAGGACGGCCGGGTGCAGAGAGAGTTAGGCCCAATGTTATCCTATGAGGGATAGGGGGGGCCTTGGTTGGTGGCTGCTGTCTGGCAAGCCACGCGGCTGTGGGAGCTGGGCTCCTGGTCACTTACTCAGGGCAAGTGGGGAAGTAGGTTAGTGTAGAGAGGGCACTGCCAGGGCCACTCGGGCGGCTGGGTGCAGGGTGCTTTTGAGCCTTCGGGCGCTCAATGGAAATCAATGGGAATGTTCCGGTTTGGAAAAAGGCTGCAGGCTCGGGGACGAGGATGTTTCAGGTGCCACCACCACTTCGAGAGGTAAGTTGGGTAGTTGTAGGTTAGGTGGGTACCCCGGGATTGGGCACAGGGGGCCGCAGGGCGCCGGGTGCAGGGCTGCCTTTTGACGTCGGGAATCTTACCCTCTGGTTGATCGCGGTTGGGGTGGCACTTGATTCTGAGGCTGCAGGCTTCTTCCGGGATGTCGAGGGGGGTCCTTGGGTGCCGGACTCGGGGTCACAGTCGCCGTGGGGTCGTCCTCAGGGTCTTTGTCCACTCCGGCACTGGCCAGGCTTGGCTGGTGCAGAGTGTGTTGGGTCCGCGGTTCCGGGCTGCTGCCAGGGGTTAAAAATGGGTTTCTTGAGTAGAGCCTCTACTCATGGGAGTCCCAGGGGCTTAGAGCCAAAAGGTAGCCAGGTCCTCCGGGGTTGGGGAGGTTGCTGGCCACGAGAGATGCCGCGCTGGTGCAGGTTCGAGAGTCGACAGGCCGGTAGGGCTGGGGCCTAAGCAGTTGGTGTCTTCTCTTTTTAGCAGCTGCAGGGCAGGTCTTTGTTCTTCTTGCTCTTCTTGTAATTTTCTTTTTGCAGCGTGAATCTTTCTGGATTCACTATGCTGTGCATTATTCCGCGATCTTGTGGTTGGGTCCGGATTCGTAGTCTTTTCTTTGTTTTTTTTTTTTTTTTTTTTTTTGTAGCCCAGGTGGGCGTCGACGTACACCATTTGGTGCACCTCCCGTGACGTCGTCGTGCTTCCTGCGGAAGTCCCACCTTTGGGGCGCCATCTTCAGATTCTTTTTTCCGCCGTTGGGTCTGGATCGTCATCGGGAAGCTCCAGAATTACACTCGAAGGAAGAAGGAAGAAAAGCGAGTTTCGTCGATAGAAACACTAGAAGATATCAGGAAAGGAAAAGATTTCATCAGGAGCGCGAAGAAAGGAGGACCAGCGCCCTTTTCTTCGGCCTTGGAGAATGCACGCTCAGACCCTGAGCGCAATGGACAAGACGCCATTCAAGTTCTGCCCAAACTGCCACCACAAGTTCGCGCAGAGAGACCAGCATCCGGTCTGCAACCTCTGCCTACCGGTCGATCACCAGAGTATCGACTGCAACGCCTGCTCAGCCTTCGCGCCGAAGACACTCAGGGTGAGAGAGCGGCAGAGAAGGGCCAACGCCAGCATGGACGGCAAGGGGAAGCCCCCGACGCTCTACGCTCTGGGCCTCTCCTCAGACGACGAGGACAACGTCGCCGAGACAGCCGAAAACTTCACGGTCGTAGAGACCGACAAGAAAAAAGAAGACTAGGTAAGAGAATCGTCGAGCGCAAAACAAAAAGTACCTCGACAACACGAGGGTGACTCGAGAAAATCTGAGTCAAAGTCCACGAAGGGAGCCCCGGCGCCGAAAACTTCGACGTCCAAAGGGGGAACCACGGACAAGAGGCCGAGCGGATCCTTAGATAAGGACTCCCCGGTGCCGAAAGACGCCGAAAGGCAAGGGTCGTCGAAATCATCCCATGAAACGGGCCGATCGACGCAGAAAGAACGTTCGACGTCGACGCAAGGTTCATCGAAAAGACCCGCGGTCGGCGCCGAAAGCATCTCCGAGATGGAGAAGAAGAAGAGGCGGCTCGAGGCCGAGATGGAGAACATCCTTCAAAGAAAGAAGGAGTTCGACGCCAGAATGAAGGAATTCAAGATTCCAACGGTTCCATCAGCGGACGTCGAGGAGGTCGAAGACGAGTTCGACGCCGAAGGGCTGACAAGGGAACTCGAAGAGGAAGAAGAGCCCTATTATGAGGGAGAAGCCGAGGAAGAAGACCAACGGTCGTTCTACGAATCGGCGGCATCTACCAGCAACGACGTCGAATGGCACGATCTCGACACCGAAAACCCGGAGGAGCCCGTGGACATGTACCCTTCGAGGCCTTCGCCACCCGACGACATCGGGGTCTACAATATGGTGGTCAGGAGCGCAGCAATGGCCTTCGGCGTCAAACTCGACGAGGAGAAACCGAAAGCCGATTTTCTCGTCGAGACACTGCTCCCCATCCAGACAAGGAGCCAGTTCCTCCCCATGCTACAAAGCGTGATGAATCCGGGGAGAGAAGCCTTCAAGGAACCTGCAACCTGCCGGTCGATCACGCCCAGGACAGAGAAGAAATATAAGCACTCCTCCCTGGACCCCCCTTACATCAAGGGTAGCGTGACCGCGGACTCCATCATAGCCTCCACGGCCAGGAGAAGGGCCAACGTACCAGCAACTTCGGGCCCACCCCCGGATAAGGAGAGCAGGAGGATTGACCTCACAGGAAGGAAGGTCGAGAGGAACGCCGCAATGCACTGGCGCATGGCGAATTCAAATGCACTCCTCAATAGACACCAGTACCAGCACTGGGATGAGATGGGGGAGTTAGTAAAGCACCTCCCAGAAGAATTCCGGCAGAGAGCCTCTCACCTGATGGATGAAGGCAAAAACATCGCCAACTCCTGCATAAAGACGGCGTTGGATGGGGCAGAGACTTCAGCAAGACTCATGGCCATAGGGGTCACAGAGAGGAGGCATGCATGGCTAAGAATCTCGGGATTCAAACCGGAAGTGCAGAACAACATCCTTGGCACCCCCTTCAATGGAGAGACACTGTTCGGAGCAACAGTGGACGACAAGCTCACCCAGCTGAAAAAAGAAAACGAGACGGCGAGGTCCATGGGGGCCCTACAGCTGAGGGGAATGAGGCGAGGAAATCCCTCGAAGACCCTACGGTAGGGGAGGAAGCCAGCAGGGGACGTCGCACCAGGCGTTCCAACAAGGTCAGCAGGGTGAAGGTCACGGACAAGGTCAACAGAAGCAAAACTGGCAATATCAACCTCGGGGCCAGTCCTTTCGCGGGAGAGGGAACGGACGTGGCCAAAGGAGGAGAGGGGGCGAACAGCCCTCGACAAAGTGACTCAGCACGCAAGAGGACGCCTACCCTCGTCAGGACCCCAAGGGTGAGGCGCAAAAAAGTGTCATCAGGGGGAAGAGAAAATTCAAGAGCCTACGAGCATACGACACCAGTAGGCGGAAGACTGAGGTTCTACCTTCAGGAGTGGCGGCGTATAACCACAGACAAGTGGATACAGAACGTTGTGCAGTACGGGTACTGCGTAGATTTGGAGAAAAGACCTCCAAACAGGAAACCAAGGGGAAGACTGAGATCGGCCCAAGAACTGGCAATACTCAGAGAAGAAACGCGGAAACTCCTGCAAAAGGGAGCCATAGAGACAGTGCCGAACAGAGAACGCAACAAAGGGGTCTACTCAAACTACTTCGTGGTCCCGAAGGTAGACGGAGACCTCAGACCCATACTAGACCTCCGTTACCTAAACAAGTTCATCAGAACGCAAAGGTTCAAAATGACTTCACTCCAGGAGGTTCTGCCACAGATAAGAGAAGGGGACTTCATGGTCACCGTGGACCTCAAGGATGCCTACCTTCACATCCCAATAAACAGAAGGCACAAGGGCCTTCTGAGATTCAACATCGAACAAGAACACTACCAGTTCACGACCCTGGCCTTCGGATTAAAATCAGCACCAAGGGTCTTTACAAAATGCCTGTCGGCGGTAGCGGCGCACCTACGAAGGCAGGGAATACATGTCTACCCCTACTTGGACGACTGGCTGGTCAAGGCAAACTCACGCGGAAAGTGCGAGAGGCACGCAAAACGCGTAACAGACACCCTCACAAAAATGGGATTCTCGATCCACTGGGGAAAATCTTCGATGGAACCAGAGCAGGTGAAGATTTTCCTGGGGGCAAAGATCAACTCCCGCAACAGTACAGTAGTGCCCAGCGAGAGGAGGACAGAGGCTCTACTGAAGGAGGCGAAGCTCTACCAGAAGGGGCGAGCTCTGACAGTGAGGGCTGTGAGCAAGATGATGGGGATGATGGCGTCCTGTATCCAGCTGGTGCCGAATGTACGCCTGCACATGAGACCATTCCAGGAATGGCTACAACAACAATGGTCACAAGCAAACGGAAGCTGGGAGGATCTAGTGGTTGTTACGCACGCAGTGCAGGAGGAGATAACTTGGTGGAACAGAGGCAACATAACAGCAGGGAGAAGCCTGACACCACCAATCCCAACAGTGACCATTACCACGGACGCATCGCAGAAGGGATGGGGAGCGCACATGGACAACCTCAGAGTGAGGGGTCTATGGGCCCCAGCAGATGCGGTCCGCCATATCAACTAACTCGAGTTGAAAACAATCCTGCTAGCCCTGAAGGCATTCCAGAGGCACCTGTTCAACAAGAAGGTGTTGGTCCAAACAGACAACACCACGGCGATGTTCTACATCAACAAACAAGGGGGGACACAGTCGTTCCCGCTCTCATCCCTACCTCAGGAGATTTGGAGATGGGCCATACCTCTCAGGATAGATCTACTGGCAATTCACCTACCGGGGAAGGACAATGTAGAGGCAGACTGGCTAAGCAGGCAGACCTCAGCATCACACGAGTGGGAGCTCAATGGCCAGGAAACGGAGAAACTCTTCCGGAGATGGGGGACTCCCACAATAGACCTTTTTGCAACACGCCACAATGCAAAATGCCAAAGCTTCGCGTCCAGGCAACCAGATCAGCAATCCGAGGGAAATGCCCTATGGATAAGCTGGTCGAGGACATTTGCCTACGCCTTTCCACCGATAACCCTGTTGCACAGAGTGCTCGACAAGTGCAGAACCAGCAACATGACCCTGATCCTGGTGGCTCCGCAGTGGGCGAGGCAGACATGGTTCTCACAAATTCAAGAAATGGCACAAGGCGACCCATACAGGTTCGAGAGGAGGAAGGACCTGCTCTCAATGCAAAACGGAGAGGTCCTGCACCCAGAGCCAGAGACCCTCAACCTGGCGGCATGGCTCCTGAAGACATAGAGTTCGCGCACCTAAGATTGCCGCCGAGCACGATGCGAGTGCTACGGGAGGCGAGGAAACCAACTACACGAAAATGCTACAGCGCAAAATGGAAGAGGTTCACTGTGTGGTGCCGGAAAAAGGGCCTGCAAAACAGAATGACAAGAGACTCAACAGTACTGAGGTACCTCACACACCTTCTAAAGAGTAACCTCTGCTCGAGCTCACTAAGGGTACACCTAGCGGCCATCGTGGCCTACACCAGAGGTGAAAAAGGTGGAAGTTTCTTCAGCTCGCAGGTGGTGAGGAGATTCATGGAAGGAGCCAAAAGGATGGCCCCCCCGAAAAGGTTGCCGCCGCCGGCATGGAATCTGAATGTGGTCCTGACGGAGCTCATGAGGGCACCGTTTGAACCCATTCACAAGGCCACACTGCAGATGTTGACTATGAAAACAGCCTTCCTGGTGGCAATAACCTCACTACGCAGGGTGAGCGAGCTTCAAGCGCTAACGCTGCAGGAACCCTACATTCAGATTCACAAAGATAGAATAGTCCTGAGAACGGACCCACACTTCATGCCAAAGGTAGTGTCGGCGTTCCACATAAATCAGGCTATCCAGATACCAAGTTTCTTCCAAAACCCGACTACAAACGCAGAAAAGGCACTGCACACCCTCGATGCCAGAAGAGCGGTGATGCACTACATTGAGAGAACCAAGGAACTCAGGAAGTCGAAACAGCTGTTTGTGTCCTTTGCTACTAGCTTCATAGGTAGACCAGTGACTAAGGGCACCATCGCAAGGTGGATTGCCCTCACTATTCAATTCTGCCACAAACAGGCTGGACAGGAGCTAGCGGAGGGGCCGCAGGCTCACTCCACAAGGAAGAAAGGGGCCACCGTGGCCTTCCTGGCGAACACGCCCATCCAGGACATATGCCTCGCGGCAACTTGGGCATCTGTGCACACGTTCACGAAACACTACTGCGTGGACATTCAGATGAACAAGGAAGCACAGGTTGGACAGAAGGTGCTTCAGCACATTTTCAACGACCAACGCTCATCTACCACCCAGCCGCCACAGAACTAGGAAAACCGCTACAAAATCGATGCACAGCATAGTGAATCCAGAAAGATTCACGCTGCAAAACGAATAGTTTCTTACCTGTCGGTGTAGTTTTGCAGCTTGAAGATCTTTCTGGATTCACTAGCGAACCCACCCACCTCCGCCAGGAAGATGAGGCTGGAGGAAGAGGGGGTAAAATGGAAAAGATCAAAGAAATACAAACCAATGGGTCCTGGTCCTGGGGTGGGTACACCCCCTATCCTGCCTCTCTCCTGTGGGAGGGGGGGCAGTAGCCTAATCCTGATAGGGTAGGGCCTCCCATCTTCAAGATGGCGAGAGCCCGGAGATGTGCTTCACCTTGCCTCCCCCACCTGAGGGGTGGGGTGGGCAGGCTGGCACATCCCCTGTCCTTGTATGGGGTTTCCGGCCAAGCTTCCCGTCAGAGTGGGGGGTTGCAGTGGCCTGGGGAAACTCCAAATGGCGGCCTGCCTTTGAAGCTTCCCTTTGCTCATCCTGGGGGAGGAGATTTCTCACCTCACCCAGGATGTGCATTGTTGCAGGCCCGGGAGAGCCGGGGCTCTCCCACCCAGGGGTCCAGCAACGTGTCTGCTGTGTGGCAGCCTGGGCAGCCTCAGAGCAGACGTGGATTGTAAGTTAGCTGTAAGGGGGCATCTCTAAGATGCCCTCTGGGGTGCTTAGTACATTAAATCCTACACTGGCATCAGTGTGGGTTCAATGTGCTGAGAAGTTTGATACCAAACTTCCCAGGCTTCAGTGTTGCCAATATGGTGCTGTGGAACTCGTGTTTGACAAGCTCTCAGCACCATGTACTCTTAAATGACAGCACTGCACTTACAGTGCCCAGGAATGGACCCGGGTACTGTAGGGGCACAGGGCTCCTGCTCCTGTGCCCACACCATAGGCGTAATGCACCCAGCTAGAGGGGTGGCTGACATATGCCTTGGCAGTGTAGGTGATGGGCATGGTACACAGTGATGTGTGCCATGTCGACTTTGTTTTGTCCTGCACCCAGACACTCAGCCTGCAAGGGAAGTGTGTGTGTACGGGTACAGGGCCTCTGAGGGTGGCACAATGAGTGCTGCAGCCCTTAGAGGCCTTCCCTGGCCACAAGGCCCTGGGTACCTAGGGTACCATTTACTAGGGGCTGACATGTGGCTAGGGTTTGCCAATTTGGAGTTTGTGTGGTTTAAGGAAGGAACATAGGCCCTGGGCACCTGATTGGCAGGAACCCAGGGTACACTCATCGAAGTACATTCAGCAATTTAGCAAAAAGTGGGGGCATACCATGCAAGAAAGATGGCACTTTCTCACACCCTCAGATTGCGGTTGGGGGGGTCCCTGGTTCTGAGGCTGCAGGCGATGTCGGGAGCGTCGAGGGGGTCCTTGGTTGCCGGATTCGGGGTCACAGTGGCCGGGGGGACATTCTCGAGGTCTTTGTCCACTCCAGCACAGGCCAGGCTTGGCGGGTGCAGGGTTTGTGGTTCCAGGCTGATGCCAGGGGTTAGATACTTGCTTTGAGCAGAGCCACTGCTCGTGGTTGTTCCAGATGCTTAGTCATAAGGTAGTCCGGTCCTCCGGGTTTGTGAGGTTGCTGGCCACAGGAGGTGCCGGGATTTAGCAGGTTCGAGGGTCGACAGGCCGGTAGGGCTGGGGCCAAAGCAGTTGGTGTCTTCCTGTTCTTAGCGGCTGCTGGGCAGGTCTTCTTTCTTCTGGCTCTTCTTCGGATTCTGAAATCTGGGGAAGGAGGGTTCAGGGTGCCCCTAAATACTAAATTTAGGGGCGTTACAGGTAGGTAAAGGGCAGGGACCACTGGGTCCCTGTCCTGGGGTGGGTACACCCCCTATCCTGCCACTCTCCAGTGGGAGGGGGGCAGTGGCCTAATCCTGATTGGGCAGGGCTCCCCATCTTCAAGATGGCGAGAGCCCAGGGATGTGTTTCACCTCGCCTCCCCCATCTGAGGGGTGGGGTTGGCAGAGGCTTGCACACCCCCTGTCCTTCCTTGGGGTTTCCGGCCAGTCTTCCCGCCAAAGTGAGTGTTTAGAACCGGTAGGGGCCAGTTGCTGAGTACAGCAAGTGGCCTGGAGAAGCTCACAAAGGCGGCATGCCTTTGGAGCTTCCTCTGCCCATCCTGGGGGAGGAGACCTAGCACCTCGTCCAAGATGTGCATTGTTGCAGGCCCAGAAGAGCGGATGGCTCTTTACCCAGGGGTCCAGCAATATGTCTGCTGTGTGGCAGCCTAGGCAGCCCTTCAGACCAGACGTGGATTGTAGGTTAGGTTCAGTGGGCATCTCTAAGATGCCCTCTGTTGTGCATGGTACATTAAATCCTGCACTGGCATCAGTGCGGGTATAATGTGCTGAGAAGTTTGATGCCAAACTTCTCAGTCTTCAGTGGAGCCATCATGGTGCTGTGGAGTTCGTGTTTGACGAGCTTCCAGCACTATATACTCTTAAATGGCAGCACTGCACTTACAGTCCCCAGGAATGGACCTGGGCACTGTAGGGGCACAGGGCTCATGCTCCTGTGCCCACACCACTGGCATAGGGTACCCAGATAGAGGGGTGGTTGATGTATGCCATGGCAGTGTATGTTGTGGGCATGACACACAGGGATGTGTTCATGTCTACTGTTTTGTCCTGTACCCAGACACTTAGCATACAAGGGCAGTGTGTTTGTGTTAGTCTCTAAGGGTGGCACAGTAAGTGCTGCAGCCCTTGGAGGCCTTCCCTGGTCACAAGGCCCTGGGTACCTAGGGTACCATTTACCAGGGGCTTATATGTGGCCAGGGTTTGCCAATTTGGGTTTTAGGGAAGGAACCATAGGCCCTGGGCACCTGATTGGCAGTCCAGGGCACACTTAGTCAAAGTAATTAAGCAAAAAGTGGGGGCATACCATGCAAGAAAGATGGCACTTTCTCACATGCCCTTTATCATGCCTCAGTGGGACCTTAATCTGTTTTTTCTTTTCTGATGTGCACTTATTTTGAGCCATTGCACTATTGTCCTCTCAGGCTCCTTGTCATCAAGGCGGTCTTCCTGGTGGCAATAACATCTGCCCGAAGGGTCAGTGACCTTCAGGATTTGTCATTCAAGTCTCCGTACCTGAACATTTACCCAGACAAACTGGTTCTTTGCACTAGAGCTTCCTTTCTGCCGAAAGTTGTCACTCCCCATCATGTAAGCTAGTCAATCAGCCTGTCTACTTTCTAGGTTCAGGACTGTCCCCTTTCAGGGCCCTAGTTTTCCACACCAGTGATCAGTGTTCTTCGTGGCTCCACGCTCCGGTCGTGGAAAGCTGCAAAAATAAACTGGTATCAGCCAGCACACTGGGGTAGTGCCTATATAGGCAGTGCTCACATCTTTTCCGGTGCAGACGACGTCACGCAGAGGCAAGCTACGCATGCAGGTAATACTGTTCATGAAAAATTTAGGATCCAGTCTGGGGCCGGGGATAATTTGAAGGTAAGGAATCTACACCTGGATAGTCTCTACCAGAAAAGGCATTACCGAAGGTTAAGTAACTTGGTGTACTAGGCAAGTTGTACATCTTCTCCAAGCCATCCAAGAACTATACCATTATGTTAATTTTTATTTTTTTAACTCCTCACCTTTAAACTGTGGAATAGGAGTAAAAGATCCACATTATCAAGGTAGAATAGCTAGGTAATTGACTATTTGACTAATTGACTATTTTTAGTAAGCGATGCAAACTGCTTCTGGAGTATAAAGCAATTTAGTCGTTGGGTGTGTGGTACTAGGAGAATGGCTAGATTCATGTAGTACTAGATTGGTGTAGTATTTAGTGGTGGTACTGTGAGTGAGAAGTTTGTTTAGTTAATGTTAAGCACATCTGACTTGCTCAAGAATTTCAAAGTGCTTTAAGAATACTGGATTATTTTATGTAACTGAAAACAATTTCAGTAACTGAAGTTTAAAACTGCTTATTTTTGAGCTTTTATGATTTTTAATTTCCTTTAATGTCAACCAATGTATATTCTATACTCATTTTTTTGTTGTTGACATCATTAAATCTTGAGTTGTTTTTGTGTCATTAAGTATTTCAACTTGTCTCTGTTTAGGATGCGGGAATTGGAATCTGGTGCCAGGTCAGCAAGCTCCAAATATTGCCGGAAATAGAAACTGGCCTAACAATCCAATTCAGCAGACTCAACCAGCTCAGTATCCTACAGGAGGCCCAAACTGGAATCAAGGCATAATGCAAAATCAACCTGCATTGGATCCTGGAAACTGGGATCGGGGACCAATGATGCAAGTTAGGCAGGGCTTGAAGCCCACAGCTGGCTATGCTCAGCCTGCCCCATTGGGTAGACCAGACATGTTTGGACCAAAAGGCATTGGATCAGAGTTAAGCCAGTTTGCTCCAAAGGAATCTTGTGGGCCAGGTTCATTTTCCTCTGGAAGCAGTAGTTTTGGAAATGAATATGGTCCTACTGGTCGTGCCCCTCTCCTAAGCAGCATGCCTGGAGCCCCACCACAACTTTTCGTACAGACAAATCCTTCTGCTCCTGCTATGAATAAAATGCTTGATGTTCCGAGAAGTGACCCTGTGGCAAACAGGTTTATGAGAGGTTTACCAGACCAAGGGACAATGCATCAACCTGTCGCTCCCGGAGGTTTCCGTTCAAATGTACCTACTAATTATAACACTGGACCAAAAATGCTGCCTGCAAATATTAATACTGATGGAAGGATTGGCAATGTTGGCTACTCTCAGTTCATGCCTCCAAATAGCCATTTGAATGCTGATCGTGCTCCTCATGGTCCTCTGTTGCCAATGGCATCAGAGAAGAAAGCAAGTCCTCTCACTGCGGAAATTCTTAATAGGATTCGTGGAAAAGATGTGAAGTCTGCTTCAGCTATTCTCAGCTCTCTTGTGGCTTCAAATCCAGCACTTCAAAGTAAGTTATCACTTTATGCTTAGAAGTTGTGGAACGAGATGACCGCCCTTAGTGCCTGATTTGGGGTAGGGGAGTGTGAGAGCCCTAATGCAAATTTGCAGGCTCCTATCTGTTTTTTAATGTGGGGAAACCGCTTATTGTGTGCCTGTAGAGAGTCTGCTGGCATAGTCATAAGTGTCTGCTTCTCCGTCACAGGGCTGTTCCCTTCAATGCACATGGGGATCTAATGCAGATTTAGCCTGCTTGGTAAGGCACATTGACAGTGAAATTAAACAATATTCCCACAGCACAGGGAGAAAATCTGGTCTTCCCTTTTTAGGTCTCGCCTTGCTATCGCATGAGCGATCGCAAAGCGAGACTATTGTAAAAGGGCATTTCAAAGCGCTCCCAAAAAGCGGATTGCATTGCTAGCACGCGTACAATCACGCGCTTGGTGCCGCCATGCACTCCGCTTTTTGGGAGCACTTCAAAGGGTTTGCTCCCCCGCCCCCAAGCGCGCGCGCGCCACGCCGGGCTTGTCTTTTTTTTTTTTTATAACTTTAAGCGTGAGGCGAATGCTTGTTTTGGTTTGTTATCCAGAAGCAAGCTTTTTCTGAGGGTTTGTTTCTGAAAAAGAACGTTAAGCAGCTCACCATGACTTAATGGCTTATCCGGCACTCATTTCTGATGCAACTCCAACCATACTGCTCAGTGTAAGGATAGAGGCAATGGAGCATAGGGTACTTAGAATTTTGGTATATTGATTAAGACGCTGTAGCTTAACGGCAATCGCATTTATATGATTGGCTGGTTAGTACCCTGTATTGGGTTGTGCACAGCTGTGGGAACAAACCCAGGGTGCTCAATATAGTTTTGGAGCCATCTTGTGGCTCTCTGATCTTTTACCCACAGTGACATGGAAGGCATTTTTTTTCTTTATCTGTGACAAAGAAATGTCAGTGCTCAGCTTCATTGACTCTACCGCTGGTACATTATACATTGGGTGAGTCATTTATATTGATTTTTACATGTGCCCAGTTTATCTTGTGTTCTCGTGCAACTAGTGTATTAGACTGTTGTATTACGATTCTCTGTCTAAGGCTCCCAGTTTTTCATTTGTACTGATAAATACGGACAGAAAACATTTATGTTCGAGGCATATGAGCTGCAGATTATACACTGTGCATATATCGCCATCTGGTGTTGGGCCCGGATGTTTGCAGTTTGTTTTTCTTCTTGGAAAGTCTTTGGAAGTCACGAGTTCGGTGACTCCTTCTTCGGTCCGTACTGCGCATGGGCTTCGGCTCCATCCTCAGATTGTTTTTTTTCCGCCATCGGGCTCGGATGTAATACTTCGTGCTCCGGTTCCGAACTTTTCCAGTTCAACCTTCGACGAAAAATTCTCGTTCATCGAGATCCTTCAGATAAAATCATCTTCATCATCTCTCTCTTCGGCACTTCTTCGATTCCAGGCATCGACGGCGGCTTTCGGCCTATCTCGACTCCGGTCTCGGCTGATGGAAAGGACTCCCTTCAAGAAGTGCCCTAAATGTGGGTCTAAATTTCCCCACACCGATTTACATCAGGTGTGCAACCTTTGCCTCTCTCCCGAACACGAGGCTCGAGACTGTCCCGCCTGCAAGTCTTTTAGGTCGAAAAAGACTATTCGAGATCGAAGGGCTCGACGCAGCATGGCGCACTCCTCGACCTCGGCTCCACTCGACATAGTCGGGGACGACGTCGAAGCTCCGGGGCAGCAGCACACCGAACAGGAAGACGACCTAGTCAGTGCTTCCGAAGCCGACGACTCCGACGTGGAGGACATCACACCGGCACAGAGGGTCGTGAGTACTCTACCCCCTCCCACACCCGCACCCAAAAAGGCTTCAGTTACGCCTTCGCCTCCGAGCCTAGGCAAAACCAAACAACCCACTTCGATCACCCCACCTTCGGGCCCGGTGAAGAAGCCTCATAAGCCTCCCTGCGGCTCGGGCTCGAGCCAGCCTACTAGCGGTGCCGAAAAACACCCTTCGGCACTGAAGAAGACATCGACCCCCACACCGAGCTCCGTTCCAAAGCCATCGGTGTCGAAACCTGGCCTCTCGGTGCCGACCAAACATAAAACCCTCGGCGCCGATATTCCCGTGCCGAAGCCTACCTCGGCACCGAACAAAAAATCTGAGGTCACAAAGAAGCACGGCACAGATAAACCGAAAAAGCCGTCGGTCCCAAAAACGTCGGCGCCGACCGATCAATCGGTGCCGGAGGAACTATTCACGCCAGATCCTTAACAAGACTTTAACAAAGGATCCAAAGACTGGACATTTAACATTGTCTTCAAAGAAAACACATTTGGACAAACCAGCTCCACCTCCACCACCAAAGAGGAAGGACTGTGCTTCCTCCCCTTTCAGAGTACCTTCCCCACCTCCTCCATCTCAGCCCCCTCCACCTTCTCCACCCTTGCCTCATCGCTCTCCAACTCCGTCTCCAGACCATGATGACCAAGGGGACCCGTACTATTATCCAACAGATGCCCCTCAAGACCTCACCCCTCCGGGATCCCCAGACCCATGGGATGATTATAATATCCCAGATGTCCCTCAGGATGATCTTTATCCATCCAGGCCATCCCCACCAGAGGACTCCTTAGGGTTCCACCATTTGCTACAAAGGGCGGCACACTATCATGGGGTGGAGTTACATACTGATCCAGTTGAGGAAGACTTTCTACTTGACACCTTTGACATCGCAGATAAATCTACTGCCATACTACCCATGCTTAAAGGGGTAATCAAACATGCCACAGAGGTTTTTAAAGACCCAGTCAGGGCTAGGGTCCTAAACCCCCAAATAGAAAAGAAATATAAGGCCGCCCCCACAGATCCTGCCTGTATTAAAGGACCTGCCCCATTGGATTCACTAGTGGTATCCACAGCTAGGAAGCGATCAAATTCTCAGTCATCAGGTGAAGCTCCACCACCTGACAAGGAGTCCAAGCTCCTAGACTCGTCAGGGAAACGCACTGCCTCACAAGCTGCCAATATATGGCGTATCGCCAACACGCAAGCGCTGTTGGCAAGGTACGACAGAGCGCACTATGATGAGCTGGAGGCTATCATGCAACATCTCCCAGAAAAATATAAGAATAGGGCTAATGAACTAATCCAAGAGGGAAAAACCATCACCAACCCCCTCTATAAGATGTGCACTGGATGCAGCAGACACCGCTTCCAGGGCCATAAACACTAGTGTTCTCCTTCGCCGCCACGCCTGGCTCAGAGTTTCAGGTTTTAAGCCAGAGGTACAGGCCTCTATATTAAACCACCCTTTTGACCAGCAACACTTATTTGGTCCAAAAGTAGACGAAGCCCTCAAAGATGAAAAAAGATACAGATACGGCGAAGTCTATGGGAGCCCTACAGTCCCACCCTCCTAGGCGCTCTTTTCGCCGCTCGTCCATTCGAGGCACCGGCAGGGGCTACTCCTCGGATAGCACCTCTACATCCTACAAGTCCCCTCCTCAGTCTACATTCACAAGGGGTTATCAAAGAGGCGGATATAGAGGAAACAATAATAAGGCAGAGGCAAAACCAACACCGCCCGCTCTGCCACACCGCCTACCCAATGACTTCCCTCCGCTCCCCCCAGACCATTCCACTCCGGTCGGGGGCAGACTACAAAACTTCTTTCACGTCTGGGAGACCATCACCTCAGACAAGTGGGTGACACAAATTATTAGTTCAGGGTACTGTCTCTAATTAACATCCACCCCCCAAATATTCCACCCAGGCACCGCCCAATGTCGCAAGAACATGCCACATTGCTAAAACAAGAGGTAATCTCCCTCCTGCAAAAAGCAGGCTATAGAGCAAGTCCCCATCAGTCAACAAAATTTAGGGGTCTACTCCCTGTACTTTCTGATACCAAAAAGAGACGAGACTCTACGACCCATTCTTGATCTCCGGGCCCCTAAATACATACATACATTCAGAACATTTTCACATGGTAACCCTCCAACAAGTTCTTCCACTCCTCTGCCAGAACCATCTTCTCACCACACTGGACTTGAAAGACGCATACTTTAATATTCCAATACACCCTGCTCACAGAAAGTACCTCAGATTTGTAGTGGACGGCCAGGCCAACATTATCAGTTCAAGGTTCTCCCCTTCGGCGTCACAACAGCACCAAGGGTATTCACCAAATGCCTAGCGGTAGTGGCGGCACACCTCAGAAGACAACACATTCACGTCTTCCCTTATTTGGACGACTGGCTAATAAAAGCTATGTCCTACAACCAATGTGTGCAACATACCGCGACTACAATCCTACTACTTCACCAGCTAGGTTTCACGGTGAACCACCAAAAGTCCCACCTAATACCGTCTCACACAAAGCAATACCTCGGTGCCACTATAGACACCTCAAAAGCTATAGCCTACCCCAATCCAGCCAGGATCGCAAGCATCCAAGCCTTGCGTCAAAGGTTCATTCTTCAACACACTCTCCCAGCCAGAGTGTTTATGCAACTCATATGTTTGATGGCCTCTTGCATTTTCATAGTGCCTCACGCAAGACTCCAGATGCGTCCACTCCAGGAGTGCTTGGCACGCCAGTGGAACCAGGCCCAGGGGCAACTGACGGATCTGGTGTTGGTAGACTGTCGTACCCATCGCTCTCTGCAGTGGTGGAACACCGCGAACCTTTCCAAAGGTCGACCGTTCCTGGACCCGGTTCCACAGGTAATCCTAACAACGGATGCTTCGCTCTCCGGCTGGGGAGCTCATCTGTTACACCTCACAGTGCAAGGCGTATGGACACCACAACAAAAATTACTCAACATAAACCATCTGGAGTTATTGGCAATCTTTCTAGCCCTAAAATCCTTTCAAAGGCAAATTTCAGCCAAAGCAGTCCTCATTCGCACAGACAATATGACTGCTATGTACTACATTCAAAAACAGGGGGACACACACTCTCCACAGCTCTCTCGACTAGCACAGAGCATATGTAGATGGGCAATTCCGCAAAAAATCTTTCTCCTGGCCCAACATGTCCCAGGGATACAAAACACCATGGCAGATCTGCTCAGCAGACAAGCGCAACAAATGCACGAATGGGAACTTCACCCACAAGTTCTTCACCCATTCTTTCAGAAGTGGGGGCATCCTCAGATAGACCTCTTCGCCACCCACGAAAACAAAAAATGCCCAAGCTTCGCCGCCAGATACCCACACCCATTGTCCAAAGGCAATGCGATATGGATGAACTGGTCAGGCAAATTTGCATACGCCTTTCCGCCTCTCCCGCTAATTCCATTAGTGGTAAGGAAGCTACAACAGCATTCCCTCACGCTCATTCTGGTAGCTCCAACATGGGCCAGGCAACCGTGGTACACCACACTGCTACAACTCTCTGTAGTACCACACCAAAAATGACACCTTTCACCATGCCTCCTAACCCAGAACCATGGAGAGATCAGGCACCCGGACCCAGCTCAGCTCAACCTTGCGATCTGGCTCCTGAAATCTTAGAATTCGGATACCTCAACCTTCCACCTGATTGCATGAACATTATCAGGGAGGCTAGACGCCCAACTACTCGGGCATGCTATGCCGCAAAGTGGAAAAGATTTGTTATCTACTGCCGTAACACAATCAACCCTTTAGATGTATCCATACAGCACATCATATGTTACCTGCTCCATCTACAAAGGTGTAACCTAGCGTACACATCCATCCGGTTACACCTCGCAGCAATTGCTGCTTACCTCCAAAACAGGCAGCATTTATCACTTTTCAGGGTACCTGCCATTAAAGCTTTCATGGAAGGCCTTAAAAGAGTAATTCCACCCAGAGTACCGCCCTCACCTGTGTGGAATCTAAACATAGTTTTTACAAGGCTAATGGGACCGCCTTTCGAACCACTGCATAAATGTGAGCTGCAATTCCTTACATGGAAAACAGCTTTTCTAGTAGCTATCACTTCCCTTAGAAGAGTTAGTGAAATACAAGCGTTCACTATACAACAACCTTTTCTACAGATGCATCAGAACAAGGTTGTGCTTCGCACAAACCCAAAATTCCTGCACAAGGTCATTTCCCCCTTCCATCTGAATCAATCGGTAGAATTACCGGTTTTTTTCTCGCAACCTCAATATGTTGCAGAAAGAGCTCTACATACACTTGATGTTAAAAGGGCCTTGCTTTACTATATACAAAGAACGCAATCTTTCAGAAAGACCAAACAGCTGTTTGTCTCGTTCTCTCCACCACATAAAGGCAACCCCATCTCAAAATCAGGGATAGCTAGGTGGATTGTAAAATGCATACAGATTTGCTACCACAAAGCAAAACGAACACTATCTGTTCCACCTAAAGCCCACTCTACAAGAAAGACAGGGGCTTCTATGGCTTTTCTAGGGAACATACCCTTAGATGACATCTGCAAAGCAGCCACATGGTCAACACCGCACACTTTCACAAAACATTACTGTGTAGATGTGCAAACCAAACAACAAGCTACTGTGGGCCAGGCTGTACTAAAAACTCCGTTTCAAACCACTTCAACGGATACCGGTGGTCGCTGCTAGGGCTGTGTACTGCTATATAGTCTATGCACAGTGTATAATCTGCAGCTCATATGCCTCAACGGAATATGCTACTTACCAGTATGCATCTGTTCTTGGCATGTAGAGCTGCAGATCTATACACGGCCACCCGCCTCCCCGGCTACCTGTATCCGTTCCAGTCTATCTTATTTAGATACAACACACATGGGTTTCTTTACTGTTATCACTACGCTCCATCTTTCCCTGCTGGCGAAAAATAATCTGAGGATGGAGCCGAAGCCCATGCCCAGTATGCACCGAAGGAGTCACCGAACTCGTGACTTCCAAAGACTTTCCAAGAAGAAAAACAAACTGCAAACAGCCGGGCCCAACACCAGATGGCGATATATGCAGTGTATAGATCTGCAGCTCTACATGCCAAGAACAGATGCATACTGGTAAGTAGCATATTCCTTGTATGTCTGTATTTATGTTCCTGTCTGTATTTATTTTTAAAGGTGGCTAAAAAAGGAAATGGGATGTGTTTTTCAGTGATTCTAAATGCTGTCATTCATGGCTGCCATACCAGTAGTGGTGCAGATTGCTAGGTAATTGGGTCATTGCTGAAATGCATACTTTTGGGAAGCTACTTGCTTGTACCCAAACACTAACGTCACTGAACTCTTGGCCGTGCCATTTAACTGTTTCCTAAGCTGAGATATAGTCATTATATAAGAAATAAAGAGCCCCCTGCCGTACATGATAGATATTCCAGGTCACTGAGGAGTTCCATAACCATATAGAGGAGTGAGGTCAAAGGTGGAGTTCCGTTATAAGGTTATGGAATTCCGAGGTGACTTGCAATATCCCTATTTACGTCAGGGGATACTTTACCCCATTTAATACATGGTCACACCACAACTGGATGTCATGCAGTTGCCTGAAGCTGAACACAGATAAAACGGAGGTGGTGTTGTTGGGAAATAATACCTCCTTTTGGTTACCAGATTGGTGGCCGGTGGAGCCAGGCTCTCTTCCAATACCGGTGGCTAAGGGGTAAAAAAATCTGGGGGTGATTTTTGACAGCCATTTGTCGTTTGATAAACCGGTGAATGCCGTTACCTCAGTGCCTTTTTCACGTTAAGTTTTAAGAAAGGTTTTCCCTTTTGAACAGTGGAACTGAAGAAACTCGTAGTAACTGCCCTTAATGTATCCAAAATAGATTATTGTAATGGTTTGCACATTAATATACAGAAACGACTCCTTAGCAAACTACAAATTTTACAGAATTCTGCAGCTAATCTATTACTAGGTATACATAGGCAGAGCTCAGCAACCAAGGCTTTGGCGGAGCTTCACTGACTGCCAGTGAATGAGGATACACTTCAAGGCACTGTGTATCGTCTATAAGGCCCTTCATGGCAATGGCCCTGCCTATTTTAAAAAATGAACTAACTAGATCGCCACCGTCAGAACACTTCGATCATCCTCCCTAGGTCACCTTACAGTGCCTAAGGTCAGAAGATTGCAGTGGTGAGGCAGAGGCTTCATATAAGGTGTACAACCAAACGATGGAATGCTCTACCCCCAATATAAAAACTAGCTCTTCTCTGTCAATCTTTAGGAGGAACCTTAAGACCTGGCTTTTCAATCTATAGTCTCTGCTTTCTGGTCATTCATATTCTTGCTGTGCTACCAGCGCTAAGACACCCTAAGGTATTCGAGCACTTAACAAATTAAGTTTTCATTTCACCATCACCTTTCCCCAAATTACTTAACCATGCTGCGTAGCTCTTTTGCAAACATGAAGAATAAAAATAAAACCTTTAGTGCGAAATTAAACACAACAGAAACCTGTTGGATATTTGTTGCAAATAGATATTGGAAAAAAAGTTGCAATATCTCAATGTGTAGAAACCTGCAGAAAGATTCTAGCTTTTTTCTATCTGAGGCGCGCAAAAAATAAACATTCTCTCAGCTTGTCATTGTAAGCTATTAAAATACAGTAGAAGAAAAAAGGTTGCATTCTCTTTTTGTTACTCTAGATAGGTGCTTCAGTTAGGCTCTTAGACCTGACTTCTTTCACCTTGGCTGCTAGCAGAAGGCATTGTGACTTCGAAACTAGTCTGCAATAACTTATCACAGTCTAGTTCTGGCGTCTTCTTTATAATGGGTGACTGAGTGCTTTTCCAGCCACCAATTGTTAAGAACATTGAGGCGTTCATTTATACAGGGATTGCAGAATCTTATTTATTATAAAACTGATAACTAATTCAAATTATTGGAGCAGCCTAGACCTATTGTATTTTGTATATAGTCTGCTATATAGTGTGTTTGTGAAAATGTATGTTCGAGGCATGTGTGCTGTAGATACA
Source organism: Triturus cristatus (assembly GCF_964204655.1). Lineage (NCBI taxonomy): Eukaryota > Metazoa > Chordata > Amphibia > Caudata > Salamandridae > Triturus > Triturus cristatus. The sequence continues at coordinate 64,429,146 of NC_140588.1, forward strand.
CATGCTTTGCATAAGTCCGCCATCTAGTGATGGGCTCGGATGATTACAAGTTGTTTTTCTTACAAGAAGTTTTCTCGAGTCACGAGGCTGACACTCCTCCTCTTGGTAATACTGCGCATGGTCATAAACACCATCCTCAGATAGTTTTTTTCCGCCAGCGGGTTCTGATGTAATCTCTCACGCTCTAGTTTGTGACTCATTCAGGCTCCCTTTGGTTCTTTAGATCTCCACTCAACAGTCTAGTCTTGATCGCGTAGTTTCATTGCGTTTGAGCAAACACCCTTCTGTGAAGTGGGTCTTCGGCTTGCTTCCTCAGCACATGGGCCATGCCCAGCCGGGCTTCCTTTTCTCCACTTCCAATGTCCTAAGGAGAATGACCTGCTAATGGAAGGAACTGTTCCGATTCTGTCCGAAGTGTTACTCGAAGTATCCCTAAACCGACCAACACTTAGTTTGCAACCTATGTTGCTCACCTGTTCGACAGGAAATCTGTGCGGCCTGCAAGTCTTTTAGATCAAAAAATACTCTTCGAGATCATCGTGCTTGACACCAAGAAAAGAGCGTATGCAAGCGGACGATGTACCGTACATCTTCGGTCAACAACAGGAGGAAGACTAGGAAGCTTCGGCAACAATCCATGATCCAAAGTCACCTAACCTACCACTCCTTGAGGGCATGATGTGTCACGCAGACGGCATTTTTAAGGAGCCTGTCCGATCTAGCCATAACACCATCCACTGACCAATATAAAGCTGCACCATCAGATCCTATGTATATTAGAGGTCAGTTAACCCCAGAGTCTCTGGTAGTCTCAAATGCAAGCAAGAGGGCTAACTCACAAACATCAGGAAATGCACCACCTCCAGAAAAAGTGTCTAAACTTATAGATGCTTCCGGTAGACGTGTAGCTGCTCAAGCAGCTAACCATTGCCGCATAGCTAACATCCAGGCTGTATTCGCTACGTATGACAGAGCCCATTTGGATGAAATGGAGAGGCTCCTCCAACACCTCCCAGAGGTACACAGGAAAAGGGGTAAGGAAATTGTTAATGAGGGAGAACTTATTACCAACAATTCCATTAAATGTGTATTAGATGCAGCTGACGCTACTGCTACAGGTATAAATACTAGTGTCCTATTACATAGGCATGCATGGCTCTGTGTTTCAGGTTTTATGACTGAGGTAAAACAAGCTATTTTAAACCTACCTTTTGATAGGGAATATCTTTTTGGCTCTCAAGTGGACACAGTCCTTGAGAAAATGAAAAAAGGTGTGGAGGTCGCAAAATCTATGGGTTCTCTACAAACAAGCACATACCGTGGTTCATTTCATAGGCCCAATTATAAGCAAGGTGCAAGATCTACCATCTCGGACAACTTTGGGTCAGCATACAAAAACCAGAGACAAACCTACATTCCAAAAACCATTTCACAAAGGTTTTTACAGAGGAAACCATTTTAAAGGAAGAAGTTGAGGGAACAATACCTGGACCTCAAACAATGCCAAGCAATTACTTCCTTACCATTCGTCCAGACCACTTAACACCTGTCTGGGGTTTTCTTCAAAACTTTCTCCCAATTTGGAAATCATCACAACATATCAATGGCTGTTGGACATTATCCAATATGCTTACTGTCTAGAGCTCATTACAACTCCTCCAAATATCCCACCTCACAAACACAAACTGTCCATTCAACATCAAAATCTCCTACAACCAGAAATAACAGCTCAACTACAAAAGGGAGCAATAGAGCCTGTTCAAAAAACGTTTCAGGCAACAGGCATATACTCGCTATACTTCCTTATTCCCAAAAAAGGCGGGACACTACGACCCCTTCTTGATCTCAGACCCCTCAATCATTACATCATACCAGAACACATCCAAATGGTCACGCTTCAGGAGATCATTCTTTTGCTTCAAAAAGGAGATTTTTATGGCTGCTTTAGACTATTAAAGGATGCCTACTTCCATATACCTAATCATCCTGCACACAGAAAATTAGGTTTCAATACCAAGGAAACCCTTAACAATTCAGGGTTCTTCCCTTTGGGATTACCACCGTACCAAGGGTATTCACAAAATGTCTACCAGTAGTGGCAGCACATCTACTGTGACAAAACATACATGTTTGTCCTTATTTAGACGACCGGTTAATAAAGCAAACAGACTCAGCCTTTAGAAACAAAATACTCAACAAACCCTAACCTTACTACATCAACTAAGGTTCACCATCAACCTACAGAAGTCACATCTACAACCAGCTACCATGCCTAGGAGCCATGCTCACCACACATTCAGCATTGGCATACCCAAATGCAGAACAAATACACTGCATAGTAACATTAATTCAACAGTTTTAAACGGGAGTCAAATCCCAGCTGGAACATTTCTGCAGCTTCTAGGCATGATGGCATCTTGTATTTCAATAGTTACACTTGCTAGACTATACATGAGACCGCGCCAAGAATGTCTCTCTCATGAATGGGCACAGTCCCTACTTCAACTTCACAATCTAGTGTTGGTGGACAGCCGCACATATCACTCTCTGCAATGGTGAAAAGGATGTATCCAAGGGGCGGCCGTTTTAAGACCCAGTTCCACAAATAATTCTCACAGCAGATGCTTCCCTAATTGGTTGGGGTGCACATCTCCAAAACCTCACAATTCGGGGGGTATGGGACTCCAAACACAGGGATATCCATATCAATCACCTAGAGCTGTAAGCTGTTCACCAAGCAGTGAAATCCTTCCTCCATCGCCTGCAACACAAAGTTTCCCGAATTTGAACCGACAACATGACGACATATAATATGCAGAAAAAGGGATGGCGCGCACTCTCCTATTGTCTCGGTTAGCACAGAAAATATGGAGAATAGTAATACATCACAACATTCACCTCCTTGCAGAACATGTCCCGGAGACAAGCAATCAAATTGCAAACTTTCTAAGCAGGCCACAGCAACAAGTGCACAAATGGGAACTCCACCCCATGGTCTTTCTATCGTACTTTCAAAAATGGGGGTTCCCACAAATAGATCTGTTCGCAACAAAACAAAATACAAAAGGCCCAAACTTCGCAAGCAAGTATCCACAGTCCAAGGGCAATGTTTGGATAAAATAGTAAGGAATATTTGCATACTCTTTTCCTCTTTACCCACTACTTCCATTAGTGGTCAGGATACTCAGGCAAACACCTCTTACAATGATACTTGTAGCTCCAACATGGGCTCGCCAACCAAGCTTTTTCAACACTGTTGGAGCTATCCTTAGTTCCCCACAAGAAGCTTCACCTCAACCGAGACCTTTTCAATCAGAAACAAGGAACACTATGACATCCCAAGAAAATGAATCTTTCAATTTTGCTCCTGAAGTCTTAGATTTTGGGTACTTAAACTTACCACAAGAATTTATGCACTTTCTTAAAGAGGCTTGCAAACCTACCACAAGGCAATGTTATGCGGCTAATTGGAAAATATTTGTTATATTCTGTCACAAACAAAGCATCAACCCTCTTACTGCAGTAGTACAGACAATTACTTATTGCATTTACAGACCACAGGGTTTACATACACTTCTATACGCTTACACCTTGCGGCTATTGCAGTCTATTTGCAAAATACAGCACTTGTTTAAAATCCCCGTTATTAAAGCCTTTATGGAAGGACTTAAAAGAATCGTTCCTGGCATGGAACTTGAACATTGTATTAAGGCAACTCAGAAGTCGTCTTTTTGAACCACTCCAACTCTTCTAACTTGCAATAATACTTATCATGGAAACTCACCTTTTTATTTGCTGTCGCTTCACTTAAGAGGGTCAGTGAAATTCAGGTATTAACACTTACGGAACCTTTCTTCCAATTACATAGGGACATGGTAGTACTTAAAACAAATCTTAAGTTCCTCCAAAAGGTGGTTTCCAATTTTCATATTAATCCAATGACTTTCCTTTGTTTTTTTTTCCTGCAACCAGATTATGTTGCTGAAAGGGCTTTACACTTTTTAGATGTTAAAAGGGCCCTAATGTATTACATCGCCAGAACTAAAAAAAAATCAGAAAAACAATTGTTTATTGCCTTCGCACGTCCTTGCATGGGAAAGGCAGTTTCTAAATAGAGCATTTCAAGCTTAATAGTTAAATGCATCCAGACTTGCTATGCAAAAGCTCACTAGGAAAATGGGAGCTTACATGGCTTTTTTGTGGAAACATTCCTATTGCTGATATTTGCAAAGTTGCAATATGGTCCACTCCACATACGTCCATAAAACATTTTTGTGTTGGATGTCTTCGGACGCCAACAAGCCAGTGTTGGTCAAGCAGTCCTAAGAAATCTTTTTCACACAACTGCAACCCTCACAGGTTAACCACTGCCTAGGGAGAGGAACTGCTTTGCAGTCTATCCAAAGTATGTGTTTCTTCAGCACACATGCTTCGAACGGATTGTTACTTACCCTGTAAGCAACTGTTCTTGGCATGTGGTGCTGTAGATTGACGTGCACCATCCCTCCTCTCCAAAAACCCAGTGTAGGTTGCAGTTCATATACTTTACATACTTACATCATTCTGCTGCTTGGACATCATATTGCTGAAATATATCATCCTTACATTCTCACATACCTTCCGCAAAACCAAGAGGAGGAGTCTAACAGCCCCGTTACTCAAAGAAAACGTCTTGGAACAAAAAAACTTGTAATCATCCAAGCCCAACACTAGATGGCGGACATATGCAAAGCATGTGAATCTACAGCACTTTTTGCCAAGAACAGATGCTTACAGTGTAAGTAACATAATCCTTTTCTCCAAAAGCTGCTGCAGCTCCACAGTACTTTGAACAGTGACTGAATGATGCTGTCAAAGAGTGAAAGCATGTACGTGCTCAAACTACAAAACAATTGTTGATCAGGGATGTAGAATTCCTATAGCCGGCTGCCCACAACATATTGTTTCGGGTCCATGGCAGCAAGTTTTCATGTGTATTTTGTCCTTTCAACAAGTAGGCCCAACCCCCTGCAGCATAAACCCTTTAGCTGCCAGTTTGCCGTACCACCTTATGGATCGGGGAAGTACACTGCCTTCAGTTAAGGTACTATTTGTGTCCATAGGTTAATGCTGTTCAAACTTGTATTTATGGTTCATCAATTGAACGCCTATATTATTAGGGTGAGCATTCTTTTAATGTTGTAAGCTCTGACTGCACTACTGACCGTGATTCCAGTATAAAAATGTGTACACACGTTTTCAAAGTTTAGCCATATGAGTATATGTATAATGTTCCCAGAATGCTCTGAATGAATCAAATATTTGCAGAAGTTTGAAAGCAAATTGATTCTTTGCTTTAAATATAAAATGTTCATACAAAAATGAAAGTTGGAATCTTTATTTATTTTAGCTAAACTACTGTAAAATTTCAGGTACCATTTCTTTGCAGCATCAATTAGTGAAATGTGTTGATGCATGCTAGTATTTCCCAAAAATATTCATAATGGGAAGTCAGTGTAACCAGTTTACATAAGATTATGGGAAACAAAAAAACAAGCATTGGCAAAGCCAGTAGGTCTGAAATTGGTGATCAGCTTTTTAGTTTTGTCAATGAGTGACTTATTTTGACATGGTTTTTGTAAAACCTTATTGGTGTGGGAGCTGCTGGGCCCTCGCCATTATAACAAACCTTGGCAAAAGCAAAAATAGTTTTTGGTCTCAAAAAGCTCACACTGCCACAGTAGTACATCGATATGCTCCTTGTGAAAGAGCAGAATGCTGTCCCTCACAGTGAAGCCAGCCGATACAGAGAGAGAGACACAGAATTTTAATAAACACAAATGGTCATGGGTAACGCCAGACAAAATTAGGGGCACAATTATTAAAGAGTCTCAAAAGTGCACCCATGGTATAGGTCCTTGCATTAAGTGTTGTAACGATACAACTTTCGTGAATTCACAAGAATTTACTCAAGTAATAAATAGTACTCCTAGAAAATATTTCCTAACTGCATTTTAGCATGAGCAAATGTGTATGTGTAGATTTGCTAATGGCAAAAATCTGAGTGTTTGCAAGTTCACTTCCCCAAACCCCTTTTTTCCCAACTCCGGAAGAAGGTTTACGTCTGCCATTGTCAGGAGTAAAATGCCAACATTTCTCAGTATGGGAAAAGATTAGAGAAGAGTTGTTGAAAACCCTTAAAACATGCTAGTTAATAGGTTTCCACAGACTCAGAAGGGCATTCCAATCCTGCAACAATTGCTTACCCCTACCTTTAGCCACAGTATGTAGATCTGCTGAAACGTGGCAACATAAGGTGAGTGCGTGTATTAAAACACTACTATGGTATGAGCTTTGGCATAATCAAGGAGGCTATATCAGAGCTCTTACATAATGAGGTTGCAGCCATAATTTGTCACCACACTACATGGCACCAAAGAGACAAGTGGATTTTGTTACAGGACAAGTAGATTAATGAAGAAACCTGCCCCATGGACAAGTAGATATTTTATTAAATTCCACACCCCTATTGATCCAACCTCGGGGCGAGGTGACCAAACACTGCTCAATTCCAGTCTACAGGAAAACAAACCAACACAATATCAGCACAATTTTACTGTATTATTGGTGTATTGAATTTTGCTGGGGTGGTTTGTTGTCTTGCATGGCTTTTTGTTGCTGTGTTGGTTTGTATTGTTTTCTTGGTGTTACGTTGTGCTGTTTGGGTGTTTTTTATGGAGATGTGCTTTGTTGATGTGTCCTATTTTGTGGTGATTAGAAATATTTGAGTGTTATGATGTGTTTTGTGCAGATGTTTTCTTTCGTGTTGTGCACCATTTTGTTATGTTAAATTGTGATATCTTGTGCATTTATTTTCTGATGTGGTTTATTGCTGTGGTGTTTGCTATTTTCACAATTCAGTGAGTTTTTTTATTTAGTTATGGTGAATGCAGGTCTGTTTTGCTGTTGTGGTTTCATGAGTGGCCATTGCATTCGTATTCTGCTGTTTTATTTTGTTGCGCTGCTTTGTATTACCATTGCTTTTTCACTGTGGTTATTGTACCAGTACTGCTGTCCATAAGCATAAACATACACAAAGCAATCCTGCATGTTTCACAATACTGCTGCCTGAAACCCACTTACATGATTTGTTAAAAACTAGCATTCATAGCATGTGTTAGCTGCAGATGCACGTTAAGCTCACTTCTGCCATCTTGTGTTGGTCCCAGACACTACAATTTGTTTTTCTCGAGGAAGTCTTTTATGGTCGATGTCATGCGTCATATCTCCTCCTCGAGGTAATGCGCATGTTCAACGGCTCCTTTGTTAGATTATTTTTTTTCCCGTCATTGGGCTCAGAGGAACAGCGTCAGAGCTTTGTGCAGTTTTGATGCCCATGCATCATGCAGACTCCTCACAGCTAGAACAAAGTGAAACTTGACAACGAAAACATAAACACTGCTCCTGTGACCGTTGTAACAGTGTAGGATTCGATCAGAAGAACAGATTCAGCCAACTTCTACAACATCGCATTCCACAAACCTGTTGAGAATGTTCATTTCTGGGTAATGGAGTGTAAAAAGGACAGTCTTTTTCGAAAGTGCATCCGGTGCAGGGCGAAGTATGCTTACTCGGACACCTGCGACATGTGCAACCTGTGTCTGTCGCCAGAGTATAAAAAACAGGACTGCACCGCATGCAACTTATTTAAGAATAAGAAGACATTGAGAAGCAGACTGGATCGTAGGCTGACCCATATCATGGAGATGGCAGCGGAGGCTCAGTTCTCCCCAGAAGAAGCCACCAGCTCCAAACCAGCAGGGCAAGGTTGACACGGATGTCACAACTGGAGGAGGATATATCATTTCTAGCCCTTACTACATCGCCTCTGAGTCTAGTGAGGTAGAAGAGTCCAATGGGCAGGTCGGGGACACCACTCACCATGCTCCACTGCCCGTGTCGGGGCCCAGGATGAAGACCGCACCAGGAGCACAATTGATCCATACTAAAAGACATTACATAAACCTCCCCCTCAAAGCCAAGGTGCACCACAACCCTCAGACCCTGGTCGACACACAGAGCGAGCTTCGGAACGGAGACAGCAGGAGAGCATTCTCAATCGCGATCGGGCGACGAGGCCGAAGGAGGAGCATGTAGCGGACGCCAGGCTGACATTGATGCCGATGCACCAATAATCTTCGGCACACACATTGGTGCCAGCAAAACCTCCACATCACGCTTCGTCACTGAACAAGCATTCAGTGCCGCACAAGTGATCGTGTCAAGCCATTCGGAAGCAAAACACTCCTCTACTCCAACAAAGGAGAAAGGCCACGGTCACTCTTAAACGCTGACGAAATTCTTGGCTCCTATGACTCCAGAAACAAAGGCCTTCCTCGGCAACAACAACAGTTCCAGAGAAACCAGCAAAAACACAGCAAAAAGCTATAATACAAGAGAAAGAAGGCAGTGTATTTGAAGGCCTTTCAAGAATTTATGCAGGAACTGTGTCCTAAAGAAACTTCCAAGTGACAAAGTCAAGACTTGGGTGTTACACAGCTACTGCTAGAATGGGGGTCAACAGAGCTTAGTCACAAGCTCCATGCCACAAACTTGCTCAATATCACTGCGCACAAGCTCACTTTTGCTCTCTCAAGAAGTGGACGGAGGAGATAGCCATGAACTCCTGAAAACTACATCATTCAGGCTACGGAGGAAAGATGTAATGGTCTAGCCACCTTCTTCCTAAAAAAATAAAAGTTATGGATATCTATAGCTCCTTTCCATTAGGGAGTGAAACAGCCATACGCCAGGAAAGTGACCAGGTGCAGATCCCACCCAGGCGTGTACTGTCTCGTTTCCCACCTACTGACTTAAATGATGTGAGATCTCTGATGGATAAGGTCAAATCAGGTTCACCACTAGATCCTGCTCCTCCCAATGTCCTTAGTAAGGTCACTTAGGCCCTGCTTCCGGCACTAGTCAAACTTAATAATCTTTCATTCGAGACAGGTGAAGTTCCAAGAACCTGTAAACATGCTATCCTCAGACCATTATTAAAAAAAATATCCAATCTAGACCCTGGTCAACTCTGGAACTATTGTCTGTCACTTCTGCCACTTATTGGTAAAAGTGATAGATTAACATGTAAATGGAGCACTTAGAGTTTCTGCGAACTAACCAACGCCTCCATCCCACTCAGGCTTTAATCCTCAACATAGCACGGAATCGGCACTCTTAGCAGTGACTGAAAAATAAAAGACTGGTCCAAGGTAGTTCAGCTGCTATACTACTACTTGACCTCCGTGCGGCGTTAGATAATGTTGATCTTATTCTACAAATCAGATTGCTGGATATTGGTATTCAAGACAAAGCCTTGTAGTAGATTTCATCTTTCCTGAAGGACAGAACTTTTCAAGTCATGGAAGCTAACCTATTCTCTGATATCAGGCCACTGACTTGCAGGGCGGTGCAGGGCTCTTCGCTTAGCCCCATACTGTTTATCACATACCTGGGACCACTCGCTCAGGTAGGCCAAGAATATAGTATCTCTATGATATGATATATACAGATGACACTCAGCTGGTGATCTCTCTGGACCCCAGAACCAAGGGAAAATCAGATAGGTTAGTACCCTGCCTGGAAAGAGTTGTGGAATGGCTGTCAAGCAGGTGTCTGAAGCTGAACGGGGACAAGACAAAGCTGATGATCCTCGGAAAGAATGCAGTCCCCAGGCCTCTGCTCAGCTGGCCCAATTGTCTAGGTAGTCCACCTGTCCCAAACGCAACTATTAGAAATTTGTGCTTTTGGCTGGGCAGGGAATTACCTATGGAAACCCAAGCTAAGAAACTTGCAGGCACCTGTTTTGGATTACTTATAATGCTCCGAAAAATCTTGGATCGTATCCCCAGTGAGCTCAAGGACAGTAATCCATTCTCTGGTTAAGTCACGTCTGTACTATGGAAACTCCCTCTTTTTGGGAGCACAAAACTATGTCCTCAAAAGACCTTGGGTTGTCCAGAATGCTGCCGTAAGACTGCTGTGTAAGGTCCCAAGTCAGGAATCCGCGGGGAAACATAAAAGCTCTACACTGGCTTCCGATCAAGGCCAGAGTTAAATTTAAAGCCCTCTGTCTGACACACAGAGCCATACACAACCGGGGCCCCAGTAAAAGTTGTAGCTTAGTGAGCCTTTGTCCCTAACAGAAGCCTCAGATACTTCTCTGATCGCTTATTAAAAACAGCTAGAATCAAGCGAGCCAGAGGGGGTGGTTGATCCTTCGAGCATCTGGCACCCACGCTGTGGAATTCTCATCCAAGTGAATTTAGGCTTCTGGAATCGAAATCAATTTTCCGAAAAAAGATTACAACCTGTCTCTCCCAGCAGCACCACTAATCCCCTCCAACTTTTGTGTTTTATCTGACACTCAGCGCAGGGAAGCCCTTGGGTAGCTATGCGCTGTATAAATTCCGTAAACATGAACGTACAATACTTATTACTCTGATTCACGCAACAAAGCTAAGACCCTTGGGATAACTACGATGTGGTGCTTCTAGACACTGATGTAGGACCACCTGTCCCATCCAAGTTAGTTCCCCCAGATAATACCTCTGTATCATAGTGTAAGACAAAGGGCAGCAAAGCATCCTAAATTGCCATTGCCTAGTACAGTACAGAGGAGATGATAGTTTTCCCGATAGAAACAATTTCCAGGACAGTGCAGCACCTACTAATGATAGGCTTCATGATCAAAGTATCTAAGGAGATATTTAAAGACTCAATCAAATCAAGGGTACTTACACCCAGAACTGAGTGAACGTACATGCCTTCACCCTTTGACCCTCTCTAAGTCAGAGCTCACCCTTACGCAGACTCTTTAGTTGTGATTACAGAAAAGAGCAGCATCACAAAGCGCTGGTGATGCTCCACCTTCTGACTCGGAAAGTAAGCGCAATGATGCTGCAGGAAAAAGGGGTGCAACAGGACATGCAAATTATTGTAGCATTACAAATTTTATGAGCCTCCTATCACACTGCAATAGCTGCATAAGATGAAATGAAAGACCTCTTACAGCATCTCCCTGAACAATGCAAAAAAAATAAAGGGAAGATTTAGTTGCAGAGAGAAGGCAAATATCTAATGCAACGATCCGATGTGCTCTATACTGCGCAGACACACCTGCAAGAGGGATTAATTCCTCTGTAATGCTCCACAGACATGCATGGCTTCACAGATCAGGGTTTAAACTAGAAGTACAACAGCACATTTTAAACATCCTATTCGATGGCAACCTCCTCTTTGTTCCGGAGCTTGACGTTCAACTTGAAAACATCAAAAAAGACACAGACTTCAAAATCAATGGGAGCCTTGCAGTCTACTGTGCAAAAGCACTAGCCCTTTCAGAGTTACCAAGGAAGAGAGGCCGCCAAGAATAACACCCCAAAGACTCCAGGTTACCCAGCACCAGCAGCAACAATACCATAATAGGGGGAAGGATGTTGCAGAGGTGGTTTCAAATAAATGGGTAAAGGTACAGGAACACCTGCAAAAGGAGCCTATACCTCAAAGCGGTGACTTTCCAACCATTCCCCCGATCACACATCCTGTCTGGGAAGACTACTACAATTTCATCAGTTGTGGCCAGAAAGAACATCAGACCAGTGGGTGTTAAATATCAATCTGGGATATTGCCTAGAGCTGAAAAGTGAACCAGCAAATATCCCACCAAGAAAACGCACCCTCAATCCTAATACCCTACACCTTGTGAAAGAGGTAAAAGTGCTACTACTAAACGGTTGTCAAATTTGTCCCCTTCAAACATGAAGAAAAGGAAGTTTACTCCCTACTACCCAAAAAGGATGGATCATTTCCTCCCATATTGGATCTACGCCCGCTTAATTTGCACGTTTATCCGAACACGTTTACATGGTTACTCTACAGGATGTGATACCACTACTTCAAGAAGGCAACTTCAGGAGGCATACTTTCATATACCAATCCACCCGAGACATCGCCGGTACCTTTAGTTTGTGGACAACATTGTCAGTTCAAGGTACTACTGTCTGGTGTAACAGCCCCACGCATGTTCGCCAAATGTCTAGCTATAGTAGCAGCAAGTTTGAGAAGGGGATGTGTCCAGGTCTTCCCTTACCTGGATGAGTGCCTGATCAAGAGTTCGAACTAACAAATGCCTACAGTACACCTAGACAACTATAAACCTCTTGCACAAATTGGGATTTACAGTAAAGGCAACATAATGTCATTCGCTCCCGTTCTAAATACAACCTCATCTTCGAGCCGTACTCTATCGGTCACATCAAAAAAGCTGAAGGTTCTCAGTCTCCAGAACCGACTGCCTCTTTTTCAGCAACATTGACGCCTTTGTCAGGATGGTGAGTCTCCTAGGAATGGTGGTGTTTTGCAAAGCAATGTTTCCACATGCAAGACTACATATGCAACCCCTACAGGAGTGTTTAGCATCTCGGTGCTAAACACTCCTGTGCACAAGCAGGGGGGCGACTTGGAGGATCTAGTGTTGATTTCACCTAGGGTCCATCAGGCACTAAAATACTGGATTACACTGAACACAAAAAAGGAGTGCTTTCAAGGATTCAATCCCACAAGTGACTATCACTACAGATGCATCACTCATGGGTTGGGTTGCTCACATGGAGGACTTCAGTTTAGGGTCGGTGGTGTGCACATCAACAAACCTTTCATCAAGGTTCTAGACATACGAGCCATACAAATGGCTCACAAATCATTTCTACCCAGCATAATGGGAGGAAATGTCTTTCTACGCACAATGACAACAGCTGTAGGAAGCTGAATTTCTGTTGCAGTAACCCCCTCCCCCCACACACTTTTTGCCAGACTACTGCTGTACTTTTCTGTCAAAAGCTAAGAAGCTGCCGAAACCAAAGAGGCCCACTCCACGATGTCGCAGACCACTAATAAAACATCCCTCAAAGACCTGGGCTTCTCCAGCAACGAGGAAGAATGCGGAGTGGCAGCAGAATCGACATACGAGGGATCGGATGTCAAATCTAGACGCAGACTCAGAAAAAACCCACGCCCACAAGAAGGCAAGCGAAAAAAAATGAAGAAAACCGATAAGACACACACATCTGTCGGAGCCGAAGGGCCATGAACATAAGGCGCAGCCCCGACGCTGAGCAAAAAGGCGATTGAGGGTCAGCCACGATTAAAAGAACCCCACGGAACCCAATTAAAGGTTACCAAGAAGGCAAAATCGCAGAAGATGCCGAAACAAGGGGTTGAACCCATAAAGAAAAGCACTATGCTGTCGAAATTGGACGTGGCGGCTAGCAAGGAGAGAAAATCCCCGGCCTCCGACGCAGAGAGAGCTCACGAGGTCCAAAAGGAAAAGACTTAAGGACGAAATGGCAATACTCCTCCAAAAGAAAAAAGTTTGACACATCTCTGAAGGATTTTCGAATCCCCAAAACCACATTTGCCGAACCGTAAAATGTCGACGCCGAAGAAGCGGAAGACGCTGAGGGGAGAGGAAGAAGGTATCTTCGTCTCAACCCCAACACCAGAACCTCAAGACGAAGAATGCGGGGACCTGCCTGAGGAGGAGGGGGAATCTCTGAAAATGTAACGGATTCATGGAACGATCTCGACACCGAAAGTCCAGAGGAGGAGGTATGCAGTTATCCTTCGAAAGTGTCACCACCAGACGACACAGCTTTCTACAGTGGCTTAGTCAAGAGGGCAGCAGACCATTTCGGAGTCACCCTCGAAGAAGAAAAATGGAGACACATGTTTTCTTCTGGGAACCCTAGCCCATGCCATCAAGGGGACTCAATACCTCCCAAAGATTCCTAGCATACTGGCTCAGGGCAAAGAAGCCTTCGAGGAACCAGGTTCAAGCAAGGGTGTTAACACCAAGGGTAGAAAAGAAATAAAAGGCCTCATCAAAAGACCCTAAGTATATACAAGGAAACGGTGCCAGATTCAATTATTGTCACCAAAGCCAGAATAAGGGCTAATGCAGTCTCCAATACCAGTCCTCCACCAGAAAAGGAGAGTAAAAGAATGGACATGGTGGGGAGAAGAAAGGGAAAGGAAGCAGCAACACAGTGGCGCATCGCAAATTCCAATGCACTACTAAATAGATACGTCCACCAACAGTGGTACGAAATCGAGGAGATTATCAATATGCTGTCTGAAGAGGACCAGAAAAGAGCAAGGTCTATTGTCCAAGAAAGTAAAAACATGGCCAATACATGCCTGAAATCAGCCCTTGATGCTGCAGACACAGCCAGTACGCAAATATACACAGGCATCATCATCAGACATGCTTAGCTAAGAATATCAGGTTTCAAACAAGAGGTGCAAACCTCCATCATCAATAGACCGTTCACTGGGAACGCACTCTTTGGGAAGGAAGTAGATGAATCCCTTTAACAGATCTAAAAGGACAAGACTGCTAGGGCGATGGGAGCCCTACAGCAGAGAGGTTCCTTTAAAAGAGGTGGTTTCAACAACAGACCACAGGAAGAGGTCCATTTGGTCAGGACAGCAGCTGTCACAGCAACCACAAGGTCACACCCCTGGGCAACAATCGGGTCAACAGGGAAGTTACCAAGGCTGGCAACAACAACAAAGCCCTTTCGGGGGAGGGGTAGAGGCAGAGGCCAAACCCCCAGAGGAAGAGGAAATGGCTCTAACTGACTCAGTCGCAGAAAAGAACCCACACAAAACACCGGGGGGTGGGGCAAGATATCCCTGTACCTCAAACAGTGGGAAAATATCACAACAGACAATTGGATATTACATTTGTAAAGTACGGGTATTGCATAGAGCTAACAAAAAAACACCTGCAAACCCACCAAAATCAAGGAGAGTTCTGAAATCTAAAAGAAACACGTTAGTTAGATTCCTTACCTTAGCTGCTCGAGATCTGGCAGTCGGCTCCGCGCCGCTCGAGGTCCTGGTCGAGGAGGAGGTCGAGCAACCGGTCTCGGAGCCGCAGCCATCACCGCGTAGTCGGGATCGAAGTCCTCGCATTCCGGTAAGTCGAGGCACAGTAAGAAGTCGAAGAGATGACATCACTCTTCTGACTCCCCTCACGCGACTCGGCTGAGGGTTCGGGTGGCACCACCTGTGCGGCTCCGTTGGAGCCGCAAGAGTCTCATCAGGCCCCATACCCTCCGGTCCCTGGGCCCGATGAGACTCCGGCGCAGATCTAAGACTTCCTCGTGGCCTTAAGGAGTCTTGCACCGCCGTCGAGGCCTGCTGGCATGCCTTCGGGCCCCGCAGGTCCAACTGGGGGGCCTAGCTAGCCATTGTCGACGCTGAAGGCCCCCAGGGGATCCAGGCCTGGATCCCGGTCGACCTTACGACCTCTCCGCCAACGCCGACCCCTTCGGTGCCGTCTTTGGACGACGTCGTCCCCAGGTTTAGTCCCGGTCTGGGCCCGGCGTCGGAGCGCCGCCGTATCCGGCGCTGATGGATGACAGGTTAATCTACTGCCCGGCTCCGACCTTTCCACCTGTCTACCAGGAGTCGGATGACGGGGACGACTGGGAGGGGTCTGAGGACCCTCTGGCACAGCAGTGCCAGTTATCTCAGGACTGGGCAGAAGAGCTGGGGGATGCCAGTGGTCTTGACACCGGCTTCATCGCTCCTCCCTCCGTGGCTACGGAGGAGGGTGCTACCTATTCCGTGGTGCTGCGCAGGGCTGCCGAAGCCCTTCAGCTGGAGCTCCCTGCAGTGGTCGTGAAGACTAACCTCACTGATGTGCTTCAACCGCCAGTAAGCTCCTCGGAGCCTCTGCTGCAGTTCAATGAAGCATTGATGGACGTTCTGATGGGCACCTGGTCCAAGCCCTCCACAGTCCCTCCTGTGGACCGGCGCCACCGCCCCGGGCGACCCCCAGCTCTGTCGGTGCACCCCACACCGGAGAGCCTGATTATCCAGGCCTCTACTTCCCAGACCTCCTTCCCGTCCGCTCCCCTGGATCGGAAATCCAAACGGTTAGAACAGTTTGGGAAGAAACTGTTCTCCTGCCTTAGTTTGGGGTTGCGATCTATCAAAACCGCGTGCCTTTTGGACCATTACACCCACTCCTTGTGGGATACGGTGGCGGACGTGCTGCCCCAGTGTCCGGAGGAGGCCCAGACACGGCTCGCCCAGGCTCTTGCCGAGGGGCGGGATGCAGCACGGTACTCGATACGATGTGGGCTTGATACAACGGACTCGCTAGGTAGGGCAATTGCAACCACGGTGGCGATTCGTCGCCACGCCTGGCTGAGGTCCACGAATTTCTCAGAGGCTGTCCAGAGCACCCTCATGGACATGCCCTTCGATGGCCGTCGCCTCTTTGGCGACAAAGTGGATAGTGCGCTGGAGCGCTTTAAGGACTCCAGGGCTACAGCCAAGTCCTTGGGCCTCTCGGTCCCACGCCTGCAATCTTCCGCTTTTCGCCCCTTTCGTGGCCAAGGAAGGGGCACCCCTCACGTCCGTCTAGCCACAGGCCGCAGAACCAGCCTCAATGCGGACGTGGATTCCGCCGAGGCGGAGCGGCAGGGACAGACGGTGAGCCCACGTCTACCCCAGCAGCATCTGCCGCAAAGCCTTGCTAGTCCGAGCTTTCAGGCCCATTCAACACCAGTGGGAGGCAGAGTTCGCCATCACCTGCTCCACTGGCGTACCATCACATCGGACAGGTGGGTGCTGCAAATCGACCGAAGGGGTTACTCCCGCCCCTTTGAGGCGACCCCCTCCAGCCATGCCACCTCAGTACCACCGCATGTCGGGGGATCACTTGAATCTTCTGCAGGAGGAAGTTACAGCCCTCTTGGCAGAGGGGGCCATCGAGCGCGTTCCTGGCTCAGATGTAGGTCGGGGTTGTTATTCCCACTACTTTCTGGTTCCCAAGAAGGGCAAAGGGGGCCTACGCCCTATCTTGGACCTCAGGAGCGTCAACGCCTTCCTACGGAAGGAGAAGTTCAAGATGCTCACTTTAGCTCAGGTTCTGGCTGCCCTAGACCACTGGATGGTAGCGTTGGACTTGCAGGATGCTTATTTCCACATCCCCGTCCTGCGGTTCACGGTAGGCCACGAGCACTTTCAGTTTACTGTGCTCCCCTTCGGCCTCACCAGTGCCCCTCGGATGTTCATGAAAGTGATGGCGGTGGTCGCAGCTCATCTGCGCAGATTAGGGGTTCCAGTCTTCCCCTATCTCGTCGACTGGTTGTTGAAGGTGGGCTCGCCCAGGCAGTCGTCTCCCACCTCCAGACTACGGCCGACCTCCTGCATTTGCTGGGGTTTTCCATCAACGTTCCAAAGTCGCATCATCGGAGCGGTTCTGTACTCGGCGCAGTTCGGGATATTCAGGCTCTGATTCCGATCTTTCAGCCTTTATCCCGGGTTTTGGTCAGGTTGGTGCTGCGGGTCCTGGGTCTGATGGCCTCCTGAATCCTGCTGGTACATCATGCCAGGTTGCGGATGCGGGCTCTGCAGTGGGACCTGAAGTTTCAGTGGGCCCAGCATCGGGACAACCTATCCAACCATGTCTTGATCTCAGAGGGCACTGCAAGACCGTTGCAGTGGTGGCTTACGGACCGCGATTGGGTCAGTGGCAGATCCCTCTCCCTACCCCAACCGGAGCACGTAGTGGTGACTGATGCATCCCTCCTGGGATGGGGGGGCTAAATCGGAGAGGTGGAGATCAGAGGCCTCTGGTCTCCGGCGGAGTTCCGGCTCTGTATCAACCTCTTGGAGCTGCGGGCGATCCGACTTGCACTGAAGGCATTCCTTCTCTCTGTTTGGGGAAGTGTAGTGCAGGTGCTCACGGACAACACCACCCCGATGTGGTATTGCAACAAA
Source organism: Triturus cristatus (assembly GCF_964204655.1). Taxonomy (NCBI): domain Eukaryota; kingdom Metazoa; phylum Chordata; class Amphibia; order Caudata; family Salamandridae; genus Triturus; species Triturus cristatus. The sequence continues at coordinate 64,446,984 of NC_140588.1, forward strand.
CGGGGCCTCTGGACATGGCTGGATCATCAGGGCATTACCCTGATGGTTCAACACCTGGCGGGCTCTCTGAACGCCAGAACGGTCGGTGCATGATGGATCACGAATGGCGTCTGAACTCTGACGTGGCGCAAGGCCTCTTTCGGCAGTGGGGAGAGCCATGGTTAGATCATTCACCACCGAAGAGCACACGCAATGTCATCAGTTCTGCGCGTTGGAATTTCCAAGGCGGCACTCGCTCGGTGGCGCTTTTCGTCGCTAGTGGAGTTGCGGTCTGTTGTAAGCCTTTCCTCCTATACCACTTCTGCCTAGTGCTGAAGATCAGGTGCGACTGGGCCCAAGTCATCCTTGTGGCTCCGGATTGGGCACGAAGATACTGGTATCCCGAGCTACTCAGCATGGCGATCGATCCCCCGATTCGAGTGCCTCTCCAGGAGGACCTTCTGTCGCAGCAGCAGGGGGACGGTCCTCCACCCGAACCTGTCCAGCCTCTACCGCCATGCGTGGAGATTGAGCGGCTACAGTTGATGCCATTTGACTTGCCTCCTGAAGTTTGTGATGTCATTCTGGCAGTCAGGCGTCCCTCCACTAAAACGGTATACGCCTGCAGGTGGAACAAATTTGTGGCATGGTGCAAAGCAAAGGCTGTGGATCCCCTTTCCGCCCCTCTTTCTGAGGTTCTCCTCTTCCTTCTTTCCCTGGCCCAGCAGGGCTCTGCTCTGGGAACCCTCAAGGATATCTTTCAGCTGTTTCTGCTTTCTTACAGCTTCCTGATCAGACTACTCTTTTCAAATCCCCTGTTGCTCGATTCATTAAAGGCATTGCTCATATGTTTCCTCCTGTTCCTTTCGTAATGCCTCAGTGGGATTTGAACCTAGTATTAATCTTTCTGATGTGCGCTCTCTGAGTCACTTCATAATTGTCCTCTTAGTCTTCTGACTATTATGACTGCTTTCCTGGTTGCCATCACCTCTGCTAGACGGTTGAGTGAGCTCCAGGCTCTATCCTCTAAGCCTCCTTTCCATCCATCCGGACAGGGTTGTTCTCAGGACTCGTCCTTCCTTTCTCCCTGAAGTGGTGACTGCTTTTCACATCGGCCAGTCTGTTACACTCCCCACCTTCTTTACACCTCTGCATCCATCGAAAGAGGAAGAGACGCTCCACCGTCTGGACCCAAAACGAGCTCTGCCCTTTTATCTGGACCTCACGAAACACTTCCGGGTGGACGACCAACTCTTTGTTGGCTATGTGGGTGCTAAGGAGGGGTGGGCAGTGCACAAGCGAACCATCTCGATGGGTCGTTTTGTGCATTAAGGCCTGTTATTCCTTGGCTAAGAAGGATCCTCCGGTGGGGCTGAGAGCTCATTCCACTCGGGCCACAGCGGCTACTATTTCCCTGGGACGGGGAGTCCCCCTGCAGGATATTTGTCAGGCAGCAACGTGGGCCTCACTGCACACGTTTGCCAAGCATTACTGCCTGGACAGCCAAGTCCTGGGAAACTGCTTCTTTGGCCGTTCCGTTCTCCAGGACTTCCTGGTGTGATCTTGGTTCGCAGACCCACCACCGGGGTTGGTATTGCTGGGGTATCTATTCTAAGGTAAGGAATCTAACGTGTTTCTTTCAGATGAACAAGTTACTTACCTTCGGTTACGATATATCTGTAAGAAACATTAGTTAGATTCCTTACCGCCCCACCCATCCTCCCCGCTCTGCGAACTGATTTCTAGGGTTAGGGTTAAGGTCATTCCCTTTCAGGGCCCTATATTCATGGCACCAGTGTCGGTCTCTTGCATGGCTCTGCGTTCCTGGCGCGGAAAGCTATGTACAAGAACAGACGTCAGCACGCAAGGGTGGCGTCTAAGTACTCCAACGTCATCCCAGCGATCACGACGACTGACGCGGAGCCGTCGCCAATGCCTAGCGACGCGCAAGGGTATTGCTGACAATCTTTCCGGATCCAGCCTGACGCCTGGGGATATTCTAAGGTAAGGAATCTAGCTAATGTTTCTTACAGATATATCGTTACCGAAGGTAAGTAACTTGTTAATCAGAACTAATGCAGCGAAACTCCGAGATCAAATAACTATTCCAAAAAGAAGCAATAGAAGTAGTTTCAACACAGGAATGTTTCAAGGGCAACTACTCACTATACTTCCTAGTACCAAAACAGGACCCGGGTCTACTGCCAATACTGGAATTAAGGTTCATAAACAGGTTCATTCTAACAATGCTTCAAGATGTGTACTTGTCAAGAAATAATCCCACAAATTCAAAAGGTAGACTACATGGCAACAATAGATCCCAAAGAAGCCTGCTTGCATATCCCTATGAACAAAACACACAATGTACCTGCGGTTCCTACACAACCGAACACATTATCAGGTCAAAGTGTTCACATTCGAGATAAAATCAGCTCCACGTGTCTTCACAAAGTGCCTAGCCGCAGTGGCGGCACACTTAAGTAGGGAAGGAATCCACGTCTCTCCCTGTCTGAACGACTCGCTCATAAGAGCACACTCAAAGCAAACATGCCACAATCATGTACAATCAGTCATCCAAACACTACAGGAACTGGGTTTCTCAGTAAACCACAAAAAAACTTCAACAAAACCAGAAAGGGAAAAAAACCTTCCTAGGAGCAAGATTGAACTCCAGAAGTACAAAAGCGTACCCAACTCAAGAGGATACAGACTCCATCAAGGAGCGACCCTCTACCTGAGGGGACAATCACGGACAGTGAAGAAAGTCATGAAACTGATGGGCATGATGCCATCATGCATCCCACTTATCCCTCACGCACGCCTGCACATGCGCCCATTTCAGGAATGGCTTACCAACAGGGAGTTGGGAGGATCTAGTGGTTGTTACACAAAAGGTGCAATCAGATATAAAATGGTGGGCATCCAACAGCATAGCACAGGGGAGACCTTTCAGGAACCCAACTCCATCTGTGACAATCACCACGGACGCGTCCCTCAACGGTTGGGGAGCACATTACAACCAGCTGATAGTATGTGGTCAGGATTCCATCAAACAAATCAACTTCCTGGAAATGAACTGTCTTCCTTGCATTGAACTCATCCCAGAATCACATCCAGGGAAAGACTATCCTAATTCAAACAGACAATACAACTACAGTGTTCTATCTGAACAAGCAGGGAGGTACGAAGTCCAGGGGTCCAGAAATATGTCTGGTGGCGGCAGCTGAAAACAGCCACGCAGCCTGGACACTAGTGGTAGGTTAGTTTTCCGGGCGCATCTCTAAGATGCCCTCTGTGTGCATTTTTCATTAAATCCCACACTGGCATCAGTGTGGGTTTAATGTGTTGAGACGTTTGATACCAAACTTCTCAGTTTTCAGGGTAGCCATTATGATGCTGTGGAGTTTGTAATGACAAACTCCCAGCACCATATACTGTTAATGGCAGAACTGCACTAACAATGTCTAAGAATGGACTTAAGACACTGTAGGAGTACAGGGCTCATCACCTGTACCCTCACCACTGGTATAGTGCACCCAGCTAGAGGGGTGACTGACCTATGCCAGAGCAGTGGGTTGCAGGCATGGAACACAGATGTGTGCCATGTTGACTCCTCACTTTGTTCTGCCCCAAAACACGCAGCCTGTAAAGGCAGTGTGTGAGTGTAATGGTACATGACCTCTAAGGGGTGGCACAATAAGTGCTGCAGCCCTTAGAGGCCTTCTCTGGTCACAGTGCCCTAGGTACCTGTGGTACCATTTCCCAGTGGCTGACCTATGGCCAGAGATGCCAATTGGGTTTAGGCTTCAATGCAGTTTTAGGGAAAGAACATAGGCCCTGGGTACCTGATTAGCAGGAGCCCAGGGCACACTCAGTCAAAGTACATCAGCAGTTCAGCAAAAAGAGTGGGCAACCATGCAGAAAGAGGGCACTTTCTCACAGTGTCTCTTCGACGTTGGGGGTCTCTTCGACGTTGGGGGTCTCTTCGACGTTGGGGGTCTCTTCAACGTTGGGTGTCTCTTCGACGCTGGGGGTGTCGCTTCGACGCTGGGGGTGTCGCTTCGACGCTGGGGGTGTCTGCTTCGACCTCTGGGGGTGTCCTCAACGTCTGCATCTGAGACTTCGACCGCGACCGACCCCGTTTGTGTTGGTAATGTGCCTTCGACATCAAGCGTCTGCACTCCGCCGTCATAGGTGAAGCGGACCTGGACCGTCGACAAGGGAGAGTCTGTCGGCTGATGAGAAGCTGACGTGTGTCCAGATTTATACTTGCCATGCCTGGCGTCGTCCGCTTATGCGATCAGTCTTTCAGTGTCGACTGTGATAAAGGTCTTCCTGTTGACGACTTAGAGGCGGACTGTGAGCATAAGGGTATTTTCGATGTCCTATCTTTTCCCTGATTGCAAATCTGACCAATGTCTTTTTTCCCCCCCCTTTTTCTTATGCTCAGACCTTACTTGAGAGGAGGGCTCTTTAAAAGGATGTCTTTCCAGACCACTTTTTGATTCCTTTCCTCTCTCCTGCATGGCATGCAGTTTGATCTCCTCTCTTTCACGAAGGGTGCTTCTGGAGAACTGCTAGCAGTAGTAGCACTTGTCAGGTCTGTGTGAGGATGGTAAGCACACAATACCGAGTGTGGGTCAGATTTTGCCATTTTCTTCCCACAAGGAGGACTCTTATTAAACAAGGCTGTAATTGCTGACCAAAAAATAGCAGAAACTTCAGAAAAAATGGTAGAATAGTACTAATAGACATAGAATGAAGTTAAAAAAATTCAACTTCACAAAACCAATTAGTGAGAGAAATCCACTAACTTACTAGCTCAATGCTCCAGGATCCTCATAGAAGGAGCTGGAAAAAAGAACTGACCTAACTGTCACCCGTGGGGCTTGATAGGAGCCTGGAGGGCTTAAAGGCACGGCAACAGTTTTTTTGTGCTTTCTACATGCAGCCTTCTGGGCTAATCTGCCTGCTATTGCCTTGCCTTTTTCCTTACAAATAAAGGCTGTGTTCAAACAAGAGTACATTTGTTTGTCTTCGAAATGTTACAATGTTTTATTTTAAATTAAAAAATACAGTGCAATATTGTCATACTTTAGCCAAATTTGATATTTAGGCTGCTTGTGTGTTTATATATGCATAATATATATATATTGATGTATGTTTTACAGGACTAGTCCTTAGTTGCTGGTTCAACATGCATTAATATATAATATTTGTTTTTGTATATGCTCCGGAATCCCCGCATACTAGCCGGACTGTTAAGTGCTTATGACTTTGAGTATACCCCTGAAAGAGAAGTAGGATTACAGGTAAGTAACTTATCCTTGTTACTTAACATCCATGTTTACTGTTAAGAGGATTTGCCACAGAATGTTAGAGCTCTGCCTCGTGTCCCCTTAGATTGTGTTTTTTACCTACCTGAATTTTGGTCCCAAAGTTCATGTAGACAGTTGAGGGGTTTTTTTTAGCCCGAGAATTCACGATGGTGCAGACTTAAGCCCTCGTTCATGTTGGTGACACTACATCAGTGAGAGCAAGGAGAACTCCTGCTGAAAGCAAACAAGGCAAGGATCACTGTTTTATTCCACTAGCCCCACGAGCAACTAAGTAGATTGTAAGCATTATGCTGTTTCTTAGGGGTCTCAAATTGTATTCGAAGGCATGCCATTTAATTATTTCTATGGTGAAGCTTGGGGAACATGGGAAATCCTCATAATTGAGTATGCAATTGACGGAGTGGGACCATACCATGTGTCAGAGGATAGCTTTCAGCAGACAGTGCCAGCTTTGTGAATTGGTTGCAGTCTGGGGTTACTGCAGGAATAGAAAGAGATAAACATGTACATTCATAAAAAAGCAGCTGAAGGACCATCCAATGTTGTGCTTCTCCATATGAAAGATCGTGTACAAGATGTCATCGGACCAAGACAGTGCCAATTCTCAGGCATTGCTTAGAAAAGGTGTGGTCACCTTCCATGCTCTGTTAAAATTTTCCTTTATTTTTAGTGATACGTTGAAGTATGGTTTTGCTCTGACGAAAGCAGAAGTAATGAACTAGATTATAGTTTTCTATTGCAGAGGCTGTTTCCTGTCTCGTCTAAATAGGTTTTTTTTTAAATTTGTTTTTATTGGCATTTCAAAAACATCATACAATATACAAAACCAAAGAGAATAAACCTCTCAGACTGTAGCACAGCAACAAGTATCTTAGTGTCAGCAGATCTAGCATTTAATCATCAAGTTGCATACACCCCTGGCATGAGATGAGTACCGATCAAGCCAAGGTAATCGCCTTCAAATAGTCAGTCAAATATGTCCAATCTTTCGGTTTGGCACCAGTAGGCAGCTCCTCCATGTAAGTGTGGAGCGTGTCTTTATAGTATGTTAGGTCGTGAAGCCACTGGCGGAGCGCTGTTGCCGCTTTACTATCCCAACACAAGGATACTCTGCGCTTAGCCACTAGTAAGGCAACCGCACAGAACCTGCGTCTACGAGCCTGCATGTTTTGAACAAGGCCCAACAAACATGTGCGAGCAGTAAAATTGATGTCCCCTCCCACCATTTTCTCCAACGCTGCAATAACCTGAAGCCAGTACTCATGCACCTTTGCACAGCTCCACCCCAGGTGCAGAAAATCGGCCCCGTCAGCTCCACAGCGTTTACAAGTCGACTCTGAGCGTAGGCCATAAGCATACAGCTTAGCTGGTGTGTATTATGTTTGGTGGAGATATTTATAGTGTATCATTTTCAAATTGCCATTAGGCGTAAGCAAACTAGTTAGCGCGCATGTCATGGACCACTCTTCCTCTGTGAGAGGGACATCTAGAACTGCACTACACCTCCCCATCGCTTGGGCCGTCTTACTGTCTGTCCTCCTGTAATTTGATATACAGCTTGGATACCATGTGTTTATTACTGGGTGTAGTGAGCACCCACTGCGGGGTTGACATCTGTAATGGCTCCTCCGGGTAAGAAGGGTATAGGGCCTTGATCGCATTCTGAAGCCTATAATATGTGAATCGAAATAGTCGTTTGATTACTAATATATGTTAGCTCAGTTAACGTTCTAAAAGAACCATTACAATAGAGGTCCCCCATCTTGTCTATGCCTGCTTGCTGCAGCTGTTTCTGACCCACTCGTTCTTGTGTTACAGATAGTTCGGGATGACATAACAATGGTAATGCCTGTGCATATAGCGGGTATTTGCCTGCTAATTTCCCCATTCTATGCCATGCAGCGGCTGTTGTGTCTATAGTGTTAATGTCTCGGCTGTGTAGTGGGGGCCTATGATGCGTAATAATAGCTTTCAATGGTATTGGGAGCGCATCCCCCTCCTCTATTGCCACATGAGGGAGAAACGGGACACTATGATACCAGTACTGTGCGAATTGCGCTTGCGCACATAAGAAATACAACCGGAAGTCCGGAACCGTGAAACCACCACGCACATAAGGCAATGTTAGGGTGTGTGAGTTAATACGGGCTTGTTTACCAGCCCAAATCAGCTTTGTCACCATGGTGGCAATACGTTTGAAGACCTGTGCTGGAGGAGTAATTGGGATATTATTGAACAAATATAACAATTTCGGTAATATAACCATTTTGACAATAGCTAAGCGATCCGCTAATGTCAGAGGCAGCTGAATCCATCGCGCGACTTTGTCTTCCAGGGTGTCAATTGCCCGGCCATAGTTATAGCGGAGCACCATCTCTGGGTCCCGATGAAACCATACTCCCAAATATTTAACCGGCTCTGATTGCCATTCCAATGGGAATTCAGTTGGGTGCGGGACTGTGGAGTCCGTCAACGGTATTATTAAAGATTTGGGCCAATTAATGTGCAATCCTGAATGTAGACCAAAACGAATGTACTCCCTCAGTAATGGGGCTAAGTTTGTCTCCGGGTCCCTGACATATAACATGTCATCTGCGTAGAGAGAAATATGCAGCGGCCTTTGCGGGAACTGGAGCTCCGAGTAGTGATGACCCTGCTGGATCTTACAAGCGAGGGGCTCCAGAGCCAGCGCGAATTTCAGTGGGGATAACGGGCAACCCTGCCTCGTCCCCCTAGCTATCGGAAAGACATCAGAGACGTACCCGTTCACTCTGATCCGTGCCGTGGGGTTCGCATATAAGGTCTGTACCCATCGCAAGAAGATAGGCGGAAATCCCATACGACATAACACAGTGTGCAGATACGGCCATTCAATGGAATCGAACGCTTTTGCCGCGTCCAGTAGAACTGCAACAGCCATGGTGGTAGGTATTACATAATGCGACAGCGCAAACAATGTCCGGGTGTTGTGTGTAGTCGATCTCGTTGGGGTAAAGCCAGACTGATCTGGTAATACCAGTCTTGTCATTAGGGGTTGTAGCCTAGTGGCAAGCAATTTGGCCAATATTTTAGTATCCACATTTATAAGGGACAGTGGTCTGTAAGAGTCACTACTCTCTGGATCTTTGTTAGGTTTTAAGAGTGCAGTGAGCACCGCCTCCCGTAACGTTGGTGGGAGTAATTGTTTATCATGCGAATCTCCATACATCTCAACTAAATGAGGTGCCAGCTCTGCTGCAAAAGCCTTATAAAATTCACATGTGAACCCATCTGGGCCCGGGGCTTTACCGTTGGGAAGAGTGTATAACCGCTGTGACTTCCTCCACCGTGACAGGTAAGGACAAATACTCCCTATGTGTATCAGATAACCATGCAACCGCAATGTCCTCTAAGTATTCTTGAACTTCCGCTGCCCCAGCAGGACTACGCGCTGCATATAACTCCCAATATGTTCTCATAAATTTCCCCAATATTCCCTGCGCTTCTTGCAGCAACTCCCCTTTCTGATTCTTTAGCGCTAATATGGTCTGTCGTGGTCTATGTGTACGTATTTTATCAGCCAGTACCTTACCCGGCCTGCCTCCCTCTCCATATGACCGTGCTACTTGACGCTTCGTGATGTACTTCAGTTCATCCTCAGCATATGTTTGATATTCAGAGAGTATTGTCCTAATCTCCCCCAGTATTTTTACATCTTGTGTGTTATCGTATTCACGCTCCAGCGCTTGCAGAGTTTTTTCCCTTTTACTTAGCTGTTCACGTATATCCTTTAAGATGCACTCTCCCCGGATCGTCACTTTAAAAGCCTCCCACAATAGGCCCGGGTCGTCAGTACTAGGTGTATTCAAATCAAAGTATTCAGTTATGGCCTTATTCAGTGTATAGGTGAACGTGGTGTCTAGTAGTGCCTTAGAATTAAAACGCCATGTGAATGGCGGCGGCATATAATGTGGTATGCTTACGGACAGCAACACAGGGTTATGATCCGATAATGTTCTAGGGATATGTCTCACACTTTGAGTCCATAGCAATACGTCACTGGTCCCCAACCAATAGTCTATACGGGACCAGCTATTGTGAGCTACGGAAACTTGTGTGGATTCTCTGCTATCTGGGTAACGAGTGCGCCAGATGTCATGTAGCCCCTCTTCTTCCATAATGTTGCGCAATACCGCCACAGTTCTCTGGTGTGGTTCTCTAGAGTCACCTGATCTATCCAAGGTATCACACAGCGCAGCGTTAAGGTCCCCGCCCCAGAGTACAGACCCGCCTTTTAACTCTTGTATTTTTCGCCATATTTCTTTATAGAAATCAGGGCCATCTATATTTGGGCCATATGTGTTAACAAAGGCTATGTGCTGACCTCGGAGCTTTCCCGATACAATGACATAGCGCCCTAGCTCATCCCGCGTTGTATTCTCTATTTGGAATTGCGTACCCTTTTTCACCAATATCATGACCCCCCTAGAATATGAAGAGTAGGATGACTGATATATCGCCTCAGCCCATTTTCGTCCAATGGTGTTATGAGCATCAGGGGCAATGTGAGTTATCTGAAGGAAAGCTACGGCAATATGCAGCCTATCCAAATACGCAAAGACTGGTCGTATTTTTTTGGGATTGTTGAGCCCCCTAACATTCCACGTCATTAGATTAAGTTGGGTGGTACGTGGCCTAGCTGTGGACATAATCACATAGCAAAAGCATCATCCAAAAGCGATCACCCGCCGCCCGCAGGTGTATCATCTGCAACTTTACACAATATTGGTACAAATTCTCTGCTGATAAGCTACACTTTATCTCACGCTTGACAGTCTGGAAAACAATCCCCCACCCCGTCCTCCCCCCCCACCCACTTCAGCTCCCCAACTTTGCCAAAGCCAAATCCCTAACAAAAAAAAACACCTCAAACATTTTGTGGGGAGCACCTGCTTGAGGGTACCACTGAGGGCACACGTCTCCATCCAACAACATGGATGTCGTCAGGTGCACACTACATCTGCAGATCCATCAGTGCCCAGTATTGGGCAGGTATTACAATGTTACCATAGTTCCATATATCGCATTCTGGATTAGTCTGAGAGTTAAAAGGAGCATGATGCGTGGCGCAGTCTTTAATAGTTTGTCGGTTGCTGTAAGCACCACAGCGATGACTAGACAGTTAAGACATGGTGCTGCCGCAGCCCAATTTGGCACAGTAATCCCTGCGGACAGCATCCGGTATATCTGCTGTGCACACTACCATATATTGTGTGCAGAACCATAATGCACCAGGCAGGCAAACAATGTCAAATTTCGGATGTCATCACACAAGTTTCTTCTCATCTGCACTCTCCAGCAAGACCCCTTACAAATCATTTAAAAGCATACCGACCTTTCTGGAGGCGTTAGCAGAACGTGACAGGTACCCGGCAATTGCAGTCCCACAACCAACCAGTATTGCAATCCTGCCGTGTAGAACTGCTGAATCCATACCAGTAGAGCAATCCGTCGAACTTCACTCCGGGTCACGGGTTTGTGCAGTGTGTCTGTGGTCCCTGTGTTGACTAGTTAGCTGTTTAAGGAAGTTGTGTGCTGCCTTAGGTGAGTGGAGAATCGTTGACTTGCCATCTAGTGGTACCTTGAGCCGAGCAAAGCATTGCATACTCCACCCCCAGTTCCCTCAGTCGTTTTTTCGCAGGGTTGAATTCTTTGCGCGCCAGTTGTACCATCATGGTGAAGTCCGGATAGAACGCCAGTTTGTTGCCCTGATACGTTACACGCTGTTTATCCCGCGCCATACACAATATGGCGTCACGGTCTCTGTAATTCAGAAGCCTGGCTACTATAGGTCTTGGCATAGCGCCAGGCGGGGGCCTCGGAGCCAGCGATCTATGAGCCCGTTCCACTATTAGGACCGACGAGAGCTGTGTAGCATCGAACACCTCGCGCAGCAGCCCCTCCACATAAGCCTCCATGCGCCCCGTATTGGTGGATTCTGGTATTCCCGCTATTCGGATGTTGTTGCGGCGAGATCTCGCTTCTAAGTCCTCCACCTTTGATTTGAGGGTGTCCACCACTTTCTCCATTTCCGCACATTTGCGCGCTGTGGTTTGTGAGTCATCTTCCATGGATGAGATACGTTTCTCTGCCTCATCCAGATGCTCGCCTTGCCTGTCCAGCTTTTGTTATGTTATCCACGCGATTTGTTAAAGAATCCAGCTTACCATTAATATCTTGCAAGCTTTGTTGTATGGCTTTCAGTACCTGCTCCATAGGAGGATCTGCCTCACCTCCCCCATCCATTGCAGCATCTAGTAGCCCCGGCGCGCTCTTTGCTGGGCGTTTCGCATCGAAGGTGAGTTTGGACTGCTGCTTGTCCTATTTTCCCATGGTGAGAGCGATCGATCCGACACCTGCTACACGCCGAGGTCACCCACAATTCTGTTGCCGCAACTTCGATGCCCCCGCGACTAACGGATGACCATAGGTCGCCGCACTTCCTTGGCGGGGAAATGCAGCTCCAACCTCCGCCCCGCTCCAGTATTGGCTGTCAACTGACGTGTTCAGGGCTGCTATGGGACCCGTGAAGGCTGCCCTCACGGCGACCACCAGGACAGAGAAGCCGCCGCAGCCCGTATCCACAGAAGGCTATGTGTAACCAATGCAACTAGGAGAGCAGCACGCTAGTCATGAGGACCGCTGCAGTGTCGCCCATCCACGCCTCCGCAGATCGTGCTCGCCGCAACGCCACCGGTCCTGCGCCACAATCTTCAGCCGCTTCTGGCCCCATTTATAGCTTGGATTCCGCCTGAACAGGGTACGGCAACGTATACAAATGCCTCTGACGCTGGTTTCAACCGCATCCACGTGATTTCAGATGGTAGGTCACTGGCTCGCGTTACGTGACTCAGCAACAGAAATGCCCGTACAGGATGGCACCAGAGCCCACCAATCAGTCTCCACACATCCCAAACATCCATCACTGTCTGTCATTACAGTCCTCCCGCAGTGACATCCAGGATCGCCGCCCGATCAGGAGCCCCAGAACGAGCCTCGGCAATAGAGCGTCGCCGCCATTTTAACCCGCCCCGCCGCCGTACCTCTTACTCGAACCGCAACGAACCTGTTGCAGAAATCAGCGAGGCAGGCGACAGCAGCATACTCGTACATACCTCCGAGCACGCAGGGGCCGAATCTTCATGTCACAGTTGGTTGCTAGACCTCCCGAATAGCCGCCAGGGTTGGGATATCCGTGTCGCCGGGCGCCGCCATTTTGCTTCGCTGGTCTTTACGCCCGTAGTAAGATCAGATCTTCGATGAAAAATGATCGTTGCAGCAGTCCCCCAGGCTCACCACGCCAGAAGTCTCTGCCCCAGCACTTCCGACGCACACATACTCCCTTTAGCGAAGATAGGTGACCTGCTTGATCTTTTCTGCCGCGATATGGTCCTGACCGGCGGAGCTGCCTTAACAGTCAGCCATTCCGCTGTGTGCCCTCTAGCGCCCCCCGTCTCGTCTAAATAGTTGGTCGCATTTTGAATAATCTGTTATGGTTGATTGCTGCCTGAATCCTAGACAATAAATGTTTTACTAAAAAATCATGATATTCAATTAAATACAGTTTTTTCTTTGTCAAGTATTTCCATCCATTTTTATGAAAGTAACTAAGGATGCATTTTGTTTTTGTGTTACAGAAGTTAATATGACGAACTTACTGAATCTGCTTGTTGAAACTGGAACAATAAATGGATGAAGATTAAAATTCACGAATATATTTGCCTGTCATGAAGTGTACTGGCAATTTGATCTGAAATGTAGTTGCTTTTTTTGTTGTAGGATATTCGTCACACATTTACATTGTATTAAAATACATTTGTTTAATGTTTTGTATTTTAAGAAAAATTATTTGAAATTGACCAACTAGTTAAAAAATGTTGAACTGTCAGTAATTTTGGCAGCAGCTGTTCTATTGCTTACAAAATAAAGCTGCTTATTACATTTTAAGAATGTGTGTTGTCTACATTTTTGCCTCTGTGGAAAAGGAATATTTGCAAGACTGGAATGGTGAGGTGTTGTGCCTCTGCATACCATGCAGAAAATATTTTAATGGGGTGAATACGCAATGACCGCGTAGATAAGCCTGGGCAGACTGGACTGGATTAAAGTCGCGAACCTTTTCAGATATTGATATTTTACCATTTTGCAGACTTATTAATATTTGCATACCAGATGTAAGGCATAAGATACTGCAGCTTGGCACCACAATGAGAAACGGTGGATAGGGTCTGGTGTGATGTCTGCGTAATAAGTGGGGTGTTTAGGAAGAAAGTTATAGGTTTACTTCAACAGGCGCTTAATGGTGTTAATTTTTATTAAGGTTAATAAGAGAACGTTTTATAGTGGGAGGTCTAGGCCCCCCCTTTTTAGGTCTCGCCTGAGCCAGCGCATGCGCTGCTCTGCGAGACATTTAGTAAGCGGCTTTTGAAAGTTCCACCACAGGCTTTTGGTGGCCTCAAGCTTGCGTGCACGCGCGGAGCCTCCATCTGTCTTTCCTCCGTCACACAACTCCCGCTTCTCCCCCACCACAGATCACTTCTCGCAGCTGCTCGTGTGGCCAGTGCTTGCTTCGCTCGCCGTGCTTGATCGCCATCACTTTCGCGGACGTGTCACTTTCGCGGCCTTGCGATCAATGCTTGTAAACATTTCATTTTGTGCCACCTTAAATGCTTGCGTCCTATGTCTGTGCCCTATAGTATATTTATAAGCTTACCTCCAAGTTCCTTTGTATCATAAATTGCTTGTATATACATGTTGCAGTTAAATAATTGGAAACTGGCTGAAAACCACTGATACAAATCAAAATTTTTGCCACTTTTCTCTAAACTTTTGTCTGTTTTATTGAGGTGAATTGAGTTTTTTTGTGTCCTGCGGATCAATGCATTTCTGACCCAAATCCATGTTATCCTGTCAACCTTCATAGGGTAGCACCGCAACATTGGGGATCACTGCTCTTTAGAATTTCACGTTGAGTGAGGATTGAGGACTTTTAACTTTGATGGTCAGTTTTAAGGCACGGTGTCCAGTGTGACTCAAGGGACCTCGGTAGGGAGGCATTAATTACACTTCCGAGAGGGACTAGGTAAGATCACGCAGCCTAGGGAGGCCTAGTGTGTTGTTGGCTTCTCGAAACGTCATTGGGACGTCGTGAATGGAAACTATGTCCTATATATATATATATTTTTTTTATGGATTGTAACGTTGTCCCCTTTAAACGCTGAGGCAGAGTAGTGATTGCCTGCAAAGGAGCCATTTACTTTGAACTAGTTACCTTTGAGGGGAAAAAGGAACCGGGCACGGAACTATTGTTTTAATGTTACACTTTCTGCAAATTGTTTCTCGGCTGTAGTGAACCATTTTCTGCAAATTGTTTCTAGGGTGTATTGAACCATTTTCTGCAAATTGTTTCTAGGTCATATTTGCACGCTCTAGCTGTGGTCTGTCTCTTCAGCAGCCGCAGGGCCTCAAATCCACCCCTCTCTGGTAAATGCTTGTCTATTTAATGCCGTTTGCGCCGCCCTCCAAGTGGCGCTAATTACATGGTGTCCGTTCAGCCTCAGCAGAATACAGCCGTCTCCTCCCTGGACTGGTAAAAAGGTCTTAATCAGTAGGTTCGGGATTCCTGGGTTGAAACACGCCTTATCCTCCCTCGCCAAGATTGAACGTGTGCCCCTCGTGGTGGTGCTGTAAGTCCCAGCTGTCTCTCAAAGCCAGGGTCGTGACTGAGCCTGTCCGCAGCAACCGCGCCCAAGTGTGGAGACTACCCAGCAAGTTTTTACAGATATATCCACGCAGTGCAAACCTCACTCTTGTAACAATTACTGCGGGGGTAAAAATGTGTCACTCAGGCCACATCAGTCTACTCTGATTGGTGGATCAAGATCACTAGCACAGGTTGAGTATGCAGTACTACGTATTTCAGGTCCAGTGCTTAATTTGTGGGGGGGAAAAAGCATTGGCATAGCCAATAGGTCTCGCCTTTGGGACCTTATAAGTGTTTAGTTATCCAGCACAATAGCCTTGGTGCAACAACATCAAGTGTTGCATGGCTAAACACTTACAAAGTCCCAAAGGCGAGACCTATTGGCTTTGCCAATGCTTGTTTTAAAGTTATGACTGAACATAGTGTGTGCGTGTGTAGGAGAGATTACGAGAAAATTTGATCCAGAAGGAACATTTCAAATGTATACACGTTCTTGCAAATAACTTAACCCCTGAGTCTCCATCAAAAGCGTGTTTCTAGAAGTATCTAGTAAGTGGTGCTAGGTAGTGCTCTGCAGTTCTAGTTCTGTATCTTGGAGACTTTACCATAAGTGATGTAGTAATTCCAGTCTAAGATGTCGCTCCTGTGATGTCCGCTTACTGGGTTAATCAAATTTTGTATTTTACAGTTGGGTTTTCTTAGTTTTGAGCCTCCTCGTATCTTTTCAAACTTTAAACTCTGTCTGAAATGGTACAGACGAAAGTCTGCAGCTTTGTGAATGCTTGTGCGAAGGAAAGTGCATGGCCAAATGTCATGTGACCTGCGCACACAGATGCCCCCTAAACCGTTTTGGAAAGCTGCTAAAACTTTGACTGCTCTTAAAAGAGAAATCTAGAACTTCCTCAAGGAGGCACCACCCTAAAAAACTGAATATACACAGAAGCACAAGCTTCATCAACACAAGTGTACTTTGTAATCTAGGAATTTCTGTGCAACCTATTACATTGTTGGAGAATGTTAATTGCATGCAAATATGATTTTCCTTCATTTTGGCCTTAGCTGACAAGATCAGACCTGCGTAGCAAGCTTTGAGGCCTGTTAACAAAAACCTTTCTCTGGTTTACTTTTTTATTTTGTTTTATATAGCGCGAACTGGACCCGAGACATCGGGTATCAGAGCGCTTTACATGAGCACCAGGCAGGGGGAGATTAAGTGATTTGCCCAGAATCACAGGATGTTGAGCGTCGTTGAAGAGACATGAACCCGGTTTCCAGCTTCGAGGGCGACCGCTCTAGTCGTGAGGCTACATCCTCTACCTGACATTGTCAGATCTCTAAACTCCTACCACAAACCTTTACGTCCACACCCTGGAACAAGCAGACACAAATAGTAATGTCCAAATTGTAAATGGATAGTCTTAAATCAGTCAAACGAGCTAGAACACATCAACTGGTAAACAACCTGCCCTAGATGTCAATGGACAAATAGAATAAACATAAGTCCCCCACACCATTCACGATGTGAGGGGGGGTTGTAACCTTTAAAAGTGTTAACTTTGGGCCTGAACCAACTTAAACCGGGAATTCTCTATTGTGTCCTCCATTTTTGTTTTTGTTTCCCCCTGTGGTGAGTTCAGAAGCAAAACCGAGCTCTTGACAGTTTGTCTGAAAAATCTACATTGAGTAACAAGACTCATCTGAAAGAAACATGTTTGTTCGATTCCTCACCTTAGAATATCCCCAGGCGTCCGACTGGATCTGGAAGATTTTTGTAGCAATACCCCTTGCGCGTCGCTAGGCGTCGTCTGCGGCTCCGCGTCCGTCGTTGGCGTCGTGCGCCGGAATGACGTCGTCGGAGTACTTAGACGCCGCCCTCGCGCGCTGACGTCAGTTCTTCTTTTTTCCGTGCCAGTAAGCGCCGATCCGGGAGAGCTACCCCTTTAGTCATTTTTTGACTCTTTTTGGTCATTTATCGACTCTGGTGCCGGTAGGATGCCTGGTTTCAAGGCCTGTGACTGATGTCGGTGACTGATCACCATCGCAGGTGCCTGTACTGCTTGGGGCCCGACCACGACGCGGAGTCATGTTCCGACTGTATGGCCCTGACCTCGAAAGCTAGGCGGGAGCGGTCCCGTAAGCTTCTTGAGCTTCGTCACTCTGCTCCGCACCCCTCTCAATCCCGGTCTAGGAGGAGGTCGAAGGACTGGTCGCGGAGCCGCAGCCACCATCGCTCGTCTGGCTCAAAGTCCTCGGGTAAGTCCAAGCGATCCAAGAAGTCCAAGAGGCGACACCGCTCTTCGGACTCCCCACGCCGGTCGCGCGACTCGGCTGAGGGTCAGGGTGGTCCCACCCCTGCGGCTCCGTCTGAGCCGCAGGCGCCGCGCACGTCCCCATACCCTCCGGTCCCTTAGACTGACGTGATGCCGGCGGAGGTCAGTGCCTTCCTCTCGGCCATGAGGAGCCTGGCTCTGCCGTCGACGTCCGCCGGCGCGCCTTCGGGCCCCGCGGACTCGACTGGGCGACCTTCCGTGCCGGCGGCTCCGGCCCAGACGCCGCAGGTCCCCGAGGGATCCAGGCCTGGATCCCAGTCGACACCGGTCGACCTCGTCACGCCTCCTCCGCCGGCGTTTACACCGGTGCCACCTCCGACGCCGACTCCGGTCGACGTCGTTCCTCAGTTTAGCCCCTGTCCGGACCTGGCGCCGGTGCGGCGCTGCCCGACGCCGCTGGAGACACATTTTGTCTATCGTCCGGCTCCGATCATTTCTCCTGTTTACCAGGAATCGGATGATGGGGGCGACTGGGAGGGGTCCGAGGACCCTATGGCCGTTCAGGGCCAACTTTCTCAGGACTCGGCAGATGAACTGGGGGAGGCCAGTGGTCTAGATACCTCCCCAGACACTGGATTAATCTCTCCTCCGACTGTGGCTTCGGAGGAGGGTGCAGCTTTTTCTGTGGTGCTGCGCAAGGCAGCGGAAGCCCTTGGGCTTGAGTTGCCTGCCATGGCTGTGAGGACCGACATCCTCACTGAGGTGCTTCAGTCTGCAGCAAGCTCCACTGAGCCTCTGCTGCAGTTCAATGAGGCCCTCATCGACGTTCTGCAGGGCACTTGGTCCAAGCCCTCCACAGTTCCTCCTGTGGATAGGAAACGTTGCCAGGCGCCACCGCCCTGCTCCGGGCGACCCCAGTTTTCTGTCCCAACACCCCACCCCCGAAATTATGGTTATCCAGGCCTCGACGTCCCAATCCTCCTTCCCGTCCGCTCCTCCGGACTGGGATTCCAAGAGACTAGAACAGTTCGGTAAGAAGCTGTTCTCTTCGCTCAGTTTGGGCCTGCGGTCTTTAAACACCGCGTGTCTCTTGGACCGTTATTCCCACTCTCTGTGGGATGCGGTGGAGGACGTGCTGCCCCTGTGCCCGGAGGAGGCCCGGGTACCGCTTTCCCAAGCTCTGGCCAATGGGAGAGATGCAGCGCGCCATGCTATCAGGTGTGGACTTGACACTACGGACTCGCTAGGTAGGGCGATTTCTACCATGGTGGCGCTTCGACGTCACGCCTGGCTGAGGTCCACGTCCTTTTCAGGGGATGTGCAGAGCACTCTCATGGACATGCCCTTTGATGGCACTTGCCTTTTTGGTGAGAAAGCGGACAGTGCACTGGCTCGCTTCAAGGACTCCTGGGCTACAGCAAAGTCCTTGGGCCTCTCGGCCCCGCGGCCAAAAACTTCCGCTTTTCGCTCCTTTCGTGGCCAAGGAGGGGGCACCTCCTCACGTCCGCCTAGCCACCGGCCGCAGAACCAGCCTGCACGCTGTCGCGGATGTGGATTCTGCCGAGGCGGTATTGGAGGACAACGTGCCGGTCAGTCCACATCCACCCCGGCAGCATCCGCCTCAAAGCCCTCCTAGTCCGAGCTTTCAGGCCCATCCCACCACAGTGGGCGGCAGGGTTCGCAATCACCTGCTCCACTGGCGGTCCATCACTTCGGACAGGTGGGTACTGCAAATCATCCGAAGGGGCTACTCCCTCCCCTTCGAGACGACCCCTCCAGCCATGCCACCGTAGTACCACCGTATGTCGGAGGATCATTTGCATCTGCTGCGGGAGGAAGTTACGGTCCTCTTGGCCAAAGAGGCCGTCTAACGCGTTCCTGGGCCGGAAGTAGGTCGTGGTTGCTATTCCCACTACTTTCTGGTTCCCAAGAAGGGCAAAGGGGGCATACGCCCTATCTTGGACCTCAGGAGCGTCAACGCCTTCCTTCGGAAAGAGCGGTTCAAGATGCTCACGCTAGCTCAGGTTCTGGCTGCCCTAGACCCTGGAGACTGGATGGTAGCGTTGGACTTGCAGGACGCCTATTTTCACATCCCCGTCCTGCCGGCCCACCGGCGTTACCTGCGGTTCACGGTGGGTCAGGAGCACTTTCAGTTCACCGTGCTCCCCTTCGGCCTCCCCAGTGCCCCTCGGGTGTTCACGAAGGTGATGGCGGTGGTCGCAGCTCATCTGCGCAGATCAGGAGTTCCAGTCTTCCCCTATGTCGACGACTGGTTGTTGAAGGCGGGCTCGCCCCAGGCAGTCGTTTCCCACCTCCAGACTACGGGGGTCTCCTGCTTTTGCTGGGGTTTTCCATCAACGTGCCGAAGTCACACCTGAGCCCCTCTCAGAAGCTCCTCTTCATCGGAGCGGTTCTCGATTCGGCGCAGTTCCGGGTCTATCCACCGGAACAGCGGGTCCGGGATATTCAGGCCCTGATTCCCATCTTTCGGCCTCTATCCTGGGTTTCGGTCAGGTTAGTGTTGCGGCTTCTGGGGCTGATGGCCTCCTGCATCCTACTAGTGCATCACGCCAGGCGGCGCATGCGGGCTCTGCAGTGGGACCTGAAGTTTCAGTGGGCCCAGCATCACGGAAACCTATCTCGTGACCAAGAGGCTTCTTCCGAAGACGACAACAACCTGCAATCATCCGAGCCCAACACCAGATGGCGATCTTATCCTAAGTGTGTGGCTCTGCAGCTCTACATGCCAAGAACAGATGCATACTGGTAAGTAGCATATTCCTTTTTCTGCCATTAGGTTCGGAAGTAGCAAAGAACTGTTGAAAAATGGAAAACATTAAAAATGGAGACCAAGTTGAATAAAGTCATAGAAAATCAAAGTCAGAGCTTGTGGATATAAACATAGTTGTTGAACATTGGCAACATCACCATTAAGGACCCAGACATTGACCTCAATATGGCCATCAACTGCGAGGACAAGAGCACACTGAAGTTACATCCTTTCGATGACCACGAACATAAGACTGAAAGGAAACCGTTTTATTCTTGGATTATGTTGACCTCAGAATGCCTGAAAAATTATGCCCCAAGACCAGCTGTTATCCCTGGAATATCCAGGAAAGGGGTGAGGGAAGATACACCAGATAGGTTTTGCCATAAGTGCTCCCACATGTTAGCCAGGAAGGCCAAAGGCAGAAATATTTTTATTTAATTTTTATTTTACGGAGTTTCATATAGCACCAATTTGACCTGACTTGGGTATCGGAGCGCTTTACATAGCACCAGTTGCATTACATGAGGACACATTCATGTTTTTTTTTGTTAGGCACGATTAGATTTAGTGATATGCCCAGAATCACGGGATGTTCAGGGTCATTGCCAAGACTCGAACCCAGTTCCCCAGATTCGAGCTCGATGGCCCTAGCCGTTAGGCCAACTCCTCTCCCCAGAAAGCCTTCTTATGGACCATAAGTTAAAAGGGTGTTGAGTTTTGCAGCTTCATAGTTTATAAAAACAAAAGAAAATCAAAGGTGGGCACATTATGCCATGGTACAAGTCACATATTATTTGTTTACATAACTGGTGCTGCTGTTGAGACAATATTCCGATGTAGCAGAGATGCTAGGAGGCTCAAGTGGAACAGTATGCAGTTGACATTAAAGATTGAGCGCCGTCCGATACTCAGCATACGGTATCAGTGCCTAGAAAGATTATTTCAGTATCAAAAAAGCCTAAGACTTCAATTCTTAAAAAAGAAGCCTCTTGGGGTGTTAGCCGGGTCTGGTGGCTCAGTGGACTAATGCATCTACTGCACGGGCCTGTGTTAGACGGTCACAGGTTTTAATCCCGGCGGGTCCACTCAGCCTTTCCTCCATCTGAGGTCGATAAAATGAGTACTATTGAGTTGGGTAACAACAAACATCTGTTCAGTGCCAAGATACCCGTAGTGGTGAATGTGCGCTTTACTAATACACGTTATGTTATGTTGTCTGCAGTCTTCGACCAGGTCGCAGAGTGCCTCTTTTTTGGATTGTTTTTTTTTGGGTCTCTTTCGTTGCCATTTAAGAGTAGCTGTGGCGAATTCCCTGTTAACTTGCTTCTTTATAACCGCTTTCATCAAAACTCTTTGAAAAATCACCTACCTTATTCACAATTGTTACGTGTGAATAGAATTGTTTCCAATACTGATGTGCTGGATTAACAAGTTAGAAATATGACCGAGAAATTTAAAAATCGAGGATATCCTTTAAAGATCTCAGAGAAAGCAAAAGAATGTTGTGCCATGAAAACACGACAAGAACTATTGGTTCTTGAATATAAGAAAGAACAAAGCAAGGGAATGGTGTGAAATTCCAAATTTTCAACCATGAGAACTCAGTTCAAGAGAATCATTCTAAAGCATTGGCCAATGTTGCAAATTGAACCTGATTTCAGGACCTTTGTTCGCCTATGAAAGAGGTAAGAACATCCAAGAAATGCTCAATTTTTTTTTCACGAGTCGCATACAAAGGAACTCTTTGGTGTTACAATTGTAACAACTGCAACAGCATCATTAGAGGCACGTGAATGTCATCCCAGTAAAGGCATTAAAATTGCACCTAAAACAGTCAACTGTGATTCCATGTAAGTGTTGTATGTTCTTAAATGCCCTTGTGGATTGGCTTACATTGAGAAAACGGAAAGAAAAAAATACAAGGTTTAATGAACACGAAAGTAACGTACGGAAATAAACTTGTAATCCGTGATTGCTGTTAATTTTTGGGAATTTAGTCACATTTGTCAAATCCAATTCATGATCTTGGCAATAGTGGATATAAAGGAGGGAAGAGGCAACCACAAATGCTTTCTCCACAAAGTGAATTACTGAATTAAGACTGGATACCCTCATGCTGAACAGTTGGATTGAATTCAGCTGTTAGCTCAAATCTACTTGAGATTCATTTATAGTACCAATATTGTGAATTCTCATGACCAATATTCCCTAGAGGGCGCTATCACAGAGGCTGAAATTCAATAAGCTATCCTAGACGTCCGCTCGGGTAAAGCCATGGGTCCCAATGGGATCCTGATTGAATTCTTGAAGCCAATGGCTTTTAAGCTTTCTCTCCACTTACTTCAAATGTATACGGAGAGCCTTGATAAAGGGGAACTACCAGCTGAGGTTAGGACGGCATCCATCGTGGTCATCCACAAACAAGGCAAGCCGCCTGACGATTGTAGGTCATATCGACCAATTTCGCTCCTCATGGTTGAGGTGAAAAGTTTGGCGAAATTGTGGCCAATAGGCTTATCTCCTGTACTACTGAACTAGTGCACCCTGATCAAACTGGGTTTATGCTGGGGAGGAATACAGCCCTCAACCTACGACTGTTGCATAGGGTTCTAGGCAGACGTGACACAATCAGAAGATGCTGCATTACGGTCGTTGGAAGCATCTATGGCATTCAACACCATAGAGTGGGATTAGCTATTTGCAGTGCTGGATAGGATGGGATTTGGTCCGAACTTTACAAAGTGGATCTGATTGCTTTATGCACTCCCAGCCCACATGTGACGGTCAACAACCATGTCTCTAGACAATTGGCGCTGGGGAGGGGCACTAGACAGGGGTGTCCTCTGTCTCCCTTACTATTTGCCTTAGTACTAGAGACGCTGGCAGTTTGGGTCAGGGGAGACCCGTGGATCACGGGATTGAAGTGGACCGAGGATCACGAAGACCAGATTTCCCTATATGCGGATGATATCCTGTATATGGCCTCGCCTTCCCACTCTCTCTGCCATGTCCTCCAAATATTCCACATCTTCGGCGCCCACTCGGGGTACACTAGCAACTGGACTAAGTCCCAACTTTACGTGCTGTGTAATGCCCCGCCATACAATCCTAGAGGGCATGACATACCGGTAGCAACAGAGAGCTTCAAGTATCTCGGTGTCTATTTAACGGCAGACCCGACCTTGTTCTATGAATTGAACCTACTAGCTCCCCTTGCACGTTTTCGATCCGATATCAAATATTGGAGACCACCCCCCCCCCCCTTTTACTCTCTTGGGACGAGCAGCCCTTTTCAAGATGTTAGCACTACCACGCTTTCTCTACGCATTACAAAGCACCCCTAATGTGATCTGTTAGACCTGGCATCATTGGCGTGGGTCTCCCTTACATTTTTCGCTGTTGTCTCCTCTGTTTTTGCTGGTGTTAGATGCTCTGGGTGCTGTGCCACTGCCATTCAGTGCCACAGCGCAAATGCTCCCTGTGTACAGATGACATGTGAATTGGTATATTCATGATTGGCTTATTTGGTTTGCCTGTTAGTCTCTAGTAGCGTGGCCTGTGTGCCCAGGGCTGGTAAACCAAATGCTGCTGGTGGGCCTGCAGCACTGGTTTGCGCCACCCACAGAAGCAGCTTGTAAAGTGTCTCAGACCTGCCACTGCAGAGTCTACGTGCAGTCCAGAACTGCCATCTTGGCTGTGAAGTGAACCCACTTCCCAGCCCCTGAACCTTCCCTTGGCATCATGTAAGCCACCCCTATGGTAGGGTGCATTGTGTGTGTAAGGTAGGACATGCTCTGATATGTGTAGCATGTTCTGGTAGTGAATTACACCCAATTTCGTGCTTCACTACTGTAAGGCTACCTGTGCTCTATAGGCCAGAATGGGCAGTTTGACTATTACATTCTATAGTCCTAACTGACCCAGGAACATGGTGGAAAACGAATTTAGTATGCCTGAGCTCAGAATATTAAATAAATCTTTTAGTGAAGTTTATTTTTAGATTCTGTGTTTGAAAATACCACTTTTAGAAAGTAGGTATTTTCTTGCCTAAGCCTTCCAGTGTGCTCTGCTGTTGTGTATTGGCTGTCTGGTTTTGGAGGGACAGGGCAGGCCGAGTCAGACCTGGGTTGAATAGAGAGATCTACATTGTTGTATGGGGAGGGGTAGCTCCTTGACCTGAATAGGGCTGTGCCTGGCAAGGTGAATACTGGTTACACCTCCCACTGTGCGTCTGATGGCAGACCCCCTCTTTCTGAAAGGAAAGACGTAGCCTGGTAAACAAAGTGCTCCAGGACTGGGCAGAACTGGTTCTGGCTGGGTTCAGTGACTTGTGACTCTTTAGAACAAAGACTTTTGGGGTATAAATATCTGTGCTGAAACCCCTACAATTTGTATTGCTCCTGGACAACAACAAGAACCTCTGTCTGTGTAACTGAGGGAATCTGCAGGAGAGGACTGTCCTTGTGCTTATGTGCTGTTTCTTGGACTGGCTTGCAGTGGTTACTACTGGACTTGGAAGAAGAGGAAAAGGACTTTGAAGGAACTTTTATTTTATCTTGCTACAGCAATCACCCATGGGCTAGAAGAGAGCTAGCCTCCTGCAGGAGTCTCAGGCATATCAGACTCCACCACCAGCCTCCTGTTTCCTCCCAGCGAGGATTTCTATCTGCAGGTGAGGCCCCTGTGACTTCCAGGGCCTCTTGTTCTACTACAGAGAAGAGAGTGCTGAAAATTGTCGCTAATGCCCGTTTGCGAGCTGCCGCAGCTGAAGAGCGTAAGTAAAATCATCGCGCTGCTGCCGCTGAGTGCTCACTACCGGAGATCATCGCATCACACGTTTGCGGGCTGCCAAATGCTCGCTAACCCTAAGATTATCGCATCGCATGTTTGCCGGCCTCCAAGTGCTCTCTAACCAAAGATCATCGCATCGAGTTCATCACTTCACGACATCGCAGCACGGACGCCGAGCGTCCGATATTTTCATCGCAACAAGATTGCACACGTAACAGGCTCGGCGCATCATCCCTTTGCGGCAAGGATTTCAACGCATGACCGGCTTAGCGTGTAGAAGTTTGTCGCTTTGTCCTGCACACAGATCAGCGCATCATCCTCCCTTGCGGCAAGGATTCAACGCATCGCTGGTCACGCGTGAGGAAAATCATCGCTACAGCTCCTTAGCGACATTTTGGTTGCTTTGTTACAGAATCCAGTTATTTTGTGAGTAAAAGGGTCGCAGAGACCACTGCCTTGAACTGAACTCCTTGCACACTTTGAACTATTTTTGCAGCATCTCCAGAGTAACCCTATTTCCTAGTATTGTGGCTTTTTACTGTTATTGGTCTTGTCTTAAGTCTATATATAAAGATACTTAGTTTTTTATAACTACTTGTGTGGTGTCCCTTTGTAGTGTTCTTCACTGTGTTAGTGTATGGTCATAAATGCTTCACACACTGCCTCTGAGATAAGCCTATCTGCTCGTGCTACGTTACCACAGGGTTGAGCAGGGGTTATCAAAGGGTGTAGCCCGCTTACTGACTCATGAAGTAGGGTCCCTACTGGGACAGTGGCCAGCCATTGGCAACTAGAGACCCCCATTTCTAACATTGGTGGTCAACGGTGAGGATCTGGACTTGCATTTATGTTCGCATACAGTAATTATAGTGTACACTACTAGTGAGTGCAGACATAACATAACCACGTACGTTTTTTGAGGTTTTAATTCTATTTTTGATTATTATTGCCAGTTATTGCTACAATGGGCACGCCCAGATCTAATGCCACTGAGGATCTCTCCTGGGAAGAAGAGAAATTAGAAACCTACAATTCCAAGCAGCTCAAATATTTTTGCAAACGCTTCACAGTCCCTATTACAGGTCTCACTAGAAGGGAAGAGTATTACAAGGCGCTGAAGGCCTGGTTAGAAGCCAGGGATGCCCCTACGAATATGGGAGAGCCTGTGGAGGGGGAAGAGAATGCAGGAGAGCAGCAGGATGAAGTGGTAGATTTGGTGGGAGATAAGGCAGTTTCCAGCCCGGGCACTAGTGTGTCCACAAGGGGTCTGACTCCAGAAGAGATGAAGGACAGGGAGAGAGATAGGTGGCATAATATGGAGATGGCTAAGCTTAAAATGGATGGTCAGAGGGACCTAGAGAATAAGAAGTTGGAATTTGAAATTATGAAAGTGAAACTTGAGCATGAGAGAATATTGAGGGAGTTGGAGATTAAAGCAAAGAGTGTAGAGATCTCCCCCTCTGGTGGCAGCATACCAGTAGTGCATACTGAGTAGAGTGTATATACCCAAGGAGGTTATTAAGGATTTCCATAAAAGTGAAGATATTGGGCAATGGTTTGCCGCTTATGAATTAGCTATGGTGTCCCACCGGGTCCCTGAGAAGGATTGGGGAGCGGGGTTGTGGGGGCGCTTTGTGAGTGAGGGGTGGGATACCTTGTTGGACCTACCCCCAGAAAGTAGGATGGTTTATGTCCACATGAAAGAAGCTTTGATTACCTGCTATGGTTTGATCCCGGAGATGTATAGGCAGAGATTTAGAACCTGCAAGAAGCTAGAGGGTACCACGTGGGTTGAATGTCTTTTTTTTTGTAGAGCAATGGAGCGCTGGGTAAAAGGTAACAAAGTAGAAACTTTTGAGTAGCTTTATGATTTGATTGCATGGGAGCATTTATCTAGTACCTGTTTTCCTGAGCAACGCCAGCACCTGATTGATTGCAAGCTAACTAACCCTAGGAAGCTTGCTGAGGAGGCGGACTGCTGGGTGAGCACCTGGGTTCGCAAGGGTCCAGTGGGAGACTTCGCCAAAGGTGGGCAGGGTCCCCAGCAGAGAGGTGGGGGACAGGGGTAAACCAAGGGAGTCCCACAGAGGGCCCCAAAGTAATTCCCAAGGCAACCAAGCAGTGGTGTCCCAGCCTCCCGAAGATAAGAAGCCAGTGCCCCCGACAGGTAGGCCTGTTCAGAGGGTGCCCCTTACTTGTTTTAAGTGTGGTCAAGTGGACCACAGATACTTTGATCCACGGTGTCCTAAGAGGGACGCTCCTGCACCACCCTGTGCACCACCTGCCAGCTTGCTAGTGTAGCCCTGGGAGGGGAGGAGATGGGTGCCCAATGTGGGTGGGATCCCGTAGAGTTGACCCTTCTCATTAGGGGACTTTGAGATGGTCCCTAAACCTGCACTGCCTGATAACACTAAAGTACAGGCAGTGGGTGACCATCAATGGCCATAGAGTGAAGGCTCTAAGAGACACAGAGTGAAGGCTCTAAGAGACACAGGTGCCAGTGTAACTGCTGTCAGCTCCCGGTTGGTGTCCAAAAAGCAGGTTGTCCCCCATGCATTCTACCCGGTAGTGTCCACAGACAACTCAGAGCCAATGTGAGGTGGCTCAGGTTCCCTTTGAGTGGCGGGGGTCTCAGGAACTCTTCAGGTGGCTGTAAGGCCCGCCATGCCTGTAGACTGTCTGTTGGGCAATGATTTAGAGAACTCCCCGTGGGCTACGGTGGAGAGGAGATCTCACTTGTAGATGTTGGGTCTGCCTGAGTGGGTGTGTGCTACCACTCAGTCCATGGCAGCCAAGGAGGGTGTTGAGAAAGACCTGGAGCCTGAGAGTATGGCCCAGGTCCCTGCCTTAGAGAGAAGGGGCAGGGGGCACGGGAAGCCGCCCCCCTTGGTTCCCACAGCCCAGGAGGGAGCAGACCCTGAGGGGGATGCCCTGGAGCCTACCAGGGAGCAGAGTGCCAACCTGGGGTACCTGCCTGAGCTGACCCATTGGCAGCAGGCAGGGGGACCACCAGGGAGGAGTTTTGTGAGCAGCAAAGAGTTTGCCCTTCTCTTGAGGGTATGCGGCGAAAGGCTGCAGCCCAGGTAGCAGGTGACATGTCTGGTTCACATCTGATTTATTGGGAGAACAGTCTCCTGTATAGCGAGCCTAAGGCTGCTGAGCCGGGGTCAGCCCATGTGCTGGTGGTACCAGAGTGCTTCAGAACCTTCCTACTGGGGTTGGCTCTTACATTCCATTGGCAGGACTTCTGGGGCAGACCAAGACCTTTGAGAGGCTGGTCACCCACTTTTATTGGCCCAGATGCGCAAGAGCTCAGATACGTATTGCAGAACTTGTGAGACTTGCCAGGCAAGTGGGGGGAAGACCAAGGCCCCACTGCAGCCCTTTCCAGTTGTTAATACCCCATTCGAGCGAGTGGGCATTGACATTGTGGGGCCTCTGGACCCCAAGACAGCCATGGGCAACAGGTACATCCTGGTCTTGGTGGACCATGCCACCCGGTACCCTGAAGCCATCCCACTCAGAACAGTGACGGCCCCTGTGGTTGGACGTGCACTGATGGGGATCTTCTTCCGCGTGGGGTATCCCAGAGAGGTGGTGTCTGACAGGGATAACCAACTTCATCTCCCAGTATATGAAGTCTCTGTGGGAGGAGTGTGGGGTAAATTATAAGTTATCAGTAACTGGCGTGGGAGTATGAACCCACCCTTCTAGAGGGGATGACATGTACCCACTGTACTAAATGACAGAAATCCTATAGAGCCCTGGCATCACAAAATGGATGCCACCAGCACAGACACTGGGCTGCCCTCCTGCTGCTGACTGAAACCTGCCGTGGAGGAGGCCCAACAAAAGGCATCCTGTCACAGGGAGGTGTCACCACCTTCCAGACAGGATTTAGTGTATTGGAGCTGGGTGGGTGCACTCCTAGAGTGCTTTGAAGTCCTGCACTGGGGGAACAGTAGGCTCCTCTGTGCATATGCCAGCTCAAACCGGAGAGCAGGGGCTCCCTGCTCTCTGCTCTGGCGCGAAACTGGACAAAGGGAAGTGGGTGTAACCACCCCCTCCCCTGACCCTCCTAGAGGAGTGGTCATAGAGCTAGTCTCTCCCCTATCTTCACTATAAGATAGCAAGCATTGCCTTTAAAAATCAGATAACCCTGGACGACGTTCTACAAAGAAGAATCTGGCCCTTCGACGTTCCACTACCTTTGGAAGACAGAAGAACCTCCCTTGGAGTCAAGGAGTGACTCCCCTGCTTGGCAGGCACCAAAAACCTTAATCAACGGTTGCAAACTTTCCCGCTCCCGCAGGAGTTCGAAGACCCTGCTGCCCCGGACGTGGATTTCCTGACTTCTCGACGGCCATTGTGAGTCTTCAGCGAAGCTGTGGCGAGTGGACCCCTCGAGTGACGACTAACAGCAATACCTGGGGACCGTGCACTATTGTCGAGTGCAAACCATAAACAACGTTCTACGAACTTGTGCATTGGATCATTTGTGGCCCAAGCCTCCAGCAGGTCTTGCACCAAAAATCAGCGGCCTACCCCGTCCCAAGTGACCGTGGGCTCCTGTGAAGCATTTCCTGAAGAGGCGTCTTCGTGATCACTTGCCCGTTGACTAGTGGGTCCCCCCAAAGACTTTTCTATCGACTCAAAGGGCTCCCCTGTTTGCTCCAGGCCTGCCCTCACTTACCCTTGCTGGGTGAGTCCCTCAGACCTTGCTGGTCTGCACCATCGACTTTCTTCAGTCTACACGAGACTTGCAGTTGCCAAGGCTTGTTTGCTCCAATCCAGTTGCCGACACCGCCATCAGCTGCAGACGTCGTGGGACACTCCAAATCCAGCCGCTGGTCATCATCGGTCTCTCCTGGACCTCGTGAGCGAAGAGTCAAAACACCATCGACGACCTGAAATCACCCGACATCCGTGGTCATCCATCTTCCTGGCCACCGGTCACTGGCAAGTGACTTTGAACACTGTCCCTTCAATTTTCAGGTCTTCATCTTGAATCCAGGTTGGATTCCACCGGACACTTCTTCAGACGATGCAAGCAGCAAGTCTTCTTTGGTCTCCATAGAAAACAGCAACGCGACCCGACACCAAAAAACACCTATGCACCCGGCTTCCCTGGGTGAGGTAACTCGTGCACTCCGGTGCCCAAATGTGTGTTGGCCCTCGAAGTACTTACCTTGTAAGTGGCTTGCTTGTAGTCTTCCTCGAAGTACCCTAGAACTTTAAAAATCTAACCGCGACTTGCACCATTATAACCAATAGGGAACCCGCGGCTGTGTTCACACACTGCACACGTCTCCCGTGGGCCTGTTACTTACCTGCTAACACTGCAGTAGTGAAGCCCCAGCGATTCCCCAGGCCGTAGGCCTTGTTATTTCGCAAGTCGACATCCTTATACCACTTTCTTAGTATATGGTCTGGTACGCCCCTAGGGCTCCAGCCATATTTGTGCTTAATTTATTGTGAAATGTTGACATTTGAATGTGTACCTGGTTTCTAATCTCATAGAGAGTAGTAGAGTGTGTCTAGTAATACATTCTTATATATTTGATATATATACCTGGGTGGTGTCCTTTCATTTGGTAATTCAAGAGATTGTAAGGTAAAACAAGCTGCTTTACATTCCTCTGAGACTTAGCCTGAAGGCTACTCTCCACAGCTACCACTAGGATAGCTTTCTTTAAAAGGTTGTCTTAAACATATCTACCATAAGAGTTGAATTGGACTGGTGCAAGGTGGCCACTATAACTAGTGACCAGCATATGCCAGGCCAACTTCTCACAAGCACCCATCAATGGTGGCAGCAATATTAAAAACAAGGATAGGGATGAAACTTCTGATCCTAAAATCCCCAAAGGGATTGTCCCTAAATTTGAGCAAGGTGATGACATCACCAAATGGTTCACAGCCTTTGAGAGGGCTTGTGAAATAAGAAGAGTAAAGAAACCTCTCTGGGGGGGCACACATGTGGGAACTGTTCTCTGGTAATTGCAGAGACAGGCTTCTGACCCTCTCTGGGCCAGAAGCAGGATCCTATGACCTCATGAGGAAGACTGAGGGATTTGGATTCACTACTGAGGAGTATAGAATTAGATTCAGGGGGGCTCACAAAACCCAGACCCAGTCCTGGATTGACTTTGTAGACTTCTCAGTAAATACACTGGATGGTTGGTTAGCTGGACATGGTGTGCAGGATTTTACTGGATTGTACAATTTATTCACGAAGGAACATATCTTAAATAACTGCACAAATGAAAAGTTGTATCAGCATTTGGTAGACCTAGGTCTAATTTCTCCCCAAGTATTGGGAAAAAAGGCAGACCACTGGGTCAAGACTAGGGTGACAAGGACAGCCACTGGGGGTGACCAGAAGAACGTGGTCACAAAGACTCCCCAGGGGAAAGGTGGTGAGAATCCCCAAGATAAAAAGTCTGAGTCTTCCAAAGGGCCCCAAAAACCTGTTCAGGGGGGTGGGACCCAAACTACTCCCTATGTGCCTCAATCCTATAGGGGGAAGAACTTTGATCCCTTAAGTGCCTGGTGTAATAACTGTAGGAGGTCAGGACACCTAACTGTAGATAAGTCTTGCCCCCACAACAAAACCCCTAAGGCACGCAGTACAGCTACTCCTGGGGCAGCAAGCATACAGATGGGATCAGAAGTGTACCCTGAACAAATCTGGGAACACACTGAAGCAAGTCTAGTCTCACTGGGGAAAGTGGAGTTTGCCACTGTAGCTGTGTGGCCCCCCAACTTAAATACTTACAGTACCCCTGGGTGAATGGAACTAGGGTAGAAGCTCTGAGGGATACAGGTGCCAGTGTCACTATGGTGAGAGACACACTGGTTTCCACTGAGCAATACTTGATTGGGAAGTCTTACCCAGTCACCAATGCTGACAGTGTCACCACTAGTCATCCCACGGCCATGGTGACATTATGCTGGGGGGGTGGGGGTTACTGGCCTGAAACAGGTAGTGGTCTCTCCAAAGTTGCCAGCTGCCTGTCTGCTTGGAAATGATCTGGAAACCTCAGTCTAGGCTGAGGTTGAGCTAAAGGCCCATGCAGCCATGCTGAGCATCCCTGAATTGGTGTATGCTCACCCAATTCTAAGAGCATATGAGCTGATAGATCGATTAGGGGCAGCCCAATTCCTCAGTACCTTTGACTTAACTGCAGGGTACTGGCAGATTGGCATGGCCCCAGGAGCAAAAGAAAAGACAGCATTCTCCACCCCTGATGGGCATTATCAGTTTACTGTGATGCCCTTTGGGTTAAAGATTGCCCTTGCCACCTTCCAGAGGTTGGTGAACCATGTCCTGGTTCGGCTGGAGTCCTTTAGTGCAGCTTATCTTGATGATATTGCTCTCTTTAGCTCCACCTGGCAGGATCACCTGATCTACCTTGGGAAGGTTTTAGAGGGTCTGCAAAATGCAGGTCTCACTATCGAGGCATCCAAATGCCAGAGAGGGCAGGTGGAGGCCAAGTACAACCCTTACAACCCAAGATCCAGGCCATCATGGACTGAATAGCTCCCACAACCCAGACCCAAGTCAGGGCATTCCTTGGTTTGAATGGGTTCTACAGGAGGTTTGTGAAGGGATATGGGTCTATTGTGACCCCCCTCACAGAACTCATCTCCTAGAAGATGCCCAAGAAGGTTAACTGGGCAGTTAGTTGCCAAAAGGCTTTTGACACCCTAAAAGAAGCAATGTGCTCAGCACCAATTTTAAAAGCTCCAGATTATGCCAAGCAGTTCATAGTGCAGACTGATGCCTCTGAGCTAGGGATAGGAGCGGTCCTATCCCAGACCAATGATGAAGGCCAAGACCAACCTGTTGCTTTTATAAGCAGGAGGCTACTCCCCAG
Source organism: Triturus cristatus (assembly GCF_964204655.1). Taxonomy (NCBI): domain Eukaryota; kingdom Metazoa; phylum Chordata; class Amphibia; order Caudata; family Salamandridae; genus Triturus; species Triturus cristatus. Next base: position 64,479,758 of record NC_140588.1, read on the forward strand.
AGAGTAGCGTTGGAGTGCCATTGAGAGGGAGGCCTTTGCTGTGGTTTGGTCCCTGAAGAAGTTGAGGCCATACTTGTTTGGTACTCACTTCCTGGTTCAAAAGGGCCACAGACCTCTCAGATGGCTAATGCAGATGAAAGGGGAAAATCCAAAACTACTAAGATGGTCCATCTCCCTACAGGGAATGGACTTTGAAGTGTAACACAGACCAGGGACTGCCCATGCCAATGGACTTTCCAGGTTCTTCCTATTAGTCAATGAAGACTCCATAGGGCAAGGTTAGTCATCACCTTTCGTTTGGGGGGAGGGGGGGGGTGGGGGGGGGGGTTGTGTGAGAAAGTGCCATCTTTCTTGCATGGTATGCCCCCACTTTTTGCTGAATGTACTTTGACTGAGTGTGCCCTGAGCTCCTGCCAATCAGGTGCCCCAGGGCCTATGTTCCTTCCCTAAACTCCTAAAGCCCAAATTGGCAAACCCTGGCCACATGTCAGCCACTGGTAAATGGTACCCTAGGTACCCAGGGCCTTGTGACCAGAGAAGGCCTCTAAGGGCTGCAGCACTCATTGTGCCAACCTAGAGGCCCTGTACCCTAACACTCACACACTGCCCTTTCAGGCTTAGTGTCTGGGTACAGGACAAAACAAAGAGTCGACGTGGCACACATCCCTGTGTGCCATGCCCACCACCTACACTGCCCCTCCATACATCAGCCACCCCTCTAGCTGGGTGCCCTATGCCAGTGGTGTGAGCGCAGGAGCCCTGTGCCCCTACAGTACCCAGGTCCATTCCTGGGCACTGTAAGTGCAGTGCTGCCACTTAAGAGTACATGGTGCTGAGAGCTCGTCACACACGAACTCCACAGCACCATAATGGCAACACTGAAGACTGAGAAGTTTGGTATCAAACTTCTCAGCACATTAAACCGACACTGATGCCAGTGTGGGATTTAATGTAACAAGCACCCCAGAGGGCATCTTAGAGATGCCCCCTGAAACCTAACCTACAATCCAAGTCTGGTCTGAGAGGCTGCCACACAGCATACATGTTGCTAGACCCCTGGGTAGGAGAGCCCCTGCCCTCCTGGGCCTGCAACAATGCACATCCTGGGCGAGGTGCTAGATCTCCTCCCCCAGGATGAGCAGGGGGAAGCTTCAAAGGCATGCCGCCTCTGTGAGCTTCCCCAGGCCACTGCAACCCCCCACTCTGGCGGGAAGCTTTGGCCGGAAACCCCAAATAAGGACAGGGGGTGTGCCAGCCTGCCAACCCCACCCCTCAGGTGGGGGAGGCGAGGTGAAGAACATCTCCGGGCGCTCGCCATCTTGAAGATGGGAGACTCTACCCAATCAGGACTAGGCTACTGCTCCCCTCCCACAGGAGAGTGGCAGAATAGGGGGTGTACCCACCTCAGGACAGGGACCCATTGGTCCCTGCCCTTTACCTCCCTGTAACGCCCCTAAATCTAGTATTTAGGGGCACCCTGAACCTTCCTTCCCCAGATTCCAAAATACAGAGAAGAGCAAGAAAGAAGACCTGCCCTGCAGCTGCTAAGAAGAGGAAGACAGCAACTGCTTTGGCCCCAGCCCTACCAACCTGTCGACCCTCGAACCTGCTCCTGCTACAACCCGGCATCTCTTGTGGCCAGCAACCTCACAAACCACGGAGGACCTGGCTACCTTTTGGCTCTAAGCCCCTGGGACTCCCATGAGTAGAGGCTCTACTCTAAATCTACTTCTAATCCCTGGCATCAGCCCGGAACCGCAAACCCTTCACACTCTGCACCCACCAAGCCTGACCTGTGCTGGAGTGAACAAAGACCACGAGGACGACCCCACAGCGACTGTGCCCCCGAGTCCGGCACCCAAGGACTTCCCTCGACGCTCTTGAAGGCGCCTGCAGCCTCAGAACCAGGTGCCCCCCCCCCCCCCAACCGCGATCAACAGAGGGTAAGATTTCCTGACACCAAAAGGCACCCCGGTGCCCCACGGCCCCCTGTGCCCAATCCCGGGGTACCTACCTATCCTCCAACTACCCAACTTACCTCTCGAAGTGGTGGTGGCACCTGAAGAATCTTCGTCCCCGAGCTTGCAGTCTTTTTCTAAACCGGAGCTTTCCCATTGAAACCCATTGAGCGCCCGAAGGCTCAAAAGCACCCTGCACCCAGCTGCCCGAGTGGCCCTGGCAGTGCAACCTCTAAACCTATCTACTTCCCCATTTGCCCTGAGCAAGTGACCAGGAGCCCAGCTCCCACAGCTGTGTGGCCTGCTAGTCAGCAGCCACCAACCAAGGCCCCCCTGCCTCCCTTAGGATAACATTGGGCCTAACTCTCTCTGCACCCTGCTGCCCCTGTGCCGCTGAGGGTGTAACAACTGTACCTACCTGACCCTGGGAGACCCCTGAGTCTATGCCCAGAATCTTAACGCTGCCAGTCGAGTACTTACCTTAAAATCGGTAACTCAAATTTCTCCATAGTGTAACATTGACTGGTTTCTTCTGAAATTTCTTTTAAGTGTGGACTTTTCAAAACTTTAAATATTCACCAAAAATCAGCCGAGTAACGAAAATACTCACCTGCTATTAGGTGAGCTCCCAGTGCTGGATCTTGGTACCCAGCACTGACTCTGAAAAATATTCACAACCGTACTTACCAGTAACCCAATTTTCTTCCATAGGAAACCATTGACTTTTTTTCTGTGAAATTTCTTCTGTCGATTTCTGCAAACTTTAAATATTCTTTAAAAATCGTATAAATTGTGAAAACGTAATCACTTACCTGTTTTGGATAAAGGTCCTAGTACTAAGTCTAGGCACCCAGTACTGGATTACAAAAGTAACGAGAATATACTATACCTGCAACTTGAATTTTCTTCCGTAGGGAATCAGACTATTTTCTATGACATATTTTCAAGTGTCAACTTTAAAAATAGCAAAATATTGTCTAATAATCATAACAGTAACTAAGTCGACTTTCATCACTTGTTTCTAAGTACTGTCCCAGGACTGAATCTAGGATCCAGTCCTGGAATCCCAAAAGTAATCCTAAAAGTAATCTTTTACAAATAACTTGAAATTTCCATTGAACTCAATGCATGATTGTGTTTAAAATTGTGTTGCCTATTGCAACCACTTGTAACTTTCTACAAAAGTCAATTGCATATTACAAAAGTATTTATATAAAGCATCTCATTCTGCGAAAGTATGTTTTAATACCTATTGTTGGTTCTAAAATAAAACAAGCATATATTTTTTATGTATAAACCATTAACCTAGAGTTCAGGTTTTGAGTGTATGAGACCATTTGCTGACTGAGTGTGTACAACAAATGCTTTACACTGGCCTCTGATACTGCCTTGCTGCTCGACCAAGCTACCACTTTAGAGAGTAAGATTATATCTAACTTTAGCCTCTGCCAAACCTCTGGGGACTGTGGACTATGTACACCCTGTACCTACTTGGGAACAGTATATACAGAGCCACTTTCTCACAGAGTGCAATTGAGCGTGAGGCATTTGCGTTGGTCTGGGCACTGATGAAGCTGAGGCCATACTTGTTTGGGACTCACTTCCGGGTTCAGACCGACCACAGGCCCCTCAGATGGTTGATGCAGATGAGGGGTAAGAAACCCAAGTTGTTAAGGTGGTCCATTTCCCTACAGGGTATGGACTTCACGGTGGAACATCTCCCTGGTACAGAACACGCCAATGCTGATGGTCTGTCCAGATTCTTCCGCCTTAGTGATGAGAACTTCCAAGGGGATGGGTAGTTCTTCCCACATTTCAGCTGGAGGGGACGCGTGTTAGACCTGGCACCATTGGCGTGGGTCTCCCTTCCATTTTTCGCTGTTGTCGCCTCTGTTTTTGCTGGTGTTAGATGCAGTGGGCGCTGTGCCACTGCCATTCAGTGCCACAGCGCGAATGCTCCCTGTGTAAAGATATGTGAATTGGTATATCCATGATTGGCTTATTTGGTTTGCCTGTTAGTCCCTACTAGCGTGACCTGTGTGCCCAGGGCTGGTAAACCAAATGCTGCTGGTGGGCCTGCAGCGCTGGTTTGCGCCACCAACAGAAGCAGCTTGAAAAGTGTGTCTCAGACCTGCCACTGCAGAGTCTGCGTGCAGTCCAGAACTGCCATCTTGGCTGTGAAGTCCACCCACTTCCCAGCCCCTGAACCTTCCCTTGGCATCTTGTAAGCCACCCCTATGGTAGGGTACATTGTGTGTGTGTAAGGTCGGACATGCTCTGATATGTGTAGCATGTACTGGTAGTGAATTACACCCAATTTAGTTTTTCACTACTGTAAGGCTACCTGTGCTCCATAGGCCAGAATGGGTAGTTTGACTATTGCATTCTATAGTCCTAACTGACCCCAGGAACATGGTAGAAAAACTAATTTAGTATGCCCGAGCTCAGAATATTAAAATACATCTTTTAGTGAAGTTTATTTTTATATTCTGTTTGAAAATACCACTTTTAGAAAGTAGGTATTTTCTTGCCTAAGCCTTCCAGTGTGCTCTGCTGTTGTGTATTGGCTGTCTGGTTTTGGAGGGACAGGGCCGGCTGAGTCAGACCTGGGTTGAATAGAGAGATCTACATTGGAGTATGGGGAGGGGTAGCTCCTTGACCTAAATAGGGCTGTGCCTGGCAAGGTGAATGCTGGCTCCACCTCCCACTGTGCGTCTGATGGCAGACCCCCTCTTTCTGAAAGGAAGGATGCAGCCTGGTAAACAAAGTGCTCCAGGACTGGGCAGAACTGGTTTTGGCTGGGTTCAGTGACTTGTGACTCTTTAGAACAAAGACTTTTGGGGTATAAATATCTGTGCTGAAACCCCTACAATTTGTATTGCTTCTGGACAACAACAAGAACCTCGGTCTGTGTAACTGAGGGAATCTGCAGGAGAGGACTGTCCTTGTGTGCTATTTCTTGGACTGGCCTGCAGTGGTTAGTACTGGACTTGGAAGAAGAGGAAAAGGACTTTGAAGGAACTTTTATTTTATCTCGCTACAGCAATCACCGAAGGGCTAGAAGAGAGCTAGCCTCCTGCTGGAGTCTCAGGCATATCAGACTCCACCACCAGCCTCCTGTTTCCTCCCAGCGAGGATTTCTATCTGCAGGTGAGGCTCCTGTGAGTTCCAGGGCCTCTAGTTCTACTACAGATAAGAGTGCTGAAAATCGTCGCTAACGCACGTTTGCGAGCCCCCGCAGCTGAAGAGCGTAAGGAACATCATCGCGCTGCTGCCGCTAAGTGCTCGCTACCAGAGATCATCTCATCCCACGTTTTCAGGCTGCCAAATGCTCGCTAACCCTAAGATTATTGCATCGCATGGTTGCGGGCCTCCAAGTGCTCGCTAACCAAAGATCATCGCATCAAGTTCATCACTTCACGACATCGCAGCGCGGACGCCAAGCGTCTGCCATTTTCATCGCATCGCATCAGGATCGTCGCTCCCTCGCAGAGCGCCATTTCTTTTCATCGCAACAAGATCGCACACGCGATAGGCTCGGCGCATCAACCTCCCTTCGCGGCAAGGATTTCAATGCATCACCGGCTTAGCGTGGAGAAGTTTGTCGCTTTGTCCTGCACACAGATCAGCGCATCATCCTCCCTTGTGGCAAGGATTCAACGCATCGCTGGTCACGCGTGAGGAAAATCATCGCTACAGCTCCTTAGCGACATTTTGGTTGCTTTGCTACAGAATCCAGGTATGTTGTGCGTAAAAGGGTCGCAGAGACCACTGCCTTGACCTGAATTCCTCCTTGCACACTTTGAACTATTTTTGCAGCATTTCAAGAGTAACCCCTTTTCCTAGTATTGTGGCTTTTTACTGTTATTGGTCTTGTGTTAAGTCTCTATATATAAAGATACTTCGTTTTTTATAACTACTTGTGTGGTGTCCCTTTGTAGTGTTCTTCACTATTACTGTGTATGGTTATAAATGCTTCACACACTGCCTCTGAGATAAGCCTAGCTGCTCGTGCTACGTTACCACAGGGTTGAGCAGGGGTTATCAAAGGGTGTAGCCCGCTTACTCTGACTCATGAAGTAGGGTCCCTACTGGGACAGTGGCCAGCCATTGCCAACTAGAGACCCCCATTTCTAACATTGGTGGTCAACGGTGAGGATCTGGACTTGCATTTATGTTCGCATACAGTAATTATAGTGTACACTACTAGTGAGTGCAGACATAACATAACCACGTACGTTTTTTGAGGTTTTAATTCTATTTTTGATTATTATTGCCAGTTATTGCTACAATGGGCACGCCCAGATCTAATGCCACTGAGGATCTCTCCTGGGAAGAAGAGAAATTAGAAACCTACAATTCCAAGCAGCTCAAATATTTTTGCAAACGCTTCACAGTCCCTATTACAGGTCTCACTAGAAGGGAAGAGTATTACAAGGCGCTGAAGGCCTGGTTAGAAGCCAGGGATGCCCCTACGAATATGGGAGAGCCTGTGGAGGGGGAAGAGAATGCAGGAGAGCAGCAGGATGAAGTGGTAGATTTGGTGGGAGATAAGGCAGTTTCCAGCCCGGGCACTAGTGTGTCCACAAGGGGTCTGACTCCAGAAGAGATGAAGGACAGGGAGAGAGATAGGTGGCATAATATGGAGATGGCTAAGCTTAAAATGGATGGTCAGAGGGACCTAGAGAATAAGAAGTTGGAATTTGAAATTATGAAAGTGAAACTTGAGCATGAGAGAATATTGAGGGAGTTGGAGATTAAAGCAAAGAGTGTAGAGATCTCCCCCTCTGGTGGCAGCATACCAGTAGTGCATACTGAGAGTAGAGTGTATATACCCAAGGAGGTTATTAAGGATTTCCATAAAAGTGAAGATATTGGGCAATGGTTTGCCGCTTATGAATTAGCTATGGTGTCCCACCGGGTCCCTGAGAAGGATTGGGGAGCGGGGTTGTGGGGGCGCTTTGTGAGTGAGGGGTGGGATACCTTGTTGGACCTACCCCCAGAAAGTAGGATGGTTTATGTCCACATGAAAGAAGCTTTGATTACCTGCTATGGTTTGATCCCGGAGATGTATAGGCAGAGATTTAGAACCTGCAAGAAGCTAGAGGGTACCACGTGGGTTGAATGTCTTTTTTTTGTAGAGCAATGGAGCGCTGGGTAAAAGGTAACAAAGTAGAAACTTTTGAGTAGCTTTATGATTTGATTGCATGGGAGCATTTATCTAGTACCTGTTTTCCTGAGCAACGCCAGCACCTGATTGATTGCAAGCTAACTAACCCTAGGAAGCTTGCTGAGGAGGCGGACTGCTGGGTGAGCACCTGGGTTCGCAAGGGTCCAGTGGGAGACTTTGCCAAAGGTGGGCAGGGTCCCCAGCAGAGAGGTGGGGGACAGGGGTAAACCAAGGGAGTCCCACAGAGGGCCCCAAAGTAATTCCCAAGGCAACCAAGCAGTGGTGTCCCAGCCTCCCGAAGATAAGAAGCCAGTGCCCCCGACAGGTAGGCCTGTTCAGAGGGTGCCCCTTACTTGTTTTAAGTGTGGTCAAGTGGACCACAGATACTTTGATCCACGGTGTCCTAAGAGGGACGCTCCTGCACCACCCTGTGCACCACCTGCCAGCTTGCTAGTGTAGCCCTGGGAGGGGAGGAGATGGGTGCCCAATGTGGGTGGGATCCCGTAGAGTTGACCCTTCTCATTAGGGGACTTTGAGATGGTCCCTAAACCTGCACTGCCTGATAACACTAAAAAGTACAGGCAGTGGGTGACCATCAATGGCCATAGAGTGAAGGCTCTAAGAGACACAGAGTGAAGGCTCTAAGAGACACAGGTGCCAGTGTAACTGCTGTCAGCTCCCGGTTGGTGTCCAAAAAGCAGGTTGTCCCCCATGCATTCTACCCGGTAGTGTCCACAGACAACTCAGAGCCAATGTGAGGTGGCTCAGGTTCCCTTTGAGTGGCGGGGGTCTCAGGAACTCTTCAGGTGGCTGTAAGGCCCGCCATGCCTGTAGACTGTCTGTTGGGCAATGATTTAGAGAACTCCCCGTGGGCTACGGTGGAGAGGAGATCTCACTTGTAGATGTTGGGTCTGCCTGAGTGGGTGTGTGCTACCACTCAGTCCATGGCAGCCAAGGAGGGTGTTGAGAAAGACCTGGAGCCTGAGAGTATGGCCCAGGTCCCTGCCTTAGAGAGAAGGGGCAGGGGGCACGGGAAGCCGCCCCCCTTGGTTCCCACAGCCCAGGAGGGAGCAGACCCTGAGGGGGATGCCCTGGAGCCTACCAGGGAGCAGAGTGCCAACCTGGGGTACCTGCCTGAGCTGACCCATTGGCAGCAGGCAGGGGGACCACCAGGGAGGAGTTTTGTGAGCAGCAAAGCGTTTGCCCTTCTCTTGAGGGTATGCGGCGAAAGGCTGCAGCCCAGGTAGCAGGTGACATGTCTGGTTCACATCTGATTTATTGGGAGAACAGTCTCCTGTATAGCGAGCCTAAGGCTGCTGAGCCGGGGTCAGCCCATGTGCTGGTGGTACCAGAGTGCTTCAGAACCTTCCTACTGGGGTTGGCTCTTACATTCCATTGGCAGGACTTCTGGGGCAGACCAAGACCTTTGAGAGGCTGGTCACCCACTTTTATTGGCCCAGATGCGCAAGAGCTCAGATACGTATTGCAGAACTTGTGAGACTTGCCAGGCAAGTGGGGGGAAGACCAAGGCCCCACTGCAGCCCTTTCCAGTTGTTAATACCCCATTCGAGCGAGTGGGCATTGACATTGTGGGGCCTCTGGACCCCAAGACAGCCATGGGCAACAGGTACATCCTGGTCTTGGTGGACCATGCCACCCGGTACCCTGAAGCCATCCCACTCAGAACAGTGACGGCCCCTGTGGTTGGACGTGCACTGATGGGGATCTTCTTCCGTGTGGGGTATCCCAGAGAGGTGGTGTCTGACAGGGATAACCAACTTCATCTCCCAGTATATGAAGTCTCTGTGGGAGGAGTGTGGGGTAAATTATAAGTTATCAGTAACTGGCGTGGGAGTATGAACCCACCCTTCTAGAGGGGATGACATGTACCCACTGTACTAAATGACAGAAATCCTATAGAGCCCTGGCATCACAAAATGGATGCCACCAGCACAGACACTGGGCTGCCCTCCTGCTGCTGACTGAAACCTGCCGTGGAGGAGGCCCAACAAAAGGCATCCTGTCACAGGGAGGTGTCACCACCTTCCAGACAGGATTTAGTGTATTGGAGCTGGGTGGGTGCACTCCTAGAGTGCTTTGAAGTCCTGCACTGGGGGAACAGTAGGCTCCTCTGTGCATATGCCAGCTCAAACCGGAGAGCAGGGGCTCCCTGCTCTCTGCTCTGGCGCGAAACTGGACAAAGGGAAGTGGGTGTAACCACCCCCTCCCCTGACCCTCCTAGAGGAGTGGTCATAGAGCTAGTCTCTCCCCTATCTTCACTATAAGATAGCAAGCATTGCCTTTAAAAATCAGATAACCCTGGACGACGTTCTACAAAGAAGAATCCTGGCCCTTCGACGTTCCACTACCTTTGGAAGACAGAAGAACCTCCCTTGGAGTCAAGGAGTGACTCCCCTGCTTGGCAGGCACCAAAAACCTTAATCAACGGTTGCAAACTTTCCCGCTCCCGCAGGAGTTCGAAGTCCCTGCTGCCCCGGACGTGGATTTCCTGACTTCTCGACGGCCATTGTGAGTCTTCAGCGAAGCTGTGGCGAGTGGACCCCTCGAGTGACGACTAACAGCAATACCTGGGGACCGTGCACTATTGTCGAGTGCAAACCATAAACAACGTTCTACGAACTTGTGCATTGGATCATTTGTGGCCCAAGCCTCCAGCAGGTCTTGCACCAAAAATCAGCGGCCTACCCCGTCCCAAGTGACCGTGGGCTCCTGTGAAGCATTTCCTGAAGAGGCGTCTTCGTGATCACTTGCCCGTTGACTAGTGGGTCCCCCCGAAGACTTTTCTATCGACTCAAAGGGCTCCCCTGTTTGCTCCAGGCCTGCCCTCACTTACCCTTGCTGGGTGAGTCCCTCAGACCTTGCTGGTCTGCACCATCGACTTTCTTCAGTCTACACGAGACTTGCAGTTGCCAAGGCTTGTTTGCTCCAATCCAGTTGCCGACACCGCCATCAGCTGCAGACGTCGTGGGACACTCCAAATCCAGCCGCTGGTCATCATCGATCTCTCCTGGACCTCGTGAGCGAAGAGTCAAAACACCATCGACGACCTGAAATCACCCGACATCCGTGGTCATCCATCTTCCTGGCCACCGGTCACTGGCAAGTGACTTTGAACACTGTCCCTTCAATTTTCAGGTCTTCATCTTGAATCCAGGTTGGATTCCACCGGACACTTCTTCAGACGATGCAAGCAGCAAGTCTTCTTTGGTCTCCATAGAAAACAGCAACGCGACCCGACACCAAAAAACACCTATGCACCCGGCTTCCCTGGGTGAGGTAACTCGTGCACTCCGGTGCCCAAATGTGTGTTGGCCCTCGAAGTACTTACCTTGTAAGTGGCTTGCTTGTAGTCTTCCTCGAAGTACCCTAGAACTTTAAAAATCTAACCGCGACTTGCACCATTATAACCAATAGGGAACCCGCGGCTGTGTTCACACACTGCACACGTCTCCCGTGGGCCTGTTACTTACCTGCTAACACTGCAGTAGTGAAGCCCCAGCGATTCCCCAGGCCGTAGGCCTTGTTATTTCGCAAGTCGACATCCTTATACCACTTTCTTAGTATATGGTCTGGTACGCCCCTAGGGCTCCAGCCATATTTGTGCTTAATTTATTGTGAAATGTTGACATTTGAATGTGTACCTGGTTTCTAATCTCATAGAGAGTAGTAGAGTGTGTCTAGTAATACATTCTTATATATTTGATATATATACCTGGGTGGTGTCCTTTCATTTGGTAATTCAAGAGATTGTAAGGTAAAACAAGCTGCTTTACATTCCTCTGAGACTTAGCCTGAAGGCTACTCTCCACAGCTACCACTAGGATAGCTTTCTTTAAAAGGTTGTCTTAAACATATCTACCATAAGAGTTGAATTGGACTGGTGCAAGGTGGCCACTATAACTAGTGACCAGCATATGCCAGGCCAACTTCTCACAAGCACCCATCAATGGTGGCAGCAATATTAAAAACAAGGATAGGGATGAAACTTCTGATCCTAAAATCCCCAAAGGGATTGTCCCTAAATTTGAGCAAGGTGATGACATCACCAAATGGTTCACAGCCTTTGAGAGGGCTTGTGAAATAAGAAGAGTAAAGAAACCTCTCTGGGGGGGCACACATGTGGGAACTGTTCTCTGGTAATTGCAGAGACAGGCTTCTGACCCTCTCTGGGCCAGAAGCAGGATCCTATGACCTCATGAGGAAGACTGAGGGATTTGGATTCACTACTGAGGAGTATAGAATTAGATTCAGGGGGGCTCACAAAACCCAGACCCAGTCCTGGATTGACTTTGTAGACTTCTCAGTAAATACACTGGATGGTTGGTTAGCTGGACATGGTGTGCAGGATTTTACTGGATTGTACAATTTATTCACGAAGGAACATATCTTAAATAACTGCACAAATGAAAAGTTGTATCAGCATTTGGTAGACCTAGGTCTAATTTCTCCCCAAGTATTGGGAAAAAAGGCAGACCACTGGGTCAAGACTAGGGTGACAAGGACAGCCACTGGGGGTGACCAGAAGAACGTGGTCACAAAGACTCCCCAGGGGAAAGGTGGTGAGAATCCCCAAGATAAAAAGTCTGAGTCTTCCAAAGGGCCCCAAAAACCTGTTCAGGGGGGTGGGACCCAAACTACTCCCTATGTGCCTCAATCCTATAGGGGGAAGAACTTTGATCCCTTAAGTGCCTGGTGTAATAACTGTAGGAGGTCAGGACACCTAACTGTAGATAAGTCTTGCCCCCACAACAAAACCCCTAAGGCACGCAGTACAGCTACTCCTGGGGCAGCAAGCATACAGATGGGATCAGAAGTGTACCCTGAACAAATCTGGGAACACACTGAAGCAAGTCTAGTCTCACTGGGGAAAGTGGAGTTTGCCACTGTAGCTGTGTGGCCCCCCAACTTAAATACTTACAGTACCCCTGGGTGAATGGAACTAGGGTAGAAGCTCTGAGGGATACAGGTGCCAGTGTCACTATGGTGAGAGACACACTGGTTTCCACTGAGCAATACTTGATTGGGAAGTCTTACCCAGTCACCAATGCTGACAGTGTCACCACTAGTCATCCCACGGCCATGGTGACATTATGCTGGGGGGGTGGGGGTTACTGGCCTGAAACAGGTAGTGGTCTCTCCAAAGTTGCCAGCTGCCTGTCTGCTTGGAAATGATCTGGAAACCTCAGTCTAGGCTGAGGTTGAGCTAAAGGCCCATGCAGCCATGCTGAGCATCCCTGAATTGGTGTATGCTCACCCAATTCTAAGAGCATATGAGCTGATAGATCGATTAGGGGCAGCCCAATTCCTCAGTACCTTTGACTTAACTGCAGGGTACTGGCAGATTGGCATGGCCCCAGGAGCAAAAGAAAAGACAGCATTCTCCACCCCTGATGGGCATTATCAGTTTACTGTGATGCCCTTTGGGTTAAAGATTGCCCTTGCCACCTTCCAGAGGTTGGTGAACCATGTCCTGGTTCGGCTGGAGTCCTTTAGTGCAGCTTATCTTGATGATATTGCTCTCTTTAGCTCCACCTGGCAGGATCACCTGATCTACCTTGGGAAGGTTTTAGAGGGTCTGCAAAATGCAGGTCTCACTATCGAGGCATCCAAATGCCAGAGAGGGCAGGTGGAGGCCAAGTACAACCCTTACAACCCAAGATCCAGGCCATCATGGACTGAATAGCTCCCACAACCCAGACCCAAGTCAGGGCATTCCTTGGTTTGAATGGGTTCTACAGGAGGTTTGTGAAGGGATATGGGTCTATTGTGACCCCCCTCACAGAACTCATCTCCTAGAAGATGCCCAAGAAGGTTAACTGGGCAGTTAGTTGCCAAAAGGCTTTTGACACCCTAAAAGAAGCAATGTGCTCAGCACCAATTTTAAAAGCTCCAGATTATGCCAAGCAGTTCATAGTGCAGACTGATGCCTCTGAGCTAGGGATAGGAGCGGTCCTATCCCAGACCAATGATGAAGGCCAAGACCAACCTGTTGCTTTTATAAGCAGGAGGCTACTCCCCAGAGAGTAGCGTTGGAGTGCCATTGAGAGGGAGGCCTTTGCTGTGGTTTGGTCCCTGAAGAAGTTGAGGCCATACTTGTTTGGTACTCACTTCCTGGTTCAAAAGGGCCACAGACCTCTCAGATGGCTAATGCAGATGAAAGGGGAAAATCCAAAACTACTAAGATGGTCCATCTCCCTACAGGGAATGGACTTTGAAGTGTAACACAGACCAGGGACTGCCCATGCCAATGGACTTTCCAGGTTCTTCCTATTAGTCAATGAAGACTCCATAGGGCAAGGTTAGTCATCACCTTTCGTTTGGGGGGAGGGGGGGGTGGGGGGGGGTTGTGTGAGAAAGTGCCATCTTTCTTGCATGGTATGCCCCCACTTTTTGCTGAATGTACTTTGACTGAGTGTGCCCTGAGCTCCTGCCAATCAGGTGCCCCAGGGCCTATGTTCCTTCCCTAAACTCCTAAAGCCCAAATTGGCAAACCCTGGCCACATGTCAGCCACTGGTAAATGGTACCCTAGGTACCCAGGGCCTTGTGACCAGAGAAGGCCTCTAAGGGCTGCAGCACTCATTGTGCCAACCTAGAGGCCCTGTACCCTAACACTCACACACTGCCCTTTCAGGCTTAGTGTCTGGGTACAGGACAAAACAAAGAGTCGACGTGGCACACATCCCTGTGTGCCATGCCCACCACCTACACTGCCCCTCCATACATCAGCCACCCCTCTAGCTGGGTGCCCTATGCCAGTGGTGTGAGCGCAGGAGCCCTGTGCCCCTACAGTACCCAGGTCCATTCCTGGGCACTGTAAGTGCAGTGCTGCCACTTAAGAGTACATGGTGCTGAGAGCTCGTCACACACGAACTCCACAGCACCATAATGGCAACACTGAAGACTGAGAAGTTTGGTATCAAACTTCTCAGCACATTAAACCGACACTGATGCCAGTGTGGGATTTAATGTAACAAGCACCCCAGAGGGCATCTTAGAGATGCCCCCTGAAACCTAACCTACAATCCAAGTCTGGTCTGAGAGGCTGCCACACAGCATACATGTTGCTAGACCCCTGGGTAGGAGAGCCCCTGCCCTCCTGGGCCTGCAACAATGCACATCCTGGGCGAGGTGCTAGATCTCCTCCCCCAGGATGAGCAGGGGGAAGCTTCAAAGGCATGCCGCCTCTGTGAGCTTCCCCAGGCCACTGCAACCCCCCACTCTGGCGGGAAGCTTTGGCCGGAAACCCCAAATAAGGACAGGGGGTGTGCCAGCCTGCCAACCCCACCCCTCAGGTGGGGGAGGCGAGGTGAAGAACATCTCCGGGCGCTCGCCATCTTGAAGATGGGAGACTCTACCCAATCAGGACTAGGCTACTGCTCCCCTCCCACAGGAGAGTGGCAGAATAGGGGGTGTACCCACCTCAGGACAGGGACCCATTGGTCCCTGCCCTTTACCTCCCTGTAACGCCCCTAAATCTAGTATTTAGGGGCACCCTGAACCTTCCTTCCCCAGATTCCAAAATACAGAGAAGAGCAAGAAAGAAGACCTGCCCTGCAGCTGCTAAGAAGAGGAAGACAGCAACTGCTTTGGCCCCAGCCCTACCAACCTGTCGACCCTCGAACCTGCTCCTGCTACAACCCGGCATCTCTTGTGGCCAGCAACCTCACAAACCACGGAGGACCTGGCTACCTTTTGGCTCTAAGCCCCTGGGACTCCCATGAGTAGAGGCTCTACTCTAAATCTACTTCTAATCCCTGGCATCAGCCCGGAACCGCAAACCCTTCACACTCTGCACCCACCAAGCCTGACCTGTGCTGGAGTGAACAAAGACCACGAGGACGACCCCACAGCGACTGTGCCCCCGAGTCCGGCACCCAAGGACTTCCCTCGACGCTCTTGAAGGCGCCTGCAGCCTCAGAACCAGGTGCCCCCCCCCCCCCCAACCGCGATCAACAGAGGGTAAGATTTCCTGACACCAAAAGGCACCCCGGTGCCCCACGGCCCCCTGTGCCCAATCCCGGGGTACCTACCTATCCTCCAACTACCCAACTTACCTCTCGAAGTGGTGGTGGCACCTGAAGAATCTTCGTCCCCGAGCTTGCAGTCTTTTTCTAAACCGGAGCTTTCCCATTGAAACCCATTGAGCGCCCGAAGGCTCAAAAGCACCCTGCACCCAGCTGCCCGAGTGGCCCTGGCAGTGCAACCTCTAAACCTATCTACTTCCCCATTTGCCCTGAGCAAGTGACCAGGAGCCCAGCTCCCACAGCTGTGTGGCCTGCTAGTCAGCAGCCACCAACCAAGGCCCCCCTGCCTCCCTTAGGATAACATTGGGCCTAACTCTCTCTGCACCCTGCTGCCCCTGTGCCGCTGAGGGTGTAACAACTGTACCTACCTGACCCTGGGAGACCCCTGAGTCTATGCCCAGAATCTTAACGCTGCCAGTCGAGTACTTACCTTAAAATCGGTAACTCAAATTTCTCCATAGTGTAACATTGACTGGTTTCTTCTGAAATTTCTTTTAAGTGTGGACTTTTCAAAACTTTAAATATTCACCAAAAATCAGCCGAGTAACGAAAATACTCACCTGCTATTAGGTGAGCTCCCAGTGCTGGATCTTGGTACCCAGCACTGACTCTGAAAAATATTCACAACCGTACTTACCAGTAACCCAATTTTCTTCCATAGGAAACCATTGACTTTTTTTCTGTGAAATTTCTTCTGTCGATTTCTGCAAACTTTAAATATTCTTTAAAAATCGTATAAATTGTGAAAACGTAATCACTTACCTGTTTTGGATAAAGGTCCTAGTACTAAGTCTAGGCACCCAGTACTGGATTACAAAAGTAACGAGAATATACTATACCTGCAACTTGAATTTTCTTCCGTAGGGAATCAGACTATTTTCTATGACATATTTTCAAGTGTCAACTTTAAAAATAGCAAAATATTGTCTAATAATCATAACAGTAACTAAGTCGACTTTCATCACTTGTTTCTAAGTACTGTCCCAGGACTGAATCTAGGATCCAGTCCTGGAATCCCAAAAGTAATCCTAAAAGTAATCTTTTACAAATAACTTGAAATTTCCATTGAACTCAATGCATGATTGTGTTTAAAATTGTGTTGCCTATTGCAACCACTTGTAACTTTCTACAAAAGTCAATTGCATATTACAAAAGTATTTATATAAAGCATCTCATTCTGCGAAAGTATGTTTTAATACCTATTGTTGGTTCTAAAATAAAACAAGCATATATTTTTTATGTATAAACCATTAACCTAGAGTTCAGGTTTTGAGTGTATGAGACCATTTGCTGACTGAGTGTGTACAACAAATGCTTTACACTGGCCTCTGATACTGCCTTGCTGCTCGACCAAGCTACCACTTTAGAGAGTAAGATTATATCTAACTTTAGCCTCTGCCAAACCTCTGGGGACTGTGGACTCTGTACACCCTGTACCTACTTGGGAACAGTATATACAGAGCCACTTTCTCACAGAGTGCAATTGAGCGTGAGGCATTTGCGTTGGTCTGGGCACTGATGAAGCTGAGGCCATACTTGTTTGGGACTCACTTCCGGGTTCAGACCGACCACAGGCCCCTCAGATGGTTGATGCAGATGAGGGGTAAGAAACCCAAGTTGTTAAGGTGGTCCATTTCCCTACAGGGTATGGACTTCACGGTGGAACATCTCCCTGGTACAGAACACGCCAATGCTGATGGTCTGTCCAGATTCTTCCGCCTTAGTGATGAGAACTTCCAAGGGGATGGGTAGTTCTTCCCACATTTCAGCTGGAGGGGACGCGTGTTAGACCTGGCACCATTGGCGTGGGTCTCCCTTCCATTTTTCGCTGTTGTCGCCTCTGTTTTTGCTGGTGTTAGATGCAGTGGGCGCTGTGCCACTGCCATTCAGTGCCACAGCGCGAATGCTCCCTGTGTAAAGATATGTGAATTGGTATATCCATGATTGGCTTATTTGGTTTGCCTGTTAGTCCCTACTAGCGTGACCTGTGTGCCCAGGGCTGGTAAACCAAATGCTGCTGGTGGGCCTGCAGCGCTGGTTTGCGCCACCAACAGAAGCAGCTTGAAAAGTGTGTCTCAGACCTGCCACTGCAGAGTCTGCGTGCAGTCCAGAACTGCCATCTTGGCTGTGAAGTCCACCCACTTCCCAGCCCCTGAACCTTCCCTTGGCATCTTGTAAGCCACCCCTATGGTAGGGTACATTGTGTGTGTGTAAGGTCGGACATGCTCTGATGTGTGTAGCATGTACTGGTAGTGAATTACACCCAATTTAGTTTTTCACTACTGTAAGGCTACCTGTGCTCCATAGGCCAGAATGGGTAGTTTGACTATTGCATTCTATAGTCCTAACTGACCCCAGGAACATGGTAGAAAAACTAATTTAGTATGCCCGAGCTCAGAATATTAAAATACATCTTTTAGTGAAGTTTATTTTTATATTCTGTTTGAAAATACCACTTTTAGAAAGTAGGTATTTTCTTGCCTAAGCCTTCCAGTGTGCTCTGCTGTTGTGTATTGGCTGTCTGGTTTTGGAGGGACAGGGCCGGCTGAGTCAGACCTGGGTTGAATAGAGAGATCTACATTGGAGTATGGGGAGGGGTAGCTCCTTGACCTAAATAGGGCTGTGCCTGGCAAGGTGAATGCTGGCTCCACCTCCCACTGTGCGTCTGATGGCAGACCCCCTCTTTCTGAAAGGAAGGATGCAGCCTGGTAAACAAAGTGCTCCAGGACTGGGCAGAACTGGTTTTGGCTGGGTTCAGTGACTTGTGACTCTTTAGAACAAAGACTTTTGGGGTATAAATATCTGTGCTGAAACCCCTACAATTTGTATTGCTTCTGGACAACAACAAGAACCTCGGTCTGTGTAACTGAGGGAATCTGCAGGAGAGGACTGTCCTTGTGTGCTATTTCTTGGACTGGCCTGCAGTGGTTAGTACTGGACTTGGAAGAAGAGGAAAAGGACTTTGAAGGAACTTTTATTTTATCTCGCTACAGCAATCACCGAAGGGCTAGAAGAGAGCTAGCCTCCTGCTGGAGTCTCAGGCATATCAGACTCCACCACCAGCCTCCTGTTTCCTCCCAGCGAGGATTTCTATCTGCAGGTGAGGCTCCTGTGAGTTCCAGGGCCTCTAGTTCTACTACAGATAAGAGTGCTGAAAATCGTCGCTAACGCACGTTTGCGAGCCCCCGCAGCTGAAGAGCGTAAGGAACATCATCGCGCTGCTGCCGCTAAGTGCTCGCTACCAGAGATCATCTCATCCCACGTTTTCAGGCTGCCAAATGCTCGCTAACCCTAAGATTATTGCATCGCATGGTTGCGGGCCTCCAAGTGCTCGCTAACCAAAGATCATCGCATCAAGTTCATCACTTCACGACATCGCAGCGCGGACGCCAAGCGTCTGCCATTTTCATCGCATCGCATCAGGATCGTCGCTCCCTCGCAGAGCGCCATTTCTTTTCATCGCAACAAGATCGCACACGCGATAGGCTCGGCGCATCAACCTCCCTTCGCGGCAAGGATTTCAATGCATCACCGGCTTAGCGTGGAGAAGTTTGTCGCTTTGTCCTGCACACAGATCAGCGCATCATCCTCCCTTGTGGCAAGGATTCAACGCATCGCTGGTCACGCGTGAGGAAAATCATCGCTACAGCTCCTTAGCGACATTTTGGTTGCTTTGCTACAGAATCCAGGTATGTTGTGCGTAAAAGGGTCGCAGAGACCACTGCCTTGACCTGAATTCCTCCTTGCACACTTTGAACTATTTTTGCAGCATTTCAAGAGTAACCCCTTTTCCTAGTATTGTGGCTTTTTACTGTTATTGGTCTTGTGTTAAGTCTCTATATATAAAGATACTTCGTTTTTTATAACTACTTGTGTGGTGTCCCTTTGTAGTTTTCTTCACTATTACTGTGTATGGTTATAAATGCTTCACACACTGCCTCTGAGATAAGCCTAGCTGCTCGTGCTACGTTACCACAGGGTTGAGCAGGGGTTATCAAAGGGTGTAGCCCGCTTACTCTGACTCATGAAGTAGGGTCCCTACTGGGACAGTGGCCAGCCATTGCCAACTAGAGACCCCCATTTCTAACATTGGTGGTCAACGGTGAGGATCTGGACTTGCATTTATGTTCGCATACAGTAATTATAGTGTACACTACTAGTGAGTGCAGACATAACATAACCACGTACGTTTTTTGAGGTTTTAATTCTATTTTTGATTATTATTGCCAGTTATTGCTACAATGGGCACGCCCAGATCTAATGCCACTGAGGATCTCTCCTGGGAAGAAGAGAAATTAGAAACCTACAATTCCAAGCAGCTCAAATATTTTTGCAAACGCTTCACAGTCCCTATTACAGGTCTCACTAGAAGGGAAGAGTATTACAAGGCGCTGAAGGCCTGGTTAGAAGCCAGGGATGCCCCTACGAATATGGGAGAGCCTGTGGAGGGGGAAGAGAATGCAGGAGAGCAGCAGGATGAAGTGGTAGATTTGGTGGGAGATAAGGCAGTTTCCAGCCCGGGCACTAGTGTGTCCACAAGGGGTCTGACTCCAGAAGAGATGAAGGACAGGGAGAGAGATAGGTGGCATAATATGGAGATGGCTAAGCTTAAAATGGATGGTCAGAGGGACCTAGAGAATAAGAAGTTGGAATTTGAAATTATGAAAGTGAAACTTGAGCATGAGAGAATATTGAGGGAGTTGGAGATTAAAGCAAAGAGTGTAGAGATCTCCCCCTCTGGTGGCAGCATACCAGTAGTGCATACTGAGAGTAGAGTGTATATACCCAAGGAGGTTATTAAGGATTTCCATAAAAGTGAAGATATTGGGCAATGGTTTGCCGCTTATGAATTAGCTATGGTGTCCCACCGGGTCCCTGAGAAGGATTGGGGAGCGGGGTTGTGGGGGCGCTTTGTGAGTGAGGGGTGGGATACCTTGTTGGACCTACCCCCAGAAAGTAGGATGGTTTATGTCCACATGAAAGAAGCTTTGATTACCTGCTATGGTTTGATCCCGGAGATGTATAGGCAGAGATTTAGAACCTGCAAGAAGCTAGAGGGTACCACGTGGGTTGAATGTCTTTTTTTTGTAGAGCAATGGAGCGCTGGGTAAAAGGTAACAAAGTAGAAACTTTTGAGTAGCTTTATGATTTGATTGCATGGGAGCATTTATCTAGTACCTGTTTTCCTGAGCAACGCCAGCACCTGATTGATTGCAAGCTAACTAACCCTAGGAAGCTTGCTGAGGAGGCGGACTGCTGGGTGAGCACCTGGGTTCGCAAGGGTCCAGTGGGAGACTTCGCCAAAGGTGGGCAGGGTCCCCAGCAGAGAGGTGGGGGACAGGGGTAAACCAAGGGAGTCCCACAGAGGGCCCCAAAGTAATTCCCAAGGCAACCAAGCAGTGGTGTCCCAGCCTCCCGAAGATAAGAAGCCAGTGCCCCCGACAGGTAGGCCTGTTCAGAGGGTGCCCCTTACTTGTTTTAAGTGTGGTCAAGTGGACCACAGATACTTTGATCCACGGTGTCCTAAGAGGGACGCTCCTGCACCACCCTGTGCACCACCTGCCAGCTTGCTAGTGTAGCCCTGGGAGGGGAGGAGATGGGTGCCCAATGTGGGTGGGATCCCGTAGAGTTGACCCTTCTCATTAGGGGACTTTGAGATGGTCCCTAAACCTGCACTGCCTGATAACACTAAAAAGTACAGGCAGTGGGTGACCATCAATGGCCATAGAGTGAAGGCTCTAAGAGACACAGAGTGAAGGCTCTAAGAGACACAGGTGCCAGTGTAACTGCTGTCAGCTCCCGGTTGGTGTCCAAAAAGCAGGTTGTCCCCCATGCATTCTACCCGGTAGTGTCCACAGACAACTCAGAGCCAATGTGAGGTGGCTCAGGTTCCCTTTGAGTGGCGGGGGTCTCAGGAACTCTTCAGGTGGCTGTAAGGCCCGCCATGCCTGTAGACTGTCTGTTGGGCAATGATTTAGAGAACTCCCCGTGGGCTACGGTGGAGAGGAGATCTCACTTGTAGATGTTGGGTCTGCCTGAGTGGGTGTGTGCTACCACTCAGTCCATGGCAGCCAAGGAGGGTGTTGAGAAAGACCTGGAGCCTGAGAGTATGGCCCAGGTCCCTGCCTTAGAGAGAAGGGGCAGGGGGCACGGGAAGCCGCCCCCCTTGGTTCCCACAGCCCAGGAGGGAGCAGACCCTGAGGGGGATGCCCTGGAGCCTACCAGGGAGCAGAGTGCCAACCTGGGGTACCTGCCTGAGCTGACCCATTGGCAGCAGGCAGGGGGACCACCAGGGAGGAGTTTTGTGAGCAGCAAAGCGTTTGCCCTTCTCTTGAGGGTATGCGGCGAAAGGCTGCAGCCCAGGTAGCAGGTGACATGTCTGGTTCACATCTGATTTATTGGGAGAACAGTCTCCTGTATAGCGAGCCTAAGGCTGCTGAGCCGGGGTCAGCCCATGTGCTGGTGGTACCAGAGTGCTTCAGAACCTTCCTACTGGGGTTGGCTCTTACATTCCATTGGCAGGACTTCTGGGGCAGACCAAGACCTTTGAGAGGCTGGTCACCCACTTTTATTGGCCCAGATGCGCAAGAGCTCAGATACGTATTGCAGAACTTGTGAGACTTGCCAGGCAAGTGGGGGGAAGACCAAGGCCCCACTGCAGCCCTTTCCAGTTGTTAATACCCCATTCGAGCGAGTGGGCATTGACATTGTGGGGCCTCTGGACCCCAAGACAGCCATGGGCAACAGGTACATCCTGGTCTTGGTGGACCATGCCACCCGGTACCCTGAAGCCATCCCACTCAGAACAGTGACGGCCCCTGTGGTTGGACGTGCACTGATGGGGATCTTCTTCCGTGTGGGGTATCCCAGAGAGGTGGTGTCTGACAGGGATAACCAACTTCATCTCCCAGTATATGAAGTCTCTGTGGGAGGAGTGTGGGGTAAATTATAAGTTATCAGTAACTGGCGTGGGAGTATGAACCCACCCTTCTAGAGGGGATGACATGTACCCACTGTACTAAATGACAGAAATCCTATAGAGCCCTGGCATCACAAAATGGATGCCACCAGCACAGACACTGGGCTGCCCTCCTGCTGCTGACTGAAACCTGCCGTGGAGGAGGCCCAACAAAAGGCATCCTGTCACAGGGAGGTGTCACCACCTTCCAGACAGGATTTAGTGTATTGGAGCTGGGTGGGTGCACTCCTAGAGTGCTTTGAAGTCCTGCACTGGGGGAACAGTAGGCTCCTCTGTGCATATGCCAGCTCAAACCGGAGAGCAGGGGCTCCCTGCTCTCTGCTCTGGCGCGAAACTGGACAAAGGGAAGTGGGTGTAACCACCCCCTCCCCTGACCCTCCTAGAGGAGTGGTCATAGAGCTAGTCTCTCCCCTATCTTCACTATAAGATAGCAAGCATTGCCTTTAAAAATCAGATAACCCTGGACGACGTTCTACAAAGAAGAATCCTGGCCCTTCGACGTTCCACTACCTTTGGAAGACAGAAGAACCTCCCTTGGAGTCAAGGAGTGACTCCCCTGCTTGGCAGGCACCAAAAACCTTAATCAACGGTTGCAAACTTTCCCGCTCCCGCAGGAGTTCGAAGTCCCTGCTGCCCCGGACGTGGATTTCCTGACTTCTCGACGGCCATTGTGAGTCTTCAGCGAAGCTGTGGCGAGTGGACCCCTCGAGTGACGACTAACAGCAATACCTGGGGACCGTGCACTATTGTCGAGTGCAAACCATAAACAACGTTCTACGAACTTGTGCATTGGATCATTTGTGGCCCAAGCCTCCAGCAGGTCTTGCACCAAAAATCAGCGGCCTACCCCGTCCCAAGTGACCGTGGGCTCCTGTGAAGCATTTCCTGAAGAGGCGTCTTCGTGATCACTTGCCCGTTGACTAGTGGGTCCCCCCGAAGACTTTTCTATCGACTCAAAGGGCTCCCCTGTTTGCTCCAGGCCTGCCCTCACTTACCCTTGCTGGGTGAGTCCCTCAGACCTTGCTGGTCTGCACCATCGACTTTCTTCAGTCTACACGAGACTTGCAGTTGCCAAGGCTTGTTTGCTCCAATCCAGTTGCCGACACCGCCATCAGCTGCAGACGTCGTGGGACACTCCAAATCCAGCCGCTGGTCATCATCGATCTCTCCTGGACCTCGTGAGCGAAGAGTCAAAACACCATCGACGACCTGAAATCACCCGACATCCGTGGTCATCCATCTTCCTGGCCACCGGTCACTGGCAAGTGACTTTGAACACTGTCCCTTCAATTTTCAGGTCTTCATCTTGAATCCAGGTTGGATTCCACCGGACACTTCTTCAGACGATGCAAGCAGCAAGTCTTCTTTGGTCTCCATAGAAAACAGCAACGCGACCCGACACCAAAAAACACCTATGCACCCGGCTTCCCTGGGTGAGGTAACTCGTGCACTCCGGTGCCCAAATGTGTGTTGGCCCTCGAAGTACTTACCTTGTAAGTGGCTTGCTTGTAGTCTTCCTCGAAGTACCCTAGAACTTTAAAAATCTAACCGCGACTTGCACCATTATAACCAATAGGGAACCCGCGGCTGTGTTCACACACTGCACACGTCTCCCGTGGGCCTGTTACTTACCTGCTAACACTGCAGTAGTGAAGCCCCAGCGATTCCCCAGGCCGTAGGCCTTGTTATTTCGCAAGTCGACATCCTTATACCACTTTCTTAGTATATGGTCTGGTACGCCCCTAGGGCTCCAGCCATATTTGTGCTTAATTTATTGTGAAATGTTGACATTTGAATGTGTACCTGGTTTCTAATCTCATAGAGAGTAGTAGAGTGTGTCTAGTAATACATTCTTATATATTTGATATATATACCTGGGTGGTGTCCTTTCATTTGGTAATTCAAGAGATTGTAAGGTAAAACAAGCTGCTTTACATTCCTCTGAGACTTAGCCTGAAGGCTACTCTCCACAGCTACCACTAGGATAGCTTTCTTTAAAAGGTTGTCTTAAACATATCTACCATAAGAGTTGAATTGGACTGGTGCAAGGTGGCCACTATAACTAGTGACCAGCATATGCCAGGCCAACTTCTCACAAGCACCCATCAATGGTGGCAGCAATATTAAAAACAAGGATAGGGAGGAAACTTCTGATCCTAAAATCCCCAAAGGGATTGTCCCTAAATTTGAGCAAGGTGATGACATCACCAAATGGTTCACAGCCTTTGAGAGGGCTTGTGAAATAAGAAGAGTAAAGAAACCTCTCTGGGGGGGCACACATGTGGGAACTGTTCTCTGGTAATTGCAGAGACAGGCTTCTGACCCTCTCTGGGCCAGAAGCAGGATCCTATGACCTCATGAGGAAGACTGAGGGATTTGGATTCACTACTGAGGAGTATAGAATTAGATTCAGGGGGGCTCACAAAACCCAGACCCAGTCCTGGATTGACTTTGTAGACTTCTCAGTAAATACACTGGATGGTTGGTTAGCTGGACATGGTGTGCAGGATTTTACTGGATTGTACAATTTATTCACGAAGGAACATATCTTAAATAACTGCACAAATGAAAAGTTGTATCAGCATTTGGTAGACCTAGGTCTAATTTCTCCCCAAGTATTGGGAAAAAAGGCAGACCACTGGGTCAAGACTAGGGTGACAAGGACAGCCACTGGGGGTGACCAGAAGAACGTGGTCACAAAGACTCCCCAGGGGAAAGGTGGTGAGAATCCCCAAGATAAAAAGTCTGAGTCTTCCAAAGGGCCCCAAAAACCTGTTCAGGGGGGTGGGACCCAAACTACTCCCTATGTGCCTCAATCCTATAGGGGGAAGAACTTTGATCCCTTAAGGGCCTGGTGTAATAACTGTAGGAGGTCAGGACACCTAACTGTAGATAAGTCTTGCCCCCACAACAAAACCCCTAAGGCACGCAGTACAGCTACTCCTGGGGCAGCAAGCATACAGATGGGATCAGAAGTGTACCCTGAACAAATCTGGGAACACACTGAAGCAAGTCTAGTCTCACTGGGGAAAGTGGAGTTTGCCACTGTAGCTGTGTGGCCCCCCAACTTAAATACTTACAGTACCCCTGGGTGAATGGAACTAGGGTAGAAGCTCTGAGGGATACAGGTGCCAGTGTCACTATGGTGAGAGACACACTGGTTTCCACTGAGCAATACTTGATTGGGAAGTCTTACCCAGTCACCAATGCTGACAGTGTCACCACTAGTCATCCCACGGCCATGGTGACATTATGCTGGGGGGCTGGGGGTTACTGGCCTGAAACAGGTAGTGGTCTCTCCAAAGTTGCCAGCTGCCTGTCTGCTTGGAAATGATCTGGAAACCTCAGTCTAGGCTGAGGTTGAGCTAAAGGCCCATGCAGCCATGCTGAGCATCCCTGAATTGGTGTATGCTCACCCAATTCTAAGAGCATATGAGCTGATAGATCGATTAGGGGCAGCCCAATTCCTCAGTACCTTTGACTTAACTGCAGGGTACTGGCAGATTGGCATGGCCCCAGGAGCAAAAGAAAAGACAGCATTCTCCACCCCTGATGGGCATTATCAGTTTACTGTGATGCCCTTTGGGTTAAAGATTGCCCTTGCCACCTTCCAGAGGTTGGTGAACCATGTCCTGGTTCGGCTGGAGTCCTTTAGTGCAGCTTATCTTGATGATATTGCTCTCTTTAGCTCCACCTGGCAGGATCACCTGATCTACCTTGGGAAGGTTTTAGAGGGTCTGCAAAATGCAGGTCTCACTATCGAGGCATCCAAATGCCAGAGAGGGCAGGTGGAGGCCAAGTACAACCCTTACAACCCAAGATCCAGGCCATCATGGACTGAATAGCTCCCACAACCCAGACCCAAGTCAGGGCATTCCTTGGTTTGAATGGGTACTACAGGAGGTTTGTGAAGGGATATGGGTCTATTGTGACCCCCCTCACAGAACTCATCTCCTAGAAGATGCCCAAGAAGGTTAACTGGGCAGTTAGTTGCCAAAAGGCTTTTGACACCCTGAAAGAAGCAATGTGCTCAGCACCAATTTTAAAAGCTCCAGATTATGCCAAGCAGTTCATAGTGCAGACTGATGCCTCTGAGCTAGGGATAGGAGCGGTCCTATCCCAGACCAATGATGAAGGCCAAGACCAACCTGTTGCTTTTATAAGCAGGAGGCTACTCCCCAGAGAGTAGCGTTGGAGTGCCATTGAGAGGGAGGCCTTTGCTGTGGTTTGGTCCCTGAAGAAGTTGAGGCCATACTTGTTTGGTACTCACTTCCTGGTTCAAAAGGGCCACAGACCTCTCAGATGGCTAATGCAGATGAAAGGGGAAAATCCAAAACTACTAAGATGGTCCATCTCCCTACAGGGAATGGACTTTGAAGTGTAACACAGACCAGGGACTGCCCATGCCAATGGACTTTCCAGGTTCTTCCTATTAGTCAATGAAGACTCCATAGGGCAAGGTTAGTCATCACCTTTCGTTTGGGGGGAGGGGGGGTGGGGGGGGGGGTTGTGTGAGAAAGTGCCATCTTTCTTGCATGGTATGCCCCCACTTTTTGCTGAATGTACTTTGACTGAGTGTGCCCTGAGCTCCTGCCAATCAGGTGCCCCAGGGCCTATGTTCCTTCCCTAAACTCCTAAAGCCCAAATTGGCAAACCCTGGCCACATGTCAGCCACTGGTAAATGGTACCCTAGGTACCCAGGGCCTTGTGACCAGAGAAGGCCTCTAAGGGCTGCAGCACTCATTGTGCCAACCTAGAGGCCCTGTACCCTAACACTCACACACTGCCCTTTCAGGCTTAGTGTCTGGGTACAGGACAAAACAAAGAGTCGACGTGGCACACATCCCTGTGTGCCATGCCCACCACCTACACTGCCCCTCCATACATCAGCCACCCCTCTAGCTGGGTGCCCTATGCCAGTGGTGTGAGCGCAGGAGCCCTGTGCCCCTACAGTACCCAGGTCCATTCCTGGGCACTGTAAGTGCAGTGCTGCCACTTAAGAGTACATGGTGCTGAGAGCTCGTCACACACGAACTCCACAGCACCATAATGGCAACATTGAAGACTGAGAAGTTTGGTATCAAACTTCTCAGCACATTAAACCGACACTGATGCCAGTGTGGGATTTAATGTAACAAGCACCCCAGAGGGCATCTTAGAGATGCCCCCTGAAACCTAACCTACAATCCAAGTCTGGTCTGAGAGGCTGCCACACAGCATACATGTTGCTAGACCCCTGGGTAGGAGAGCCCCTGCCCTCCTGGGCCTGCAACAATGCACATCCTGGGCGAGGTGCTAGATCTCCTCCCCCAGGATGAGCAGGGGGAAGCTTCAAAGGCATGCCGCCTCTGTGAGCTTCCCCAGGCCACTGCAACCCCCCACTCTGGCGGGAAGCTTTGGCCGGAAACCCCAAATAAGGACAGGGGGTGTGCCAGCCTGCCAACCCCACCCCTCAGGTGGGGGAGGCGAAGTGAAGAACATCTCCGGGCGCTCGCCATCTTGAAGATGGGAGACTCTACCCAATCAGGACTAGGCTACTGCTCCCCTCCCACAGGAGAGTGGCAGAATAGGGGGTGTACCCACCTCAGGACAGGGACCCATTGGTCCCTGCCCTTTACCTCCCTGTAACGCCCCTAAATCTAGTATTTAGGGGCACCCTGAACCTTCCTTCCCCAGATTCCAAAATACAGAGAAGAGCAAGAAAGAAGACCTGCCCTGCAGCTGCTAAGAAGAGGAAGACAGCAACTGCTTTGGCCCCAGCCCTACCAACCTGTCGACCCTCGAACCTGCTCCTGCTACAACCCGGCATCTCTTGTGGCCAGCAACCTCACAAACCACGGAGGACCTGGCTACCTTTTGGCTCTAAGCCCCTGGGACTCCCATGAGTAGAGGCTCTACTCTAAATCTACTTCTAATCCCTGGCATCAGCCCGGAACCGCAAACCCTTCACACTCTGCACCCACCAAGCCTGATCTGTGCTGGAGTGAACAAAGACCACGAGGACGACCCCACAGCGACTGTGCCCCCGAGTCCGGCACCCAAGGACTTCCCTCGACGCTCTTGAAGGCGCCTGCAGCCTCAGAACCAGGTGCCCCCCCCCCCCCCAACCGCGATCAACAGAGGGTAAGATTTCCTGACACCAAAAGGCACCCCGGTGCCCCACGGCCCCCTGTGCCCAATCCCGGGGTACCTACCTATCCTCCAACTACCCAACTTACCTCTCGAAGTGGTGGTGGCACCTGAAGAATCTTCGTCCCCGAGCTTGCAGTCTTTTTCTAAACCGGAGCTTTCCCATTGAAACCCATTGAGCGCCCGAAGGCTCAAAAGCACCCTGCACCCAGCTGCCCGAGTGGCCCTGGCAGTGCAACCTCTAAACCTATCTACTTCCCCATTTGCCCTGAGCAAGTGACCAGGAGCCCAGCTCCCACAGCTGTGTGGCCTGCTAGTCAGCAGCCACCAACCAAGGCCCCCCTGCCTCCCTTAGGATAACATTGGGCCTAACTCTCTCTGCACCCTGCTGCCCCTGTGCCGCTGAGGGTGTAACAACTGTACCTACCTGACCCTGGGAGACCCCTGAGTCTATGCCCAGAATCTTAACTCTGCCAGTCGAGTACTTACCTTAAAATCGGTAACTCAAATTTCTCCATAGTGTAACATTGACTGGTTTCTTCTGAAATTTCTTTTAAGTGTGGACTTTTCAAAACTTTAAATATTCACCAAAAATCAGCCGAGTAACGAAAATACTCACCTGCTATTAGGTGAGCTCCCAGTGCTGGATCTTGGTACCCAGCACTGACTCTGAAAAATATTCACAACCGTACTTACCAGTAACCCAATTTTCTTCCATAGGAAACCATTGACTTTTTTTCTGTGAAATTTCTTCTGTCGATTTCTGCAAACTTTAAATATTCTTTAAAAATCGTATAAATTGTGAAAACGTAATCACTTACCTGTTTTGGATAAAGGTCCTAGTACTAAGTCTAGGCACCCAGTACTGGATTACAAAAGTAACGAGAATATACTATACCTGCAACTTGAATTTTCTTCCGTAGGGAATCAGACTATTTTCTATGACATATTTTCAAGTGTCAACTTTTAAAATAGCAAAATATTGTCTAATAATCATAACAGTAACTAAGTCGACTTTCATCACTTGTTTCTAAGTACTGTCCCAGGACTGAATCTAGGATCCAGTCCTGGAATCCCAAAAGTAATCCTAAAAGTAATCTTTTACAAATAACTTGAAATTTCCATTGAACTCAATGCATGATTGTGTTTAAAATTGTGTTGCCTATTGCAACCACTTGTAACTTTCTACAAAAGTCAATTGCATATTACAAAAGTATTTATATAAAGCATCTCATTCTGCGAAAGTATGTTTTAATACCTATTGTTGGTTCTAAAATAAAACAAGCATATATTTTTTATGTATAAACCATTAACCTAGAGTTCAGGTTTTGAGTGTGTGAGACCATTTGCTGACTGAGTGTGTTCAACAAATGCTTTACACTGGCCTCTGATACTGCCTTGCTGCTCGACCAAGCTACCACTTTAGAGAGTAAGATTATATCTAACTTTAGCCTCTGCCAAACCTCTGGGGACTGTGGACTCTGTACACCCTGTACCTACTTGGGAACAGTATATACAGAGCCACTTTCTCACAGAGTGCAATTGAGCGTGAGGCATTTGCGTTGGTCTGGGCACTGATGAAGCTGAGGCCATACTTGTTTGGGACTCACTTCCGGGTTCAGACCGACCACAGGCCCCTCAGATGGTTGATGCAGATGAGGGGTAAGAAACCCAAGTTGTTAAGGTGGTCCATTTCCCTACAGGGTATGGACTTCACGGTGGAACATCTCCCTGGTACAGAACACGCCAATGCTGATGGTCTGTCCAGATTCTTCCGCCTTAGTGATGAGAACTTCCAAGGGGATGGGTAGTTCTTCCCACATTTCAGCTGGAGGGGACGCGTGTTAGACCTGGCACCATTGGCGTGGGTCTCCCTTCCATTTTTCGCTGTTGTCGCCTCTGTTTTTGCTGGTGTTAGATGCTGTGGGCGCTGTGCCACTGCCATTCAGTGCCACAGCGCGAATGCTCCCTGTGTAAAGATATGTGAATTGGTATATCCATGATTGGCTTATTTGGTTTGCCTGTTAGTCCCTACTAGCGTGACCTGTGTGCCCAGGGCTGGTAAACCAAATGCTGCTGGTGGGCCTGCAGCGCTGGTTTGCGCCACCAACAGAAGCAGCTTGAAAAGTGTGTCTCAGACCTGCCACTGCAGAGTCTGCGTGCAGTCCAGAACTGCCATCTTGGCTGTGAAGTCCACCCACTTCCCAGCCCCTGAACCTTCCCTTGGCATCTTGTAAGCCACCCCTATGGTAGGGTACATTGTGTGTGTGTAAGGTCGGACATGCTCTGATATGTGTAGCATGTACTGGTAGTGAATTACACCCAATTTAGTTTTTCACTACTGTAAGGCTACCTGTGCTCCATAGGCCAGAATGGGTAGTTTGACTATTGCATTCTATAGTCCTAACTGACCCCAGGAACATGGTAGAAAAACTAATTTAGTATGCCCGAGCTCAGAATATTAAAATACATCTTTTAGTGAAGTTTATTTTTATATTCTGTTTGAAAATACCACTTTTAGAAAGTAGGTATTTTCTTGCCTAAGCCTTCCAGTGTGCTCTGCTGTTGTGTATTGGCTGTCTGGTTTTGGAGGGACAGGGCCGGCTGAGTCAGACCTGGGTTGAATAGAGAGATCTACATTGGAGTATGGGGAGGGGTAGCTCCTTGACCTAAATAGGGCTGTGCCTGGCAAGGTGAATGCTGGCTCCACCTCCCACTGTGCGTCTGATGGCAGACCCCCTCTTTCTGAAAGGAAGGATGCAGCCTGGTAAACAAAGTGCTCCAGGACTGGGCAGAACTGGTTTTGGCTGGGTTCAGTGACTTGTGACTCTTTAGAACAAAGACTTTTGGGGTATAAATATCTGTGCTGAAACCCCTACAATTTGTATTGCTTCTGGACAACAACAAGAACCTCGGTCTGTGTAACTGAGGGAATCTGCAGGAGAGGACTGTCCTTGTGTGCTATTTCTTGGACTGGCCTGCAGTGGTTAGTACTGGACTTGGAAGAAGAGGAAAAGGACTTTGAAG
Organism: Triturus cristatus; assembly: GCF_964204655.1. Classification (NCBI taxonomy): domain Eukaryota; kingdom Metazoa; phylum Chordata; class Amphibia; order Caudata; family Salamandridae; genus Triturus; species Triturus cristatus. Next base: position 64,511,067 of record NC_140588.1, read on the forward strand.
GAACTTTTATTTTATCTCGCTACAGCAATCACCGAAGGGCTAGAAGAGAGCTAGCCTCCTGCTGGAGTCTCAGGCATATCAGACTCCACCACCAGCCTCCTGTTTCCTCCCAGCGAGGATTTCTATCTGCAGGTGAGGCTCCTGTGAGTTCCAGGGCCTCTAGTTCTACTACAGATAAGAGTGCTGAAAATCGTCGCTAACGCACGTTTGCGAGCCCCCACAGCTGAAGAGCGTAAGGAACATCATCGCGCTGCTGCCGCTAAGTGCTCGCTACCAGAGATCATCTCATCCCACGTTTTCAGGCTGCCAAATGCTCGCTAACCCTAAGATTATTGCATCGCATGGTTGCGGGCCTCCAAGTGCTCGCTAACCAAAGATCATCGCATCAAGTTCATCACTTCACGACATCGCAGCGCGGACGCCAAGCGTCTGCCATTTTCATCGCATCGCATCAGGATCGTCGCTCCCTCGCAGAGCGCCATTTCTTTTCATCGCAACAAGATCGCACACGCGATAGGCTCGGCGCATCAACCTCCCTTCGCGGCAAGGATTTCAATGCATCACCGGCTTAGCGTGGAGAAGTTTGTCGCTTTGTCCTGCACACAGATCAGCGCATCATCCTCCCTTGTGGCAAGGATTCAACGCATCGCTGGTCACGCGTGAGGAAAATCATCGCTACAGCTCCTTAGCGACATTTTGGTTGCTTTGCTACAGAATCCAGGTATGTTGTGCGTAAAAGGGTCGCAGAGACCACTGCCTTGACCTGAATTCCTCCTTGCACACTTTGAACTATTTTTGCAGCATTTCAAGAGTAACCCCTTTTCCTAGTATTGTGGCTTTTTACTGTTATTGGTCTTGTGTTAAGTCTCTATATATAAAGATACTTCGTTTTTTATAACTACTTGTGTGGTGTCCCTTTGTAGTGTTCTTCACTATTACTGTGTATGGTTATAAATGCTTCACACACTGCCTCTGAGATAAGCCTAGCTGCTCGTGCTACGTTACCACAGGGTTGAGCAGGGGTTATCAAAGGGTGTAGCCCGCTTACTCTGACTTAGGAAGAAGGGTCCCTACTTGGACAGTGGCCAGCCATTGCCAACTAGAGACCCCAATTTCTAACATGATCCCTGACACCTACTTCGCCAGTTTTGACAGCATTGTGTGGGGGCTGCTGTGGGACGGTCTGGCCACTCGCATTGCTATGAAAAAGTTGACAATGGGGTGGTATGATGGGGGTATTGCATTACCCGGCATCAGACTTTCAGGCGTCCCAGCTGGTGGCAGTCAACAGGTGGGTGCATGGGGAATATGATGATCCAAACTTCTGGACGGACTGTTGGCTACTGGGTAGGGGGGCTACAGTAGGGCACTTTACACTCACCCTCACAAGCGCAATCTCACGGGACCCACGGCTCGCACAGTAGAGGTCTGGCACGGGGTAAATAGGAAATGGGGCTGGCATAATAAGCTTACAAAAGCCACCACTGTGGGAACCAGACCTGCTGGGGCAGCTCAGCAACTGTCCTGGATTTGACAAGTGGGATATGATCGGTATCTCGACGGTGGGCAACTGTGGGTGTGGGGACACTAAGCAACATTTGCAGACTTAGTCTAAATACCATCTGATAGCGACATCTAGCCGCAGATTCCTTAACTTAGAATACCCCCTGGCGTCAGACTGGATCTGGAAAATGTTCCGCAGCAGCACCTCTGTACGCCGGGGGTGGCGCCGCCCTGAAGTTTTCCACGGACGAGACGTCATTGGAGCCATATAAGCCCCTCCCGGGGCGCTGATGTCAGTTTTCCACTTTTCCGCGCCCCAACGCAGATCCGGGAAAACCAGCGGTTCCTTGACCTGTTTTTTCAGGCCTTCTCGACTCCTTCGGCGTTGCGGAACAGTGTGCGATGCCTTCAGGCTTTAAGTCGTGTGAGACCTGTACGCGACAAATGTCTGTCACGGACCCGCACGCCATATGTATGTGGTGCCTGCACCACGACTTCCAAGAGTGCGACGCCTGTCAGATGAAACCTAAGTCCCTAAGGGAGTGTCTTATGAAGCTGCTGGCCACTCTGATGTCCGGTCCTGTGCCTTCATGCCGCCGATCTCCCTCTCGGGAACATGCTCGCTCACGGGGTCCTTCCCACGGACGTCGATCGGGGACAGGTAAGCATAAGCCGCAGAGGTTGTCCTCCCGTAAACCTGATGCTGGAGCCCGCTGCTCTCGTTCTTTGCCAGGCACGGGCGCACAGCAGTCGTCTCCCACATACCCACCCTTCCCGGGTGTCGGAGCGACAATGACCCAAATGGAGGCCTATTCAAAGGCTCTCCAGTCTTTCTTTGGGTCACCCCCTCTTCCCTGGTGCAACTTCGGGTCCCACAGAGGAGGAAAGCACTCATGTCAGGTCTTCGCCTTCAGATTCGTCCTCTGCGCCGTCTGCGTGCATCGACTCCGGTTCCGAAGTCGATACGACATCGGGACACCGCCTGGAGGGGCATCCCAGTTGTCCATCCAGTCACCGCATAGCCCTGTGCGGCTTCCTGCGCTGACGTCGGCAGCAGCACCGAGTTCGACGCCCTGTCGACCTCTTTCCTCCCCGCAGGTGGATTTTGAGTCGTGCCCACATCGAGTTCCCTCTGGAGGATCTCAATTTCGAGTCGATGGCATCTCTGCGTCTGTCGATGCCGGTGCTGGCACCTACAGCTCCTCTGTTAAAAGAGGATGCGATCCGTGTTCACCGTGCCCATGGTCATTTCAGTGCCCCTTGGTGCAGGTGCCTAGCGTTCCATGGCCTTTGGATCAACCTTAGGCTGCTCCACCTTTACTATCTAGTGTACGAGTTAGCCTCCAACTGTCCCCGACCGATGGTTTGTTGTCGCCCCCCAGAATGGCGACTGAGGCTAGTGCAGCTTACGCAAGGGCTGTTCGTAGGGCTGCGGATATTCTTCGCTTGCAGCCCCCTGTGGTTTCCCTGCCCTGTGATCCTTTACTGGATCTCCTCCACATGGAGCTTGTGTACATGGAGCCTCTGCTGCTCCTTAGTGGGGTCTTTGTTCGATATCCTGCTTGGTACCTAGGCATGGCCCTCCTCTGGTGACCCTGTTAATCGGGCCATTGCTCGCCGGCTTCGCCCGTCCCCAGACGATCCCATCTGTTTGTCCCTTCACCCTAGAGCTCGGGGTTTGGTTGTCCAGGCGGCTTTCGCCTTGCAGCCGCCTTCTGCTCTGCCGTTGCTACCTCCCACTAGGGAGTCTCGGTGGCTGGAGACATGTGGACGCCACATTTTTGCCTCCGCCAGTGTGGGCATCCGTGCCTTGAAACACGTCTTGCGTGTTCGCACGTGCTTCCTTGAGCTCCTTATTCCTTCTCTCCCAGAAGGGCCTCAGGCTGACTTGCATCGCCGCCTTGATGGCCGGGGAATGGCATGTCTTTTTCTTCATTGGCAGCGTTGCTTTGTTTGTTTTGGACCCTGGGTTCATGACGTAATACCCAGATGGTCTAGGCGGCTACTCTGCCATGTTTGCCTTTGTTCAGTACAGCTGGTCAACTGATTCTGCCTTCATTTCAGTCCTGTGTGTGTGAGATTGGCTCCAGAGTCCTACCCTATGTGGGTACTTGCTGGCTACTGTGTAGCTACCTTCCTACAAGAAAGTCTTGGTATGCTCCTGTGGAGTATTCCTCACAGAGGTTCTTCTGTGAGTTAGTCTGTCCTCTTTCTGCTGTTACGCGACCCAGAGGTTGGTGTCGCTTTATTGCACTTTCAATTACGGCTGGAGTCTACAGTTGTCCGTAGTACTTCGAAGCATCGGTAGAGGTTCCCTCCCATGGGGCTTCTGCCTAGCTTGCCTTTCACAGGGACGTTTTTCTTTTCGCCAGCCACTGTCCCTTGGGGCCCCTTGTTCTGTTCCGGCCCAGTTCTTCCACGGCTGATGCCCTGCCATCGTATAGCGCCGGGGCAGAGCTGCTGTGCGGCACACTTCTTCAGTGTTTGCGCATAGTGTGGGTGCACCCTGGTATGTTCGTTATCATGGGGTGCCTGCGTTCTTTCATCCGCTTCAGCGGTGACTGGTTGTACTCTCCGGGATGGCTAATATTTTCTCGTACTTCAGCCCTGTCTGGACTTGTCTATAGGCGATGGCGTCTTCACAATGTACGTCTATGCTGTACACTACCTGATGCCCTAATTTTCTGGGCACTTCCCCAGCAGGAGTTTTTCCTATTTCCCTGCTGCTTCTGCGCAGGTGTTTTCCCCACTGTTGCTTTGGGTTCCTGCTGTAACACTCTCAAGGGAAGTGTTCTCTTCAGGATGCTAGGTTTCTTAGGTCCCTAGGCCATTGCATTAGTCCTGACGGTTTCCACTTTCATGTCCTGCTCCAGTGGGCAACTGTGCCCAAGTGGTTAAGGTATCTGACTCTTCATCTACAGATTACATGTTAAAATCCATGTGTTTCTGTGGTTTTATCTCCTCATCTGTCTAGCAGGGGACCGTGGCTTCTCCCGAACAGGTGGCTGATGTCGCTTACAGATCTGGACATGGTCCTGCCCGATTCTGCTTCAACATGACTGTTGGTACTTATGGCGTACCCTAGTCTTGTGTTATGCAACACATCATTTTTAGATGTGTACCTTTCTTACTATATATCTGGCCTGTGATCTTCCCACAGCAGGGTCGCGGAGGCAACGTTTCTTGCTGCGATGTCCGTGGTCTTCGCCCTGGTCTGCTTCTGGTACGTGCTCTGGTGTGGATGTACGGCTGGCCGGATACCCCTGTTTACTGGTGGCCTACCTGGTGATGCGTCCCTCACATCTGGGCTGCTCACACTACCCTACAGGGGATTTCCCTATACTTAGTGTGGTTCTGGCATCCTCACCATATGCTTGGGTATTCCTGTCTTCCACATGAATAACACTCTTACTGTGGTCCTGTTCTGGGTGCTTCTGCTTGTTGCCATCCGCCCTCTCACATGTTCATGTGAAGGAGCGACTGCGTACTGGAGTGTCTTGTGTTTCTGGTAATGCCGGCACTTTCTTGCCCTGGGTCGGCATCCTGCCAATGCTGCTGCACATTTCGTAGCTGGTGCAGGTTCGACAGTGCTTTTTTCCACTGTTGTACATACTCGACCGGTATGCGCTGACTGTCATACCGTTTTGTCCTCTCTCTGGCTCTTGCTTCCTGTCGACACATCGGATCCTGCGGATCCATTGGACCCTAGGCTCCGTTCATCTTCCTTTACGAACTCATGAACTCTCACTTCGGCACGACATTTCTGGCTCTGTGCTTTCTTTCTCTCAGACCGGTATACATACGGGGGTTTTCGGGCTATTATTAGACGGCTTGTGGTGCCTTTGCCTCCCATTGTTTAAAGCTCTTTTCAGAGCTTCGTAATCTGGTGTTGGCTGCGCTGGCATTACGGTCCCCACTGTGTTTAGTCACCTTGTTGACGGCTAAGTTCTCTCGGGAACTTGGTGGGGTTCAGTCGCAGACCCGCCTCCTCTATGGGTATGGCTTTGGTATCTATTCTAAGTTAAGGAATCTGCAGCTAGATGTCTCTATCAGATGAATGAGTTACTTACCTACAGTATTAATGTATCTGGTAGAAACACAGTCTAGCCGCAGATTCCTTAACACCCGCCCATCCTCCCCGTTCTGTGAGGAGCTTTTCAGGTTGAGTTTCCCGCATTCGCCTCCCTCCGGGTGGCTTTGTTTTCCTGCGGGGTGACATCTTTCACTTCACACCTAGACTGGATGCCTCAATCTGTTTTGCTTGCTCTGCTCCACCCATTCTCGTGTTTGGGTGGTATGCTAATGTGCCATGTGTCCTTTTACATCCCTACGCCCTGGGTTGTCCAATGTGGGGTCTATTCATGCTCACCCCTCCCCCCTTTTCAATCGGCCTTGGAGTCTCTTATCTCCCCTGCAGTCCATTGGTTTGAAGTCGATTGGCTCTGCCTCAGTCTATAAGTCTCTTCCAGGGGATACGACGTCCCTTCTGTTACTGACTTGTGGTGGATTGTCAAAGCTCCTGTGTTCCGGACTTGTTGCCCTTCACAGTTAAATATTATGGTTGCAGACTTTTTGTCATCTGTCATGTTTTTTCCCATCTTTTTCCTGCCTCCGGGGGGGGGGGAGGAGGGGGAAACCCTCCGCTTTTGTGGGGTTGCTTTTCAGAGTGGTGCTCTGCTCTTTCCCTTCAATATTTTTCAGTATACAGTGCCTGGCACTGTACTTTATAGTGCTGTTTTTCACCATTCACTTTCTTTTCTTTTGTCTTTTTTGCACACTGTTCCCATACTCTCACAGTTTTTGCTGGTGGCTCCGCGTTGTGGTGCAGAAAAGTTTTGCTTTCGAAAACTGACGTCAGCGTGCCGGCAGGGGCTTATATGGCTCCACTGACGTAATGTCCGTGGACGACGTCAAGGCGGAGCCGTGCAGTGCCTTCCCCTGCGCGCAGAGGTGCTGCTGCAGAAAATTTTCCGGATCCAGTCTTGCGCCTGGGGTTATTCTAAGTTAAGGAATCTGCAGCTAGTGTTTCTACCAGATAAATTGTTACTGAAGGTAAGTAATTTATCCATCTAGCACAGACCGAGGTATTCAAATATCTACAAATCAGCCACGCGATTAAAGCAGTTACCTAAGGATGCCTCACTACCTGAGGACTCGCCATTGGAGGATCGATTGATTCTTGACCCCATGCCCAAAAAGGCCATATCCCGCACATATAAAAAGCTAATAAATATTCGTCCGGACCCTTTAATGCGCCTACGACAAAGTTGGGAGGCGGACCAGGGGGATTTAGAGGATGATCACTGGCGTGAAGCTCTGGCCTACCCCAGAGAAGTAGCTATCCCAATGAGATTGCACCTGGTCCAATTGAAGATCCTTCATCGAATATACTTAGATGCGGGTACCTTGGTTAAGATAGGTAGCAGGGATACCCCCTTGGCCTCCGGCAATGCCAACGACTGGGGACCTTTTTCCATATCCTTTGGTATTGCCTATAGTGCAGTCTTACTGGAGTACGGTCACAAAACGGATGGCGAGAGCAGGTGACAAGACGCTGAAGGCTTCCCCCCAGCTATGTGTCCTAAATATTTGTGAGGCCACTAACTGAACACTAATGGAGCAAACGTGGGCCTTACTGGGGTGGGCCAGTGCAAAACGCAATATCGTTCAAATGGGGAGGGGGGTGGTCCCAGCTCTGCGCGACTAGACAGCTGACATGGACAGGGCAATGATCGCTGAGAAAGATGTTTTTAAAAATAGGGTTTGCCCTAAGAAATGGGACCATAAATGGGGGAACTGGAATAGATACAGAGGTGGCATCTGCTTGTCTCCTAGTGTGGAACTGCGACGTGAACGACAGAAGCTGCTGGATATCTCTGGCATTGATGATGTGCCCTTACCTAGTATTGACTAAGGGGATCACTTCCGTATCAAGCATGGAATGGCGTAGATATTGTTTCTCAAACTTAAGCTACTATGCGTGCATTATTCGATGGGTATACCTGCTAACATTGCTATGACTAAACGGAGGGGTTTGAACTGTGCTTCCCAGATTCCAACTGTATCAAACAATGTACTTATGTGCTGCGGACTTCATTACTATGTCATTGCTGCTTTTTTTTTCTTTTGCTTTGTCCTCAATAAAAATGTTTAATAAAAAAAAAGAATGGTGAATTCTCTCTTGGGGGAATTAACAGTCACACTGATTTACTATGTGAGATTGAACACTTCAAAATGGCCTCTGTTGGTTTCATTTAGTACGGTTATTCACTCGCCATTGAGTTCTGTTTGTGTACATTATAATTACTATTTTACTCTCAGCATTTACTCTATTTGAAATGACTCAAAGCACATTAGTTTACTTTTGTTTATCCTAGTAACACAGGCCATCTATGATAAATATGCCTTACTTTGCAATCGTCTAACATTTATAACGTTCTAATGTGGATGTCGTGATTCACGTATATTTCACTCACAGGTCTAGTCAACCTTGCTAGCTTAAAGTTTTCTGTGTAATCGTTTGGACAATCACTGGGATAGAGCATTTACACGCGTCTTCACCAACTGAAGAGCTCTGTAAGTTTAAAATTGACGCACGTGGGATTACTTTATTTAGAGCACTGGGTGCATGTTTATAAGGTTTCAAGCTGGATATGAATTTACACGAGTTTTCACCATGTTTCACGCGTATGTCTAACTATGTTTCCAGCGCTGTACCCATCTTACTGACACTTGAGAAACACTTGTTTTTTTTTTTTTACCTTAGGAGAACGCGGCACTCGAACTGGTATATTTATCGATTGTGAACATGGATTATATATGGCTGACTGTATTATGGTTACTCATTTGGCCACGAAATTATGAGCATCATTCATTGGTGTTAGATGGCACCTATAGCTACGATGTCGTATATACGGCCGGCTTGAATCTTAATATTCTTAAACCATGGGTGTTATTGGGGTCACCTGGTTACATGGACATTGTATGATTCATACCTCCAGAGTGGAAGTTGGTTACAGTGTCTGTTATATTAATTTTATGTGTACACGCGTTGGATACGTTTTTATCTATGTTGGTACAGCCGGTTGGCTGGCAATTGTACATTAATTTTCTTGCAGATTCATTATTCCCTGACGAAGGGCCAATCCGGCCCGAAATGCTTCAGGATGGGATGTTCTACAGTTGTTTATAGACCACTTTTGGGAACTGTATTTACCATTCAGCATTGGCATGAATGAATATTACCAATAACAACCAAATGGAAATTCAATGAATAAATTCTTAATTGAAAATAGATTTTTGAATTGTGAGCAAGATTTATGAACTTTATAGAATCCCTACTGGTTAGGATCTTTAAGCAGTGCAAGGAAGGGACGAACCCCATCAGGGAACGCTTCTGAATCATTTGTTTCTTACACTCTTGGATCAGAGTGAAACCCTGCTGCACGCTACAAACTGAGTACGTTATTGGATTAATTTTGAGAGACTAGGAGTGCGTGATCCTCTTTATTTGAAATTCTCTGTTAAAGCATACCTAATGAAATGGCCATTGGATGCAATTTTTTGATGGCAGTCAGAACAATAATTTATCTGCCAAAGAATTATAATTCAGAATGTTATGTATATTCCTCTGTTATACTTAAAACATCAAGGGGCGTGACCAAACTGGCCAAGATGGCGGACGCACCTAGATAATGTTGTCAACGTGAACATCATCAAACATCCTGGTCGCTGGTTTGCTGTTGGGGAGCCTACGGATCCACCCCGCGCCCGCACTACCATTTCTCAGTCCCACTCTTCGTGGCTCCATGTTTGACCGGGGTCCCTCCTACAGAATCCATCTTGTGGCTACAGCTGGGCCACAGGACTTCAGGCTGAGGGATTAACGCTCCAGACCGAGCCCTTACCGAGTTCAGAGCGGTGCCTTCAGCAGCATTGATGTGGCTATAGGCCGCAACCTAGTCCCAGCACTGGGACTACAGCATGGGAACCCAGCTCTGGGTGAGGCCGCCCCGACCCTGCGGTCCTACTTACGGAGCCTACCAGGAATGCCAGTCCCTGCTGCAATCCTTCTACTGGCAGCCCCGGGGGTGGTGGGGACCTGGTGAGTGCTCTGCTGCCAACACTGTTCACACAGTGCCGCACTACCCAGTGACCCGCTATCTGCTTTAGGATCAGGGCGCAGCAGGCGAGAAGAACTTTGATCCCCGCCTCCGCACTCTGATCGTAGTGCACGTGGGATAGGCAATCTATTGCCAGAATCTGCACTTCGGATGCACAACCGCTCAGTGGAGAAAGGCAGCTGTTCACCCCCCACGGCCCTCCTTATGACTTTCACTCCGGGGCTTGGCCATTTTTCGACCAAGCCCCATCTCAACCTTTCCCATGCCACCCTGAACATTTGTGACCCTTTGGCCATTACGTCTTCCACCTAGTTTGGCGTGAACCGGGCATGCTGCTGCACACTGACTCCCTTGGATCAACACAAGGGACTCGCCATACACCCATCACTGCTTTGATGACAACCTCTGAATGTGGCCTACCACAACAGACTGGGGCCTGTTATATTCGCCCCCTTGGCATCGTCCGCTCCCACCCATCACACAGGGAAGTAGTTCGCCCCTAGGGCTCGTTTATTTCCCCCTTTCTGTCCACCACCTTTGCCCAGGTGCCCTTTCTTACAATAGGCAGGCTCTGCCGTGCTACGCCACTCCTGCACGACCTTCCGCTCCAGCAACCCTCCCTCCATGATCCCAGACACACCATCCTTGGATGCCACTCCACAGCTCTCCATGTCTGACACATTTTTGGCAGCAATAGACCATTCTGCAGCCTCTATGGAAACATGGCTGGGTTCACTGGCCTCTGAGCTTGGATTCAACACTACGACCACCGTAAGCTTGTTGATAATGTCACCAGTAGTGAGTAAACAGTAGCTGTCCAGCAACTGGCAGAAGATAACCAAGCGGCAATCTGTGACCTGCAGGAGCGTGTGAGACTCCTTGAGGGCAGGGGACGCGGAGGGTCACTCACAAAGAGGCAACATGCAGATCCTGGGGATACTGGAGGGAATCGAGGGGTAAGATCCTGTTCCTACTTGGAGACTTTGTTCAAGAATTTTTACTCAGCCATCCAATCTCACCCTTTTATTCTCCCTGGAGAGGGCCTATCAGGTCCCTGTAGTCGTCCCCCTCCAGGTGCCCCACTACGGCTCATGTTGGCAAAACTCCTCCACTACAGAGGCTGTGGTTCTCTTTTGCAGACTGGCCCACTCCTAGTGGAAGACAGTTGTAATGTTCTCCTTTATAAAAGTTCAAAGTTGCCTATGCCAACTGGGAGTCTAGTACTCACTCCTGTTCCAGGCCCACCTCAAAGGCACGGTTGATGGCACCATTACGTTCTGGGTGGAAAAGTACGACGGGGGTTGTCCATGGGAGAGATGGGAACCTCCCCAGGTTCCGCCTAAACCTCAAAAGATGCGCTGGCCTAGAACAGATCATCATAGACCGCAAGCGAGCCCTGAATGTGGCTGCCAGCTTGTGCACCAACACTGGAGCAAACGACGACTAGAACGGACCACATTTTGTCCTCTGAAGATGACACTCCCATCTCCAATGATTCTCATCATGACTCGCAGTCTCTCCCACTGGAGACTCCCCAGACGGCAGATACTCATCTGAAAGTTTCTTTGCTCCACCCCACCACCTATAATTCCCAGTCACAACATGGTCGGCGGGCATCCACGTCCACACATTCCATATGTGATTCAATATAATGCCTATTATCTTGACCCCTAATGAGGCAGTTCCACTCTGCCCACATTCATGACCACACACCACATTAGACCTCCCCTTCTTCCTCCCCCGCTCTCTGAGCCTGGTTGAGGGTCCAGGACACCAGGAGGCCGGAAGCAGGTCCTACATAAGCTAACCAATGCACTACAGAGCACGCCAACCCTGTTCATCTCTCCAGCTGCCAACTATACCCCCATGTTCTTCTGGAGTTCACATGACTATGCTCAGTTTCAGCTTACTGACGGTTCCCGTAGGTCCCCCTCGTTGTTTTTCTTGTTCACACAAGTTAAATTGACCTCTACTCTCCCTTTTCCATGGCAGGCAATGTTAGTCATCATAAAATTCCCACAACATAGTTTGGGTGTTACTGTTACAAGATGCACACATGGCAAGCTATGACGGACAGCCTATCAGGTACTGCAATGTGGGCTGGGTGGTCTACCCATTAGAACTTTCCCCCAGGCCCTCCCGACGCACACTGAACATACCCCCTGACATACCCTATGGCTCCCATATCTGACCGCCACTTACTAACAATCAATGGCTTCAGCATGCACACAGGCAGGAAAAGATACAGTTTATTCCTATGCTAAGACAGCAGGCCCATATAGTCCTTCAGGAATCACACACAACTTCAATTAAATTGACACATCTGCGCAAGCACAGGAGGGGCACTATTCATGCCACTATATATTCTGCACGGGAGGCTTCGGTCTGGGTTAGGCTGGGTACCCGATTTCAAGTGTTAGACACGACCATTGACTCTGGTACAGGTATGTACTTATTGAAGGGTGCTTGAGCGGTAGACCCCTCTCATAGGCAGCATCTATGCACCCAACATAGAACAGGACGCCTTCTGGAAGACACTTTCCACAATACTGGCACACAAGACGCAGGTGCCCTGGATATTGGGAGGGTGGGGGGGCGAGTACAACTGCATATTGGATCTAGACTTGGGCAGATTACATCCACCCCTACTGCGTGCCCGTGTATGCACAGACAGATGGGTTGAGTGGTTGGGCTGTTCACAGGTCCCTCTGACTCTTGGGGATGCTGCCACACTAGGACCAAACTTAAATTCTTTTATTCAGCTCCACACCACCTGCATGTATTCCCTAGAACGTTTTCTCTGTTCCGCTTCCTTAATCTCCCTCATCAGATGCTCTGTGTACTTAGGACACATAGTCTCTGATCACAATGTTCCTCTCATCTGTCTACATTAGCAACCTCCGCGCCCACCTACGGGGAAGCTCCCAAAAGACTGCTTGGAAGACCGTTTTTCACGAAATGCAACAAACACACATCATAGGTATTTTGCCGAACATCAAGGCACTGCCTCCACCAGTAGGCTTGAATTGGACGCCTTTAAGGTGGTAAGGAGAGGCATATGCATGCAGTAAATAGTGGGCATCTGAAGAACGCAAGGTGAAGAGATATCGGCAGCCGAGCACCACCTTGTTGATCTAGGGAAACAAGCAGACCAGACTCCTGCAACCCTCCCAGCATATGCAACAGTAAAGACAGAAAGAATATGCAGCTCTGTTTGAGCGCCTGCAACGCTTCAGTTTTGCAGCCAAAGTACACAGAGAATGTGGCAACAGCATTCACCTCGTTGCTTGACTGAAGAGGCAGGAACACCCAGGAAGTCCCATCACAGAGATAATTGTCGTACCTTTGATGATACGCACCCAAGGTGAGATCTTCCTAGCATTCCACACATTTTACTCTTCTCTCTATCAAGTACCGATATCCCCCTCCAAATGCGTCATCTGCTTTCCTGGAGGACATCCCCTCCTACGAGTAGGTGACTCGCTATAACGAAATCAGAGATCACTCAGGCCATAAACGACCTTAGCACACACAACCCTAGGACTCAATGGGTTATTCCTTGGATACTATATGCAGTTCTCTACGTTCCTTGCCCCCCGTCTCACCGGGGTGTTCGAGGCAGCCCTCCAACTTGGTGAGCTTCCACAAGCTCTCTTAGAGCACCTCTTAGTCACGATCCTTAAACCTGACAAAGACCCCCCACCCATCTAGGGTCATACCACCCATTTGCCATTCTTGGAGAAGAGAGTAAAATCTTGGGGAAAGTCCTCGCTGCCAGATATGCTCAGGTTCTCCGAGTGTTGAGCCATATGGACCAGAACGTGTTTGTTCCGGATCAAAGCACTTCCCAAAATATACAGCGTCTTTTCCACATTCAAGATCATATCCAGGGCCGATATACACGGGCCACTTGTCTCATACTAGATTATTATTATTAAGAAGTTTTATATAGCACTCAGTTACCACTTTGGGGTTTCCAGACGCTGAAACATCAGGTAAGGTCTGTCCAGGTCTCTCTACGGCAGAACAGCCAGGTATTAAGCTGTGTTCGAAAGATAGTTGGTAACTTCTAAAGGGTTCTGGGAGGGCATTCCACAGCTTAGAGCCCTGAAACACAAGAGACCGGTCCCCCGTACACGTGCGTTTAAAGTGAATTCTCTTCTCCACTGTATGCCAATGGAGTTCTCGTAGTAGACTAGAGGCCGAGGCACTTTTTGAGAGTCTATAGAGCATTTTAGCTGCCAAGTTGTGGACCACTTGCAACTGTTTGGTGGAGGCTCTGTCCGCCTCCATATGTAGTATGTTGACTTAGTCCAGCCTCGGCATAGTGAGTGCTTGAAACACCATCCTTTGAGCTGGGAATGGGAGTAGCCAGTTGAATTTCCACAGCCATTTCAGGACGGCAAAGCATGTGGCGGCCACCTTAGTCACCTGGGGCTTCATGGACAGCTTGTTATCCACCAGTAAGCTGAGGTTCTTGACCTTGGGAGCTGGATTCAGAAGGGTGTACAGGATATCCTGCTAGTGTTGGGGATCCCCACAGGCATGCATTCTTCACCAGCACCAGTGCCTCGGTCTTCTCTCTGTTGAGTTGTAAGTGAGTAGTTATTCATCCACTCCACGTCAGGTCCAAGCAAGAGTTCAAGGCCTCAGAGTTGTGATCCACAGATGACAGTGAAAAGATGACTTGTGTATCCTCTGCATATAAGAATAAAGTAAGGCCACAAGTTTCCACCAAGTCAGCCAATGGGAGCAAATAGATGTTAAATAGTGTTGGACTTAGGGGCGAACCATCAGGAACTCCTGAGTTCAGTGCATGCCGGTCGGAGGCAGACTTGGCTGAGTGCACCTGAAAAGACCGGTCCTTTAAGAAGGATTTCATCCAAGACAGGGCTAATCCATGAATACCCAAGTCAGCCAGCCTCTCTAAAGAGAGTGATATGAGACAGTGTCGTAGACCGCGCTGAGATAGAGTAAAATCAGCACGGACGTCTCGCCCCCATCCAACAGCTGTCTAAGATGTTCTGTTACTCCTAGAAGGGCAGATTCAGTACTGTGTTCCATCCTAAACCCACATTGAGATGGTTGAAGGACGTCCTGGAACTCCATAAAACTGTCAAGTTGTCTTTTGACCTGTTTCTGCATTATTTTGGCCATGGTGGTAAGCATAGAAACTAGTCTATAATTCGGCCAACTTTCAGGGTCTAGGTTACGTTTCTTCAAAAGGGGCCAAGCCATGGCATGTTTCCATGCCCGTGGAATCTGCCCCTGCGTTAGAGATTAATTAAGAAGTCCCACCAGAAACTGCAGAATGTCCGAAATTAGGGAACTAAACTTGGAAGCAGGGAGAGGATCTCCAGGTGAACCAGATCTTTTGCATGTTAGTAGTGATGGAAACATAGCCAGGTCCAACATGTCCGAGACATTGTGATAAACTCATGTGGAGGTTAGACCCGTCAGGTCCTTTGTGGCAGGAAGCCCCACTATACTACTTGGCGGGGAGACATCCTTCCATATTGTCTTTAGTGAAAGCTGTATATCTGGATTTGGATAAGCCGTTCGACACAGTCTTGGAACTTTCTCTTCCAGGTGATAGCCTGTATGGACATAGGGCAACGATTACTAGCATACGCTTAACTGCTTTATACTAACCCATCCTCTGGATTCACCTAGGATGTGTTATTTAGGTTCCCTTTCAGGTAGGACGCGGAACCCAGCAGGGAGGCCTGCGCTCCCCGCTGCTATTTTCAATGACAATAGAACCCCTAGCTATATGACTGCACACAGAAGTCCAGAACTGGGGCATACCCCTGGAGGATATAACGCATGCTTTATTTACAGAGACTATCTCCTACTCTACCTCCAGGATGTCACAGCTAATCTCCCTCATCCATGAAACCCTCACCGCCTTCCCTGTGGCGTCAGGGCTCAAATGAAGTCTGCAATATACCCTTCTCCTCTGGCCATCACCTGCGTGTCCTATGCCTTGGAGACGCACACCTTTACTGGCATCGTGAGGTAATCAGTTATCTAGGGATCCACCTTTATCACTTGCCACTCGACCTCTCTGAAGAAAACCTCCGTAGGGCTTTGGCCGGCATCCTATCACTAGTGCGCTTCTGGCAACCCCTACCATTGGCCCCAATTGGGAAAATTGCACTAGCTAAAATGGTCCGCCTACCCCACCTATTCTAATACTTCGCAAACTTACCTGTGATACCTCTAAGGGCATTCTTTACCAAACTGACCTTCTCTTTATATTACACCAAGCATATCTTCCTCCTGCCCAAATGAACAGTTATTACCCAAATGCACACATTGACTGCCCCCTGACGTGCATTTTACACATTTTATGGCCATGCCTGGCCTTGCAGCACTATTGGCAAACAGTACACAACACTTTGCAGGAGGTCACAGATTTACCTGATCTCCTTACCTGGGAGCCGATGGCCCTGGGTATCTTCAAACGCCAGAAGCAACATAAAGGGCATTCGATTTGCTGGCACTTCTCCTAGCCAAGTGTACGCTTACACTTCAGTGGCGATCGCCAATGGCCCCGTCGGTGATAGCCTAGTATGGGGCAGTACGCAAGTAGAGACAAGCGGAGGAGGATGTCCTTCGCTACGAGGAGATTTGACATCTCCGCAAGCATTCCATATCTCTAAAATGGGCTACACTGTACACGCAGTTCCTTCAATTAGGTGAACAAGATGAATCCCCTGTGCCACACAGTGATTGTGAGAAGTTGGCCTGGTGTATGCTGACCACTAATTAAAGTGGGCAACTTGTACCAGTCTAAACAACCCTTATTGATGATTAGGTTAAAGACAACCTTTATTGAAAGCTATCCGGCTCGGATGCGGGTCATCTACAACTCCAAGTCCTACTTTTTTGACACTCCCGAGGCGGTCTTCGCATGGTCGGACGAGCGCCCTCGTCTCCGGGCAGCCTTTCCGGCGGCCATTGACTCAGACTCCTCCCGTGGCTCACGCACTCAGCGGCCACGCTGCAATAAATCCCAGAAGCGGCGAGGGCCGGGACCCGATAGAATGTTTCCGAGTCCTGAGCGTCCACCATGATCCGCCCCGATTACTCCACACGTCGTCTGGTGCACTGTAAGACACTGTGTAGGGTTAACTGTATATCAATAATGTTCTTTTGCGGGTGGTGTGGGTCTTCGACCCTGAGCTGCTGGGCTGTGTCCGCCTTGCACTCCCTGTTTTCTTGGTGTTTCTGGGTGGGGTGGGATCCATTGGTGTGATATCTGGGGGCTCTCCGTTGGGGGCCCGTAGCTTTGTACACCGCGACAGATGCTCCTTGTTTTTGGTGGTATTGGGCGGGGGAGGGGGGTTATGCGTTCTTGGTTGTGTTGGTTTATACAGTTTATTGGTTTTTGTATGTGCAGATGGTGGGAGTTTTCCATATTGTCTTTTGAGGGGGTGAGTTTAGTTCCAGTCAGTGTGTACCTTCACTCTTATGACACCGGGTGACAGAAACCTTCCAGGCGATCTAACATTGATGTCTTGGAATGTCCGGGGGCTACTTAACAAGGTGAAACTGGGTGCAGTTCTCCGTCAGGCAAAGCGGTATGGGGCGGATGTCCTACTCCTTCAGGAGACTCATTTAATGGGGTCGAAAGCTCCATGTCTCGCCCGCTTCGGCTACTGTCACATATATCATGCAGGATTTACGAGGGGCTCCAGGGGAGTGGCTGTACTCATCCACCGCAGGGTACAGTTCAAATATATTGCACATAGGGCGGACCCCAGAGGGCGGTTCCTGTTTGTCACGGCCACAGTGTGTGGTGAACAGATCACTATTGGGAGCATATATGCCCCTCCCCCTTAGGTGCCACATTTATTGATAACTTATTAGGGGTGTGGAGTTCCCTTCCGGAGGGTTTGACCTTGATGGGAGGAGATTGGAACGATACCATGGGGCCCTTGGACCGCCAGCGTGTCCTTGATTCCCCACCGTCCCTGGGCCCGACCAAATTGTCTACTCTGGCGTCTACGATGGACTGGGCTGACATTTGGCGTGAGTTTCACCCTACTGAGAGTGCATACACATCTCTCTCGGCGGTCCATGGGTCACAGTCCCGTCTGAATTATTTTCTTGTTCCCTGAGTTTTCCTCCATAGATTCTCGGCTGTACAACATAGACCTCGCGGTCTCTCTGATCATTCCCCGGCCATGATGCAATTCCACACATGTTCTCACAGGCCCCCTTTCCACTGGCGAATGTCCCCATGGTTCCTCCGCAGCCCGGCCTACCAGGATATGCTCAACACCTCGATCGTTAGATATTTAGCCGATAATAGTCCCTCTGCCCCCTCGAACACTGTTCTCTGGGAAGCCCTCAGGCCGTCGGTCCGGGGCTGTGAAATTAGCTATCGCACACTTGAGAAACGCACACGGCGCAAACAACTAGACGCATTAGAAACACGCCAGGCATCCCTCTCTTCCCAACTCAACACTAATCCCTGCCCCATCATTCGCCAGAACCTAGTCCTAGCGCAGCAAGAGCTGCACCAATACCTATTGGGCGAGGCCAAAGAGATCTGGGAGGCATCCCAACACCGGATCTATCAATGGGGGGATAAGTCCAGTAAAATTCTCCACAGGCTGTGCCAAGCAGGTGGCGCCCCTGCTGTTGTGCCCGCCGTCCACGGTACTGATGGGTCCCTATATACGTCGCCTGAGGAGGTAGCCAACGTCTTCGCGATCCATTTTACGTCCCTCTACGCCAGGCAGGAGCAAATTTCTGCTGATCTTATCGCGGAATTTATTAGAGACATTCCACCCCATCGACTCCCTGATCCCATGCGGGACCGTCTAGAGACTCCAATAACACTAGAAGAATTGACTGGTGCCCTAAACGCGCTCCGTCCGTGTCGCGCTGCGGGCCCGAATGGTTTCCCAATGGAATTTCTCCGTTCCCATATGCCCCTTCTAGGACCTTCATTATTGGCTACTATCTTAGATGCTTCAGACCAGGCACGTTTACCAAGCGATTGGCGCCACACGGAGATAGTGCTCTTTCTTAAACTGGGCCGACCACCTGAGGACCCGTCTTCTTATCGCCCAATTTCTCTCATAAACTTTGAACCCAAATTGGTAGGGAAAGTCTTGGCTGACCGCCTTCGGGGGTGCATTACCGAACTGATACATCCCGATCAGTCGGGATTCATGCCGCAGCGGGCCACTAGACATAATATCAGGAGAGTTCATAACGCCATCGCCGCGGCCCTCACCCATGGGCGCCCAGCTGCCCTCCTGTTAGCCGATATCGACAAAGCATTCGACTTGTTAAGCTGGGTCTACCTTTTCCAACTACTTGAGGCACTTAACTTCGGGGCCCGCTTCCTGACACACATACGCCTACTCTATACTGAATTGACGGCATCGGTCCGCGTGGCAGGACATCGATCCCGCCCCTTCCCGATCCAACGGGGCACACGCCAAGGTTGCCCACTTTCCCCATTATTGTTTGCCCTGGCGGTAGAGCCCCTGGCGGCTTGGGTCAGAAGTGACCCGGTGCTCAGAGGGTTTGAGTGGTCCCGTTCAAGATCCGACCGCATAGCATTATATGCGGATGATGTCCTATTTTTTTATGACAGACCCCTGGTACTCCGGACCCCGGATATTGGAAATCCTCAGAATCTTTGGAAGCACCACTGGCCTCCACGCCAATCCGGCTAAATCTATCCTCTTCCCAGTGTGCGAACATCAGGGCTGCGAGTCGTGGGCTGCACAGCTGTCTAGAGCCACAGACGGCTTCAAGTATCTGGGGATCTTTACCTCTCCATGTCCCAAGATCTCTTGGACCCACAATATCACCCCACTGCTAACCAGTCTCAAAAATGAAACGGTAATTTGGTTGGTTCTTCCGCCATCCCTTTATGGGCGCTCAGCCATTTTTAAAATGGTCTCCCTGCCTCGAATTCTATATCGCCTCCAAAATTTCCCTTATCTCATTCCTCGTGCGTGATTTACTCAGGTAAATGCCATACAAAATAAATTCCTTTGGGGCGGTGGGACTGTTCGTGTGGCGCTCCGCACCTGTGTGCAATCCACGTATTTTATTTATTCCTGTTACGTCACGTCTCACATCCTTGTGATTAATGAGTTGTGGCATAATTCCCCTACCGACCCGGCATACGCTGTAGAACAGGCCGCAATGGAACACGTCCCCCTTCTCCACTTATTATATAGCTACACAAAGCTGGACCACCTACCACCAACTGGCAGGGTGGTCAAACAATTATGGAGGGCGACGATTAGATGGATGGGTTGGAGAGGGAGATTGATTCGACAGACCCCATTGTGGCAAGGCACTTATCTCAAGACGGCTAGCGTACTGAGTGGGTTCCGGGGATGGGACTTAGTAGGGATATCGACCCTTGGCGATGTGTGGAGAGGTGCCTCTCTTAAATCATTTCAACAACTTCAGACTGAGTTTAGCCTTCACAAATCACAAATTTTTAAGTTTTTACTGCTCCGACACGTACTCACCCCCCAGATCCGACACGTAGAGTATCTCCAGGAGTTTCAGCCCCTAGAGGGACGCCTGCTGATGGGTGACCTCGGCCTGCATAAAATTAGGCAAATTTATCAAACCTTGACGACTCACACCTCCACCACGCTGGTTAAGACCCGACTGGACGATATTCCAGAATTGACTGACGTTGACTGGGCGGAGGCGATTGCCGGCCCCAGGGGTGCAGCGGTCTCTGCGCGTTATCGGCTCATTCAATTCAAATACTTACATAGAGTATATTATACAAGAGTAAGACTGTGGCGCATGGGAGTTATTCAATCACCAGTATGTCTGAGGTGTGGCAGAGATGAGGGGTCCTTCTTCCATACTGTATGGGCTTGCACTGCCTTACAGCCCTTCTGGAACAGAATCCGGTCATGTCTTGGAGAGGTATTGGGGTGGGTGCTCCCATCGGACCCACGATTGTTTCTGTTGCACTCTACGGACGATATTGGGGGGAACCGATATAAGCAACACCTCTTGTTCCTTGCTCTTACTATTTCCAAACGTGACATTGCACAGAGATGGAAGGCATCCTCTCCCCCGACTCTCAGCAAATGGAAGACTGAAATGGACAGATGCATGGGAGCTGAAATTGCAGTGTTCGAGGCCAGGGGCTGCCCACGGAAACATCGTAAAATATGGTCGCGGTGGGCGGCATATTGTGGGATAGATTTACCCCCTCTCTCTGAGGAGGACCTCTGATTGTGATCTGCCATCCGCTGTTGGGGGCCATCCTTGTTCTTGCTGCATGCTTGTACTACTGTTTCACTGGTCTGGGCTTTTCATACCTGCTGTATTATGTGCTGTATTCCGATACTCGCCCGCTGTCTGCATATCGTTTAAAAAAACCTTTTTATTTTACCTGCATGTTCCTCAGGGATTGATTACACTCATAGAAATGGTTATAGATGTGCATATTATCCGCCTACTTCAACGAGCCAATACAAGATCACTGCTTGTTGTTTTGCAAAATGACAGAATAAAATTTGTTGTTAAAAAAAAAAAAAGGTATACCAATGTTTTATTTCTAGACCCAAGTAGGACTTGGCACAGGTAAGTAAAATATACTCTCAAAAGCAAGACTTCACAAGGAAGTGCAGTTGTGGTTGAATTTGCAATTGTTACAGGTATGTATTAGAGGCTTTCAAAACAGTTTAAATTACACAGTAATTACTTTTGGATAACTTTTAGATTCCATTGACTACTCGAGTGGTATGCCTAGATAAAAACCTGGGGATGTCACAGTACAAGGTAAGTAAGACTTTTTAGGTTTGCAATTTACTTACTTTATCTTTCATACAAAGTTTAGCTCAACAGAACATTTTCAGGAACAAAACATTGCATCATTGGTTCCTATGGGGGAAAAGTGGTAGCGGTTTCTCAGATAAGGAAATGACTTACCAGTGGGAGTTTTGGGGGTTAGGTCCAAGGTTCCCCATGGTCTAGATAGCTACTCAAACCACACCTCCAGCGGCACTGGGGAGGCCGGGTGCAGAGTTCAGGGGGCCAATGTTAGCCTATGGGGTTATGGGGGGTCTTCGGTCAGGGACTCCTTACGAGCATGCCACTCTGATGTGGGAGCAAAGCTCCTGGGGTTAAGGTAAGCACTGCAGGGTCCAACAATTAGTGCAGGAGCTGCACCACCAGCGGCCATGGGGCTGCCGGGTGCTCTCTGCCAAGAAGACGTCGGCACCCTGTGGATTCCAATGGAGACCTCCGGTTCGGCAAAGAAGCTGCAGGCTTGGACAGGGAGGCTTCCTTAAGACGACCACCGGCTGGAGAGGTAAGTTGGGTTCTTGGGGATGCCTGGACACCAATGCAGGGGTATCTTTTGGCGTCTGGTAGTCTTACCAGCTGCAGTGGCAGTCAGGGGGACCCTTCAGGCTGAGGCTCCAGGTGTCGTCTTGAAGCTTGAGGGAGGTCAGTGATCACCAGATCCCAGGTTAGGATCGCTGGGGAGACCTCCTTGTGGTGTTGGGTCACTCAAATTCATGCCGTGGGTGTTGGGTACAGAGTGGTTCAGAACCGCGGAGCCGCCTGCATCTTGGTTCTGGTCTTGGAGTCTTTGTTAAGCACATCTGGTGGTCACGGGAGAAAGTCTGTAAGGTGAGTGCAGTGCAGGTACTCCAAGCTCAGGGGTGCTGCTGGACATGCTGGTTTCTTCAGTGTAAGCAGGTTGGAGTCAGGACATGCCGGTAGGGCTGCGGCCAAAGAAGTAGATGACCTCTTCTTCCTGGGTCAGCATGGCTTCTCGGTCTTTCTTCCTCGAATCTGAGGAGGCAAGGTTCAGGATAGCACCTGAATACTTAATTCAGGGGAATTACAGGGGTGTGCAGGTTTAGGAACATTACAGGGGTGTGCAGATCTGGACCAATGGATCCCTTCCTTGGAGTGAGTACACCTCCTATTATGCCATGCTCCATTGGGAGGGGGGCATTAGCCTCTTCCTAATTGGTTGGGGTCCCCCATCTCCAAGACTGAGGGTACTGAGATGTGTGCTTCACCTCGCCTCCCCCACCTCAGGGGTGGGGTTGGTAAAGGTGGGCACACCTCTCCTCCTAGCTGCGTTTCCCCGCTGATTCTCCCACCCAGAGGGAGAACCGATGGGAGCAGGTTGCTGGGGGGGGGGCAGCAAAAGGCAGGGAAAGGGTACAAAGGCGGCAGACCTTTGAAGCTTCCCCTTTCATGAACCCAACCCATCCTGGGTGAGGAGACATGACACCTCTGCCCAGGATGGGCTCTGTTTCTGGACCCAGAGAGTGGAAGCTCTCTACCCAGTAACCTGTCTGGTGGTGGCAATTGGCAGGCAGCCATTCAGGAACCACCCCAGGACTGGTCACCTTTCAGGGGGCATCTCTAAGATGCCCTCTGTGCATTTTACATTAAATCTCACACTGGCACCAGTGTGGTTTTAATTTGCTTAGAAGTTTGGTACCAAACTTCCCCGGTTTTAGTAAAGCCATTAAGAAGCTGTGGATTTCGTAATGGCCAACTCCCACACCATATACTCTTTATGGCTTTACTACACTTACAATGGACTTCAACACTGTAGGGGTACAGGGCTCATGCCACTGTACCCTCACTTGGGGCTAGTGCACCCTGGCAGAGGGGTGACTTACCTAGGCCCCAGGCAGTGGGTTGCAGGCATGGCACCCAGGAATGTGTGCCATGTAGACTCCACTTTCCTCTGCACCAAAACACCTAGCCTGCAATGGCAGTGTGTGGGTGTTAAGGTACAGGGCCTCTAAGGGTGGCACAATAGGTGCTGCAGGCCTTCGCTGGTTACAGTGCCCTTGGTACTCCTGATACCTTTTACAAGGAGCTTACCTGTGGCCAGAGATGTGCCAATTGTGGGTACAGAAGTTTAGCTTTGGGAAAGGACCCAGGGCACACAAAGTCAAAAGTGCATCATCTGTCAGGTAAAAAAAAAAGTGGGCGGATAGCTATGCAAAAAGGGGCACTTTCCTACAGCTTGTGTTACCAACAGGATTTAGGCGGGCCATGAGACCGAGCAGCCTCAGTCAGTCTCGCCAAAATCCAGGATAGAGACCGAAACATCGCTATCATAACCTGAACATCCTAGACTCGCTGCTTGTAAGGATAAGCCAGAAACTGCACTGTGTCCAGACAATCTCCGATGAAAGGGAGCATCTGAGAAGGCATTTGGTGTGACTTTAGCACATTTATAGAGAACCCCAGCGAATGCAGGAGGTCCGCCGTAGTCTGAAGGTGGGAGTCAACAGCCTGGGGTGAGGACGCCTTAAACAGCCAGTCTTCAAGGTAGGGGAAGACTGAAACCCCTAACCTGCGGAGATGTGCTGCCACCACCGCCGTCACCAATAGGCAGCATGGCCAACTGAAAGTGCTCGTGGCCTACCTTGAACCGCAGGTAACGTCTGTGGCCTGGCAGGATTGGGATGTGAAAATAGGCATTCTGCAAGTCCAATGCTATCAGCCAGTCTCCTAGGTTTAGCGCAGATAAGACCTGAGCCAATATGAGCATCTTAAATTTCACCTTCTAGAAGAGATTGACGGTCCGAAGAACTAAAATGGGCTGCAACCCTTAGTTGTTTATCGGAATCAGAAAGTGGAGGGTATAGCAACCACTGTCTGCTTCTGAAATCAAAACCCTCTCTATAGCCCCCTTGTAAGAAAGTGGGTTTCTGTTGCAGTACCCCCCCCCCCCTTTTTTTTTGCCTAATAGCTGATGCACTTTTCCTTGTTGTGCCCTGGGCTCCTGCCAATCAGGTGCCCAGGGCCTGTGTTCCTTCCCTAAAAACTGCCTAACAGCCAAAACCCAAATTGGCAAACCCTGGCCACATGTCAGCCCCTGGTAAGTGGTACCCTAGGTACCCAGGGCCTTGTGACCAGGGAGGGCCTCCAAGGGCTGCAGCACTCATTGTGCCACCCTTAGAGGCCCTGTACCCTAACACACACACACTGCTCTTGCAGGCTGAGTGTCTGGATACAAGACAAAACAGAGAGTCGACATGGCTCACATCCCTGTGTGCCCTGCCCACAACCAACACTGCCCTGGCATACATCAGCCACCCTTCTAGCTGGGTGCCCTATGCCAGTGGTGTGGGCACAGAGGCAGGAGCCCTGTGCCCCTATAGTACCCAGGTCCATTCCTGGGTCCTGTAAGTGCAGGGCTGCCATCTAAGAATATATGGTGCTGGGAACTTGTCAAACACGAACTCCACAGCACCATAATGGCAGCACTGAAGACTGAGAAGTTTGGTATCAAACTGCTCAGCACATTAAATCCACACTGATGCCAGTGTGGGATTTAATGTACCAAGCACCACAGAGGGCATCTTAGAGAGGCCCCCTGAAACCTAAACCTACAATCCACGTCTGTTCTGAGGCTGCCTAGGCTGCCACACAGCAGACATGTTGCTGGACCCCTGGGTAGGAGTGCCCCTGCTCTCCTGGGTCTACAACAATGCACATCCTGGGCGAGGTGCTAAATCTCCTCCCCCAGGATGGGCAGGGGGACGCTTCAAAGGCATGCCGCCTCTGTGAGCTTCCCCAGGCCACTGCAACCCCCCACTCTGGCGGGAAGCTTGGCCGGAAACCCCAAATAAGGATGGGGGATGTGCCAGCCTGCCAACCCCACCCCTCAGGTGGGGGAGGCGAGGTGAAGCACATCTCCGGGCTATCGCCATCTTGAAGATGGGAAGCCCTACCCAATCAGGACTAGGCTCCTGCCCCCCTCCCACAGGAGAGAGGCAGGATAGGGGGTGTACCCACCCCAGGACAGAGACCCATTGGCCCCTGCCCTTCACCTACCTGTAACGCCGCTATATCTAGTATTTAGGGGCACCCTGAACCTTCCTTCCCCAGATTCCAAAATACAAAGAAGAGCAAGAAGAAAGAAGACCTGCCCTGCAGCTGCTAAAAAGAGGAAGACACCAACTGCTTGGACCCTCGAACCTGCTCCTGCTCCAACCCGGCATCTCTTGTGGCCAGCAACCTCACAAACCCCGGAGGACCTGGCTACCTTTTGGCTCTAAGCCCCTGGGACTCCCATGAGTAGAGGCTCTTCTCAAAACCTACTTCTAATCCCTGGCAGCAGCCCGGAACCGCGAACCCAGCACACTCTGCACCAGCCAAGCCTGGCCAGTGCCATAGTGAACAAAGACCACGAGGATGACCCCACGGCGACTGTGACCCCGAGTCCGGCACCCAAGGACCTCCCTCGACACTCCTGAAGAAGCCTGCAGCCTCAGAACAAGGTGCCCCCCCTACCGCGATCAACAGAGGGTAAGATTTCCCGACACCAAAAGGCACCCCTGCACGCGGTGCCCCGCGGCCCCCTGTGCCCAATCCCGGGGTGCCTACCTATCCTCCAACTACCCAACTTACCTCTCGAAGTGGTGGTGGCACCAGAAGAATCCTCGTCCCCGAGCTTTCAGTCTTTTTCTAAACTGGAGATTTCCCATTGAAACCAATTGAGCGCCCGAAGGCTCAAAAGCACCCTGCACCCAGCCGCTCGAGTGGCCCTGACAGTGCAACCTCTACACCTACCTACACCTACCTACTTCCCCACTTGTCCTTAGTAAGTGACCAGGAGCCCAGCTCCCACAGCCGCGTGGCTTGCTAGTCAGCAGCCACCAACCAAGGCCCCCCTATCCCTCATAGGATAGCATTGGACCCAACTCTCTCTGCACCCGGACGCCCTAGAGTCGCTGAGGGTGAACCAACTGTACCTACCTGACCCTGGGGGACCCCTGAGTCTATGCCCAGAACCTCAACTCTGCCAGTCGAGTACTTACCTCTAAACCGATAACTCTTTTTTCTTCATAGGGTAACATTGACTGGCTTTTTCCTGAAATTTCTTACAAGTGTGGACTTTTCAAATCTTAAAATATTCACAAAAAATCAGCCTAGTAACGAAAACGAAAATACTCACCTGCTCTTAGGTGAGCTCCCAGTGCTGGATCTTGGTGCCCAGCACTGACTCTGAAAAATACTTAAAACTGTACTTACCAGTAACCCAATTTTTTCCCATAGGAAATCATTTACTGTTTTTCTGTGAAATTTCTTCTGTCAATTTCTGCAATCTTGAAATATTCTTTATAAATCGTGTAATATCTGAAAACGTAATTTCTTACCTGTTTAGGATAAAGGTCCCAGTACTGAGTCTAGGTACCCAGTACTGGATTACAAAAGTAACGAGAACATACTATACCTGTAACTTGCATTTTCTGCCATAGGGAATCATTGACTGTTTTCTATGAAATATTTTCTAAGTGTCAACTTTTAAAATAGCTAAATATTGTCTAAAAATCATCACAGTAATTAAGTCGACTTTTATCACTTGATTCCAAGGACTGACCCAGGACTGAATCTAGGATCCAGTCCTGGAATTACAAAAGTAATCCTAAAAGTAATCTGTGGCAAATAACATGAAACTTCCATTGAACTCAATGCATTATTGTGTTTAAAATAGTGTTGCCTATTGCAACCACTTGTAACTGTTTACAAAAGTTAATTGCATATTGCAAAAGTATTTATATAAAGCATCTCATTCTGAGAAAGTATATTTTAATTCCAATTGTTGGTTCTAAAATAAAACAAGCATATATTTTTTATATATAAACCATTGGCCTAGAGTTCAGTTATTGAGTGTGTGAGACCATTTGCTGACTGAGTGTGTACAACAAATGCTTTACACTGTCCTCTGATACTGCCTTACTGCTCGACCAAGCTACCACTTTAGAGAGCAAGGTTATAATCTAACTTTAGCCTCTGCCAAGCATCTGGGGACTGTGGACTCTGTACACCCTGTACCTATTTGGGAACAGTATATACAGAGCCACTTTCTCACACCCCTTGGCCAGGAGAGCTGTAAATTCCTCTTAGAGTAAAGTTAAATGAGCCTCCGCCCACCGTTCTTGAAGTGGCGTAATAGAAGGAGGAAAAGAAAGGAAAGGCGGAGAATAGCCCTCCAGAATGGTCTGAAAGACCCATTTGTCCGATGTTATGGACCACCAGTGGAGGAGATGGTGATAGTTTCTCCCTCCAACTGGAGTAGAGTGGTCTTTCAGACTCAAACTAGGAGTGCTTGGAGGGTGCGGCTGCCGAGGGCTGTGTGGCCGACGACTTCTGGCTTACATTCCGATGTTGGAATGAGCAGCATCCACGTTCTCTCACAACTTGGGCCTCCCCTTCAACTACCACAAAAGGGGCGCAAGGTAGACTGGCAATGGGGTGTTACTGAGAGGCCCAAGGGTCTGGCCAGAGTACGAGAGTCCTTGAAGCGCTCCAGGGCCAAGTCCGCCTTCTCTCTAAAGAGACGATATCCATCAAAGGGCATGTCCATTAGATTAGCATGGACAACACCCGAGAAGCCAGATGGTCTAAGCCAGGCGTGGTGCCGTAAGGCCACTGTCGACCTGACCGCTCTGCCTAGTAAATCAGTTATGTCTAGTCCCCACGAAACGGTGAATTTGCAGAACGCATTTTGTTACTGGTACTGAAGAGACAATATAACAGTTTTTGAAACCTTTTTATTAGTGTTAAGTGTTTTAACACTAAGCCTCATTAGTCACAATATAAACGCTGATTAGCTTTTGAAACCTCACAGGACATAGGCAGTGCATTTCACAGACCTGGGAACCCAGGCCTCGTCTATTGAATTTTTCTCTCTCCCATCCTTCACCACCTGGGAGAGTACAGTCCGAGCCTCCTTCGGAACCTGTGGCAGCACTTACGCAACCGTCTTCCAAAAGGAGTGGGAGAAACTGTCCAAAAAGCAATTGGTATTCACCGACTGCATTGCCAGGCTGGTGGAAGAAAACATCTTCCCAAGTGTGTCCAGCCTCTTGGATTCTCTATCCGGAGAAGTAGAAGGGAACGTGCCACAGGATGTCGAAACCTGCACCACCAAGCTGTCTGGCGTGGGGTGTTGGCTGAGGAACCTTGGGTCACCGGGTGATGGCAACGTGCAGTTGTCCTGTCCACAGAAGCCCCTGTGCTAGGCTTGGACCACGTGTCGAGACGGAAATCAGTTAGTGGTTCATTAAAGGGCAAAGGGGGTTCAGAGGTGGAAGCCCCAGGCTGAAGCACTTCGAACAGGAGATTAGTCCTGACCTACATGGAGGGCAACTTCAGTCCAAGGACCTCTGCTGCCCTCCCTACCACCTTGGCATAAGAAGCCCCCTCCTCTGTAGCCACAGTCGGTGGAAAGGGCATGCCAGAATATGACGATGTGTTCAGACCACTGCTTCCACAAGTTCCTCACACCAGTCCATCTGTTCATCATCATCATCAAAACCACTTTAATCGATTAATTAAAATCATAAAAGTACATCACAGTATTACACATTGTTAAAAACACAAGTACAATACAATAACAACATTATAAAAATCCATCCCGACAAATACAAATAACACTAAATTCATAAGGTAGGCTGTACATCAAATTTTTTTCCTTGCGCGAGCTGCAGCAACCAGGAAGTTAGCAATGTTAAAAATAATCCAGGGGGAATTTAATAATTGCAGATACATCAAAGCAGGTTTAACTTGATAAAAACCCCTCCCTCGCAACAATGGTATGATATACTTCCTTCTGCTTTCAACATAATATTTACAAAAAAAGGTGAAGTGCGCAGTATCTTGAAATGAATGGCCGTCGCAATTACAAAAAGCTGCATCTATAGGTTTGCTCCATCCCTCAACGCTCCCTAAAACAAAATGAATTTGGTTGAAACGGAATCTGGTCAGCAACCAGCGATGATGGTGATTCCTGACCAGATTAAGGTAGGGCTCAATCTGGGGAGAGGATATCAGTAAAAAATGAGCCCTTACTGATGTTTTTGTGAGCTCCTCATCTTCCCGCTCTTGAGTTCTTATATTTAAAAACTGGACTTTAACCCAGCCAATGTCCCCCTTAATAATAGATTCTGGGTTCTCGTAAATCTCCGGACGTCCTAATTTATAAAACATGTTCTTGATGTACAAGAGCCAGGGGATCTTAGCCATTCTGTCTAGGGCCAAGCAATCTTTTAGAATAAGTCTATTAAGGGAAAGTTCAGGGTTCAACCATGTTTTCAACCAAAATGTAAGGGGGGCCAAACTTAAATGATCAGAAACAAAACCCATCCCCAATTCTTGATGGATTGAGAAAGTTGGAGATGATTGGGGGACGGAGAGAAGTGAACGGAAAAATTTATTTTCTACAATCTGAATTCCCTCCGCCTTTTTATACCCCCAAATGGCGGCACCGTAGGCTGCTATGGCTAGACATTTCGCCCTATAAATAGCAAGAACTGCGTCACTAGGTTTTCCACCCAATCGTCGTGCAAAACTTAATATGGCTGAAGATGCTCTACCCACACTATTCTTTTTAGCAGTAAGCTGAGGGGCCCACGAACCTCTATCATCAAATATGACCCCCAAGTAGGTGAATACCTTGACTCTAGTGACCTCCACTCCTTTGCAGTAAAATTTTTTAACTTTATTTTTCTGGCTGCCCAGGGACATCACATGAGATTTAGAACTATTCACCACGAGGTCCAGTGAGCTCATAAAGTCCCCAAATGAGGTTAATAATCTCTGTAGACCCAGCGGGGTACGGGCCAGGAGGACAGCATCATCCGCGTATAGAAGAGCAGGAAGAGTGTTGCTCCCTATACGCGGAGTGTCCAAACTGGCTTTACCTAGAATTACATCTAGTCTATTAATATATAGGGTAAAGAGCAGGGGGGCTAGGATACATCCTTGGCGTACCCCTCTGCCCGATTTAAAGTGACGTGTGCATTTTCCCTCGTGGGAGACCCTCACTGCAGCATACAAATCTTGGTGCAGATCCGCTAAGAAATGCACCAGGCAGGGGTCTAACCCTAGGTCCAACAGGATCGTCCACAGCCTTGATCTGTTCACCAGATCAAAGGCTGTGGATAAATCCATGAATGCTAAATATAGGGACCCTTTAGAGGCTACAGTATATTTATTAATTAAAAGGTACAGGTTAAGGCACTGGTCCATAGTACCTCTGCCTGACCTAAAGCCATATTGTATCTCTGATAGAATCCCCTTCTCCGTCACCCAGTCCGAGATTTTATTTAAAACCACTTTACCCAATATTTTAACCGCTGAATCGATTAGTGAGATGGGCCGATAACATCTCGGATCGCCCCTGTCCCCCTTTTTAAAAACCGGTACAATAATTGATTTGGACCAGGATACCGGGAACCCATTCTCAACACTATCATTAAAAACATTTGTTAAAATCGTGCTCCAGATCTCAATATTCCCTTTAAAAAGATCCAATGGGACACCATCTGGTCCCGGGGCCTTATTAGAGGCAGAGTCTTTTATAGCCTTCCCCACATCATTCTTGTTAAATATCAACTGGTTGAGGGGAAAAAAGGAATCGGGGACCTTAAAAGGCTCAGGGGTCAGGTCACTCGCATAAATTCCTTCGAAGTGAGTCAGCCACTCCCCCTCTGGGATGTTAATGTCGAGTGGGGCGTTATCGTTCCCTATTAAAAAAGGGCTGTTCACTATGTTCCAGAATTTTGCGCTATCCTTAAGGACTTCAATCGAGGACAAAGCGTCCCAGGCCTCTTGTTTTAAATCGTTTTTCCGGCGCTGAATTATAGATTTATAGTCTCTCCTAAGGGTGGCTATTAAAGCCTTATCACGAGGCAGTGTTTTTAGGGCAGTTAATAAAATTCGGTGAGCCCTAGAACAACTAGCATCAAACCACTTATTTCCCTGTTGACTGCGCGGAATGCTAGGTACAGTTAGATCAGAGGAGACCTGTTTACAGATTGAGTCAAAAGCAACTATTGTCTCACCACCCGTATTAAAGGGGTCCATACACTTCCTGAACTCATCATTTCTCCTCGCCATCAAGCTATCCAAAAAATCCTCTGGAACTACTCTGGACCACTTTACTTTCCTACCCTTATCACTAGTGACCAGGGTAGCAGAGGAGACTATCGCCAGTGGGGCCACTTTAAAGCAAAAAGCCTTGTCGAGTTCTAAAATCACTGGATTGTGATCACTAAAAGGAAGGCGAAAGACACTATACTTATGGACCCACCTTAAGAGTGTAGGGGATAAGAAAATATAATCAATGATTGATTCGCTATCCCTTGCCTCAAATGTCGCTGCCCGTTCAGCCTTAGATAAAAAACATGGCTCAAAGAGATCCGCCATTAGGAGGAGCTCTTCAAGTGCCTCACCTTTAGTTGAATGTTCAAAGTGTGGGGGAACCGAGTGGGGCGGGCCAAAGGGGTCAACGATTTTACAATTAAAATCGCAGAGATGAATATTAAAATCACCCATAAAAATAATATGTACAGATGTGGTTTGACGTGCATTATACAACTCTAAAAAGTTTGTTAAGAAACTAAGGTGCTCATTCACAGGTACACAATCCCCTGTATTATAAAAATTGATAAACAGTGTTTTAGGTTGAGACTCAGTGATAAATTCCATAAATTGACAATTTGATGAGGCAGTGACTATCTGGTTTATCTCCGCCTTAAGTTTTATGGAAAAAAGGAACAACAGCCCTCCCTTTGCCCTGCCAGCTGCTGATGGTAAAGCGGGCAGGCAATAGGATTTAAATCCATCAATCCACAGGTTGTTGTCCCTAGCCCATGTCTCCTGAAGAGCAATAATATCAAAACCTGCAACATAGTTTAACCAATTTTCGTCTTCTTGCTTGGAACGTAACCCAGCTATATTCCAACTCATGATCCTAATGTGGACTCCAGAGTCTACTATAATGGCACTTTCCTTTACAGTACTACTAGTTGTTGGTGCTGGAGGGTCTAGTCAGTCATTTAAATCTAGCTGGGACAAGGGTGAGAACCTGTTAAATGTAGCAACAGCCTCTGGGGGCCTATCTCTCCAGTTAATTCCGGGATTGACCTTAGCTGGTGCTTTAGGGAAACACCAAGGGGCAGTCTCTTTGGTAGATACAGCACAAGGCAAGGGAGCCAAAGTGAACTCTGGGCATAGTGGATAGCGGGTACTCTCACAGGTTCCAGGGAAACTGGGGAGCGGTGGGTAGAAAAAGCCTAGAGGGACAGCCCTAATATTACCAATCTCCCCATCCATATCTGAGGCATCCCATAGCATACGTGGTACGACATAGGAACTATTAAAATTTACAACTACACAGTCCCCTTTAAGTTTTTTCTGGGTGCCTCCGATCCAACCGACCCGCCTGGCTGTTAGAATATGGTGAGAAATATTGTCATAGCCAGAAGAATTCTGGTCACACCATTTCCTAGTGACTGACAATAATTCTTTGATTGTTTCAACCTTACCAGGTGCTAAAGGTGGGACCTTGACCAAAATGACCACCAACGGGCCAGCCTCAGGAGGGAGATTAATGCAAGGTAAGGTGGGCGAGTTAATTGGAATATGGCCGCTAACAGATTTCACCTGAGGCCTAGTTTGTTTTAGAGGCCTAGCCTGCCCGATCAACTGGTCCACTGCGTCTGATGTTTTTAAAATTGTCACGTCATTACTCAGATTGTGGGGCACAACTGTAGACACAATACTAGAGGGACCCTTTGCTGAAAAACTATTTTGGTCATCTATTGGGACATCAGTCAAAATAGGTGAGGTACTGTTATAAGGGGTAATACGGGCCTTATTTAATGCTGAAAGGGCAGAGTCAATCTTAACACATTTTTCTAGTAGGCTAGCAACACATAAATTCAAGGTGTCAACAATGTCTTTTGCTATGCTGGTAAGAATCTCCTCAAGTCGACTTGAAAAGATGTTCTCCACCATGTCCCGAATAGAGGAATAAAGGGAGTCCATGGTCGCAGGGCTACCCTCTGGTACAGTACAAATGGGTACAGAGTCCCGCTTGTTTTGCTTTTTACTCGACCTCTTAACGCCCTTTAAAAGAGGTTTAGTTGGCCTTTTTCTTGCAGCAGCCTGCTGTGGCGTAGGTTGGGGAGAAATCAAGGGTAGGATGGTGGCCGTAGTGTCTCCGGGAACAACAGGATGAACCAGCGCAGGAGCTGGAGGACCAATCACAACAACCGGCTCCAATGGGATAGGGATTCTCCCTATCGGCTGCGGAAGGCCAGACTGTTGGTCTTGGGTGGCATCAAGACCCAGCTCCCTCTCAGCTTGCGCTATTTCTGAGGTTAATACCCCCACAGCTGAGGTTAAGTATGAAATAATAGTTCCCGACTTTCTGGGCACTTTAGCTTTAGCTCCCCCCTGGTCCTGGGTATTAAGTAGTTTCCGCTTACCCATCCTTGGATCTTGCAGTGTGCAGGAAAGAGACGTGGCCCGGCCTGGCCTCCTCTGGCCCCTGACGGCCACAGACGGCCCGCCCTTTGCCCGGGCTTAGCCCGGCGCCCGCCCGCGCGCGTCCCGCGTGGCGGGAGGCTCGAGGAGTTTAAATACAGCCCTGGTGTCAGGGGGCGTGGCCTCGGGTTGCCGTGAGACCCGCTGTCTCCTGGGTCGTGTGGTTTCTCAAGGTATCGTAGTCCGCTGGACCCCCGCTGCTGCCGCTGCGTCTCCCGCGAAGCGGGAGGCGCGAGGAGTTTAAATACAGCCCTGGTGTCAGGGGGCGTGGCCTCGAGTTGCCGTGAGACCCGCTGTCTCCTGGGTCGTGTGGTTTCTCAAGGTATCGTAGTCCGCTGGACCCCCGCTGCTGCCGCTGCGTCTCCCGCGAAGCGGGAGGCGCGAGGAGTTTAAATACAGCCCTGGTGTCAGGGGGCGTGGCCTCGGGTTGCCGTGAGACCCGCTGTCTCCTGGGTCGTGTGGTTTCTCAAGGTATCGTAGTCCGCTGGACCCCCGCTGCTGCCGCTGCGTCTCCCGCGAAGCGGGAGGCGCGAGGAGTTTAAATACAGCCCTGGTGTCAGGGGGCGTGGCCTCGAGTTGCCGTGAGACCCGCTGTCTCCTGGGTCGTGTGGTTTCTCAAGGTATCGTAGTCCGCTGGACCCCCGCTGCTGCCGCTGCGTCTCCATCTGTTCAATAGATACATTCTGGTGTTCTAAAGGGAAGTCAACCCTGGCTTTAGCTCCAGAGAACCGTTCCTAGAGCGTCGATGCTCCTTCCCTCGTTCGTCGATGGATGAAAACCAAGATAAAAATGAAGACTGCTTAGACTTCTTTTTTTTGTGCCTCTTCTTCGAGTGGGAGGAAGTGGACTTGGGGCTTCGGGAGCGGTCCCACGACCACCTCTTCTTCGATCGGAACCATGATCTCCACAAAGTCTCGTTAGCTGGTGTCAACTGCCAGGCCGCGATCAGTTTTATAGCCCGCCCCGCAAGGCCTTTGGAGATTATAATCTCAAAAACAAGCCTTTACAGTCTTCAAGTCGTGGTCACGCTCGAGACACCAGAGACAGACGAGGTGCGGGTCGGTTACCGACATGGCACGGTGACAGGCCCCACACGGTTTAAACCCTATCTTGTTTAGAAGAGACACAAACAATTTTCAGCTCCCCCCAAGAGATGCAGTGTGGCGTGTAGGGATGGGCCCCCAGGAGAGACAGGCTGAGTAACTCTGTCTGAATGAATGAGGGTTCTGTCATCCCCATGTCTTCCAAATGGAATTGAATTGAATTAAATTTATAAAGTGTAGCATATACCCTAAGGCGTCTTGGCGCTATACCTGATACAAGAACAGTGGAACAAAAAGCACAGGTTATCGTCTGGTTAAGCAGATTAAATGGCTTGTGTAAACAGCCATGTTTTCAGGTCTTTCCTAAAGTGAATCAAAGAGGAGGCGGCTTTTAGAGAGGAGGGAAGTGTATTCCAAAGCAAAGCTGTAGATCTGAAAAAACTCTTACCTCCCCACGTTATTTTTTTAAAAGGGGAGATAACCATGTTCCTAGCAGTTCCAGACCGTAGGTTCCTGTTGGGAACATACCATTTCAGTTTGTTCCTGAACTGTACTTGTCCCAGATTATGTAGAGACTTAAAAGCCAAACATAAGACCTTAAACTTACATCTTTGCCTGACTGGGAGCCAGTGCAATTTCTTTATGGCTTCTTTAGCTGAGATGTGCTTAGGGATATTCATAATGAGGCGACATAATGGAGACAATGAAAAAGCCATTGTAATTGGGCTGCCAGGTAATAGAATTTAAAGTTCGGGGCTTTGAGGCCCTCATGTTCAGGCAGGAGCTGCAGTTTCAGAAGAGCCACCCTCCTGCCAGAGCCACACAAGATCACCCAGGATTCTGTGTGACTCCTGAAAAAATTGCTAGGGGAGGACTACTAAAGTTATATAGGAGGCAGGAGAGCATCACCCTTTTGGAGACTGCTATATGCCCCATCACCGATACACAAAGAGAGCGCCAGAATAATCCTTGTGATCGGAGAGACAACACTGCCATAATCAAGTTGCCATCTGGGAGGTCCTGGAGGGGGGGGCGGGGGGAGTGGTAGGTACAGATCCCCAAGTACTTCAAAGATGTGGGCTCTCATCTAAATGTTCCCTCCCCAAGGGCTAAATGTACCAAATCCATACCTGGAGCCAGTGAGAACTAGCAGGACTTAGCTCACCCTAAGACCCTTAAGGGTACCTGCCACTCTGGTGTAGTCTGTGCTCTAGTTCCTCAGGTTAAATAGGATTTTTTCCGTGTAAAGCGAGATAGCTTGAGTATGGTCTGGAAGAGGGACGCCCCAATTCTGGCTGCTGGGCTAAGCCCAGGCTGCCAAGGGTTATATCGTCAGTGCAAAAAGAATGGGGGAGAGGGGGCACTCCTACCTAGTACCCCGACCAACCGGGATAGCCTCTGAGAGCAGGCCGTCGTATCTCACTCAGACTGTAGGGCTCAAGTAAAGGAGGCAGATGAGTGTGATGAGGCAAGCCCGAAAGCTGAACTACATCAGTAGCTGGAATAAAAAGTCCCATTGGAGGCAATCAACTACTTTATGCAAATTGAGCACTAAATGTGCAGCTCGTGGCCAGGTTACTGGGACGGCCTCCAGTAGTCTATAAAGGCGACGGATATTTTAGGAGGTATTCCTGCCTGGCCCAGGAAAGGGAGTACCTGTTAGATGTGAGAAGCCAAGATTTAACTAGGAATTTCATAGTCCATATTCTGTATGGCTGTGGGGGCAATAGGAGGTCAGGCCTGCAGGTTCCTTCCCAGGCTTTAACAAAGAGATCAGCAAAGCCTCTTGGAGTGTGGCTGCAAGAATACCAGTGTCAAAAGCTGCAGAGTATAGTTTGGTCATGTTAGGGACCAATAAGTGAAAGTATGTCTTATAGAATTCGGCCAGGAGGCCATCCTAATCAGAAGATTTCCAAGTCGCCAGGCGTGCAAAGGCTGCCTACACATCCTGGACCATAATAGAGGCATCCAGATCCTCTTGCTCTGCCTCTGAGAGGCTGGGGAGAGGGAAGGGGTTCACAAACTCTTATATGGCATCTTTCAGGGCATCCCCTGGGGGACTATTTAGAGTCATGTAATAGACTACAATAGCACTGAGGACTGTGTGTTGTGTGCAGTCTTCCTTGTGTTCAAAATATTCAATTTCATGATCAGAGATTGTCTCTGAAGATCAGGTCTTTGAGAGTGGTGGCTGAAGGCATCAGGTAAGGATGGGGCGTGGGACCTACCACAGTGTATGCTCATCAATGGGGGCTGTGGTCCGAACTTTCTCTTCCAAGGTAGTCCGTTTCCGAGATGAAGGGGCACAGTGTAGAGGAGCATATTACATTATCGAGGCGGGCATCAACTTCTGATAGCGATTCTAGCTGCAGATTCCTCACCTTGGAATTATTCTCAGGCGCCAGACTAGATCATGATGATTTTCATTAGTACCCCTGTCAATCGACTCCCTGTGGCGTCATCTGCAGAAGTGAAGTGCGCTGTGCCTATATCGGCACCACCAGTCAGCACTGATCCGGAGTGAGCTTAGTCATTTTTTGACTACATTTCTTTTACATTTTGTCGAATTATTTTTTGAGATCTCCTGGTGTGGCCTGGATGTAATCTCAGAAGGCTGGCTTCAAGCCATGCGGCATCTGTCACCGCCTGATGTCTGTGACGGACCCGCATCATATCTTTGGTGCCTCGAACATGACCACGATTCGAAGGCCTGCTCGATTGCTGCACCGTGAACCTGAAGGCCTTGAGGGAGCAATCCCATAAACTCCTTGCAGCTCAATGTGCAAGGCCAGAACAGTCTTGTTCCCGGTTGAGACAAAGGTCCCAGGAGCAGTCGCGG
This sequence comes from Triturus cristatus, assembly GCF_964204655.1. Taxonomy (NCBI): domain Eukaryota; kingdom Metazoa; phylum Chordata; class Amphibia; order Caudata; family Salamandridae; genus Triturus; species Triturus cristatus. The sequence goes on from NC_140588.1 coordinate 64,548,914, forward strand.
AGTCCGAAATCTTCGTCATGCTCGAAGTTGTCTGGCCGGTCAGGTAAGTCACATCCTAAGAAGAAGAGCAAGAAGTCAGAGGTTGTCGACGTCACCTAATCTGTCAACCGACAAGATGAGGGAGCGTCTGTGAGAAAGTGCCCTCTTTCTTGCCTGGTATGCCCCCACTTTTTGCTGAATTGCTGATATGCTTTGACTCATTGTGCCCTGGGCTCCTGCCAATCAGGTACCCAGGGCATGTGTTCCTTCCCTAAAACTGCATTGAAGCCTAAACCCAATTGGCATCTCTGGCCACATGTCAGCCCCTGGTAAATGGTACCATTGGTACCCAGGGCACTGTGACCAGAGAAGGCCCCTAAGGGCCACCCTTAGAAGCCCTGTACCCTGACACACACACACTGCCGTTGTAGGCTGAGTGTCTTGGTGCAGAACAACACAAACAGTCGACATGGCACACATCCCTGTGTGCCATGCCCACAAACCACTGCCCTGGCATACATCAGTCACCCCTCTAGCTGAGGGCCCTATGCCAGTGGTGAGGGTACAGGTGCATGAGCCCTGTACCCTTAAAGTGTCCAAGTCCATTCCTGGGCCCTGTAAGTGCAGTGTTACCATTAAGAGTATATGGTGCTGGGAGTTTGTCATTACGAACTCCACAGCACCATAATGGCTACACTGAAGACTGAGAAGTTTGGTATCAAACTTCTCAGCACATTAAACCCACACTGATGCCAGTGTGGGATTTCATGTAAAATGCATGACAGAGGGCATCTTAGAGATGCCCCCTGAAACTCGACCAACTCCCAGTGACCTGACTGAGTGGCTGCCTAGGCTGCCACCACCAGACATGTTTCTGGACCCCTGGGTCGAGAGCTTGCTGCTCTCGGAAGTCTGAAACAATGCACATCCTGGGACGAGGTGCCAAGCCTCCTCCCCCAGGATGGGCAGGGTTCACGAAGGAAAAGCTTCAAAGGCATGCCGCCTTTGTTAGCCTCTCCAGTCATTTGCTGCGTTCAGCAACTGGTCCCCACAGGTTCTTCCCCCCACTTTGGACGGGAGAACCGGCGGGAAAAACAAGTGAGGAAGAGAGGTGTGCCCACCTCTGCCAACTCCACCCCTAAGGTGGGGGAGGCGAGGTGAAGCACAACCTAGAGTCCCCACAATCTTGAGGATGGGGGGACCCATCCAACCAGGGACAGGCTCCTGCCCCCCCCCCCCCCCACTGGAGAGTGGCAGAATTGGGGTTGTACCTACCCCAGGAAAGGGACCCATTGGTCCCTGCCCTTTACCTACCTGTAACGCCCCTAAATTTAGTATTTAGGGGCACCCTGAACCTTCCTTCCTCATATCCAGCTACCACAAGGAAAGGAGGACGAGAAGCCGTGCAGAGCTAACAAGAGGGCGACGCCCACTGACTTGGCCCCAGCCCTACACGCCTGTCTCCCCTCGAACCTGCTCCTGCAAAAACCCCGGCGTGTCCAGCGGCCAGCAACCTCAAAAACCCCAGAGGACCTGCCTGCATTCACTTTCCAAGCTGTTTCCCACGTGAACACTGCATGTGATTGAACTGCAGCTTCTGGTGCCAGCCAGAAACCGCGAATTCAGTCCCCTCTGCACCCGCTGAGCCCGGCCCGAGCTTGGGTAGGAAAACACCACGAGGAGGTCCCCCTGGCGATCCTGACCTGAGATCCGGCGACCCCTGACCTGCCTCAAACCTCCTGATGAAGCCTGCAGCCTTAAGCCAGAGGACCCCCCCCCTACCGTGACCAGAGCAGGTAAGAAAATCCGATGTCCCAAGGCACCCCTGCACCCGACGCCCCATGGCCTTGTGTGCCCAACCCAGCAGTGCCTAACCAACCCTCTACATCCCTACTTACCCCTCGAAGTAGTGGTCACTCCTGGAAGATCCACGTCCCCGAGCCTGTAGTGTTTCTTTGTCGCGGAGAATCTCCTTTGAAATCAACAGGGCACCCAACCTCAAAACAGCACCCGGCACCCTGCCGCCCTAGTGCCGCTGAGGGTGCCCCTTTTGTGCTAACCTGGTCCCCAACTTGCCCTGAGCTTAACCCTAGGAGCTTTGCTCTCACAACCCCGTGGTCTGCTTGCCAGCAGCCACCAACGGGGGCCCCCCTATCCTCCATATGATAACATTGGGCCTCAACACACTGCACCCGGCCACCCTAGTGCCACTGGGGGTGCAACAATAGTGCATCACTGACCCTGGGAGACCCCTGAGTCTAACCCCAGGACCCTAACTCAAAAGACCGATTACCTACCTGGAAACCGATAACCTTTTTTTCCTCATAGAATAACATTGACACTTTTTCTCCAAAAAAGTTTCAAAGTGTCGACTTTTGAAAACTACAAATATTCCTTAAAAATCAGCCAAATAACCAAAACTCATTTTCCCACCTGTTTTCAGGAAATGTCCCAGGGCTGAATCTAGGATCCAGCCCTGTATTAGTAAAAGTAATCTGAAAAGTAATTAACTGCATGTTACTTAAAAAGCCCATTCATTTGAATGTACTATACCTGTAATGTGTTGCAAACTGCTTACTTAAAACTGTAACCAAAACCAGTACGAGTTACACTGCAATTTTGAACTGTGTTCATACAAGTAATTTACTACTGAAAAGTATTTTTATGCTTACCTGTACCAGGCTTGCTTGGTTCTAGAAATAAAAAGTATATTTTTTATACAAAAACAATTGGCCTAGAGTTCAGTTCTTGAGTGTGTGAATTCGTGTGCTGACTGAGTGGGTACATCAAATGCTTAAAACTGTCCTCTGATACTGCCTTACTGCTCGACCAAGCTACCACTTTAGAGAGTAAGGTTCTATCTAACTTTAACCTCTGCCAAACCTCTGGAGACACTTGGACTCTATACACACTGTACCTCACTTTGGTGCAGTATATATAGAGCCAGTTTCTTACAGCGTCGGCATTCGAGGTCTACCTCTATGGTTGAGTTGGAACCTGAGTTAGCTCCACGCTTCCCAGTGTTAGAGAATTAAGGAAACTGGACACCATAGGGAAGATGTTTTCTTGCACCAGCCTAACACTTCGCGGAATAACGCAATCCTTTTAGGCCAAGACTACCACGCTCTGTGGTATATGGTTCTACAGGTGCTGCAGATGATGGTCCCAGAGGAAGCCCGTACCGTTCTCTCCCAGGCTGTTGGTGGCTGGAGGGATGCAGCCAAGTTCATCATCCGTTGTGGACTGGATATCACTGACAAGCTCGGCAGAGCAGTTTCATATACAGTAGCCTTATGCCACCACGCCTGGCTGAGCACAACTTGCTTTTCTGGGGATGTCCAAGCATCGCTTATGGACATGCCCTTTGATGTCTCCCGTCTCATCAGAGGCCAGGTGGATTCAGGGCTGGTGTGCTTTATGGACAGCAGGGCTACGGCTAGGTCCTTAGGCCTTTCCATGGCCCCTTGCCACCCCCATGCCGCCTTTTGCTCTTTTTGTAGCCACAGAGGGGATTCCAGCCGCGTCTGTACCAGTCTTGATATCGTGGTTCACCAGCTTCCCAGTCTTTGCTTGGCCAAGGACATGGTACCCACAGACCTCTTGGGTCTGGTAGCCAGGGGTCAGGCCAGTCTACGACCCCTCCAGCAGCCACAACCTCCAAGCCTTTATAGTCTGCCCCTTACCATCATTGGCATCCAGTGGGCAGCAGGATCCGCAATCACCTGAACCACTGGCAGTCTTTAATATCGGACCAATGGGTTCTGCAGATTGTCCGGAGGGGCTACTCCCTCCCCTTCGAGACTACCCATGCACCCATGTCACCTGCTTGGGACAGGCTGACAGAGGAGCAGCTTTGTCTGCTCCGTCAGGAAGTGAGGGCTCTTTTGACCAGGGTGGCCATAAAGAGGGTGCCAACACCAGAAGTAGGTCATGTTTGCTATTCCTGCTACTTTCTGGTGCCCAATAAGGACGGATGCCTTTGTCCTATTCTAGACTTGCTTCCTCTCAATTTCTTCCTGTAGAAAGGTAGTATCCTTCTAGCATGGTTACCCCCACTTTTTGCCTGGTGCCAGTATGTTTTTGACCTATTCTGTCTGGAATCCTGCTAATCTGGACCTCAGTCACTGTGCTTTTTTCCCCATAATTGACCATGGTAAGTACTATTGTACATCCACAGTTGGCTAGTGGTGTACCCTTGTAAGTCCATAGTGTATGGTACTAAGATACCCAGGGTAGATGTATACCACGGATTTTCCAGGGGATGCAGCATATATTGTGCCACCCATGGGAGTACACTTAAACTGTGACTACATGCCTGCCATTGCAGCCTGTGTGAGTTGGTGCTTGCACCTCCCACACCAGATAGTTCCCTTATATATGAGGTCACTGCACTTTAAACCTATAAGTCACCCCTATGGCAGAGTCTTCAATCCCGAGGGCAGGGTGATTGGTTGTAAGTGTGAGGGTGCCCCTGCATGAGCAGGACACCCCTACAAACCCCTGAGTCAATTCTCCAGGCTTTATAAGTGCCATCAGCCATTTTAATACATATAGTGGACATCAGTCATATCGAGATGTCTAACTATATAGTGGCTGCACCAAACCCAGTCATGTTTGGTATCAAACATATTGGAATCATACCCCAACACCGATTTCAGTGTTGGAAGTCTGATCCCATGTACTGCGGTGGGGCTCCCTTTGGGTACCCCCCTGTACTCCTGGTAACAGCCTTTCAGGGTCTGGCAGGAAGCTAGGGCTGCTGCCAACCACACACACAATTCTGCCCTCCTGCTGCTGAGCCAAGTTTGAGCAGGGGAAGGCTGAACATTAGGTTTCCCACCTCTCAGACAGGACTTAGTAAGCACCCCCACCCCAGTCCAATGCACTATCGCCACCATACTGCTTTGAAGAGCACATTTGGTGCCCTCCCTGCATACTCCAGTTAGAGCCACTTCAGGGAACCCTTGGCTCCTGCTCTGACGTGAAACTGGACAAAGGACATGAGAGTATCCTCCCCTCTATCCAGTACCCCCTCTGGGAGGGACCCCTGAGTTGTTCCAACCCTTTCCTTAGGGTATTTAAGGGCTTACCTGTGGGTGATTCCTTAGATTAGTCGTGGGACAAGATCAAAACCTGAAACCACGTCACTCTTCCACCATCTGGACACTTGGTCTTCTCCTGGAGCTGAGACTCCACCAAGGAAGACTCCTGCTGCTCCTGGTCTCGCTGTTCTGCAAGTCTTCATTGCCTGTGCCTGTTTCTTCCAGGATTTTCAACAGACCTGTGGGCATCAAGGACACCCAAAGTAATCTCCCCTGGAGTGAAGGAATCACTCCCCTGCAACTGCAGGCACAACAATGAAGCTTACTGGTCTGCTGCTCCTGTCATCCTACGGACTTCCTGAGGCTCAGCAACACAGCTGATGGTTCTGTAACTCCTTCAAGGCATGACCTGTCCTCTTTGCAATTTTTAGGCCAATATCCCTCGTCAGAACCACTGGGACCGAACCCCTGTTCACCGCATCAACTTGCTGTTGCCAAGGATTGTTGGCTCTGCACTCCAGAGATCATCGGGCTACAAGAAGCTCCACCCTCAAGCATCTCTTCCTGCCAAGTACAGCGTCCTCACCACAGCCTCTGCACCTTGGGCCTTCCTTCTTGATAAGCTGCTCGATTTCCTCTTGCGACTCCTGTGCCTTTGGCCTGTTGGTCTTCCTCAGGATCTTTTCCTGCTTCTGTGCCCCCCCTCCTCTTGTTTGTGGGCCGGGGCTGACTCTCCTGCTGTTGTCGAGTCCCTTGGACCTCGCTGGTCCCAACTTGTTGGTGCTCCCGCCGGTCACCCACCACCTAGTCACGGACATCTGACGTGGGACAGCACGTGCACAGCTCCTGGTCTTCCTCAGCATTGCCTGGTCCTCACAGCTGCAGCAACAAGGTCATCTTCAACTCATCTGAACCGTTCGACATTGGTAGGCATTGCTTTTCTGTGCCTTCTGTTCACTTCTGAGTGGCATACTCTGTCACCTCTGCTTGCAGGTTCTTCACTTCCAGAATCCACACTTGGATTCTATTGGACTTCTTCACCTTCTTCTCCAGAAGCCCTTTTCTCCAAGTCTTCCATTGACATCTACGAAGGTTTTCGACATCTCTTCCCCCTGATGCACCTGGCTTTCCTAGTGTAGATAATCTGGTTCCCGGGGCATCCATGGGTGGAGTGACTCTCCAATCTTCTGTCCTCCAAGGGAATTCTTCAGGGTCCTCTGGAAAGGGTCCTTCTGCAAAATCTGCAACCGCAACTTCTCCATTGACTTCAATTGAGCACACAGCTGTGTTCCGACAGCACACAGCCTCCATGAAGATCCTGGGTACTTACCTTGGGTGGTTCCTTGTGTCCCGGCTCCTCTGGGTCTTTCTTTCTTTTTTTTTTTATAAATCTTTTTTTATTAATGAATCAAAAACAATAATACAATAAAAATACCAACGCAAAGAAAAAGAGCAGTCATCAAAATGAACAGATCACAAAAACTAATTACCTCATACATACAATCAATGAACTTAAAAGAGACAGTACAGATAATGATATGGACACATAGTGAGAATAAACCATTATCGTGTTTCTTTGTCAACATTGAATGGGAAGTCATCTGCAAAGGGGGCGCATAAAAACCCTCTGCTTTCGTTCCAAGGGCCCCATGTTTTGGTCCATTTGCCTGGGCAACCCCTGCTCTCGTATATCACCCTTTCAGCCTGCATGCACCAGTCCATGTCTTCAGCCCAGTCCTTATTGCAGGGCATGCCTCCCCCCCCCCCCCCCCATGTCCTGGTTACATCACGTTTTGCTATAATACAGCCCAGAGAAACCCATAGTTGCTAGGTGCGATTGAGATCGGTGGCGTCCCAAATGTTTAGAATACAGAGTCGAGGGGAGGGTTCTATTGATTTCTGACATATTCGGGACATAGTAGACACCACCGCACTCCAATACTGGTGAAGAAAAGGACATTCCCACCACTGGTGCAAGAAAGTACCCAAGGAGCCACAGCCCCGGGGACAGAGTGGGGAGATCGTCAGACCCATTTTAACAAGTGCTGTGTTGGTGTAGTAAGCCCTGTGAAGTATTTTAAGTTGTATCAACTTAAAGCGGGACCGGATTGCCACCTCCTTAGGAGACACCAGGGCCTCCCTCCAATCTTCGTCAGGCATTTCACTCACGTCATCCGACCACTTTGCGCGGATTTTATCGAGAGGCTCCGGGAAGTTAAGTAACTTGCGGTAGGTCAGAGAGATGGCCTTATCTGCAAGGTAGTCGTCAAGGAGTCAGTCCTCGAGCGGTGAAGAAACGGACAATTCGGAACCCTTGGGGATGGCTTTATTTAATGCACTACGCACCTGAAGATACAGGAACGTTTCTCCCTCGTGTAACTGGTATTGTACTTTCAATTCACTGAAAGGAACCACCGCACCCTTTGTCCACAAGTCCCCCACCGTGGAAAGACCAATCAGGTCCCATTTGTCTAATCCAGGTTGGCTCGATAGCATACCTAGGAGGCAGGATTCCAGCAGTGGAGTAGCCCGCGTAACTTTACCCTTCCAGCCTAGCGCGGCAGACGCTGTATGCCAGATCAAGACTGTGGTGGAAGTGGGGGTAAAGGTGGGTAACTGCTTGGGTCCCCCATATAATACCCTCATGTAATTGCCTGCTGTCATATCGTATCTATCCATTCTGTACGCGGGGTCTGCGATGGGCCCGTGAGCCCAGTGGTTGAGGAACACTAATGGGGAAGCCCAGTAATATAATTTGATTGCAGGGAGAGCAATACCTCCATCATACCAGCTCCGCGTGAGTTTTGTCAGGGCAATTCGGGCCGCTCCTCGTTCCATAATAATGAACGGACCTCGGAAGCAATCGTTTGGAAATATTGAGCCGGGACGGGGTAGGGTGCATTCTGTAGGGTATATAGGAAGTGGGGGAGTGCCATCATTTTGAAAAGGGCAGCTCTACTCAGTAGAGTAGGGGGCAGTGTCTTCCAGTGCTGCATGTCAGCCCAAAGGCGACCCAAGGGAAGGCTAAGGTTCTTCTGGTGGAAGACGGCTGCGTCTCTGTTTAACATAGATGCCTAAGTAGCGTAAGCCGTCCGTGACTATGCCGGCAGTGCAGCCTGGAGGGAGCCGTGGGGGCTCCCCACTGAGAACATAGATCAATGACTTGTCCCAGTTGATGGTGTAGCCCGAATTTTTCTGAAAAAGAGTGAGAATGTGTAGCATCGCGTGAAGGGATGCCCGGGGTTTGGCCAAATATTAAAGAATATCATCTGCGTTGAGAGAGATCCTGTCTGACCAATCTGGGACCCAATTCAGTCCACGGATAGAGGGGTCGCCTCTGATCCATAAGGCCAAGGGCTCCAGTGCTAGGGCGAACAGCAACGGCGACAGGGGACAGCCCTGCCTTGTGCCCTTTCCCAACTCAAAAATTGCCAATCTGCCGCCATTCACCGAGACACGATTCAAGGGTTTGGTATATAATAAACGCACCCAGGACATAAAACGCGGGCCAAAGCCGTACCTTTCCAGAGCAGCAAACAGAAAGGGCCACACCATCATGTCAAACGCCATTTTGACATCTAAGGACACAATTACCGCATCTTCTTGTATGGCGGGGGCTCTCGCCAATACTCCAAAGAGGCGATGGAGATTGATAGCCGTATTTCTGGCTGGCATAAAACCGGATTGATCTGGATGTATCAATGTATGAAGATGGGGTGTGAGGCGAAGGGACAAAAGTTTGGCTTGGATTTTGACCTCTGGGTCAAGAAGAGAAATCGGTCGATACGAACCACACTGATCTGGAGGTTTCCTGGTTTTATGTATGACCGCAATGTTAGCCAATCGCTGTGTTTTGGGCAAAATCCCACGCTCTATACTTTCATCATACATTCTCACTAGAAACGGAGCCAATACCGAAGAGACTGCTTTATAAAGCTCGACTGGAAGGCCACTAGGGCCGATGGCCTTCCCAGAACGTAGTGCACCAATCACCTTAGACGCCTCTTCAGGAGTCAAGGCAGTGTCCAGGTCCGCGACATCCTTAGGATCTAACCTCGGTAGGGGGAGAGTGGAAAGCAGGTCAGCTGCTTCTTCTTAGGTCGAGGTGGATGTGGGGACATGGAGTTGCTCAAAAGGGCTAGCGAAACTCCCTGCAATCTCATCTCGGTCACAGCATCGCACACCATCAGGAGCCACAATTTCAGCCACCCACCTATTGGCTAACTCACGCTTATCTAACCATGCCAACAATTTACTTGCTTTGTCTCCAATTTCATATACCCGATACTGAGTGGTTCGGTAGTGCACTTGGGCTGCCTCCATGGCTATATCGTTATACTCCTGTTGTTTCACTGCAAGTCTGTGGGAAGTGTCAGGGGAGGCGTATATGAGGAGTTTGCCTTCGAGCCCGGTCACCTCTAGTTCTATATCCTCTAGTTGCTTAAATTTCTCCTTCCGGTGACCCGCTACTGCCGCCACCCCTCACCCGCGATTAACCGTCTTATATGTTTCCCAGACCGTCACATCCGATGCAACAGAGCCCTCATTTTCGGCGAAATAGTCTGACGTGGCCTGTACCAATCTATCCCGAATCTCCGGAACCTGTAGATATCATGGGTTGAGGGCCATCTCCCGATGGGATCGGGATGGTACACCACCGTAGTGGGCCAAAACAGGAAAGTGGTCAGATATGCCCCTAGGCAAAAAGGTGATATCAATAAACATGGAGAGCTGTGTGGCTTGGGAGAAGAGGTAATCAATACGGGACATGCTCCCGTGCACCCCGGAAAGGAAGGTGTTCTGCAGATCGAAGGGATGATGTGTGCGCCACACATCCACTAGTCCTATGGCCATTGGAAAGTCAGACACAAGTTTTCCCTGTGGTTCACTGTGTCTGGGTGGTAGGCGATCCAAATCCCCAGCTAGGGCGGCATTACAGTCTCCTCCCAGTAAACTGTCCCCTTCGGGTAGAGTCAACATGTGGGGTCCCAAATCAGTCAGGGTGGAGGAGTGGAGTTTGGGGGGTATGTAGAGTGAGGTCATGTTGAGGGAGCGACCCTCCCACCATCCAGACACCATAACAAAGTGGCCAGCAGGGTCGCGTACAATTGTTTTAACTTGAAAGGGAAGGGATGCGCATGCCAGAATACCCAACCCTCTGGACCCTCATGTGTAACCCATGTGGGCAAGTGATTTATAACCCCACCAATTTAGTGCGCAATATTTAGTGCCAGGAATATGTGTTTCTTGAAGCAACACAAGGTCAGGTGTGTGATGATTAAGATATTGAAAAACTATCCCCCGTTTTATCCGGTCGCCCAGTCCTTTCACATTCCAGGAGATTATTTTGAGTCAACCCAGGGGGGCAGAGGCCATAGGAATAACACTCATGTACACTGGAGAATGGGAGCCCCACCTCCCACAGGGCTTGTGAAATGACAGTGCGTAATGGGACGTATCGGCCCACCGGGAGTCGAGACCCCCCAGATTGCAAAAAATGTAGTGTTGGTAATTACCCCACAATTGTGTGTGATCATAATAAACAGACTTCTCAGAAAACAATACAAAGATCGCAAAATACCCACAGAAAAACACCCTGGAAGCTCCTCCACCCTGCCTCCCTGCAATATATACTCAGAACTGCCCACCCGCATTCCACTTTCTTAATATATAGTTTGGTCTCCCCCCTGAAGACCACTGTATTTTGTGCTACTTGCCTTATTGCAATTGAAGTATGTTTTTTTTTAAATTGTGTTGATATCTCCCGGTAGGAGATATACCAATGTTTTAGTGAATGTTGTGTAATAAATAGAAGTATTTTTATATAAACACTGTGGTTCTTTTTCGTTTAACCTACACTACATGATTAAACTGGTAAAACAAGCTGCTTAACACTCCTTCAAGATAAGCCTAAAGGGTGCTCTCCACAGCTACCACTTTGAGCGCTTTCTAAAGTTATCAAAGACCAATAAAATCACCATAAGGGTTGCCTGGTTTAGTACAAGGTGCATCACTTAAACAAGTGTGCACCATATTCTAAGCCAACCTCCTAAACTTCCTCAAGAAGGAGAAGTTCAAAATGCTCACGCTTGCTCAAGTCTTGTCTGCCTGGACCCGGGAGACTGGATGGTAGTGTTGGACTTGCAGAATGCAGATTTTCACATTCCTGACCTGCCTGCCCACACACTTTACCTGTGGTTCATGGTGGGCCAAAAGCACTTTCAGTTCGCTCTGCTCCCTTTTGGCCTCACCAGCTCCCCTCGGGTATTCACCTAGGAGATGGTGGTAGTTGCACCTCATCTGTAGAGATCAGGGGTGCCAGTCTTCCTCTATCTCGACGACTGGCTGTTAAAGGTGGGCTCGCCCCAGGCTGCTTTCTATCACCTCCAAACTACGGCGTACCTCCTGCATTTGCTGGGGTTTGCTATCAACGTGGCTGTCACACCTAACTCACTCTTAGAAACTCCCCTTCATTGGAGCCGTCCTGGTCACAGTGCAGTTTCGGCCCTATCCTCCCGAACTGCAAGTCCATTATATTCAGACTATGATAGCGATGTTTCAGCTTCTATCCTGGATTTTGGTGAGACTGAGTCTGAGGCTGCTGGGCCTCATGGCTTCCTGCATCCTGCTTCTGATACATGCCCGCTGGCATATGCAGTCTCTGCAGTGGGACATGAAGTTCCAGTGAGTGCAGCATCTGGGAAATCTCTCCAGCATGATCCAGATCCCAGAGGGAAATGCACAAAATCTGCAGTGATGTTTAACAAACTGCAATTGGGTCAGCGGCAGACCCCTCTCCCTTTCCCAACCAGATCTGATAGTAGTGACCGATGTGTCACTTCTGGGATGAGGCAGCCATCTGGGAGAAGTGGAGATCAGAGCCCTCTGGTCTCCGGCAGAATCTGGATTCTACATCACACTTCTTGAGCTCCGGGCGATCTGTCTGGCATGAAAAGCCTTTGTGAGCTCCATCAGGGAAGGCTAGTGCAGATGTTAACGGACAACACCATCACCATATGGTACCGCAACAGAGAGGGATGGAGTTATGGACCCTTTTTCAAGAGGCCATGCGTCTCTGGACATGGTCAGAATATTGGGGCATTTTCCTGGCAGTTTAACACTTGGCAGGCGTCTGAACACCAGGGTGGACGAACTCCGCTGCAGATGACTAGCGGATCTCGAATGGTATCTCCATCCAAAATTGTTTCAAGGTCTGTTTCCGCAGTTGTGAGAGCCTTGGTTAGATCTGTTGATCTCCACCGAGAACGTGCAATGTCAGAACTTCTGTGAGCCTGGGTTTCCAAGGAGGCTCTCGCTTGGAGACGCTTTTCATCTCAAGTGGAGCTCAAGCCTCACCGCACATACCACTCCTGCCCAAATTTCTCAAGAAGATCAGGAATGACCGGGCCCAAGTCATTCCTCTGGCTCCCGACTGGGCTCAGATGGTTTGGTATCCTGAGCTGTTGACCAGGGCCATCGGTCCTCCTATCAAGTTACCCCTTCAGGAGGATCTTCTATTGCAGCAGCATGGGAGGGTTCTCCACCCGAACCTGTCAACACTCTGCCTTCTTGTACGAAGATTTAGCAGTGACAATTGACAGCTTTCAACCTTCCACCCGAAGTCTGTGATGTTATTCTTGCAGCCAGGCTTCCTTCTGCCAAAACGGTATATGTCTGCTGTTGGGGCAAGTTTGTGGCATGGTGTGTAGAAAAGCAGGTTGATCCCCTTTCTGCTTCTCTTTCTCAGGGTCTTCTCTTTATTCTTTCCCTTGCCTAGCAGGGTTCTGCTCTGGGCATCGGGCACCTAAAAGGGTTATTTTTCTGCTATCTCAGGCTTTCTGCAGTTCGCTGACTAGCCATCCCTCTTCAAATCCCCTATTGTACATAGGTTCTTTAAAGAATTGCAACATGTTTCCTCATTTTCCCTTTATCATGCCTCAGTGGGAATTTAGTCTTGTCCTGACGTTTCTGATGTGTGCTCATTTTGAACCCTCACACAACTGTCCTCTCAGGCACCTTGCCATCAAGACTGCTTTCTGTCGAAAGTAGTCACTCCCTTTCATGTTAGCCAGTCATCACTAAGCTACTTTTTATGCTCCGCCGCATCCCTCTAAGCAAGAGGAGCGACCTAAAAAGAGCGTTGCCATTCTACCTTGACCGCACAAAAGAGTTTAAAGTGGACGACCAACTCTTCGTAGGGTATGTCGGAGCGAAGAAGGGAAAGGCTATGTGGGAGCAGACCATCTCCCGATGGATGGTGCGCTCCATTAAAATCTGGTACGCACTGGCCAAGAAGCAACGCCCTAAGGGTTCATGTGCTCATTCCACCAGAGCCAAGGCTGCGACCATTGCGTTAGCATCCACAGTCCTGGTCCTTGACATCTGTCAGGCAGCAATGTGGGCTTCCTTGCACACGTTCACAAAACACTACTGGCTGAAAAGTCAGGTTTGTCACGATGGACATTTTGCCCATTCTGTCCTGCAGGACTTTTTGGTATGAAATTGTTTTGCAGATCCACCTCCGGGAATATATTGCTTGGGTATTTATTCTAAGGTAAGGAATGTGCGGCTAGAAATCTCTATCATATGGACAAGTTACTTACCTTCAGGAATGCCTTATCTGGTTGAGACTATCTAGCTGCAGATTGCTTACAGACCCACCCATTCTACTTGCTCTGTGAACGGATTTCTAGGGACAAGGCTTTCTCCTTTCAGGGCTCAAGTTTTCCACACCAGTGGTCATTGTTCTTCATGGCTCCATGCTCCTGGCATGGAAACTTGCAAAAATTAACCTACTTCAGCATTCTGGATTGGCGCCTATATAGGCACTACACACATCACTTCCGGAGCGAATGATGCCACTCAAAGCCAATCAATGCCACCTACTGGTGCTCAGGGGTACTGCTTGCGAAAAGTTTCTGTATTCAGTATTACACCTGGTGATATTTCTAAGGTAAGGAATTTGTGGATAGATAGATTCTCTAGCATATAAGGCATTACGGAAGGTAAGCAACTTGCGCATCTTGGACTGAGGAGTAGTAGGAGTAGAGTCTGATTCCCGGATTATGGTGTCGCCACATGTCTCCAAAGGACCAATGTTGTAGCCATAACACTAGGGTCCAAGTCGGGGAGCAGTAAAGAGAGGGATGCAAGCGGGCTAGGGATACGTTTTTGATGCAGTGGAAGTCCTCTCCCCCTCTGGTCTAGCAACGATGGTATGTGTATCCACATAGCAAGGCGGGCTGAAATGTGTAAAAGGTTTGGTTGATTGCAATTGAGAGCATAAAGGTTACATATAAGGAGAAGGGAGCCACCTAGGCTAACCGCCAGTTGAACAAACCTACCCTCCTGGTCCACCTCTTGGGATAGAACTTTGAGTGGAATGCATGCCTTCACCCATATCAGCATCCCCCTAGTGAAGGGAGAGTAATTTGTGCCAATAATCTGACCCCTCCACCTCTTCTTAAGCCTAGCCCCCTTGGCCTGTATGATGTAGGATTCCTAGAGCAAGGCAATTTGGACCTCTTTGTTCTTAAGATTTGATAAAGTTTGGTGAGTGTTTGCACGCTTTGGATATTCCCAGATATGGAATGAAAAGTTTGGGTTCTTGTCATCCCACCCAAATCTCTGCATCCTCCAGGTCCCACAGGGGGTTGAGTACATGTGGGTCTAGGATGAAGAGCATGTAGTGGAAAGGGAATACTGGTGGGGATAGGGAACCAGTTCATGAAGGAAGAAAAACAAAAATGTAAACAATCGAACAAAAAACATGGATACTGTGGGCAGGAGGTGTTGTCACTTGTCCAAACCGATGAACCATTATCCTAATGCGGGTCTGAGGCACATAGGGGAGTGTGGTGGCCGATGTGCCAGGTAAGCTCCCAAGTCGAGAAATGAACATCTGAAACAGTGAAGGGGTATCTGATCATAAGTTGAACAGAGTAAAACAGTGGTAAGGAAGATGACTTCGGGGTATGCCAGCAGAAAGGCCACAGGACTAGCCTACAGTTATGTAAGGTCATCGACCATCTGGGAAGTCACTTGCGGGGGCGAATTTTTATTATGGGGTTGAGATGGAGTCTCTCTCTCATGTCAACGTTCTGACTGGAAGCTAGAGGATTCCTCGTATGGGTCAGGGAATGTTACTGCCATGTCCACCTCCAAGCAGCATTCGCTTCTGACTTGTGCTTGGGACTGAGCCTGACACGGAAGGAGATTTGCTAGATCGTCTACGTGTTTGGAGCTGGCGTCTACCTGGTCCCCTGGGGTGAAGAGTAACCTTTTAGGACTGCCCAGTCCCAGGCCCTAGAGGGGTCTGAGGGGAAGTCAGTTTTGTTGTTCTGTATAATTTTTTTAATTTGCTGGGAAAAGGGGAGCGTATTTCATTCCCATCTCTTAGAGTATGCGTTTGACCCCAGGAAAGAGACCCTTTTCTGTTGAACAGCTAGCATGTAATCTGAATAATGAGGATGCAGTGGTTATCCAGCATGAGCGGGGCCAACTGTCGCACTCTTGTGAGGATGGCATCCTGGCCCTTAAAGTACAGGAATTTGGAGGCAGATCAGATGGGGGTAGATCCCCTGATGGCAACTGATAAGCCTTCTCAACAGAAAAGAAAGGGGTGAGTCCCTAAGGGGCCATGAGTTCTCTAAAACAAGTCTCTGGGTAGTCCACTATATTTGGGCCTTCACTGCCCTTCAGAAGGCTCACCACTCAGATGCTGCTGTGCCGGGCCTGGCCCTTGGTGCCTTCTGCCTGATCCTCTAAGATGTGCACTCTCTGTTAGGTCCCAGAGTTGCTTCTAGAGGTCTGTGGTCTGGGGCTGTCTTGGCGGATTGGGTGACTCTTTTAGAATGATTTCTGTGGTCATCCCTCAGGAGATTTATATCTGCCACCACTGCATCGACCTTCGTCTCTAGGTGTACCTGTGAGGTCTCGAATGCCTGGAGAATAACATTTACTTCGTCAGGAGCTTGTGATGGGTTGCTGGAATGGTTGCCAGCCATGGTTAGCGAAGGTGGGTGTAGGAAGCTGACTTTTTATGTAGTGTACCAAAATGAGGTACACTATGTAGAAAGTCTAGACAAACCTTATTGGCTTACAGGGCTTAAATTAATAATACCAAATGCTGTCTTTGTTAAAGTGTGGGCAAGCAATTTAGGCTTATCAGACAGTAGTGTTAAGCATTGGTTGAACACACAGAGTCAATAAATAAGACACACAGTCAAGAAGAAACTTGAGACCAATTTAGAAAAATAACATATATATTTAATAATTTTAGACACCAAGATCATCGGAATCGAGTAAGTACGAGGCTGGGGAGCTCTGGTGCAGAGGTGTTTTGTCCGGAGGGTCCGTGAATTAGAGGCTCTCATGGTTCTCTGTGTTTTTGCAGAAGAGGGAAAAGAAACACAGCAGGGCCACTCTCAGTGTGAGCTGGCATCTCTCGTAGTCCCTCGACGTGCAGGTACGTTTTTGGCAGCGGTGGTGTTCCGACAGAAGACAGCCAAGCCTTGACACTTGCAACTGGCTCCAGTACCTCGAATATTCTTGCAGAGCAGCTCCTGGGGGTCCTGGCGTCTCCAAACTTGCCCAGGGAACAGATCTGATCCCCTGGCTCACAAAGACCTCTTGCTGGGATGCTGTTTCCTCGGTGGGCCCAAGGGTCGACAGAACTGTGTACAGGGCAGCTGCGGTCAGTGCCTGCTGGTACAGAGGAGTTGTCCTCCACTCCAAGAGAAATCTTGCTGGGTTGAGGAAATTCTGGGCAGACCTCCAAGGGTTTGGCAAGGTTTTCTGCTTCTGGACGTGTCAGTGATTGTTAGGAGAGCAGCAGTCAGACAGGGCTTTGCACCAAGGCTGATGCTTGTCTATAATTCTCACATCTTACGCTCTAGTCACGCCCTTGGGGGTGGTTACCCACTGGGGGCTATTAGAATTTTCCCGCTCCCTCCCTCCCTGGGCCAGACAGTCACCTGGTAATCAGCAGTCCTCACTCACTGCCACGGATCCAGGCACAGCCAACAATTCGTCAGCCGCACGGTGGCACCTGCAGGCTTTAAGGTGACCAACTGGCCTGGATGCTAATTCAGGATGGCGACTGTAAAAATTCATGACAAAGGGTCAACATTCAGACAAAAATTCATCCAATAAAATGGACTGTTCATTACACGTTTACCTTATTTTTAGCAGGATGTGAACCTCTAGCCCTCCCCAACCCTCTGTAAATTTATTTACCATGTTAAATCCTATCAAGTTTAGGCAATTCATTAGAAGTTGGGTGTACTTTCAAATGCACTAATTATCACCATGTTTACTAAAAATGTATTGGAGGAGAACGCCCATCCCTCCTGCCTGATATCGAATTGTCTGCCATTCCTTTGTATTCATCAATGATATAGGCTGAACGTGTTTTGAAATGAGCGATTTGCCACTCATGTCCCAAAATCCTCGGTAGAAAAACCTGCATATTCGTGTAAAGGTCAATTTAAAAATTATACATAATTTTCCCCATTTCTGCTGTCCCAGTTTACCTTAGAATTCACTGTCTACCACATTATCTGAAATGTGGCACCATACTACTAAAAGACCATATAGCTGAGCGAGACTTTAAAAAAAAATGTCTTTAAGGTGATTGGTCCCATTCTGACCCTGCTGTGAAGGGAGAGATTTGGTTGCACCGACTCAGGGTGGGACTGCTGCAGGCCCTTAGGGTCAAAGCAGGTGCGCGAGCTAGCCCCTGCTGTGAGAGTTAAAGAACTCTCAGGCTTGGGGCAAGTGGCTAAATTTACTGTTTTGAATGCTGTGCATTTTCTTCTCCTGTTTTGCTACATTGCCCTTTCCCACGAGATGGCTTGTCCGAGGGCCTTACACTTAGGCCGGGTCTCCTGTTATCTACTGGTGATGGGCTTTGACACATTGTACACGCCCATGCTGTCTTTGTATGTCTTGTTTTCCTCAAATGCTAATAAATTTGATTATCGAAAAAAAAAAAAAACTCTCAGGCTGTCTGCATGGGGACATTTCGCTCTAATGGCCGAAATTATGGACAAAAGGTGTCTGTGAAAGAATGCCTCACGGGCAAGTGGCCCAAATAACGGGTGGGTCCGTTATGTGCTTCTTGTCATCCTCTGGCCAGGGGATGTGTATTGGTCGTCCAGTGGAGCTAATAGGGGAGCTGCCAGTCAGGAGCCGTGGGGCTAGCGTCCTATATGTTGGCCTCCCCGGCCACACCCCTACATAGTTCTATGATTCTTGACAAGAATTGGTAACAGTGCTTCCCCATCGCAGACATTTCTTGTGCTTTGTTGCCTAGCAGGTAGATATACCTGCTCCTCTTTTTCAGCATGTGCACAAGGGTAAGAGCTTCAAACTTAGCAGCATTAAGTTAATTTACACACATCCATCCACATATATATCTATTCAACGCGGCATAATGGTGTCATGACTGGAATTTCCCGTAACAAACAAAGTGAAATTCCCAAAATTTCACCAATTATCCGTGAGTCATTTATTTTCGCCCTGGCCTAATAAATACACATAAACCACCAGCACAAAGTGACCATTAATCCACCCATACACACAAAGTAACCATCACCTATTGTAGCACAAGTATCCATCAATCCACAGACATTTTCCTTTCACAAGCAATTCTTCACCTGCATTCTTCATTCACTTACTCATCCATCAGTCCACACAAATTCAGCATTCATCAAAACATAAATTCACGAGCCATTCAGTTTCCTACTCGCACGCTCACCAACTCCCACCACCATCCACTTCTCCATCTAATTACTCATATGTTATTACAGCCAGTCACCATTCCACACAGATCATGACCTGACATATGTATTTGTTCAACCCTTGGGGCATTGTGGTGCTGAAATAATAGATGTTTCAATTCAGTCATCCATACTTAACCGCTTTACTTGCTCAACCATCCATGCACTTACCAATCCACACAAACATACTAAAACGTACACATACGCTAGGCACGCGTGTTGCAGGCTGTGCTGTACCTATTATTTGCGAGAGGTGGCTCCACTGATACCTCCTTAGCTTTACTTAGTCTGTGACAGTAGGACAGTTACTGCTGCAGTAGTGTCAGGGAGGGAAACTTCCACTTCCGTTACAATGCTGTATCTGTTCCACAAAGTAGGGAAGCTTGTACTTCTTCCAATGTTGTACATGTTCCATGAGGAATGGAAGCCTGCACTGCTGATGCCCAGCTGCACCTGTTGTGCAAGGAATGGTGTGATGTACTTCTGTGAAGATGGGAAACTGCCAGTTGATGCACATGGTGAGTCTGTTCTGTGAGAGAGGCAAACTTGCACTTCTAATGCCTGGCCTGTGCCTGTTTATGGATTGATCCCTGCACTGCTGATGGTGTGCTGTGTCTATTCTGCCAGGAATGGAAGCTAGGTTTTTATCATATTTCAGAAGCATTACTCCCATTCACAGTTGTGTACCTGTCTGATGGTGCCATAGGGGTGCGTCTGAATGTGGGTTCTTATCATTGTGAGCTTCCAGTTGGCGCGCCACTTGTTGAGGACTTGCAGGAAGGGTTGTCACCTTTCTCAGAGAAAAATACTCGATATTTCTTTGTATTTTGAAGTTATGTAAGGGCGAGGTGATGGAACTGCATAGCATTTTGTGTAAAACTGTCTTTATTCCTTTTCTTTAACATAGCAATTCTGCCTTTGTTTGCATTAAAGTATTTAGAAATGGTCTAGACAACTCTAAATACTTTTGACTTGATCTCATCTTGTATTTACTGCTTTGCGGAGAGAACAACATTGTGATGATTTTTGTTTTCTGACTTTGCATGAAAATACTGGCCAGACCAAAGTCACAGTTATAATAGCTTAAATGGTTCATGTACCTGCATGAGTGCATTTCATATATCGTTATGGTGTCACATTTATAGTCTAATTAAGAAAGATTAGAGGGTTAATGCTTTTGTTACATATATCCTTGTGTAATTTTGGCCCCACTTGCATCCTTACTTTTGTGTCTGCCTGAAAGCCCCTCAGCTGCTTGGCGGGAGGTGGAGCTGTTGATTTTGACTCATTGTGTCTCATCGTCTCCCTGTCTGAGATTTGTTCCCTTTCTATTGTTATTTCCCTTTGTCGTGTAGTTCCCACTAATCCATAGGATCTGCACATTTGTGGACAACATAAACTTTGGATGAGGTGCTTAGACTGATTCCATGCACCCCCATAGTATATGTTGGCCTAGAGACCAGCTAGCTCACAGTGCCACTAAAAGCTCCCCTAACCTAAACAGGGAGCGAATGGTTTCTGGCAACCACTGAACATTACAACCCAGACCCCTCAGGGATCGTGGAAACTGATCTAAAACCTTTTGACTCAGTCACTCGTGCACTCGTGTTCTTGGAGAAGTATACAGAGAATACACAATGAGACATTTTCAATATATTTATTGAAACAACGTTACTCTTGTATAGAATACATGTGCTGCGATAATCAGTAGACAGAAGCAGATGAAAGTGATTACGAGCACCAAGAGAGCAAATAGCAGATATAGTTCTACCGTGGTGCTAAAACAGTGTATATACGCAGGCATATAAACAAAGAAAGACCATACAATAAGCAAAGTCCTAAAGAGCTGTGTTCCTATTGTCAGAGGACACTACCTTAAAAAAGAAAAATCCTTTAAAAGGACGGCTTCCCATCACTCACCGAAGTGACATGCTTCATCATCTGGGATCTCCTCCTGGTTGCACAGTGATGTAACCAAGGGCTACAACCCTCTCTCTAAGAGAGGGGAGCTCGCGGATGTTTTCAATACAGTGTGGTAACTGTAGGGAGCTCGTATCAGATCCTACAGATGTGAATAGATATTGTGTGTATGAGAATGAAAAGTGATGATAAAATTGGGTAGCAGAAGAAAAGGAATTAATAAGTATCTTCTGTTATCCAAATTGAAAACTGTGCAAAAGCAGTTTTAACAAAATAACTGTTTGGATGTAACTGGGTTGGCTCTACATGTTTCAGCCTTTAGGAATATAAGTTATCCTTGGCCTTCCTCAGGACCACTATAAAAGTTTGCTACTGCGTAGTGAAGATAATACAAGAAAATTGTGAATGAAAATACACAAGGTTGGAATGAATACAACCAAGTAACCTGATACTCAGGTGTGAAGATCCTCCGTAATTAACAGGCTGCTGTTAGCACCTGCAACAAAACAGTGGTATTAGGAAAACAGAACATTAGGTCAAATGCTTATGCTATATTAACAATGCAGAAAGTGGTGGCACTGTAACCATCTTTTTGCGTATATCACATATACTGTGTAATGCAATGATATATTTCAAAAATTGTGCTTACAAGGAATGGACCTCACCTCACCTGGCAACAGCTCAGGAATTGAGGCTCCGCTCTTGGAACAAGAGGGAAAAGCCTAAAAATGATGAACAGAAAAAGAGCATCTACCCTAATCCGTCCCAGCATTACCCTCTGCTTTATAAAGAACCTGCATGGAGTGACTCTGGACAGAACTATAAGACAGCAAAAATTAAAATAAGAACAAAACTCACATTCAAGTCTATCAATTGTAATATGTTCATATCCGTGTACACTGATAACTTTATATACCTAGCTTCATTTATAACAAAGCCAAGAATCCAAGTGTCTCAGTATCACAGTAATGGTTAAAAGAAGGAGACCATACCTTTATTATTACCGTGGTCTAATCTTGTTTCTCATTTGGTAGGTAAATTGAGGTCCAGCAATGTGAGCATTGTAACACTCCCTAATTGCAAGTTCTCTTAAAACGCTCTACCATTAATTAAAAACACTCAACAGAGTGAACGTGGTGTAATAGATGCAAGTGGCATAGCGTTTCTGATATATATCTACGATGTTTAGCCAGTGTTTCAATATCGCTCTTGTCAGAGTATCAACCCTCTTGGCATACTCAGCTACAATGGGTCACTGCAACAGAGACCACATCGCGCACACATTATGGCAAACAACCGCTTTACTAACAGAGGAAAGAGGAAAGCGACACTCACTATGCAGAACCACAAAAATCTGTTTACGCCTCTATCAGTGTATATACCGGCTATGGTCCGATTTTCGCCCTCCATAGCACATCAGTAAATATATAGTAGTAACAGGCATACGTGTGTTGGAGCGCTAAAACCTGTGCAACGGGCATTTGGACAAAACCCATACCTATTATTCTCCCTTCGTCACAGACCAGATATCACATTAAGACATTCACACATCATTCATTGGTGGGGCCCACAACACCAACATTCACACATCACATCTGCTCCGATCTGCACATACAGGAGAGATTGAGCGGTTTTAGCGCTGATATGAAAGGAATACCTTATAATCTATAGGAAAAACTTTTACGGAACAGTTCATTAAATCCTTACACCTACAGATCTCAGTTCACCAGCTTCTAGATACCCCTTCCATGTAATCGATGGATCAAATAGTTTGATTGATAAAGTGATATAGTCCAGCTAAACACTTTCAAGATTCTGATCTATCCTTTCTCAATAAACGACAGAAACACATTTGCTTGTTAATCAATATAAGTTTATCTAATTATTGTAAGAATTTAGCTTCATTCTAGTAATTTGATTAAATCTTCAATAAATCACAGAACACCATATTTACCTAAGCTGGCTATCGGTCATCCTCTAAGTCATCGAATTTAGCCGTCAATCAGAATTTAAAAGTTTTTCATGCAGCACGCTATAGTCCCAAAGATTGGGTCAAGGACCAGAGACGTGCAAGCATCGATTAGTGCCCAAAAATGTAAAGAGTCTTCAGTTTATCAAGAAATTGGGCAGCATTCAGTCAGTCAAAGATTCTGGAAACAAAAGTAACGTTAAGATGTAACATTTTCTTAATTTTGGGCTTTTTCTATTGGTTGGTCGGGGTCGTCCGGTGAGGTTTCACACAGTTCAAGAGGTTATGTCACTGTTCTTGCTGGTTCCGGATTTTGTAATACTCCATTGTCAAAAAGCTTGGCAGGCATCCTACTGTGGCCTTACTTTGGTACAGTCAGTCTAAGTTCATGCGGAGGTTACAGGAATATGCAGTGGCGCAGGCGCACTTCGTCCGAAACCTCGTGGAATGGTGGCCATCGCGACGTGTCGGTTTGGCGGCCATCTTTACTTTAGGCCCAACGGACAACTTAAGTGAAACAAACACAAAAGAGTAATTAATACATAGAAATTATAAATAAAATGTTAACCCCTTACTAATCCCTCTATGTGCTTGAAATTATCTAGCAGATAGCGACATTTAAAGCGGTCATATTCACCAATTGATGTCATCTGGAGCGACATTACGAAAACGTCACAAAAGCAACATATATCATGCAATATTCTATTTTGTACTGTTAGTATGCGTACGTATTTAATTAAAAAAATTATTTAGCCATGCAAATAGTATATCCCACGTGTATTTCGTATATTAATAGTATTGATTATACATCATGCAAACACAATTAATAATATTATGATTAATAGATTATTCTAATTAGTATATGCATACAGAATAGGGGGGGTATACAAAATTTTGTACTACCCGCTCCATCAATCCCCCCTTTGGTGATTGTATCACCACACCTTTAAAATTTTGTATAATTTTTCATGGAGTCGAAATGAGTTTTTGCTTTATTTACATCTGTCTCCCCAATTTCTTCTCCTCTAGTTGTCTTATACGTGCTATCTTTTACTTCCTCTAATTCTATTTCTTCAAATTCCATCTCCTGTTTCTTCTCTTTTCTCCTTAAATTTTCTCTTTTTAACTTTTTCTGGATTTTCTTCTTTTTATGACAGAGGCCTCCTAATCTTAATATTAATACTAAGAAAATCACACAAGTTAATGGAAATAAGATTTTACCCAAAAAGGTACTACCTAGGTTTACTAAGAGGTTTTTAATAGAAGATATTTTCTTTCCAATCTTTTCCCAAACACTTTCAACCTCCAGTGGTGCAATTTCATCATGGAGTTCAGTTATGTTTTTAATATAAATTTTCAAATCTTTACTTTCGTCTGGAATGCAAGTACAACAATATTGAACTTTCAGCATTCCATAGACTCCACCCTCTTTTGCCAATAATATATCAAGGGCAAGTCGATTTTGCATTACCTTGGCACGCATGGCAACCATTTCAGTATTTACCAATAAAAATCCTCCAGCGTTGCTTGTTGACAAGCGATCCACTACTGTTGAAAGCCTTCTAATTTTGTTTGCATTCAGAGATATTCCCACTGTTGGTATCAATGCTACAAAGATGTCACCTACAATTTCTGACCAAGACACACTCTTTCTACGTGCTAAATAATTACCTAACCTATGTACACCATCCTCTCCTCTTTCCATGTGAAAAACTTTGGAAAAACCAGGCCTACGTAACATGTGCCATACCAATGGTCTTGCAAACGATAATATGCCTTATTCCCGCAGATAAAATATAATCCAGGAAAAACTGGATCTCTTCCTCCTTTAAATCCACATCCACCCATGATTCGGTATGTATCATGGCACTCACTGTTACCTACAAAATAATTATCATATGCTGTTTGATATCTTCTGATACACAACTTCTAGCTTCTCCTTTCAAGTGTTTTTCGATTTCAACATCCCAAACTGTTTTGCCAGTTTTCCCTCAGATGCCTTCCTTTGTATTTTCAATCTCCTTTCTTCAACCATATCCAAAAACATCTTTTCCTCTTTCTTAAAACTGCAAGTTAAATTATTTCTAAAAATATATTCTAATGTTAGTTCTTTAGTTTCTAAGAAAAATTCACCTAATACCTTTGCAGGTTTCACCTTGTTTAGTTTGTTAATTGAGGGTACTTGTGAAAATATGTTATCTACATCTGAATAACAATATTCTAACGTCCCTGTTTGATAAAATAAACTAGCTATCACACTACATGTTATTCCATATGTTACTGGAAGGTGGTGATAAGTCACTCCCTCCGATACAGATGCAGGTAACTGCATACAAACGTAGCAGTCCCTTACGTCCATTGTCTTTTCATATTCATACAATAATTTTGAAAATACGTTAGAAAAATCAGTTACGGGAGGAGCCTAGCGCTTGACCAAGATGGCCGCGTGAGCTTAGAGCTCCTGAGACCCTCGCGCCCTCCGTCGACTATCCTGTCTCTAATCCTGCTGGTATGCATGGCACCGTGTTGCTGAGTTGTCAGGGAGGCGATTGATGCTACCCGCGGTCGGATCGCCCATCGGGAACCGGACTTATGACTGGCGAAAGATTGCGGCCTAACTCCCGGAGATGCCAGGGACTAGAGTTGGCAGGATGCCCGACTCCTAGTTGATCAACAACGGCCTGGGGAGGTGTGAACTGTCGGACGGAGGCCCTCGCTCTTTCACTTTCGATTTCATTCCCTTTGTCTGCCCGGACACTGTAGGGCTCTGGGTGGCTTTATAACCCCAAGGACGCTCGGCGGGCTACTCTGGCAGCACAAGGCGGACCTGCTCACTCCTTATTCCTCTCTCTGAGAGGGAACGGTCTTCACTGCATTGGACTGCCTGGAGTCCATTATGTCGGGCAAAGCAGAAGGGGATCGGCTGAAGACTAAGTCCACCAGGCGGGGAACGTATTCCCAAGTCAACAGTATGGACCGCTACGCCCTCCTGAAGACATCGTCGAGTGGATCGAGCCAGGCGCCGGATGCCCAGAAGGAGGACTCGCCTGGGACACCGGAGCTCTCCCTGCAGGATGTCATGGGCGCGCTTGATGGGATGCAGGCCTCGATGGGGAGGCAATTCGAGGCCCTGGCGCATAAGGTGGATGCCATCCTGGTGGATGTCAACTTGATCCGCTCGGACCTGGGCAAGACAAACGAACGCGTTAAGGACCTGGACCACAAGACCACGGGCCTCACTGATGATGTTGCGGATTTGCAGAACGAGGTCCGGAAGCTGAGGGCCGAGAGTGACCTAGCCGCCCGCCGGCTGGAGGACTTCGAGAGCCGGTCCAGGCGCAACAACGTGCGCGTCATCGGGGTCCCGGAGTCCTCGGATGAGGCTTCGACGGACCTGCT
Organism: Triturus cristatus; assembly: GCF_964204655.1. Lineage (NCBI taxonomy): Eukaryota > Metazoa > Chordata > Amphibia > Caudata > Salamandridae > Triturus > Triturus cristatus. The sequence goes on from NC_140588.1 coordinate 64,575,004, forward strand.
TGTGGAAGATTTGGTCCTCAATCATCTGAGGCCTAAGGGCCTTGGAAAGTTTTTTGCGGTGGAAAGGGCCCATAGGGTGCCGGGCGGACGGCCCAAGGCGGGTGCCCCGCCGCGGCCGATTGTCGCCCGGCTCTTTCATTTTCGAGATCGGGACGCTATCCTGCAAGCTTCGAGGGTGACGGGCCCAGTCCCCTTCCAGAATGCGTCGGTGAATTTTTATCCGGACTTCACCCAGCAGGTGCAGAGACAGAGACAGAGCTTCCTGGGGGTGAAGCGGAGACTTCGGGAACTGGACCTGAAGTACGCCATGCTTTTCCCCGCCAGACTACGGGTGGTGCATGAAGATCGGACATTCTTTTTTGACTCTCCTGTTATGGCCGACGAATGGCTGGACGCTTTGCCCCGGCGACGGACCGGGGACGATACAGTCGAGCATGGAGACAGTGGCCGGGATGGACAGGGCTGAAATCTCAAAGCCGGCCTGACTTGATTTGACCATACTTGAAGATTTGAACAGAGTGCAGTAACTGTGGAGGGTTGCGGGAGGACGAGGGGTGCTCTTTCCTCCCTTAGGGTACTTTTTGTAGATTTTTGTTTTTGTAGGGCGACAGGCACACTGCAAGTTGGGGGGGCTTTTTAAGCTGCAGCAGGGGTGCAGGGTGGGGGGAGGTATGGGGATTTTGAGTTTGTTGTTGGGGGGTTTATTTCTGCAAGGCATGATGATTATCCTCAGGACTGTTCCATGGTGGCGCCTCGGGTGTGGGGTGGGCCTCTTTCCGTTTGAGGATGGGGGGTAGAGGCTTAAGTGTTATAAGCTGGAATGTTAATGGTTTGGGGGATCGCATCAAGAGGGGGATTGTTTTGCAATTTCTGAAACGTTCAATGCCAGACGTTGTCGTGCTGCAGGAGACGCATCTCATAGGCAATACGTGCTATGCCCTGAATAGGAAGGGGTATAAATTCATTGCACACTCGGGATTCTCTTCTGGGTCCAGGGGTGTGGGTATCCTCGTTAGAGCATCGTTGCCTTTTGAGGTGGACTCCACCATTGTTGACGATAGGGGGAGGTTTGTGGCGGTGGCGGGGAGGTGGGAAGGAAGGACTTTGGTTTTGGTTTCGGTTTATGTCCCGCCGGCCCTGCAGGCCTCCACATTTGCTGAACTGGGCAGGGCTCTGCTGACTCTCCCGGGGGGAATGCTGGTAGTGGGAGGGGATTTCAACGCTGTGGGTTCCGGACTGTTGGATAGATACCCGCCCAGGGACACAGGGGGGGCTCAGAAATGGCTTCCAGACTTCCTGGATACGTTGGGTCTGATAGACTGCTGGAGGCTCCGGCACCCCACACAGAGTCAATACACGTTTCACTCCGGGGCGCATGGTAGCCTCTCCAGGATTGACTACCTGCTCACTCTGGCCGCACATGCCTCGTTGATATCCGAGGCGAGGCACATGGCACGTGGTATCTCTGATCACTCGCCAGTGTGGATCCGGCTGGATCTAGGTCGGGAGGGAGGAGGGAGGGTGGCCCCCATCAACCCATGGTATTTCCGAGACCCCAAGATGCGCAGCGCCCTGGTAAAGAAGGTAGATAATTACTTTAAGGACAATCTGGGAACCGTGGACTCGGCGGTGTCGCTGTGGGAAGCTTTTAAGACCGTGCTTCGGGGGGAGGCCCTCTCCCTGGTGGTGGCTGCCAAAAACCGGAGGGATTGCGAGGTGCGGCAAGTGGAGGAGGAGATTGCGGCCCTTGAGGGGAATATGGAGGAGGATGTTACAGAGTCCTCATTGCATGAGCTTTGCCTGAAGCAGGCGGAGTATAGGGACCTGGTGACGAACGCCGCCAAGACCCTCAGTAGGGAACAACAGGGCCGCCTTTATGACGTTGGGGATAAGGCAGGGAAACTCCTGGCGTGGTTGGACAGGAAAGAACGGGTCAATAGAGTGGTGCCAGAGTTGATTGGAGAGGGGGGAGAGGCGATCGTGGAACCTGAGGGGATTGTGGAGTGTTTCGCGGAGTATTTTCATAGGGTTTATTCCTCTGTGTCGGACAGGCCGCCCGAGGACTCGTCTGATCTCCTCCGTGATATCGAGTTGCCCTGCCTCTCTGACATAGATAGGGACGATTTGGATGGTGACATCACGATTGACGAGGTGGCGGGGGCGATTCGCGCGTTGAACTCGGGTAAGGCCTCTGGACCGAACGGACTGCCGATCGACCTGTCCAAATTGTTCCCGGATAGGGTCGCCCCTCACCTGCGCGCCATGTTTTTGGAGGCGCGGGGGGATGGGATCCTTCCGTTGGATCAGCGGCTGGCGTCGATCGTGGTCATACATAAAGAGGGTAAACCCCGAGATAGATGCGCCTCCTATCGGCCCATTTCACTCCTCAACGCTGAGCCGAAAATTCTGGCCAAACTCCTGGCTACCCGTTTGATTAGGGTACTTGGCGATTTGGTCCATCCGGATCAATCTGGCTTTATCCCGCACCGAAACACAGCATTGAACCTTAGGCGGCTACATGGCGTCATCGCCAGGGCGGACACGCTGCGTGAACCGGCTGTTGTGGCATCTCTTGATGCCACGATGGCCTTTGACACGGTGGAGTGGGCATATTTATGGGCCGTGCTGGCCAAGTTTGGTTTCGGTCGCGGGTTTGTGAGTTGGGTTCGGTTGTTGTACGAGGGGCCACTAGTGAATGTTGTGGTGAATGGTCGGGCATCTACTCCGTTTCAGCTTGGTAGGGGTACTCGGCAGGGCTGCCCCCTGTCGCCTCTGTTGTTCGCCCTCGCCCTCGAACCGTTGGCTGCGTGGATACGTTGGCACCCGGATATACGGGGCCTTCGGTGGTCGCCTGATCACGAGGACCGTATTTCGCTTTATGCCGATGATATCCTGCTGTATCTTGCCTCACCTAAGAAGTCACTTATAGTGGTCTGTGACGTACTCGCATCGTTCGGCAGGAACTCGGGGCTGGTGATTAATTGGGGCAAATCGTACTTGTACGTTCTTAGTGGCGAGGTCCCACCGATCCCTAGAACATGTTCGATACAGGTTGCCCAGCAGGGCTTCGTGTATTTGGGGATTTTTATATCCATGGATCCTGCTGTGCGCTATGAGAGGAATCTGCTCCCCCCCTTGGCACGCTTGAGGCGAGATGTTGAAGGTTGGCGGAGGCTGCCGCTCTCCCTTGTTGGGCGTGCGGCCCTGTTCAAAATGATGTCTCTTCCCCGCTTCCTCTACGCCCTCCAGAACACCTTGGACTGGGTACCGGCCAAATACTTTCGGGAGGTCGAAGGCCTCCAACGGACGTTGCTGTGGGATGGGCGGCCGCGAATAGCTATTTCAAAGTTGACGCTCCCATGGTACGATGGGGGCATTGCGCTCCCGGACATCCGACGGTACTATTGGGCCACGCAGCTGAGCGCGATCAACCATGGGTTTTATGGCCCTGCCCTCAGCCCTGGGTATGCCATGGATAGGTGGCTGCTGCGCGGCGGCAACTACTACAGGGCGTTGTATTCGCGGTCCTTAGACTCGTCCCTCACGGGGCCCACAGGTGTGGCGGTGCGCGTATGGAAGATGGCGACCGACTCGCTGGGCTGGAAGGATAGGCTAACCCTCGCTACCCCATTGTTTGAATCGGAAAGATTGGGAAGACTCTGGCATACGAAGGGCTTTAATAAGTGGGATCTGATAGGTATATCCAAGGTGGGAGATGTGCTGCATAAGGGGAGGGTGAAGTCCCTCGAGGAGTTGCAGACTGAGTTTGAGCTAGGGCCCTCAGAGTATTTTAGGTATATCCAGCTGCGTCACGCCCTCCGATCAGTCCTCGTGGAGGGTGAGAAGGTGCCTGAGTCCTCTCCCCTTGAGGACCGAGTCCTTGATGGTCATATGCCCGAGAGCACGATTTCGCTCATATATAAGAAGTTGATAAACGTCCGGGCAGACTTGCTATTGGGGCTGAGAGAACAGTGGACCAGGGAGGGCCTTGAGTTGGATAATGAGGACTGGCAGTCGGCGGTTTCTTCGCCTAAGGAGGTTGCGATCCCGTCGCGTCTGAGGCTGGTGCAGCTTAAAATACTGCACCGGGTGTATGTGACGGGGCCAAGGCTGGTCCAAATGGGATTCTCGGAGGACGGCCTGTGCAGAAGGGGATGTGGTATGGTGGGTACTTTCCTGCACATCATTTGGGAATGTGGTGTCATTGTGGAGTTCTGGAGGAGAGTCCATGCAGTTATGGGGGAGGTGACGGGCATTGTGGTACAGCCGGAGGCGCGGTGCTGCCTCCTGAACGTCTGGGGGCCCACTGACCTCGATGAGGCGCAGACCCAATGGGTGACTCTGGGTAACATGGTAGCTAAAAGGGATATCGCGCGATTATGGGGCTCCTCGGGACCCCCTACACTGACCGCGTGGAAGGAGAACATGGATTGGAGCATGTTTAGGGAGAAGACGGTCTACTGCTCTAGAGGTCGCCCCCGGAAGTGGCATGCCATCTGGGGGCGGTGGAACCAATACAGGGGGGGAATATGTCTTGCCCCGGAACTGGAACCTCCCGAGGAACAGCTTTCCCCCTGACCTACTTTCCAGCACAGTTTGGTTTTAGTAACCGTTCTGGGCCTCTGCTGTTCCCCTTCTTCCTCCGCACACAGTCTTATACTTAGTAGATGAGTGGGGTCCGGCCTCCCCTGGGGGCTTTCGCCATGGGCTTTCAATGTTCTGCCTTGCTGGGGTTTGTTGTGTGTTTTTTCTGTGTTTATTTAAAATTGGACCTTTGCATTACTCTTTGAACTGTATTGGGGACACATCACTGTATCTAACTTGCAATGCTGCCGAACCTTCGGACTGTCGGCTGAATAGCTGTGTCCTGAATTTCGAAATAAAGGTTTAAAAAAAAAAAAAAAAAAAAAAAATCAGTTACAGACCTATCTTTATGCAAATAATTTCTATCTATTTTAGTCAGAACTACCTTCTGAATCTTTTCTATATTAGTTTTATTTTCACTATGTCCTTCTATTGTGTCTATTGTAATTTTAAATGAGATCGTTAGAGCTAGTATACTCCACAGAAGCATTATCCTGTACAACAACAACACATTTTACACCATCGTTTCAAGAATCTACATCTATCTTTTCTATTATCTGTGTTTGCCAATTTTGAAAAAATGAGCAGTGTCTTTTGACTTAGCCTCTTCTACTTCACAACTAGTTTTCTAACCCAAGGCTCTAAGCACCTACTTGGTTCTACCAGTTTTTGTCTTTCCTAGTATTTTATTGTCTTTCCGTTAGCAGCTTTCTTGTCTTATTCAGTTTGGCATCTCATCGTCTTTCACCTTTCCTTCGTGATCTGAATACAGAATTTCCTGAACATCCGTTTCTTCTCCAATATCGGACAAGATAACTCTCAGGCTTTCCGATTCTTCGTCTTCCTCAACCACTTCCGGTACAGTCACCTCTGGATTTCTTTGACTATCCGCCTCTTCTTTTATTTCAGGCAGGGCCACATAAGTCCATTCCGGTGACTTATACTTCTGGTTAGGTTTCCTCGTTCTTTTGCATTCCCCTACTACAACTATTTCTTCGTCTTTTGATTTTACTTGACTTGTCACTTCATTCACCCGTTCAGCTCTTGGTGAATTTACTCGTGTCAGTCGATATCTCAGTCTTTTTATTTTATTTGGCCAAACTTCATCTCTTGCTGATCTTTTCAGTTTACTTCCTTTATCTTTCTTATCAGTTCTCCAAGCTCTCTTTCTTAAGACTCAACCTTCTGGTACTTCGTCTTCACTTTCCTCCGACTCCGTTTCAACTTGCTTTTTACTTTCACCAGTTTTTCTTTCCACCACTTCTTCCGTTTTCCCTACTTCTGTCCCTCCTCGAATCTCCAGCACGCAATCTTCCTGCTGACTACTTGTCCCTTCCTCTAACTGGATGTTAGAGTTCCCTACACCTCCTCGGGGGTCTTCCGCAAGAATCTTTCCCTCTCTCTCTGTATCTGGCACCTGTCCATCTAAATTTGTTATTTCAGGTGGAATTTCTCTCAGTTTTTCATCTGGAACTTCTTTATCAACAATTTCTTTAATTGTCTTTTCACTGTCTTTCTTTTCTCGTACGTAGAGTTCCTTGTTCAGTTTCTGAGTCTGAGCTGGTATCAGAAATCTGTAACCTTCTTCTCAGGGAAATACTTCTTGAGATGGAAGTTAGACCTGACTCTGATTCCCCCCCTTTCAGGGTTTTCTTTTGTTCTTGTTTCTTCATCATCCGATTCAGTACTTGATTCCGATTCATCAAAGTATTCTCTCTCTGTGCTATCCACTGGATTTGGAATTCTCAATGTGTGACTTGCATGAATCCAGTTTTTGATTCCAGCGCACTTCACAGTTGTTGGCGTGGTCAAAATCACTTGTCGTGGTTTTCCCCACCTTGGGACCAAACAGTTCCTCCTTCTTTGCACTTTGATTCTTACCCAGTCCCCTGGGTTTAGATCATGAGCTTGCTTCTTTTCAAGGGTGGTGGCATCCGCTCCAACCTGATGAAACACAGAATGAACTGCGTCAGCCAGGCTTTTACAATAATCCAACACCATGTCATCAGTTATAGGCAACAGCTTATTGACTGGTATGAACATGTTGCATTGCTCTACCCATGATTATTTCATGGAGGCTCAACCCTGTAGTTCTGTCTGGAATTGATCTAATAGTCATGAGTACTAGAGGTAAGACATCAGGCCATTTCATACCTGTGGCTAAACACATTTTCCCTATTCTGTTTTTGATAGTACCATTCATTTGTTCGACCACACCAGAGGCCTCTGGGCGATAGGCACGATGTAGTTTTTGCCGTACATTCAATGCTTCACAAATCAATTTTATGATCTCATTATGAAAATGTCTTCCCCGATCTGACTCAATTGTTACTGGGAATCCGAATCTGGGAATAAATTCCCTCAAAAGCAATTTTACCACTGTGATTCCATCATTTCTTCTGGTTGGGTATGCTTTCACCCATCTAGAAAACAAACAGACCATAACAAGAACATACCTCAACCTGTTACAGGGAGGCATTTCAATAAAGTCTACCTGCATTCTGGTTAAAGGTCCTCCTTTTCGACCTATTGTTCCTAGACTCGCCACTGTCTTTCTTCCAGGGTTGTACTGCTGGCATATAAGGCATCTCTGACAAAGACTCTCTGCTACGAGTCTAAATTTTGCATTATACCAGGTCTGCTTAAATGACCTGATCATGGCATCTCTCCCTATGTGTCCCTGTCCATGATACATCCGTGCCATGGCAGACATCATGCTATCAGGCATAACTGGTCTTCCATCCCGATAGACCCACACATGGTCCTTCTCCCTTGGCGCACATCCTGCTTTTACCCACTGCTTCATTTCCTCATCTCCTGCTTCTTCCTGCAATTGTCTTACCTCCTCCCAGGTACTCACATTGTTAGTAAACATTAAGGTGCAGAAACTCATTTCTCTCTCCTTTCCTCGATTCACAGACTTCTGGTTACGTGCACAATATTGGGCCATATCATTGGCGTATTTGTTGCCGATGGCGATATAATCGCCAGACTGACTATGCGCAGCACACTTCACAACAGCCAATTGCTTAGGCAGCTGTATCGCCTCAAGCTATTTCCCAACCACTTCAGCATTCTTGATGGGAGTTCCACTTGATGTCATAAATCCTCTCTGCAGCCATATTTGGCCAAATCATGCACCACACCAAATCCGTACAGACTGTCACTCTCACATTCTTCCCAATCTTGCATGCTCTCGTCAAAGCAACAAGTTCAGCTACTTGGGCTGATCTTACTCCTTTCAGGTAGGATGCTTCCATTACTGCTCCAACTGTGCATACTGCATATGCTGCACTCAACATCCCATCATCTGTTCTCAAGCAAGATCCATCTACGAACAACACAAAATCACTTTCTGGTAATGGTACATCCTTTATGTCAGGACGTGGTCTGGTAAAAAAATCTAGTACATCCAGACAATCGTGATCTGCTTCGTCTCTGACCTCCACATTCTCAGCATCAGGCAACAGCGTTGAAGGATTCACGTTCAAGCATCTCACAAGACTCACATTCGTTGCACCTAATATGACTTTCTCATACTTAGTCAGCCGCCTATGTGTCATGTACTGAGTGTGACTCCTCGTTAAAAGGATTGCCACATCATGAGGTACAAAGACCTTCACAGGATATCCCATCACAATCCCTTCACTCTGTTCCAAACTCCTACAGGTAGCAGCTACTGCTTTCAAACACTCAGGTAAGGCTACAGCTAATGGGTCCAGCATTGATGAAAAGTATGCAATTGGTCTCCTTCATTTTCCATGATTCTGTATTAATACAGAGAGTGCACATCCATTCCTCTCACTGCAATACAACTCGAACTCCTTTTCATAATCAGGCAAACCTAATGCTGGCGCTTCACACAAACCATCTCTCAGTCGCTTTAAAGCTGCCAATTCCTCTTTATTTAAATCAGTGGGATCTCTCGCATCACTCCTTGTCAAACGTGCCAAAGGTTTTGCAGTCAAGGAGAAGTTGCTAATCCACTGGCGACAGTATCCAACCATTCCAAGAAACATTCTCACTTCTCTTTGCGTCATTGGGGCTCTCATTCCTTTTATAATCCTGATTCTGTCTATTGTTATTTTCCTCAGTCCTTTTTCAATTCTATGGCCCAAGTAATGCACTTCTTTTTGGCAAAATTGTAACTTTGATGGTGATACTTTAAGTCCTCCATCAGCCAAATGATTCACCAGGGCTATAGTGTCCATTTCACAAGCTTCACCAGTTTTCGACGCCACAAGAAGGTCGTCGATGTATTGTACTAACACTGAATTCTCAGGCATTTCTAGACTTTCTAAGGATTTCTTCAGTATCTGATTAAATATTGAGGGGCTTTCTGTATACCCCTGTGGAATTCGGCACCAAGCCAAAATACGCTTGCCAAAATGGAATGCAAAACTTTGCTGGCTGTCATGGTGCAATGGAAGGGTAAAGAAAGCATGGCATAAGTCAATCACAGTATACCATTCTGCATCATGGGGAATTTGGTACAAAATCACAGATGGATTCGGTACAATGGGACAACATGACACAACTATTTTGTTTATCTTTCTCAAATCTTGCACTATCCTGAACTGTCCATTAGGTTTTTTCAGTCCCATAATTGGTGAATTACATGGACTACTCATTATTTCTCTCAAAATGCCTTGTTTTATCATTTTCTCAATTATAGGAGTAACTCCTTCAATTATCTCAGGTGTTAATTTATATTGAGGGACATTTGGTTAGCTTATTCCTTCCTTCACTGTTATTTTTACCGGGTCCACGTTTCTCATTAGCCCCACATCTTCTCCCGTGAAATCCCAGACTTCTGCCTTTACAGTCTGTTTCAATTCTTTTGGTAATTCATCAGGGTTGAATACAGCATAGGCTTCAGTAACCTCAGTTTCCCGGTTTGCCAAAGTCATTTTATACAGTACATCTTCATCAGGGGTCTCAAATGCTATACCATCAGGGGTACAGAAAATGGTGCAGTTCATTTTGCACAGCAAATCCCTACCTAACAAATTCACAGGACTTGTATCGCACACAACAAAGCGATGCATTTCAGAGAATTTCCCTATACTAACCTTCACTGGTTCTGTAAGATAAGTTTTGATCTGTCTGTTTGATACACCAACTACTTGGATTGTTTCATCCGAGAGAGGAAGATTCTTAACATCAGCTGACCTAACAGTTGATCGAGTAGCACCAGTATCAACTAGGAAAGTAATACTTTCATTATTTATTTTCCCATCTACAAATGGGCCTGTCTGGTCTACTTCTAGAGTTGCGCCAAGTACGCACTCCTCTTCCTCCCTTCGGCACCGTCAATAACCTTCGTCTGACTCGCTCTCATCGCATTGTAGCCAATACTGCGAAACAGCGCTAGTACGCGGCAGCTTAGTTACCTGTTCTTCGTTGTAGAATCCTGTCTCATTACTGTATTTCTGTGAATTTTTGCTTTGTGGAAAAGGCGGTTTTGGTACCTGATTCTGTTGGGTAACAACCTGCTGTTGTCGCTGCGGTTGACCACTCATCTCATTCTGCATCTGTGGATTCAAAGAGGCATTTTCATTATTAGTACTTGGGGGAAATTTACACTCTGATTTCCAATGCCCTACCCTTCCGCAATTATGACATGGAAATTTCTTTTTAGCTTCTTCTATATTAAAATTTCCCTTACCGTTCCCGGGAATGAATTTTGATCTAAGTCCTGTGTTACTTGCTTGTTCTGCTAACTGAGCTTCCTGCCTTTCTGTCACCTTTACTTGTGCCCACATAGCTTTCTCCTTTAACTTACGCTGTTTTGCTACAATCTCGTCACTGAAATATTTAGCATGTCTCAATACTTCATCTATTTTCTTGTTTGGCCAACCTACAGTATGCTGTTTGATCATTTCGCTAATTTCTGGACGTAAACCATATACAAACCTGTATACAAAATGGCTCAAATCCTTTTCACTTAAATTCTCATCACCCCTGAACTGCTTAAAAGCCAAAATCAACCTCTCGTAATATGCATGAACTGACTCCTTACTTTCCTGATGAGTTCTGTCAATTTTTACCCAATCAGTCTCTTTGGGAGGTACTTTATTTTTCAGAAAGGCAATAACCTGTTCATATTTCTTCATTACCTCAGGATCAGGAGCTGCTGTCTTTGGGTCTCTAGGGTATTCTTGTGTAGGCCAATTAATCATCAGCTTACATTTCTGTCCATAAATCTGCTGGTACTATTATGTCAAATAGACTATTTAGGTCAATCCATAGTACTTTAGACAATTTTACAAATCTGTCCACTTGCCTTTACCACTCGACTTGCATTTCGCGTAGTCGAGGGAAATCATTAGTAAATGACAAAATATCTTGCCCAGTCCATGGAACATGCACATATCCTCCTCCTGGAATTTCTCTCATGGGGCATTCTGTTACTACCTTTTCTTTCTCTCTTACAGGGAACGCTGCAAATGTTTTATCTGAGGTATCATCCTTTTTTCGGTACCATCTGCTCCTCCATTTATCTACATCTCCCCATTTTCTCAACAAAATAATTATTTCCTTAATCTGACTTATCCGTCCTGTAGTATTTAAATTTTCAATATCTTTCTCAGTAAAATCTATTCGATATGGTTTCTGTAGAGCCTTCACCTTTTCAATATCTATACCCATCTAATTTGCTACTTCTTCTAGTCTTTCATGCAGATTGTTTGCTCTCCATGTTACACTTTTGCACAGAAACAGTAACTCCTCATCTCTGTGGGGATAGTTCCTACTATTAATTCTTCCAATACCATTCTTAGTTTAGCCACATCTATTGATTGGGATTCTTTGTCTTTTCTCTGCAAGCTTCTCAACCATTCACTCAATTCATCTGAAGTAGGGCCTACTGGTTTCTCTATATTATTTCATTCTAAATCTCTGAGTCTCTAATGCTGATTCCATTGTCACTGTATGTCTTTCTGCTATATTTGGACTTAGAATCGAGTTGTTTGGAACATTTGGCTCGATTGTACTCATTGTCTGTCTCCAAGGATTTTCATTTACATTTTGCTTTGGCCTCTCTATCTGCTTATGGCTGTTATAAGGGACCGTTAGACAATTTTCGCTACCTTTCTGTTTATCAAAAATAAGCATCACAGGGCCTATAGTTACTGGAACAGTCACAGCTTCTAGAATTTTAGTCAATTCTCTTATTTTTTCAGTTAATTCTAAAGTTGTTTTTGCTAATTCTTCTGAATTTTCACCACTCACTTTATTATTTGATTTTCTCTCTACCTCTCTGATGGAATTATTTTTCCCTAATTTTTGGGATGCTGGTTCAGTCTTAATGATTCGCAAAGTTTCTCTCATTGGGGCACTTGGTGTCAATATTTCAGGTTCTGGATGATACAGAGGTGGATTTTTATAAAACATGTCATCCAGAACATCATCCTCTGATTCATGCACTCCATACCCTCCTGATTCTACATTATGTCTCTTTTCCGTACATTTTCTTCCACTAGCTTCTTCAATGTGTCTAACAGGGAAGAAACCCTCAGTCATATTTGCACTTCGCCATCTCCTCATTCTGTCATCATGATTATCATGTCCATATGATCTACCAAACATGTACCTATATCTTCTGCCACTCCTCTGTCTCTCTCTGTCATGCATCTCATCTTCCCATTCTGTCAACGCTTCAAACTGTGTTGGTCTAGGTCTCGGTTCTAGATTCATCATTTTCTCTCTCAAGATTCTCAAAACCGCTAAATTAAACGAACCATGCTCTGGAAATGCCAGGACTCCATCGTTCTTTGTGTACTTCACCCAATTATCTAACCAAATACAAGTATGATATCCATATTTCGCAACCATAAAGGATGTGGGTGTTTTCGGTGGAGGAAGTAACTGTCCTTCCCTAGTCACAATCGGTTTGTCCTTTTTAAACCACTTCCTGATTTTCCCAAACCAGGACTTTTTCTCCTTTTCTGGTTGATCGTAATACATCATTTTGTCTTCCGTGTATCGCTAGATTTTCCCTACGACTATTCTGTTGTTCCAACCAATCGTAGCGCGACTCACACTAGCGCACCAATCCGGAGTGTCTACGTCACTTTGTAATTCTCCACTCCTAGCGCGATTCACACTAACGCACCAATCCGGAGCGTCTACGTCTCTACCTGACTGACCAATCCCAGCGCCGTCTTCCTGACGTCAGCAACTGCTGCTCTTACTCCTGCTTCTACTGGCCCCTCCTTTACAAAATTTTCTATGTAAGCTCTTTTCGCTTTTTCTAACTTACAAATCTGTTAGTAACGACATAAAAACGCCACCATCATCTGTTTCGCTAACCAAGGATAGTCAAATAACTTTCTCACAAGAATTCCGTCTTTCCCGAGAGCAGCGCTTACCTCTGCCCTACTACGGAATCGTTACTTCCGTTGATAAAGTAGCACATCCCTCTACCTTACCCTTCTAACAAGCATTAGCCAATTGTTTCTCCAGAATTAAGACACCTAGTTGGAGAGCCAATGCTCCTGAGAAATAAAACCAGAGTTTTTCATTCACGCTTTTTCACACGGAAAAAGTAGTTAATTCACACACAATTCTGTCTTTCACGAGAACAGCGACCAGTCTGTCCTACTACAGAATTATGACACTCGTTAACAAAGTAGCACTTCCCTCTACTTTATCCTTCTAACAAGCTTAAGGAACACCTATTACCTTCCCAGTGATAAGCGTTATCAGAGTACCTTCTGGACTCCTGTTACTTAAGACCAAAATTTCACAGGTGACCTTCGCTACCATGCACACACTTCTTTCATACAGGAAATGTCTCTAATGGCAACACTCAACGATGTTACCGAATCGAACCCAGACAATGCGTCGTGCAACTCCAATCGTCACACGTTTCCCCTGTGTACCTACAGGGCAACAACAATTCCGTCTTTCCCAAGAGCAGCGCTTACCTCTGCTCTACTACGGAACCGTTACAAACTTCCGACTTCCTACATCCCAGAAGTCGTGCAAACAACATAGAACTTGACGCGACTCAACATAGAGTGTTAATACATAAACCAATACTAATCAATAATCAATAAGCTATTTACAAGCAATCATCACCAAACCAAAACAATAAAACCATCATCTTGCTACCAGAAAAACTGTTGGAGCGCTAAAACCTGTGCAACGGGGATTTGGACAAAACCCGTACCTATTATCCTCCCTTCGTCACAGACCAGATATCACATTAACACATTCACACATCATTCATTGGTGGGGCCCATAACACCAACATTCACACATCACATCTGCTCCGATCTGCACATACAGGAGAGATTGAGCGGTTTGAGCGCTGACATGAAAGGAATACCTTGTAACCTATAGGGAAAACTTTTACGTAACAGTTCATTAAATCCTTACACCTACAGATCTCAGTTCACCAGCTTCTAGATACCCCTTCCATGTAATCGATGGATCAAATAGTTGGATTGATAAAGTGATATAGTCCAGCTGAACACTTTCAAGATTCTGATCTATCCTTTCTCAATAAACGACAAAAACACATTTGCTTGTTAATCAATATAAGTTTATCTAATTATTGTAAGAATTTAGCTTCATTCAAGTAATTTTATTAAATCTTCAATAAATCACAGAACACCATATTTTCCTAAGCTGGCTATCGGTCGTCCTCTAAGTCATCAAATTTAGCCGTCAATCAGTCAGAATTTAAAATTTCTTCATGCAGCACGCTTTAGTCCCAAAGATTGGGTCAAGGACCAGAGACGTGCAAGCATCGATTAGTGCCCATAAATTTAAAGAGTCTTCAGTTCATCAAGAAATTGGGCAGCATTCAGTCAGTCAAAGATTCTGGAAACGCAGCAGTCTTGTCACGTAGCGTCACCGTCGTCTCCGTCAGCAATTCGCAATCAGGAAATAGGGGGTGAGAGTGTGTTGCCCTCTTTATTCTACCATCATTTTATATCAAAAGTAACGTTAAGGTGTAACATTTTCTTAATTTTGGGCTTTTTCTATTCGTCTGTCGGGGTCGTCCGGTGAGGTTTCACACAGTTCAAGAGGTTATGTCACCGTTCTTGCTGGTTTCGGATTTTGTAATAGTCCATTGTCAAAAAACTTGGCAGGCATCCTACTGTGGCCTTGCTTTGGTACAGTCAGTCTAAGTTCATGCAGAGGTTACAGGAATATGCAGTGGCGCAGGCGCACTTCGTCCGAAACCTCGTGGAATGGTGGCCATCGTGACGTGTCAGTTTGGCGGCCATCTTTACTTTAGGCCCAAAGGACAACTTAAGCGAAACAAACACAAAAGAGTAATTAATACATAGAAATTATAAATAACATGTTAATCCCTTACTAATCCCCTATGTGCTTGTAATTATCTAGCAGATAGCGACATTTAAAGCGTTCATATTCACCAAATGATGTAATCTGGAGCGACATTACGAAAACGTCACAAAAGCAACATATATCATGCAATATTCTATTTTCTACTGTTAGTATGCGTACGTATTTAATTACAAAAATTATTTAGCCATGCAAATTGCAAATCCCATGTGTATTTCGTATATTAATAGTATTGATTATACACCATGCAAACACAATTAATAATATTATGATGAATAGATTATTCTAATTAGTATATGCATGCAGAATAGGGGGGGTGGTATACAAATGTTGTACTACCCGCTCCATCACGTGTTTCTAAGAATTTAGAAGTTCATGGCTTGGGCACATTACTAACCTGTCCGTCGGTACCCCAGGCTGCTTCTGCGCTGGAAACGGAGGTACCGACGTCAGGGACGTGCCTTGTTTAAGCAAGCCAAACCACCACAGCTGACGTGCATTTGCCTCGAGTAAGCGCGATATGATGACATATGTACCATTTGAACTACAAAAAGACGGGGGATCATGGGAAACATAGTTTTACAATTAAATCATTGCATGGCCCAGGTTCATTGGAGCCCCCCACCGTCACCCAGGAGTACCCGCAGCAACAAGAAGAAAACCCAACCACAACCAGGGACCAGGATGGATGCGACCTAGTAGTGAATCTAAGTAGCCACATTCTGACGTTGGATGGACAGATGGAACTCAATAGAGGTTTGGGTTTTGTCTCCACTTTCAGTGGGGACCCCTTTCAGACCCAGTGTGAACTTGCCCAATTCTTTTGTAAAATACAGTTGCATTATGTTTTTTAAAGACAAAGAAATAATGCCTTTGGAAACATTAAATGTAAATACGGGCCTGACATTTTTTTCCACTTTTAATCCACCAGCGCATACTGTACCTTCTCATGTTTTGACTTTTGAGAAGGCAGTTACTGAAGATGTGACCACAATGAGCACAATGTAAAAGAGACCCTACAAGAATTTTCCAAGAAAAGAACAACAGGCACTACGCTCTTTGACAATGGACGACCAAATAACCATCAAACCGGCAGATAAAGGTGGCGCTATAGTCATTCAGGACACTAATGTGTACCGCGCAGAATGTCTACGACAACTAGAAGACAGAAGGTTCTACCGCCCCTTGAAAACTGACCCTACAGAGAGGATTAAGAGGGTTATCCCTGAGATGATGGAAGAAGCAACCAATGAAGGTTAGATCACTACCCATGAAGCTGCTTTTCTACAAGCACCCAGTGATGCCATATTTTTATACACTACCGAAAATGCATAAACAGACCACCACCTGGTCGACCGATTATATCAGTTTTGGGTTCCATTTTGGAACCAACATCCACCTTTGTGGATTATTTTCTTTGACCTATGGTTAAAGAGATGCCGACGTACCTTCAAGATACGAAAGACATCCTACGCCTGTTGCCTCAAGTTGAATTCAATATGGACACTGATTTCTTAGTCTCGTTTGCCGTCAAGTCTCTGTACACTTCCATCCCCCAAGATGAGACCTTAGATGCCATCGCACTACTGTTGTCCAACAGAGACTTAGATTCTATCACTCCTGTACAATTCATCATGGCCTGCGCTCAGTTGGCCATGAAAGAAAACATTTTCAGATTTGAAGAGACCATCTATCTCGAAATCTCAGGAACCAGCATGGGCAGCGTTTTTGCGCCTGGCGAATTTGTATGTTCATGTATTTGAACAAGAACATACCCTGTCAGAAGTCAATCCCTTCCATGACTCCATTCGTCTATGGAAGCAATACATAGACAATGTGCTGGTGGTCTGGCGAGGGAACCCTGAATCCATCCTTCAGTTTCAAACTTGGCTTAACACAAGGAACAATTTCCTTAGGTTCACGGTAGAGTTCGACAAACACAAGTTACCATTTATGGATCTCTCTATATTTTCTACACCTACAGGTTTAGAGCGTGAACTTTACAGAAAGCCCATGGCCAGGAATTCACTCCTCTGCTATGACAATCATCATCCTAAGTACAACCTACTGTATGGGTAATTTCTCCGGTTATGGAGATACTGCTCTACTGTAGAGAAATATGATGACCATGCAAAAACATTATCTAGACAACTACTAGCTACAAAGTATCCAAAGAGATTGGTACGGTGCTCTCTCAAACGTGCAACTAACAATATTCGAGAGGCACTTTTGGATCAACCCACTCTCAAACCTCCAATGACTAGACTAACATTTGTCAATACTTTCAGCACAATGTCTAATGGGATTCAGCGCAGCTGGGCTTCAATTCCTGAGCTGTTGCCAGGTGAGGTGAGGTCCATTCCTCATAAGATACGGGTAAGCACAATTTTTGAAATATATCATTGCATTACACAGTATATGTGATATACGCAAAAAGATGGTTACAGTGCCATCACTTCCTGCATTGTTAATAATACATAAGCATTTGACCTAATGTTCTGTTTTCCTAATACCACTCTTTTGTTGCAGGTGCTAACAGCATCCTGTAAATTACGGAGGATCTTCACACCTGAGTATCAGGTTACTTGGTTGTATTTGTTCCAACCTTGTGTATTTTCATTCACAATTTTCTTGTATTATCTTCACTACGCAGTAGCAAACTTTTATAGTGGTCCTGAGGAAGGCCAAGGATAACTTATATTCCTAAAGGCTGAAACATGTAGACCCGACCGAGTTACATCCAAGCAGTTATTTTGTTAAAACTGCTTTTGCGCTGTTTTTAATTTGGATAACAGAAGATACTTATTAAATTCTTTTCTTCTGCTACCCAATTTTATCATCACTTTTCACTCTCAAGCACTGCGTCGATCATTCTCATACACACAATATCTATTCACATCTGTAGGATCTGATACAAGCTCCCCACATTTACCACACTGTAGTGAAAACATCCGCGAGCTCCCCTCTCTTAGAGAGAGGGTTGTAGCCCTGTGCAACCAGGAGGAGATTCCAGATGATGAAGCATGTCACTTCGGTGAGTGATAAGAATCTGTCCTTTTTAAGGATTTTCCTTTTTAGGTCTCGCCTTGCTATCGCGTAAGCGATCGCAAAGCGAGACTATAGGGGCTTTTAAAAGTGCTCCCAAAAAGCAAATTGCATTGCTAGCACGCGCACAATCACCCGCCATGCACTCCGCTTTTTGGGAGCACTTCAAAGGGTTTGCTCGCGCGCCACTCTCCGCCGGGCTTGTTCTTTCGGCATGCAATCAGGCAAGCTGCTGGGCAACCCCGGAACTTCCCTGTAAGACCCGTGGGGTCCTAGCGTTTTCCCTTTCCGCCGGATTCGCCATCTTCCAGGTAACGCGGTGCGAGATGGTGCTCCGCTAATTTGAGTAATTTATTATGGTTGTAGATGTAATATTGTATTTAGTACTGTATACATACGTTTATTCTACTAAGACATATGCATGCTAATAATGATGGACTTATCAATTCTGCTGTAACAAAATAGTCTGGCTCCAACTGCGCTGGGTGGGTTGGGGTGAGCGGGATGGGAATCCTGTTTTCGGTATAGCAGGTGCAGGTTTCATGGGCCCCACCATAGTTTGCCAATCCACCGCTCGCACTCCACCTATAGGGGTCTGCAAGCGATCCTCGGTCCCTGAAACCAGACGCATGCACACCCAGTACTGCCCCTCTCCCAGTGCGCGTGCACCCTTCTCCGCTGGTGCCAAGCTGTTCAGGCACGCGCCTCCCGCACCTCACTACCCCCCAACCTTATTCTAATTCCGTGGAGTCCGAGCTATGCTGCTGCACCCAAGACCAGGCATTCACCTCCCCGGGCATTCTCGGCTCTCTCACCGTCGCGTTACCACAACGTACACCATTGGAACTCCGAGCACCGTACTCGTACCCTCCTGCCTTTGATAGGGTGGTCCTGCAGGTCCTAGCCCAGCTCTGTGGATGGGTCACCTCTGACTGCTCGCGCCCTCGCAGTGCACTCTGCAGGGCACACACACACAACAGATGAGCGGGAAGGTGACAGTCTTGGAGAGGTGCCTCGTGCCAGTATGCTGCCTCGCGGTGTTGCTATGCAAGAAACTCTGGCCTGGGACTCTGGGAGTCCCACGTCTGGGCTTTGTGGAAACGAGCGGAAAATAAAACCGTTGCCTATGTCTAAGGTAACTCTCTAAGGGCCGGTCGTGAAGAGAGGTGCTGCCGGGCAAAAAGTTTGTATTAGCTGTTCATACAGTACGCTGAAGTTACCAGCCTGAGGATGAGCCCGCCCCCCCACCCCCAGTGATATGGGCGAAGGCGGTGCCAGATTAATGGCTATTGAAACATCCCTGTATCAAGGCCTCCCCCAGCTTCGCGTTGTGTTAGCTTTGCCATTAAAGGCAAGTAGTCCGAGATTACCAATTTCTGGATGGTCTTTCTTATCCTTAAAAATACGTAGGACACTATATACCTTTTGTACACAAAACTTCACATGAAGAGGTCTGCTAATTTGTGGATTACGAAGGAAATATTCCTGCAGGATTAGGCATCGAGATGGGGTGGGGGCCGGCGGGGGGAGATATATAATTATATAATGAAAAGTTATGATGAAGACACTGTAGGCCTGATATATTGCTTGTGGAAACCATACGTTAAAGTCAATAGGCAATTAAGGGTAGATGTGTTATTACTCTGTATTAAAGCCTACAGCTACATATTTTGTTACACAAAATCTCACAGATCACTATAGTAGAAACGGGTTTTGGTCTTGGTTATCTCCCTCTGCCAAACCAAGGGTATAGAAGATTTGCACTGTCAGAATTCTTACGCGGCCCTCTTATTATAGAAAGCATTTTGATTTGCCTTCTATAATTTTTTACACTATGTAATTCTATGACTGTAAGCCCTTTTTGTTTGCCTTATTCCCTCTGTGATGTGTTCACCCTGTGTGCTTCCTCCCCACTTCTCTCTGTGATGTGCTCACCCTTGTGTGCTTCTTTCCCACTTCTCTCCGTGATGTGCTCACCCATGTGTGCTTCCTCCCCACTTCTCTCCATGTGTGCTTCCTCCCCACCGTGATGTGCTCACCCTGTGTGCTTCCTCCCCACTTTCCTCCGTCATGTGCTCACCCATGTGTGCTTCCTCCCCACTTCCCTCCGTCATGTGCTCACCCTGTGTGCTTCCTCCCCACTTCACTCCGTAATGTGCTCACCCTGTCTGCTTCCTCCCCACTTCCCTCCGTGATGTGCTCACCCATGTGTAGTCCTCCCCACTTCACTCCGTAATGTGCTCATCCATGTGTACTCCTCCCCACTTCCCTCCGTGATGTGCTCAAACATGTGTACTCCTCCCCACTTCCCTCCGTGATGTGCTCACCCTTGTGTGCTTCCTACCCACTTACCTCCGTGATGTGCTCACCCTGTGTGCTTCCTCCCACTTTCCTCCGTCATGTGCTCACCCATGTGTGCTTCCTCCCCACTTCCTTCCGTCATGTGCTCACCCTGTGTGATTCCTCCCCACTTCCCTCCGTGATGTGCTCATCCTTGTTTGCTTCCTCCCCACTTCCCTCTGTCATGTGCTCACCCATGTGTGCTTCCTCCCACTTCGCTCTGTCATGTGCTCACCCTGTGTGCTTCCTCCCCACTTCACTCCGTAATGTGCTCACCCTGTCTGCTTCATCCCCACTTCCCTCCATGATGTGCTCACCCATGTGTACTCCTCCCCACTTCCCTCCGTAATGTGCTCACCCATGTGTACTCCTACCCACTTCCCTCCGTGATGTGCTCACCCATGTGTACTCCTCCCCAATTCCGTCTATGATGTGCTCACCCTTGTGTGCTTCCTCCCCACTTCCCTTTGTGATGTGCTCACCCATGTGTACTCCTCCCAACTTCCCTCCGTGATGTGCTCACCCTGTCTGCTTCCTCCCCACTTCCCTCCGTGATGTGCTCACCCATGTGTAGTCCTCCCCACTTCACTCCGTAATGTGCTCATCCATGTGTACTCCTCCCCACTTCCCTCCGTGATGTGCTCAAACATGTGTACTCCTCCCCACTTCCCTCCGTGATGTGCTCACCCTTGTGTGCTTCCTACCCACTTACCTCCGTGATGTGCTCACCCTGTGTGCTTCCTCCCACTTTCCTCCGTCATGTGCTCACCCATGTGTGCTTCCTCCCCACTTCCTTCCGTCATGTGCTCACCCTGTGTGATTCCTCCCCACTTTCCTCCGTAATGTGCTCACCCTTGTTTGCTTCCTCCCCACATCCCTCCGTC
Source organism: Triturus cristatus (assembly GCF_964204655.1). Lineage (NCBI taxonomy): Eukaryota > Metazoa > Chordata > Amphibia > Caudata > Salamandridae > Triturus > Triturus cristatus. Next base: position 64,596,180 of record NC_140588.1, read on the forward strand.
ATGTGCTCACCCATGTGTGCTTCCTCCCACTTCCCTCCGTCATGTGCTCACCCTTTGTGCTTCCTCCCCACTTCACTCCGTAATGTGCTCACCCTGTCTGCTTCCTCCCCACTTCCCTCCATGATGTGCTCACCCATGTGTACTCCTCCCCACTTCCCTCCGTAATGTGCTCACCCATGTGTACTCCTACCCACTTCCCTCCGTGATGTGCTCACCCATGTGTACTCCTCCCCAATTCCCTCTATGATGTGCTCACCCTTGTGTGCTTCCTCCCCACTTCCCTTTGTGATGTGCTCACCCATGTGTACTCCTCCCAACTTCCCTCCGTGATGTGCTCACCCTTGTGTGCTTCCTACCCACTTACCTCCGTGATGTGCTCACCCTGTGTGCTTCATCCCTCTTTCCTCTGTCATGTGCTCACCCATGTGTGCTTCCTCCCCACTTCCCTCCGTCATGTGCTCACCCTGTGTGCTTCCTCCCCACTTTCCTCCGTCATATGCTCACCCTTGTTTGCTTCCTCCCCACTCTGTGATGTGCTCACCCTGTCTGCTTCCTCCCCACTTCCCTCCATGATGTGCTCACCCATGTGTACTCCTCCCCACTTCCCTCCATAATGTGCTCGCCCTTGTGTGCTTCCTCCCCACTTCCCTCCATGATGTGCTCACCCATGTGTACTCCTCCCCACTTCCCTCCGTGATGTGCTCACCTTACACAACTATTACCATACACAATACGTATCACCTTCATATTCTTAAAAATATTTGCATACCTCTTGCATTATTCAAATTCACAAATAACTACATTTTATTCCATATATTTCTTATCATCTGCAGAATCTGCTCTATCTCGCATTATTAAACTTTGAGCTATTGGTGTTGCATTATTTACCAATGCCAATAGCTCAAACTTTATTAATGCGAGACCTATTGCATTAGAAAATGCTTGTTCAAGGTAGTGTCCTCTGACAATAGGAACACAGCTCTTTAGGCCTTTGCTTTTTGTATGGTCTATCTAGACCTATAAGACTGGAGGATAGTTCAATTGTTTTGTGAGTAACCTTAGGGGAATATATCCATGCTTGGTCTTTAAATTTTCCCGTAGACCACCTATTCATCGTTGGTTGATATTTTTTCTATATAAAAAAAGAAGTCCAAGGATAACTTGTATTCCTAAAGGCTGAAACATGTAGACCCGACCGAGTTACATCCAAGCAGTTATTTTGTTAAAATTGCTTTTGCACTGTTTTTAATTTGGATACCAGAAGATACTTATTAAATCCTTTTCTTCTGCTACCCAATTTTATCATCACTTTTCACTCTCAAGCACTGCGTCCATCATTCACATACACACAATATCTATTCACATCTGTAGGATCTGATACGAGCTCCCCACATTTACCACACTGTATTGAAAACATCCGCGAGCTCCCCTCTCTTAGAGAGAGGGTTGTAGCCCTGTGCAACCAGGAGGAGATTCCAGATGATGAAGCATGTCACTTCGGTGAGTGATGGGAATCTGTCCTTTTTAAGGATTTTCCTTTTTTAAGGTAGTGTCCTCTGACAATAGGAACACAGCTTTTTAGGCCTTTGCTTTTTGTATGGTCTATCTAGACCTATTAGACTCGAGGATAGTTCAATTGTTTTGTGAGTAACCTTAGGGGAATATATTAGGGGAATATATCCATGCTTGGTCTTTAAATTTTCCCGTAGACCACCTATTCATCGTTGGTTGATATTTTTTTTATATAAACAAAGAAGTCAGACATACTCCTACTTTGCAATTGTTACTCTATGTATGTCTAGAGTGTTTGTAGGTGTAGAGCCAAGAATCCCCCCACGGGATGATCCAACCCCATTTCCTGGCGGTAAAGAATGTAGGACCTCGTTCTGGTCACGAGTTGGACACTCCTCACTGAGATGTTAGGCAGCTGCTTGGCGAAGCCTCAGCATGCAGAGACCCCTCGACGTCAGCTCAACTGTCTCCTCCGCTAACCCCTGGAAATGCTTCTTTATTTATAATAAAAAGCATCCTTGCGATGTACACGCAGATTAGCCTTGTTGTGGATATGTAGATAGCCCTGTGGCCCCCTGGATGAAGATAGAACGATATTTGTACATCGTGGGTAAAGGCCTTGTAGTTTGTGTTCGAGGCATTATGATAATGTTGCGCGAAGCCAGATGTATAAGCAAAGCAGTTTCAGAGAAACTAATCCAACATTTTCACGCATGTGAATATGAATGAATGAATGAAATAAGCTTTATTTCTATACAAAACATATCTTAAAAGCATATACATTTATGGCATAAACAAATATATAAAATCACAGGACTAGTCATAAAAACTATGCTATCACCAAATTTCCAAAGCAGACAAAAGTTAAAAAATACATATAAACAAAATAAATAAGACAATTACTTAAAAAGGAATGCAATAACAATAGGACTCCTTCTGTGTGGACTACTAGGGCTTTTGATCTTATAAGCCAAGACAACCTCAGAAACTTGGATAAAGCGCAAACATACAGGGATCGTGTATCTGATTTTAGAATGCGCAAAGCTATGAGATGGTCTCTTGTGCCCAGGTCTCTACACAGAGGTTTGAGCCAATAGGTCCTTGGGATTTTGTATTCAGGACATGCAAATAAGACATGTGCAGTTGACTCAACTTGAGTCTCACAATGAAGACAAAATGATGATGTCTGAAAAGGTGGCTTCCAGCGTGCGGTTAGTTCACGCACTGGAAGTGTACCAACCCTAAATTTAAAATAGAGGGCCCGATCGAAAGGCTTCTGAATAATATCAAGATAGGGCTCATAGCGCACTTCATCCTTAAGCCTTAGAAACTCAGTGGTGCTTCTGCCACCATAAGGACTAGAAATCCTCTTTGCAGTGACCCAACTCCAGTACAATTTCTTCAGTTCAGCTTTCGGGGGTGAAGTTCTGTTCACCCAGGCATCTCTGAGACCTAGGTCACAAAGCAGGGTCTTAACATCTTTCAGCCATTTAATTTTGTTCCAGCAAGGCATAGACAATATTTCAGTCAGTCCCTCTGCATGCTTGGCTAGCTCAGGGGTTCGCCAAAGCCGGGCCCATAGGAGAAGGGGGCGGACTTTTGCCAAGTCTTTCATCGTGTGGCACCCCAAGTCCATTAGCAGAGGCACTACTGGAGTGCTCTGGGGTAATGCCATCAGTTCCTTATAAAAACTGCAATCAGACTTAGCAAGCTCGTCAATATTGCTCAGGCCCCATAGTTCGGAACCATAAAGTGCCGAGCTCACACCTTTTGCTTTATATATCTCTAGGGCTGGGGCTATTGGCCTAGACATGGAAGAACGATGTTCCCTGAGGAGGGCACCAGTAACCCTCTTATGATTTAGAAGCATCTTATGTATGTGAGGTGACCATCGCATAGTGTCTGAAATGCGGATACCCAGGTAATCAAATTCTTTTACTCTTTCAAGGTTAGCCGCATTCAGAACTGGAGGCCGTCCTAATTTTTTGGGTGGATTCAATATTAGGTACTTCGTTTTGGCAGAATTTATTATAAGGCCTCTGCCATTACAAAAGGTTTGGAAACTGTCAAGAAGAGTTTGAAGTCCCATAGGTGATTTAGACAACAAGAGGGTGTCGTCAGCGAACAGGAGAGTTGGAATACGTTCGCCCGCCAGGGATGGCGCGTCAGAAGGGACTTTCAACAGATGCTCCACTACACCATTCACGTAGAGTGAAAAAAGGGTAGGAGCCAGAACACATCCCTGGCGGACACCCCTGTTCACTGGGATTCTCTCTGTTTTCTGGCCCTGTGGGCCCCACCGCACTTGTGCGTAGTTTCCCTCGTGAAGTTTTATTAGTAGAGCCAGTAAGTTGGGGGGAATCTTCATGCTGGCCAAGACGCCCCACAGAGTAGCTCGGGGAACTAGATCAAAAGCTGTTTTAAGATCTATGAAGGCGAGATATAAACTACCCTTTCCGAGAACAACAACCTTCCAATAGACGAGGAGCAGTCTAAAGACTTGTTCTATGGTACCTGTCCCGACCCTGAAGCCTGCCTGATAGTCTGAAAGAATGTTATTTTCTTTCGCCCAGAATAGGATCCTCTCCAGAATCACCTTCCCAACAACCTTCTGGGTTGAGTCAATCAGACTGATTGGGCGATAGTTGGCTGGGTCGTCCCTGCCACCCTTCTTAAAAATCGGGACAACCTCAGCTCCCTTCCAGGATTCAGGGACCGAGGCACCATTAGCAATGGCATTAATTAGGGTGGAGAGGAGCTTCCCCCATCTGGGTGGATCTAGGCTGAGGACGTCACCAGGGATACCATCCGGACCAGCTATTTTCTGGGGGACGATGGACTTGATAGCATTGGCCACTTCCTTTTCAGTAAAAGGATCAGTGATCGATGTACCCCTGGAGGCAAAAGCCTCTTTGGAAAAAGACACCCCCTCACTCTCGGGCGGGGAGGAATAAAGTTTAAAAAAGTGCTCAAACCAGACCTCGCTAGTGATGTTACATGTCATAAGATCGTGGGCTGGTCTGTTCTTGGTCCTGATTATACTCCAGAAAGGACCTGAGTCACGCTTTAAGGAAGCCTCCCTTAATGCCTGCCAGTACTGTTCCTCCCAATCCTTCTTTGCATTAGACACACAACTCATATACTCCTTCCTGGCCAGCTGGATCTTTGGCGTGGACCTGCTTTTGAGAGCCATGATTAAGGCAGATTTCTTCCGCCTACAGTTTTGTGTGTACCAGCCATCCTTAAATTTGTGATTATCCCCCCCCCCTCGGTGGCCTGCCTTTACCATATACTCGAAATAAATTTCCCAGCTCTTTAATAGTACCATGGAAAACGGCTGGAGCCTTGCCATAAGCAGCCTCATGAGTATTAAACGAGGCCAGCTCAACTTGTGCAGCGCACAGTATTGCCCCAATCGACTGAACTTTCTCTTCATCAAGCATCACTTTTCGCCATTTAAGGCACCTCTCGCAATTTGCGGGGCGCACCTCGAGAGTTGGCATAAAACTAGCTATTGGTGGAATCAAAGACCCATTAGCTCCCTCCCATAATGATTTCATACTTAAGGATAACTGATTGTGGTCGCTATCATCAGAGGGAATTATTTCCATGTCCACCACGTATGGCCAAAGTTTGAAATCAAGGAGTATATAGTCTATCCTCGAGGTATGGTTTATCCCAGTGTTTCCCAAACTGGGGTCCGAGGACCCCCAGGGGTCCGTGGCACATTCCCAGGGGGTCCGCAGGCAGCAGTTTTAAAAGCACTGCAAAGTTCCTGGTAAAATTAACACTTTTCGAGCAACTATAAAAGTATCAACAAAATGCCAGTGATTAATGTACCTGCTGGAGACAGATGAGTTTTGTCTAGTGGCAGCTTTGACTTATCTAATGTGACACAGAGGGTTAATATGCCTACTGCAAAGAACGTGTACAATGCATTTAAAAAAACTGTATTTTATGTGCATAGGTCAGTGGGCTACTGATTTTGTCACATAGATTATTTTGTCACTGTGCAATTCATACGGGACAATCATAATCTAGCACAGTGTCCTATAAACTGTCAGAGAGCTTCTTGCAAACTGCATGGTAAAAGTTAGCAACATATGTTTATTCCCAGTCTATCATTATCCTGATGCTGCTATATTCTCACTTCCTGCACATTAACAATTTTGTAATGCCTTTTTGTCACTTCTATGTGTGCTGCCTAATGGAAGTTACAAAACGTCATTTTTATTAAAGATTGTTTATGTGCAGGAAGGGTCACCATCCTGAACATAAACAAGCTAAGGTGTTTTGCTTTTTCCGTTGGAAAAAGCAAAAACGAGGAGAAATAAGTCATTTCTCCTCATTTCGCAAAGTTAAGACCAGGTTTTTGATGGTCTTAATTTTGGTGCTGTCTCCTATTTAAGCTGACCTTGTAAATAGAGGGCAGCATCAAAATCAATGGGTGTTGGAGTGAAACACCCACTGCAACTCCCACTGCCCACCTTTTTCACGCTAAGCATTGCGTGAAAATGGGCCTTATATACAAGGCAGCGTTAAGCCACAATAAGTGGCTTTTGGCTGCCTTGTAAATAAGGCAAAGCACCTATTGCCATAGGAACATCGCAAAAAGTGACATTCCCATGGCGATAGGGACTTGTAAATATGCCCCTAAAATCCTTAGTAATTTGAGTACTTGTTTTGTGCACACACGTTTGTTTATTTTTTTCGAATTACTGTTTTAACGTTTGAAATTTAAATCCTACAAATTGCTTGGGGGTCCCTGGCTTCCAGTAGTGACTCAATGGGGGTCCCCAGGAGTCAAAAGTTTGGGAACCACTGGTTTATCCTGTTGTAAGTGTGAGCGCCTTGCAGGTCTGAAGCTGTTCTGCCGTTTGCCGCCCTTAGTCCAAACTCTAAGGTCATGGTATTCATATGTATAACTGATTTTGTCCATCTCCTGATGGGGGGCAATGATAATATCGGAATACCTCTTTTGACATCATCCTCCATTAGGTCAGGAAGGTCTACTAACGCAAGGGGCTCAAAAGAACAATTAAAGTCTCCTGCTACCAGGACGTGGGATGCGTGATGGCACTTGCGCAGTTCGCCCTCAAGAAGTGTAAGTACAGGTGACAAAGCTCCTCCGCTTAGACCCCTGGCATAGACATTAAATAAGACTAAAGACTTCCTTCCCTGAGCTCCCTTGAGAGTAAGCCTAAGAATATCGGGAGAGATATTATGGGTCTGCCTAGTGCTGCACCCGAGAGAGATGCTGACCCAAATAAGAAGACCGCCCGAAGGGCGTCCTCTCCCAGACGAAGATAGAATGGCCGGCACAAAAAAGGTGGTATAGCCAACCATATGATGGGGCACTGTGCTCCAAGTCTCCTGGAAGATACAGATGCTATAGGGCTCTATCAAAGAATTCCAGTTTGGGAGATCTAATTTGCTAGCAATGCCAGCTACATTCCAGCTTAGGACACGTGAATATGCTCAAAAGCTCACAGCAATAATAATATTGTGCAGAAAAGAAGACAATGTAAGAACATGTGCAGCGTTGGTATATGGGCCTAACTCGGGCACAAATCACCTTCAAGTCATCACACTGTGGTGTCCTGCTACATGTCAGTGGCCAAGGAAACCGCGTTTTTCAGCTTCAAGCCTTCCAAATGGTTCAATATTTATTGGACCAGTAGTGCATCCAGCTCAAGCCACACTTACACCTCACTCTACAACAACAGTACACATTGGAGTCAATTCCTGTCACCATCATATGTGCAATGTAGATCAACGCCACACAAATTATTAAGTATTTGCTCCCTAAGTTGTACACCCTTTCAAGTTATACTAACAAATTATATCCTATCATCAGTCTACATAATCTTTAAGAAGAAAATAGATGAAGCCTTCCACATCCAAAACATTTAAACGGCATCAAAGCCACTTAATTACAAAATGTATTTATTTATTTGTTAATTTATAGCGCTAGAATCAACCCCGAAGGGGTATCTCTGCGCTTAGAGCAGACTGTGAGGGTGTGAAGCAACTCCAGTAGAGTTTAACAGGCACAGAAAAGGGTGGTCTTAAGCAACTTCCTGAATTGCAAGTGATCTAGACACTGTCTCAAGAACAAGGGGAGTTTGTTCCAGTAACAAGGGCCAAGAGAATTGCCTTACTTACTCGAGGCACCACCAGAAGGTGTTTAGCACTCGAGCGGAGGGATCTTGCTGGTACATAGGGCATGAATTTCTCGGAAAGATAGGATGGGTCCAAGTTAAGCAGTGCCTTATGAATGGTGCAGCATTAACTTTTAACCACTTTTAACTCTCTAAACTTTTTAACCACGTGAAGCTGTGTAACGGACAACTTAACATCCCAGTGGCACAAAAGAAATTGCAATGTCCTTCAGCATATGAATACATTGCTATAACCTTTACGTGTTTACAATACCATTTCTAAATTTTCTATTAAAAGCGCGGGAGGAAAAAAAGAGGAATCGCCAGTTACTTGCTGTGTAGGTCACCACAGTGTGCAGGGGATTATGGTCCAGGCAGTTTCAAACTTTCCATTACACTCTGCTAGGATACTGCAGCATTTTCAGCTAATTTGTGGCTTTCACCGAGCCTGCTCTCCTTGATTCCTCTCGTCCAAGCGTAGTCTGCTGCTGGGCTTGACTAATAAAAGGCCTGCTCTCTGTGGCCATCCTAAGCCTGGTCTACGGATGTTAGATGTGAGCTTATGCTAGACTGCTCTCTTAGGCTTGTCAGCTCTACGTTGCTGTAAGATGGAACAAGTCTAGAGTGCATAACATTGTCCAGACTATGTCACTGAGCCCTTGTGCTGACTGGCCTTTCTATTTCCAAATAACTGAACACCAATTCCCCTAAACAAGTACATTCACACCATCCAGGGGGACCCCACCCTGCACTTTCCTAGTTATTTGGGCCTACCTAATTGGTTGTTGGGAAATCTCAGACTCTCACCTGCCTAACATGATTGACTAATCTAAGCCCTGCTGATCACGAACCAATTAGTAGGATCCCTGAATGCCAGAGCGGGCAAGCTGTGCAGGTGGAATCTAACAGATCATGTGTGACATCCACCTCCTGAAGTGGCGCAGTGCATCTTCCAACTGTGGAAGATTGTATTGTAATTGTTCTTTCATAGCGCTTACTACCCCTGACGAGGCGTCAAAGTGCTTTTCAGTGAGTAGCAAGCTAATTCGGAACCCAAAAAAGATTAGTGGTGGATTAGTATAGTGACATTTGAGTTAATTCGAGCGGTGGACATGTGAGTCTGTCAGTTGTATTGAAAAGGATAATGGGGGAAAAGAAGAGGGAAGCGTCTAGAAAGTGTTTATCAGGAGATCTTAGTAGTAAGATGAGGTTTGAAATTAGTATAAGGAGAGATGGAGCAGAGAAGAATCTCTAGAAATGGATTAGGGAGATCATAGTAGTAAAATTAGTTTTGGGATGAGTCAAAGGAGGGATACGTAAGGGACGAATTTAGAAGGGCTGTTTGGGACATCATAGTATTAAAATTAGGTTTGGGGTGATCCAAGAAGGGATAGAGGAGAGTCTAGAAAGGGTTATTTTGGATACCATAGTAGTAGAATGAGGTTAGGAATGAGTCACAGAGTGGAGGTAGAGGATATATTGAGAGAGGTATAGGGTGAAATATAGGGTAGTGCATTGGAGAAAGTCAACGGTTTTTTTTTTTTAGAGTAGGAGTAAAGTAATAAATATATAGATCCAGAAGAACACATTTCTATCAAGAATTACACATATCTAGATATATACATATAATCAAATTAAATGTTTATATACACAGGGATATGCTGTACATTTGTGTTTGTGTATTGTGGTTATGTAGGAAAGAGCCAACTCTTGAATGGTCTTTTAAAGATAAAATAGTTCTGTGGATCTTATGTTTGGGGGTAATTAATTCCATAGTTTGGCTGCTTGAGAGAGAAAGATATGCTAGCTATGTTTTTTTTCTTGTATGGTGGGATTTTGAGGCTAGGTGCCAATCTGGAGCTGAGGTTCCTTTGTTGAATGTATTTGGTGATTTTATTCCTGATGAAAAGTGGTCCTGTTCCATGTATTGCTTTGTGGGTGATACAAAGCAGCTTGAATGTGGATCTTCTGGCAACTGATACACAATGTAGAGCCCTCACAGCAGGGGAGATGTGAACTTCTGGCTTCTGGCAGCATAGTTCTGAATCCGTAGTAGTCTTTTCATAGTTGATGAAGATGATCTGTGGTAGAGGCCATTGGTGTAATCAAGTTTAGACAGTACAAGAGAGATAGTGGATTGGACCTTGTGTGGGAATCCCAAGTGGGGTGGAAGATGTGTCACAGAGTTTTCATAGTAATGAAGCTTGATCTTGCTAATTTGTCCACTTTGGCATTCATTGATAACTTGGAGTCCATTCCAAGGTTTCTTATATCCTTAGATATTTTAGGAGGTGGTCCAAGATCGTCAGGTTAGGCGCAAAGTGGGTCATCATTTTTCCAATCGCAATGTCTTGTGCCACCTCTGGAAGACACTAGCCAGAGCTTTTCGCTACAGTCAGGAATGCACTGTGTTGAAATTGTTGCATGTTGGAGTTTCCACAAGCCCACACGTTAGGAGATTTGTTGCGGCTGGAAAGGGACATGGGACTCCGGTGCACCTTTCCCGCCTTTCCAAGCCACAAGTTCAAAACAAAGACCAAGAACCACTGGGCTCACTTCATCCTAGTGACTCCAGATTGGACCAGAAGCCCATGGTATATGTAACTTCTGGACAAGGAATCTTCTGTTGCAACAACAAGCAGGATCCTCCCCCCAAATCTGCGCTATCTACAGCTACATGTGTGAAGATTGAATGGTGGCAACTGCGTTTGTGCTGCCACAGGATGTGATGGATGGCATCCTTGCGGCCATGCGTGCTTTTACAAAATGCTTTTATGCTAGGTGCTGAGACAAATTTGTGGCCTGGTATGGTACTCGTAAAAGACTGAACCCTTACAAGCAATACTGTTGGACGTCCTTTGTTTGATTCATCCTTGGCCCAGAAATAGCTTATAGTGGGCACTAATAAAGGTTAATTGTCACTCTTTTGGCCTTTCTGTATTTACCAGCCCAACCATCCTTGTTTAAATCACCTGTTGTGATGAGATTGTTTAAAGGTTTGACATGCACCTCCCTCCTAAGCTGTTTCTAATGCCACAATGGGACGTTTAAATAGGTCTTGGCTTTTCTCATGTGTATACTCTTTGAACCGATTCATAGTTGCTCGCTGAATCTCCTGACTTTGAAGACTACCTTCCACAATTCAATTGTATCAGCTTGTTACATGAGTGAACGCGAGGCACTTTTAGTGCACCAACCATACACCACCTTTTTTCTCAGACAAGTTAGAGCTGAGGATTCTGTGGCATGGCTCCCAAAAGTTATCACTCCTTTCCACGTTAGGCAATCTATCGCTCTGCCAGTGTTCTTTGCTCCCTTTCACCACTTGAAAGAGAAGAGGCTCTATCTGCTGGGCCCCAAAAGGGCTTTAAACGCCAGACCACATCAGCTCAAAAACTGTCTGTGTGTTTGCCCGGGAGGCTGTCTCAGCCGGGCTGACAGACACACATGACGAGGGAGTGGGGGGGTATGGCGCTGAAGCCCATTGAGCCCAATGGGCATGGCACGCCTGATCTCGGCCCGTGCGCCACCCCCGACATGATTGAGGTGCTATTTTCTTTACTGATGCTTGCCCCTCCACGCTCCCCGTAGCTGCATGCTTTTTGTGGGGTTTTGTAGACTTGTAAACTGCAAACTAGCCCGCAGGTATTGTATCTCTTCACATGAGCACCGGTCAGGCTGTCCTACTAGCAGAGATTTTTCAATTTAACACTGCACTCTTGGAGTGAAAACTCGAACAGCTAGTGTTGTAGCCCTTTAAATGGACCCCAGTTACATTGCAGAAGGTTCCATTCATAATTTTTTATGCATGGGCACATTAAGTGATTTGCCTAAAATCACAAGCTGTTGAGCCGATGTCGAAACACAAACCTGGTTGCCTGGGTTCCAAGTCAGCATTTCTGGCAATAACGCCACATCCTCTCCCGTTCGATACATTTCCTATCTAGATGGCTCTCCATGCCTCGAACATAGCAAACAGGCCATGGTAATGGGTGATGTGTTCCCAACAACAAATGCAGATTAGGCAGCTAATTTAGCACCCTCGATTCCTCATCTCCATCTCCCGAGTACTTCACAGGTCTTTCAAATAAGACCATTTACATTTTAACGAGGCTTTGTTGTTTTTAGGTCTCGTGCCTAGCGTTGCAGTGCGCTGCCCTGCTCGTGCAGCGCAAGACCTCTTGTAAGGAGGTTTTGAAAGCTAACCACACGCTCTTGCGTGTGGTTTTGCTCTCGCTGGCTGCCATTGGGTTTCGCGTTTAAAAAAAAAAAATAAAGGCACGCAATTGGGCAAAGGCGGGCGCATGTACCGCCTTTGCTCCGCCCATTCCCACCGGTGTCTAACTTGCGCAGCGACGCTGCCGCGCTCCCTAGCCCCCCCACCTCTGTGGTGCGTGCGCACCATTGTTGTAGGTCTGACCTACACAGCGCGCATGCGCTGCATAGGCAAAAAGACGTTTTGCAATCGCTTTGGCTTTTCAGCCAAAAACGTGCACGTGTTCCATTGCCTTCAATGGCAACGCGTGTGTTGCAGCGCGGAACATCAAATTCCCCCTTCGGCACAGACCAACTACCTCAGCATCCAATTCACTCAAATACATTCATTGGTGGGGCCCATAACACCAATATACTTACACTCTGTTGATCTGTTTTTCTGAGGGAAAATACGCTTCTAAACGCTGACAAGAGAGGAATACCCTTACCTTTCTCTTAAACACATTGACCTCAGACCTAAGATATCCCTCTCATAAAGAGATGGATCATTTAGTTGTTATCTATGGTTTTAGTGAATAAACTCGTCTATCTACACATTACTTTTTTACCGTTATTCTCTTATTCAAATAATCGACACAACACATTTGTCAATTAATCAAATACTCTTTATCTAAGAAATATTGCAAGAAACGTTAGAAATCATCATCAGCATTTCAGAACATCTTATTTAACTATTCTGGCTAAAGTCGTCCTCTAAGTCAGTCAGTCAAGAATAATTTTATCCAGCAAAGTTAGGCCGCAATTCAGTCTTTCAAAGACTCAGGATAACAGCTGTCCAGCAGTGTCACCGTCCTCTCCGTCAGCATAACGTCAGGAAATCAAGTTCATCAAAGAAGAGCGTGTCGTTCAGCGATAGCGTTAGCGTTATGTAGCCTAATTCCCTACCTGCATTTATAATGAAAATAATGTCAAAAAGTATAAAGATCGGGGTTTAGAAAGTCCTGATTGGTCCACTTGGGGTAGCGGGGTACAGTTCTCAGGGTGTCGAATGATGAAGTCATCAAGCTTGCTTGTTCCGGCTTTTAAATTGAGCTTTGTCTTTGGTCTTGGATGGGTTCCCGGAGCGTCCTTGAAGGGTACATGTTCTCCCGGGGTCAGGTCCAGGCCACTGCTGCTGGCGGTGACGCCTGCGCACTTCACCCAGAACCTCGTGTTGTCAGGGCAGTCACGTCTAACGTCTCGTTCAGCCATCTTGTTCAGGCCGAAATGGTCAACTTAAGCAAAAGAAACACAAAAACGTAATTAAAACATAGAAATGGCTAATAAAATGTTATCCCCTTGCTAATACCCATATGTGCGTGTATTTATCTAGCAGAAGCAACACTCAGAGCGGATTATACTCACTGAATAAAGCACAAATACATCACCAAAGCGACATATAACATGCAATATTCTAATTTTCTACTATTAATATGCGTACTCGAGTTAGTTTACAATTAATATAGCCATGCAAGGTGCAATTCCTATGTGTAATTCTTTAGTTAATATGGTTGGTGAGTTATCACTTCAAACAAATTAATAATATTACAATTAATAGATTATTCGGATTAAAATAAACATGCAGAATGGGGGGGTATACAAAATTTTGTACTACCCGCTCCAGCAATCACCCCTTTGGTGATTATATCACCACACTAATTAAAAAATTTATATCCCTTTTACGGAAATTTAAATTGATTTCTTGTTTCGTTCATATTTCAGTTTCCCCTGTTTCTTCTCTTTTTGCTGTTTTATACATGCTATCCTTTAACTTTTCTAGTTCTATTTCTTCAAATTCTCTTTATTCTTTCTTATCCCTTCTCCTTAAGTTTTCTCTTTTTATTATTTTCTTGTTTTTATTCTTTCTACAACAAATACAACCTAGTCTAATTATTAATACTAAAGTAATCACACATGTTAATGGAAATAATATCTTACCTATAAATGTACTACCTAGTTTTACTACAAAGTCTTTAATAGCTGATATTTTCTTACCAATCTTCTCCCAGACACCTTCGACCTCCAGTGGTACAATTTCGTCATGCAATTCTGTAATATTCTTAATATAAATTTTCAAATCTCAACTATCGTCAGGAATGTAAGTTCAACAGTGTTGAACTTTCAGCATTCCACAGACTCCACCCTCTTTTGCCAATAACATATCAAGGGCAAGTCGATTTTGCATTACCATAGCACGCATGGCAACCATTTCAGTATTTACCCATAAGAATCCTACAGCGGTGCTTGTTGACAAGAGATCCACTACGGTTGAAAGTTTTCTAATTTTGTTCGCTTTGAGAGATATTCCGACTGCGGGTATCAGTGCTCCAAAAATGTCACCCACAATTTCAGTCCAAGATTCTCTCTTACTATGTGCTAAATAACTACCTAACCTATGTACACCATCTTCTCCTCTATCCATGTGAAAAATCTTTGGAAAAACCAGGCCAACATAACATGTGCCATACCAATGGTCTGGCAAACGATAATATGCCCTGTTCCCACAAATAAAATACAGTCCTGGAAAGACTGGATCTCTTCCACCTTTAAATCCCCATCCTCCCATGATTCAATATGTATCATGGCACTCACTATTCCCTAGAAAATAATTGTCATACGCCGTCTGATTCCTTCTTATACACAATTTCCCTTTCTGAGGCCAATCTAAAGCCATAGTTGGACTCGTTTCTCCTCTTAAATGTTTCTCCGTTTCTACATCCCAAACTGTTTTCTCCACTTTCCCTTCTGAAACCTTCCTTTGTATTTTCAATCTCCTTTCTTCAACCATATCCAAAAATGTCTTCTCTTCTTTCTTTAAACTGCAAGTCAAGTTATTTCTAAATATATATTCTAAGGTTAGTTCGTTTGTCTCTAAGAAAAATTCACCTAATACCTTTGCAGGTTTTACCTTGTTTAGTTTGTTAATTGCTGGTACTTGTGAAAATATACTATCTACATCTGAAAAATAATACTCTAATATACCTGTTTGATAAAATAAACTAGCTATTACACTACATGTTATTCCATATGTTACAGGAAGGTGATGATAAGTCATTCCTTCAGATGCAGGTAATTGCATACATACGTAGCAATCCCTTACGTCCATTGTTTTTACATATTCATACAACAACTTTGAAAACACATTGTTAGAAAAATCTGTTATTGACCTGTCTTTATGTAAATCGTTTTTATCTATTCTAGTTGGAACTACCTTTTGCACTTTCCCTATATTAGTTATGTTATCACTATGTCCTTCTAATGTATCTACAGTAACTTTAAATGAAATTAGTAGAGCAAGAATACTCCAAAGAAGCATTAATAATCCTGTACAACAACAACACATTTTGCACCATCTTCTAAGGAAGGTACATCTACTTTTGCTACTTTCTATGTTTGCCATCTTTCTAAATGAGCCGTGTCTTTTGACTTAGCCTCTTCTACTTCACAACTAGTTTCTAACCCAAGGCTTCTAAGCACCTACATGGTTCTACCAGTTTTTGTATTTTTCAGTATTTTATTGCTTTCCCATCAGTAACTTCTTTATCTCATTCAGTTTGGCATCTCATCATCTTTCACTTTCCTCTCGTTTTCAGCATACAGGTTATCCTGAACATACGCTTCTTCTCCAATATCGGACAAGATAACTCTCAGGATTTCCGATTCTTCATCTTCCTCAACCACTTCCGGTACAACCACCTCTGGATTTCCTTGGCTATCCGCCTCTTCCTTCACTTCAGGCAGGGCCACATATGTCCATTCCGGTGATTTATATCTCTGGTTAGGTTTTCGTGTTAGTTTGTTTTCTTTGACTACTGTCTGTTCTTCTTCTTTCGATTTTTCCTGACTCGTTACTTCATTCACCTGTTCAGCTCTTGGCGAATTTACACGTGTCAGTCGATATCTCAGTCTCTTTATTTTGTTTGGCCACACCTCGTCTTTTGCCGCTCTTTTCAATTTACTCCCTTTATCATTCTTTTCAGTTCTCCAAGCTCTCTTTCTCAGAACTCGGTCTTGTGGTATTTCATCTTCGCTTTCCTCAGACTCTGTTTCAACTTGCTTTTTACCTTCAACGAGTTCTTTTTCCACCTCTTTTGTTTTCTCTACTTCTGTCCCTCCTCGAATCTCCGTCACGCAATCTTCCTGCTGACTACTTGTCCCTGTTTCTAACTGGATGTTGGAGTTCCCTACACCTCCTAGGGGGTCTTCCGCAGTAATCTTTCCCTCTCTCTCTGTATCTGGCACCTGTCCATCTAAAGGTGTTGTTTCAGGTGGAATTTCTCTCAATCTTTCATCTGGCACTTCCTTCTCACGGATTTCTTTTATTGTCTCTCCACTTTCTTTTTCTTTGTTCCTCCTTTGGTCTTTTTTAGACAAATGTGCTCTTTGTTCTGTCTCTGAGTCTGAACTGGATTCAGAAATCTGTAACCTTTTCCTCAGGGAGCTACTTCTGGGGATCAAAGTTAACCTTGGCTCTGTCTCCCCCCTTTCAGAGTTTTCTCCTTCTTTATCTTTTGGCTCTCCGTCATCTGACTCAGTACTGGATTCTGACTCATCAAAGTACTCCTTTTCTTTACAGTCAACTGGATTTGGAATTCTCAAAGTATGACTTGCATGGATCCAGTTCTTCAATCCAGCAGACTTCACAGCTGTTGTTGTAGTCAAGATTACTTGCCTTGGTTTTCCCCACCTGGGAACCAAACAGTTTATTCTTCTGTGTACTTTTATCCTTACCCAGTCCCCTGGGCTTAGATCATGAGCTGGCTTCTTTTCAAGAGTGGTGGCATCCGCTCCAACCTGATAAAACACAGAATGAACTGCGTCAGCCAGGCTTTTACAGTATTCCAATACCATGTCATCAGTTATTGTCATCAGCTTGTTGACTGGTATAAATACATGTCTCATTGCGCGTCCCATGAGGATCTCATGAGGACTCAAACCAGTAGTTCTGTCTGGTATTGATCTAATAGTCATGAGTACTAGAGACAAGACATCGGGCCATTTCATACCTGTGGCTAAACACATTTTCCCTATTCTGTTCTTGATAGTACCATTCATTTGTTCGACTACACCAGAAGCCCCTGGTCGGTAGGCACAATGCAGTTTTTGTCGTACATTTAATGCTTCACAAATCAGTTTTATGATCTCATTGTGAAAATGTCCTCCTCTGTCTGATTCAATTGTTACTGGGAACCCAAACCTAGGTATAAATTCCCTCAACAATAATTTTGCCACTCATTCCATCATTTCTTCTTGTTGGGAATGGCTCTACCCACCTGGAGAATAGGCATACCATTACCAAAACATACCTCAACCTGTTACAAGGAGGCATCTCAATTAAATCTACTTGCGTTCTGGTGAAAGGTCCTCCCTCTCGACCTATTGTTCCTAGACTCACCACTGTTTTTCTTCCTGGCAAATTAGACATCTTTGACAAATACTTTCCGCCACAAGCCTAAACTTGGCATTATACCAAGTTTGTTTAAAAGACCTAATCATGGCGTCTCTCCCTATATGTCCCTGTCTATGATACATCCGTGCCATGGCAGACATCATGCTATCAGGCATAACTGGTCTTCCATCTTGATAGACCCACACATGATCTTTTTCTCTTGGTGCACATCCTGCTTTTACCCACTGTTTTACTTCTTCCTCTCCTGCTTCTTCCTGTAATTGTCTTACCTCATCTCATGTTCCCACAGTGTTAGTAAACATTGGGAAACAAGAAATCATCTCCTTTTCCTTTGTCCGATTGATTGAATTCTGATTTTGTGCACAATACTGTGCCATGTCATTGGCAAATTTATTTCCAGTGGCAATGTAATCACCACTGCGACTATGAGCAGCACATTTTACCACAGCCAATTGCCTAGGCAGCTGTATTGCCTCAAGCAACTTTCCAACCACTTCAGCATTCTTAATGGGAGTTCCACTTGAGGTCACGAAACCTCTTTGCAGCCAAATTTGGCCGAAATCATGGACCACCCCGTAGCCATACTGGCTATCAGTTATCACTGTCACTCTCACACTTTTCCCAATCTTACATGCTCTGGTCAGGGCAATAATTTCAGCTACTTGGGCCGATCTTACTCCTTTCAAATAGGATGCTTCCATCACTGCTGCAACTGTACATACCGCATATGCTGCACTCAGCACTCCATCATCTGTTCTTAAACAAGATCCAACAACAAACATGACATAATCACTTTCTGGTAAAGGGTCATCTTTTATGTCAAGTCTTGGTTTTGTACAGAAATCAAGTACATCCAAACAATCATGATCTGCTTCATCTCTTACCTCCACATGCTCTACATCAGGCAACAATGTTGAAGGATTCACATTCACGCATCTCACAAGACTCACATTTGTTGCACCCAAAATGACCTTTTCATACTTAGTCAGTCGGCTGTGCGTCATATACTGAGTACGACTCCTTGTCAAAAGAATCACCACATCATGAGGCACACACACTTTCACAGGGTATCCCATCACAATTCCTTCACTCTGTTCCAAACTTTGACATGTAGCAGCTGCTGCTTTCAAACACCCAGGAAGGGCTACAGCTACTGGGTCCAACATGGATGAAAAATATGCAATTGGTTTCCTCAGTTTTCCATGCTTCTGTACTAGAACAGAGAGTGCACATCCATTTCTCTCACTGCAATACAACTCAAACTCCTTATCGTAGTCAGGAATACCTAATGCAGTTGCTTCACACAATCCTTCTCTCAACTTCTTGAATGCTGCCAACTCCTCTTTGTTCAAATCAATTGGATCTCTCACATCACTTCTTGTTAATCGTACCAAAGGTTTTGCAATCAATGAAAAATTGCCTATCCACTGACGACAATATCCAACCTTTCCCAGAAACATTCTCACTTCTCTTTGGGTCATTGGTGGACTCATTCTCTTTATGATCCTGATTCTGTCTATTGTTATTTTCCTGTGTCCTTTCTCAATGCTGTGTCCTAAATATTGGCCTTCTTTCTTACAAAACTGTAATTTCGATGGTGACACTTTTAGTCCTCCATCTGCCAAATGATTCAGCAAAGCTACTGTGTCTACCTCACAAGCTTCACGAGTTTTCGATGCCACAAGTAGGTCATCGATATACTGGTCTAGTACTGAATTTTCAGGCATTTCTAGACTCTCCAAAGACTTTTTCAATAGCTGATTAAATATTGAGGGGCTTTCCGTATACCCCTGTGGAATTCGGCACCACGCCAAAATACGCTCACCGAAACGAAATGCAAAGATTTGCTGACTGTCATGGTGCAATGGGATGGAGAAGAAAGCATGGCACAAATCAATCACTGTGTACCATTCTGCGTCATGAGGGATCTGATATAAAATCACAGATGGATTCGGTACAATGGGACAACATGGTACAACAATTCTGTTTATTTTCTCAGATCTTGCACTATTCTGAACTTCCCACTAGGCTTTTTTAGTCCCATTATTGGTGAATTACATGGGCTACTCATTATTTCTCTCAAAATTCCTTGTTTTATCATTTTCTCAATCAAAGGAGTAACTCCTTCGATTATTTCAGGGGTCAATTTATATTGTGGGACATTTGGATAACATACTCCTTCTTTTACAGTTATCTTTACTGGATCTACATTTCTCATCAATCCTATATCTTCTCCTGTGAAGTCCCAAACTTCTGCTTTCACTGATTGTTTCAGTTCTTTAGGTAGTTCGTCAGGGTTGAATACAGCATAGGTTCCTGTAACCTCTTTCTCTCTGTTTGCCATTGTCATTTTATACAGCACATCATCATCTGGTGTTTCAAAGGCTATTCCATCTGGAGTACAAAATATAGTGCAATTCATTTTGCACAATAAATCCCTACCTAACAAGTTCACAGGACTGGTGTCGCATACTACAAATCTGTGCATTTCAGAAAATTTCCCTATACTAACGTTCACTGGTTCTGTAAGGTAAGTTTTAATCTGTCTGTTGGACACACCAACTACTTGGATCGTTTCATCCGAGAGAGGAAGATTCTTAACATCAGCTGATCTAACAGTTGATCGAGTAGCACCAGTATCAACTAGGAAAGTAATATTTTCATTATTAACTTTTCCATCTACAAATGGGCCTGTCTGGTCTACTTCTAGAGTTGCGCCAAGTATGCACTCTTCTTCCTCCCTTCGGTACCGTCAATAACCCTCTTCTGAATCGCTTTCATCGCGTTGCAGCCATTACTGCGAAGCAGCACTAGCGCGTTGCGGCTTATTTACCTGTTCTTCGTTGTAGAATCCATTCTCCTTACTATACTTCTGGCAATTTTTGTTCTGTGGAAAAGGTGGTTTTGGCACCTGATTCTGTTGTGTTACACCCTGCTGTTGTCGTTGCTGTTGACCACTCACCTCATTCTGCACCTGTGGGTTCAAGGATGAATTTTCATCATTAGTACTTGGTGGATTCTTACACTCGGATTTCCAATGCCCTATCCTACCACAATTATGACATGGAAATTTCTTTTTAGCTTCCTCAATATTCCCTTTATTTTTCCCAGGATTAAATCTTTGTTTTGACCCAGCTTGTTCCACTAATTGTGCTTCCTGTCTCTCTGCTACTTTTACCTGTGCCCACATTGCCTCCTCTTTTAGTTTTCGCTGTTTTGCTTCAATTTCATCACTGAAATATTTAGCATGTCTTAATACTTCGTCTATTTTCTTATTTTGCCAATCTACCCTATGCTGTTTTATCATTTCACTAATTTCTGGACGAAGACCATATACAAATCTGTATACAAAATGACTCAAATCCTTGGCACTCAAATTTTCATCTCCACTGAATTGTTTAAAGGCTAAAATTAACCTCTCATAATAGGCATGTACTGATTCTTTGCTTTCCTGATGTGTCCTGTCAATTTTTACCCAATCTGTCTCTTTAGGGGGTACTTTGTTCTTCAAAAATGCCATAACCTGTTCATATTTCTTCATTACCTCAGGGTCTGGAGCTCCTGTCATAGGATCCCTTGGGTATTCCTGTGTCGGCCAATCTATTACTATTTTACATTCTGTCCATAGATCTGCTGGTACTATTATGTCAAACAAGCTATTCCGGTCAATCCACAATACTTTGGATAGCTTCACAAATCTGTCCACCTGTCTATACCACTCAACGGGTTTTTCACGCAGTCGAGGGAAGTAATTTGTAAATGACAAAATATCCTGTCTAGGTCATGGGACATGCACATATCCTCCTCCCGGAATCTCTCTCATAGGGTATTCTGTCACAACCTTCTCTTTTTCTCTCATAGGATAGGCTGAAAACGTTTTGTCTGAAACTTTGTCTCGCTTACGATACCATCTGCTCTTCCATTTGTCCACATCTCCCCATTTTCTCAACAAAATAATGATATCCTTAATCTGACCTATTCGTCCTGTGGTATTTATGTTTTCAATATCTTTTTCGGTGAAATCTACTCAATAGGGTTTCTGTAGGGCTTTTACCTTTTCAATATCAATCCCCATCTCATTTGCCACTTCTTCTAATCTTTCATGAAGAGTTTTTGCTCTCCATGTTACGCTTTTGCACAGAAATAACAACTCCTCATCTTGGTAGGTTTTTAACTTCTCGGTCGGGATAGTTCCTACTATTAATTCTTCCAGTACCATTCGTAATTTAGCTACATCTATTGACTGGGATTCCTTGTCTTTCTTTTGCAAGCTTCTCAACCATTCACTCAATTCCTCTGTAGATGGTCCTACTGGCTTCTCTACATTTCCTTGTCCAAAATCTTTTTGTGTTTCCGACATCGTCTCTATCATTGTCATACGTTTCTCTGCACAGTTCTGACCTACAACTGGGTTATTTGAAAAATTTGGTTCAATCATACTCATAGTCTGTCTCCGTGGATTCTCACTCTGACTCATTCTTGGTTGTTCAACCGGTTTATTACTTTTATAAGGGACTATCAAACAATGTTCGCTGTCTTTCTGCTTGTGAAAAATAGGCATTACTGGACCTATCGTTACTGGTACAGTTACCGCTTCCAAATTCTTAGTCAATTCTCTTATTTTCTCAGTTAATTCTAGGGTTGTTTTTGCTAATTCTGCTGAATGTTCTCCATCCAATTTTCCTCCAGACTTCTTTTCTACCTCTCTAATAGGATTGTTTCTTCCCAAATCTTGGAACTCTGGTTCCGATTTTATGATTCGTACTGTTTCTTTAATTGGGGCACTTGGAGTTAATATTTCTGGTTCTGGTCGGTATGGTGGTGGATTCTTATAGAACATATCATCAAGAACATCATCCTCTGACTCATTCACTCCATACCCTCTCGATTCCACATTATGCCTCTTTTCTACACACTTTTGTCCTTCATTTTCTCCTGCAGTTCTTATGGGAAATAAACCCTCAGTCATACTCGCATTTCGCCACCTTCTAATTCGATCATCATGCGTCTCATGTCCGTATGATCTGCCAAATAGGTACCTATATCCTCTACCATTTCTCTGTCTTTCTCGGTCATGCATTTCGTCTTCCCACTCCATCAAAGCCTCAAATTGAGTCGGTCTAGGTCTCGGTTCTAAATTCATCATTTTCTCTCTCAAATTTCTCAAAACAACCAAATTAAATGAACCATCTTCTGGAAAAGCCAACACTCCTTCTTTCTCCGTATACTTAACCCAGTCGTCTAACCAAATACAGGTATGATATCCATATTTTGCAACCATAAAGGATGCAGGGGTTTTTGGTGGAGGAAGTAACTGTCCTTCCCTAGTTATGATCGGTTTGTCCTTCTTAAACCACTTCTTAATTCTACCAAACGAAGACTTTTTCTCCTTTTCTGGTGGATCGTAATACATTTTCCTCTCTTTCGTGTTTCACTAGTTTCTCCTTACAACTGTACCGCTATTCTGTCCAATTGCAGCGCGACTTACACTAACACACCAATCCGGAGCGTCTACGTCACTGTCACCATTCTCAAATCCCAGCGCGATTCACACTAACGCACCAATAGGGAGCGTTTATGTCACCCTGTATTTCTCCACTCTTAGCGCGGCGCACACTAACGCACCAATCCAGAGCGTTTTACGTTTCTGACCGTCTGTCCAATCCCAGCACGGTCGTTCTGACGTCAGCAGCCGCTGCGGCAGCTCCTGCTCCTGTCTACCCCTCCTTTACAAATCTGCTCAGCAAGTTTTTGTTTCAATTTCTACAATTCTGTTAGTAACAACATAAAAACGTCTCCATTGTCCGCTTTGCTAACCAAAGAATAGCAATAGACCTTTCATACGAGAATTCCGTCTTTCCCGAGAGCAGCGCTTACCTCTGCCCCACTACGAAATCTTTACTTCCGTTGATAAAGTAGCACATCCCTCTACTTCACCCTTCTAACAAGCATTAGCTAACCGTTTCTCCAGAATTAAGACACATAGGTGCACATGCATCAAGCAAACCAAAAGCGATTCCTTAATAGCGAGAAATAAGGAATCGTTATTAAGGAATCGCTTTTGGGTATGCAGCAACAGATTCTGTAATTATTAGCGATTCCTTAAAAATCGCTAATTTTACCGATTATACAATAGCGAGGCATGCAAACTCCGAATAGCTATTAGCGAGTTCGGTATTTCCGAATTAGCAAATAGCGAATTCGGTATTAGCGAAATCGCAAATAACCGCGTCGCACCGGGAACGTGCAGATGACATCACCAACCAGGAAATACAGCAGCCCCACCCTCATTGCATCGACAGAGGAGCAAACAGGAGCACTGACTGCAGACTGCCTGTGCAGACTGAAGCCACACAGACTGTTCCATCTGCCAAAAAACACCATCCATGGAGAAGGAAGCCCCATCCAGCGCTGAGGCTGCGCGCAAGCGCAAGCGCAAGTTCTCCGACAGGGAGCTGGAGCACCTAATTGAGGGAGTCTCGAGCAAGCACGATCGCCTCTTCGGCAAGCTGTCCCTCAAGGTGCCTGAGGCGGAGAAGCGCCGCATATGGCTGCGCATCCGCGAGAGGGTGAATGCAGTTGGTATGACGCCCCGCAGCATCGACGACCTAAAAAAAAGGTGGTACGACCTGCGGAAGCGCGCGAAGGAGAGGATAGCAGAGAGGCTCCGGGACGCTAGCAGAACGGGAGGCTGCCCTTCCACGGTCCAGGCTAACACTGCCCTGGAGGAGCTGGTGGAAGGTACAATTGAGCGGGAAGCAGTCGTGGGAGTGACCCAGATGGACACGTCCGGCGCAGCCACAAGTGCCCAAGGTAAGATGCATGCGTGTTGCCATACCCAGCATAGCGTAAATCCCATTCCAGGCCCCCAGCAGGATCTGAGTGTGCATGCAGCTTTGCAACACACAGCTTTACTCCTAACACTAGTGCATCATGGGAGTTGTAGTCTACTCAGGCAAGTGTGCATGTACAGGGGTAAATGCAATAACCATTCAGCAGATCAGTAGAAGCTGGGTATAGACAGTATGTTTAGTGGATCACAGAGGGACATGTATGTGTGCAACACTACGTAGGTCTAACTATCCCACTAACCATGCACTGTTTCACACACAGATGCATCACCTGGGGATTCAGATGACAGCGGCCGGCTGATAATCTCTGAAACACCGGTTGAATCAGACCTTGAGACAGCGCAGGATGCCCTCACATCACCTACACCTGCCACCCCACCAGCAACAACAGCACCAGCAACAACAGCACCAGCAACACCAGCACCACCAGCACCAGCCACACCAGCTGCTGCCACGACAGCCACCAAAGCGCCGCGGCGCAGGTCCTAGGTTGCGCCCTTGGCGGTGATGGAAACACCCACCACACAAATGGGACACGGTCAGCGCGCCATCACACCACCTGATGCACAACCTGTCCGCGCCAGGCTAACACAGCGGCGCAGGTCTCGCCAACGTTCGGTCTCCTCAGGCAACCTTGATCTCCAACACACTCCTGGCATTGAGGAGAGGATGCTGTCTGTCCAGCGCGTGCAGAGCCGCCACATGGCAACCATCAGCACCAACATCGTGCACCTTGTTCGTGAAATGCGAGCCATGACTGCCGCAGTAACGGCCATGGGCACGGCGGTCAGGGACATGAGCACTGTGGTGGCAGAGGGCAATGCTCACCTCAGGGAAGATGTACAAGAGCTCACCAGTGCCATGAGGGAGGGCCATGAGTGCCAGAAGAGGAGGCACCGACAGCAATTGTTGCGTTCCGCTGCCGCTACTAAGGCTATCACGCGCCACAGCAACAGTACCGCAGTGTTGGCACGCCGCACTGTGTCCTTGCAGGTCGACCTTGGGCACTTCTGTGGGGATGTGGCAAAGGCACTGGGGCAGTTGACCACTGCTGTGGAACACTTCCAGAGCAGCACATGCAGTGCTGCAGCTTTGGGGGGGATGACGCTAGTGAGGCTGCCTCGAGTGTGAGCAGTGTGTCTGTGGCAGAGGGCAGCACCAGGCGCCGCAGTTCACGGGCATCCACGGGGACAGGCCGTGGTGAGGCTTTGGAGACACCTGAGCGGAGGCTTGGGGTACGTGGGAAGCGCCACTAGACAGTTGGACATGCATACAGGACCATGGTGGGGCAACCATGGACATCCACTTACTGAGTATGCACAGGCGTGACTTTAAGGCACCTTTTATTTTACTATATGCAATTGGAGCATGATTTACATAGCTAGTTTTGTTGCACAAACCTCAGTGCTACTGTGCATTAAACAGTTGCACCCCAAACTAACTTGTAATGTTTCATTCTCACATGTTTCAAAAATGATTTTGCATGATGTATGTCCGCCTCCTATGGCCCTCTGCTGTGTTAGGGACATGTGCCTGTCGTTGTTGGGCGGGTGGTTGGTCATCCCGGTGGTCGTCATCCCTGTCCACCTCTATGGGTATCCCCCTTCTGGTCGCAATGTTGTGCAGCATTGCACATACAGCAATTATCCGGCAGCATGTTTCAGGTTTGTATAGCAAGGCGCCGCCAGTCTTGTGTAGGATTCTGAAGCGACTCTTCAGAATCCCAAATGTCCTCTCTATGACATTCCTAGTGCTGATGTGTGCAGCGTTGTAGCGATGTTCCTGCGGGGTTGCTGGATTGATGTATGGGGTGAGTATGTATTCACGCAGGGCGTAAGCACTGTCACCTAGAAGATAGAAGCATAGACTTAGCATTGGTGATGTACATACATGTGTGGTGTTGGTGTGGGGAAGTGTATTTTTACGTACCTAGCAGGAGTCCCTCTCCAAATTCTCCGTTGATTAGTCGCCTGTGCATTCCACTGTGGCGGAAGATGTAGGAGTCGTGTGTGCTCCCTGGGAATTGTGCCACTAGGTCCGTTATGATGTTATTGGCATCGCACACAACCTGCACGTTGATTGAGTGGTATGACTTGCGGTTCCGGAATATGTACTCATTTGCTGCGGGTGGACATATGGGGATATGCGTGCAGTCGATGCATCCAATCACATGTGGGAATTGTGCCACCTGGTAGAATGCCTGTTTGGTGCGGTCCAACTGCTGTGGGGTTGTGGGGAAGCTGATGTGGGTGTGTAGCATTGTCAGCATGGCATCTAGGAATTTCTTGAAGAAGCGTGACAGTGCGCTTTGCGATACGCCTCCGGCCACCGCAATTACCCCCTGGAAACTCCCTGAGGCCAGTAGGTGCAGGCTGCATAGGACCTGAATGTGCGCAGGGATTGCATTGGTCCGGTGTGTCTGGTGCTGCAGTAATGGTTCCAGGTCTGCAATCAGGCGCATGATCATTGCACGATTGAGGCGATACTTCTCGTACACCTCGTCCTCATTCTGCCCGAGCAAGGTTATGCGCAGTCTGAAAACTCGCTCCTGGACCCTTCTCCTGCGCTGTCCTTCTGCATTGATACGCATCCTCCTTGCAAGCACGTAGAGAGCAGCCATTTTGTGGGAGCCAACAGGGTCTCCTGGGCCACATTTAAGGGTTTTGTGATTGCCTCAATCATTTGCACATGTTGAATTTTTTTTTTTAGCATTTGCGTTTTTTTTTTTTAACTTTACCTCCAGGTTTTGATTCCCCTTATTTAGCTCTTGCAAAATAGCGATTTTTGGGATTTTCGTTATTAGCGACTGTTGTTGCATTGGGGTGCGATTTGTTATTTGCTATTGGCACTTTCCGGGAGCTAATAGTGATTTCGGTAACTGCTAATTCGGTATTTAGCGATTCGGTAATTTTGCATTTTGGTTATTAGCGATTCGGTATTTTGGCGGATTTATTTTTTGCGATTCGTTATTTGCTCACGTTTTGGGTTCATGCATTTGAAGTGGGTATTTTTTAATCGGTAACGGGTGATTTTTGCGATTCGGTATTTTACCGACTGGATTTTGGCTTGATGCATGAGGCTGTTTGTTGGAGACCCAATTCTCCTGAGAAATAAAACCAGAGTTTCACAATTAACCTGAATGCTATTTCGTTCACGCACTTTCACACAAGAAAAATGTAGTACATTCACACAGAATCCTGTCTTTCCCAAGAACAGCGAACAGTCTGTTCTACTACAGAATTATGACATACGTTAACAAAGCAGAGCTTACCTCTCCTTTGTCCTTCTAACAAGCTCAGAGTACCTATTACCTTTCCAGTGATAAGCGTTATCGGAATGCCAGTTGGATCCCTGGTACCTAAGACCAGAATTTCACAGATAACCTTCGCTATCATACACACTTCTTCCACACAGAAAATGTATCTAATGGCAACTCACGGCGATGTCACCGAATCGAACCCAGACAATGCGTTGTGCAACTTCAATCGTCACACGTTTCTCCTGTGTACCTACAGGATAACAACAATTCCGTCTTTCCCGAGAACAGCGCTTACCTCTGCTCTACTAAGGAATCGTTACAAACTTCCGACTTCCTACATCCCAGAAGCCGTGCAAACATAAAACTCAACACGACTCAACATAGTGTTAGTACATAAACCAATATCAATAACCAATAATCAATAAGCTATTTACAAGCAATAATCACCAAAACAATAAAACCATCGTCTTGCTACCAGAAAAATTGTTGCAGTGCGGAACATCAAATTCCCCCTTCGGCACAGACCAACTACCTCAGCATCAGATTCACTCAAATACATTCATTGGTGGGGCCCATAACACCAATACACTTACACTCTGTTGATCTGTTTTTCTGAGGGAAAATACGCTTCCAAACGCTGACATGAGAGGAATACCCTTACCTTACTCTTAAACACCTTGACCTCAGACCTAAGATATCCCTCCCATAAGGAGACGGATCATTTAGTTGTTATCTATGGTTTTAGTGAATAAACTCGTCTATCTACACATTACTTTTTTACCGTTATTCTCTTATTCAAATAATCGACACAACACATTTGTCAATTAATCAAATACTCTTTATCTAAGAAATATTGCAAGAAACGTTAGAAATCATCATCAGCATTTCAGAACATCATATTTACCTATTCTGGCTAAAGTCGTCCTCTAAGTCAGTCAGTCAAGAAGAATTTTATTCAGCAAAGTTATGCCGCAATTCAGTCTTTCAAAGATTCAGGATAACAGCTGTCCAGCAGTGTCACCGTCCTCTCCGTCAGCATAACGTCAGGAAATCAAGTTTGTCAAAGAAAAATGTAGTACATTCACACAGAATCCTGTCTTTCCCAAGAACAGCGAACAGTCTGTTCTACTACAGAATTATGACATACGTTAACAAAGCAGAGCTTACCTCTCCTTTGTCCTTCTAACAAGCTCAGAGTACCTATTACCTTTCCAGTGATAAGCGTTATCGGAATGCCAGTTGGATCCCTGGTACCTAAGACCAGAATTTCACAGATAACCTTCGCTATCATACACACTTCTTCCACACAGAAAATGTATCTAATGGCAACTCACGGCGATGTCACCGAATCGAACCCAGACAATGCGTTGTGCAACTTCAATCGTCACACGTTTCTCCTGTGTACCTACAGGATAACAACAATTCCGTCTTTCCCGAGAACAGCGCTTACCTCTGCTCTACTAAGGAATCGTTACAAACTTCCGACTTCCTACATCCCAGAAGCCGTGCAAACATAAAACTCAACACGACTCAACATAGTGTTAGTACATAAACCAATATCAATAACCAATAATCAATAAGCTATTTACAAGCAATAATCACCAAAACAATAAAACCATCGTCTTGCTACCAGAAAAATTGTTGCAGTGCGGAACATCAAATTCCCCCTTCGGCACAGACCAACTACCTCAGCATCAGATTCACTCAAATACATTCATTGGTGGGGCCCATAACACCAATACACTTACACTCTGTTGATCTGTTTTTCTGAGGGAAAATACGCTTCCAAACGCTGACATGAGAGGAATACCCTTACCTTACTCTTAAACACCTTGACCTCAGACCTAAGATATCCCTCCCATAAGGAGACGGATCATTTAGTTGTTATCTATGGTTTTAGTGAATAAACTCGTCTATCTACACATTACTTTTTTACCGTTATTCTCTTATTCAAATAATCGACACAACACATTTGTCAATTAATCAAATACTCT
Source organism: Triturus cristatus (assembly GCF_964204655.1). NCBI lineage: Eukaryota > Metazoa > Chordata > Amphibia > Caudata > Salamandridae > Triturus > Triturus cristatus. The sequence goes on from NC_140588.1 coordinate 64,625,621, forward strand.
TTATCTAAGAAATATTGCAAGAAACGTTAGAAATCATCATCAGCATTTCAGAACATCATATTTACCTATTCTGGCTAAAGTCGTCCTCTAAGTCAGTCAGTCAAGAAGAATTTTATTCAGCAAAGTTATGCCGCAATTCAGTCTTTCAAAGATTCAGGATAACAGCTGTCCAGCAGTGTCACCGTCCTCTCCGTCAGCATAACGTCAGGAAATCAAGTTTGTCAAAGAAGAGCGTGTCGTTCAGCGATAGCGTTAGCGTTATTTAGCCTAATTCCCTACCTACTTTTATAATGAAAATAATGTCAAAAAGTATAAAGATCGGGGTTTAGAAAGTCCTGATTGGTCCATTTGGGGTAGCGGGGTACAGTTCTCAGGGTGTCGAATGATGAAGTCATCAAACTTGCTTGTTCCGGCTTTTAAATTGAGCTTTGTCTTTGGTCTTGGATGGGTTCCCGGAGCGTCCTTGAAGGGTACATGTTCTCCCGGGGTCAGGTCCAGGCCACTGCTGCTGGCGGTGACGCCTGCGCACTTCACCCAGAACCTCGTGTTGTCAGGGCAGTCACGTCTAACGTCTCGTTCAGCCATCTCGTTCAGGCCGAAATGGTCAATTTAAGCAAAAGAAACACAAAAACGTAATTAAAACATAAAAATGGCTAATAAAATGTTATCCCCTTGCTAACACCCATATGTGTGTGTATTTATCTAGCAGAAGCAACACTCGGAGCGGATTATAATCACTGAATAAAGCACAAATCACAAATACATCACCAAAGCGACATATAACATGCAATATTCTAATTTTCTACTATTAATATGCGTACTCGAGTTAGTTTACAATTAATATAGCCATGCAAGGTGCAATTCCCACGTGTAATTCTTTGGTTAATATGGTTGGTGAGTTATCACTTCGAACAAATTAATAATATTACAATTAATAGATTATTCGGATTAATATAAACATGCAGAATGGGGGGGGTATACAAAATTTTGTACTACCCGCTCCAGCACGTGCACGTGTGGTGAATCACTTGCGGGAGCGCGCGGTTCCATATGGTAGCAATTATCGCTCCTGGCGCTGCTCGCTCTCGCAAGTGAAACGCTTTCACTTTTGCCGACCCTTTTTTCTCCAGCACTCGCCCCCTCCTCTCGGCTCTCCCCCTGCTGCCTCCTTTTAGCGCGAGGAACGCGCTTCTTATTTTTACCACAACAAATGCCTCTGCCACTTCAGCCCCCCCAACCCAAGGTCATGAAACCAGACAGGACTGCTGCCAAGTTTTGACTTATTGTTGTCCCGCACACCGGTCACTCGAGTCAGTCAGTGTGTAGAGGTGCTGAGAGGCGGGTGCTTCTAAAGGCCAGGATGTATAATGGGAGTCAGTCGGGCCACCAGGCTCTGTCCGAGCGAGCCCTCCTGCCACAGCACTTCCTGCGTGAATGTTGGTGCTATTGAAGGGCTGGTGGGGCTTGGAGACACTCCACCCCGGACTGGCTGGCATTCCCCCAGCCAACAGGATGGCTCAGTGAGTTGGGCAGCTGTTGATGACATGTGCGAAACTTGCGTGGCATGGGCTCAAATCATTGGAGGGCTAACTCATCCTTTGGGGACTATACTTTGATAATGGGTTGCACTGTTAATCGCAGCACTCTGGGGTTGCAAAGCATGCAATGGCAAACACAAATTAAAACTCGTGTGCGAATTCCGGGACTTCTATTCTTGTTTAATGCTTTATAAAACATGACTCCAAGTCCCACAATTAAAGGGGAAAAAAACTGGAGCAGCACATCACGCACGCACCTGGGAAAATTGGCAGCTATGCTGTGTCACTGTCACTGAATGTTGCCCGTCTTGTTACTATGCTATTCAACAGTAACGGTTTGTTGGGTTTAGAGTTGCAACATGCTTTTTTTGTTTTGCATTTGTATGCTTTGTGCTTTCTTGTAATCACTTTTGGAGTGGATCGCATCGGGCGTGCGGGGCGCTCTCATGTGAGAGTTGTTGGGTTATTTAAACGGAAATGTGAAAGTTTTTGGAAAATAATCCAAGCGTTCAGTTTGTATTTTTTTTAATGTTTATATGATGCCAACACAATCCCTTGGTGTTAGAGCACTTCGGTTCAGAGAAGAGTGCGCTTTATAAACACATCGCCATGTGCGAATGGTACGGGGGCAGGGGGGCTTGCGGAAGGGGCATGGCGGAATTGCTAAATCATGGATTGGAGCGTTTTTGAGCACAAGGAGCCAGGTTTGTATCCTGGCTTCGGCTGAGCGTCATGTGATTCTGGGCAGATAGTACATCACATGGTTTCTTTGCCCTGAAGCCGCTCTGCTGATGCCGATTGCTTCTTCTGAGGGGTGACTGGCAACAAGCTGCGACTTTGATGCTAGTTTTGGTGCCAGAATTGGTCAAGGAGCTGCGCTGTTGCTTCTGACTTCATGTGATGTGTAGTGGCACTTCAGAATTCAGACAGGGTCCCGCTCACCCTTTCATCCTGCCGATGTCACTATTAATGGCCGCTCCTGTTGTGTTGTAAGCTTGTAGATGGCAGCTGCCCCACTGAACACTGGGTAGATCTGTTGTCAGTGAACAGGAGTTGCTACCGAAGGGAATGTTTGTTGAGTTGGCATTGGTCTTTGAGGTTTTACTGATACTTTTTTTTTCTCACCCCTACTTTCAACATGGTGGTTTCTTTTTAGGTTGAGGGACCGTCCAGTCTGCCGAAGGCAGAACCGGAAGTCCGGAGATCTTATGTTTCTTAGAGTGGCTATTTAGCCCGCCTCTCTTTTTGCCTCTCCTCCATTGGCTGGCTTCCTAAACTGAGGCCAGCCATTGGAGGAGAGAGCCGTCCCTCCAAATAGGCTCCGTCTTTTTCAGATTCGGGGGCGTGTTCCGTGCTGTTCTTTCCACTTTTTAGCCACGCCCTTTTTTAGGCGTGTTTTTCTCTCCTCCAGCCAATGGCAAGAGGAGAGAAAAAGAAACACGCCCCCGAATCCGAAACCGCCACTGCGTTTCTCCGAGGCATTTCTGCTTTGCCTCGGAGAAAGGCAGGGGTGTGCTTGTTTAGGGAATGAGCCTGTGGATGCAGACCGCAAGGAGACAGACTTACGTGGTCGGTTTTTCATGGCGGATTCCAGCCTCCTACGGAGCCTGCACTTCTTGGCTGGGGAATCATGGCTCTGAGGGTGGTGCTGAGAGTCTCCCGGTCCCCCGGAGCTCTGCCTAAGGCGCTGCTGCTGCACTGGTTGCCCTTTCGGCGATACTAGGACATACATGTCAACATCTTAAAACTAGGAAGAGGTTCATTTTGAAGAAAAAAAGAGACCGATAAATCAATTTTGTCTCTCTCTCCTGGACATCATCCAGGGACTACAGAAAGAGAGCCGGTAAGAAATAAGATCTAACCTGTTTGGAGGGTCACCGGAGACAAGCTTGGTAAAGAAGGGACATATCACTATGACAAATCCTGAGCGCTGTGTTTCAGAGCCCGTACCTGTATTTTCATTCCTAAAGCGTGTTTGAGTTGCGAATTGGGAAGAAAGCGCCATACTTGACCAACACCAAGCGCTGCCCAGAATCGTTCTCCTTTGTCTGGAGAGAACTGGCGTTGAAAGACTTCTGTCTCTAGCCTCCCTTTCGCCATTTCGTATCAAACACTTGCATTATGGAGATCGTAGATATTTTTTTTTCTGTTTGTTTATTTTTATAAATGTATGCCCACGTGTAGCCGCGAAGTTCCACAGTCCTGCTATATAATGGATTAAACAAGACGAGAGGGAGGTAAACATACCCCATTAAGGTTTTGCCAGGAGGCGGGGTCTGCTCATTAGTATACAGGAAGTACCCCCTACCTACTTTTAGGCACTTCCTGAACAACAGAGTATCCCGTTTTCCTCATAAAAAGCCGACACCAACAGACAGGTCTTTGTGTATTTTGGTCGCCAAAAGGAAACGCAGGCTGTGGAGCTCTGAGAGCATTGCACCGTCATTTTCGATCATATCTAGTGCATTTTGGGTGCTGTTGTCTGGTTTTGATAACTATTTGCAGCAGAAAGACAAAGATCTGAAACGCTGTCCTGGTGGATAGTCAAAGTTTAGGGAGATAACTTAAGTGTTTGTAGAACTGTAGGTGGCGCTAGAAACTCGTGGCCACAGTCCTCCGTAAGGAAGAAGCCTCAGATGTCCAGGCCACAAGGGTCAGGCAGCTGTAGTCCCGAGACGCGTCATTCTAGGTCGTAAAGGACAGGCTGGTCCTGTCCGGTTTTAGATTTCTCGAGTGCCTTTCAGGAGGGATAAGTTGCACCTTTGCTGTGGGTACAGTGCATCAGGCCTGTTGGGGGAGGCTGGCGAATAGATCTAAAGATCGCCAGAGGCATGCTGTCCTGTCATGGGGGCGTGCGTATATTTGCTAGTCACACGTGCCTTACTTTTCGAGTCTCGGAGGGAAGATAACGCTCATAGGATGCAGCGATAACCACAGTTCTCTGGCAAGCCATACGTTTAGTCTGTATTAAAGATGTCCCAGAATCTTCCGGCAGCCTCACTTCCGCCCTTTGGTCACTCAGCAGCCCGTGCTCGGCTTCTTATGACTCACCCTGATTGTCGCATTATTCCTTCTTTGCGGTCATATGACTGGGACAAACAAGGCCACGCGGTGTGAGTTATTATTTGGAAAGGGTGACCTGTGTACCCTCCCGGACTGGCCCTGGTCACCTTTTCCCTTTGCCTCACACAGGCCAGTGTGGAACGTCCTTGTTAACAAGATAAGCGGGCAAAATAACTCACCCAGGCAGGGATGAGTGTCAGGGTCACATAATTGCACCCTGGTCACACTCACACAGCTGTATCTCAGCAGGTTCATGCATTTGCTGCAGAGTTGAATGTGTATACACAGCTTCCTTTCCTTCTAAAACAGTATAGTGAGCCTGCTGCGTTGTTCCCTGTGTATTCTACAGGGTACAGAATCAAATCCTGGTTCGTCGGATCAGTGGGTTAATGTGTTTGCTGCAGAGATCTCTGTGTGTGTGCGTGGGTGTGTGTATGTGTGTGCCTCTGTGTGTGTGGCTCTGTGTGGGTGGCTTTTTTTGTAGGTGGCTCTATGCGTGGGTGGCTCTGTCTGTGTGTGGGTAACTCTGTGTGTATGTAGGTGGCTCTGTGTGGGTGGCTCTATTTGTGTGTGGGTTGCTCTATGTGAATAGCTCTGTGTAGGTGGCTCTGTGTGTGTGGGTAGCTTTGTGTGTGTGGGTAGCTTTGTGTGTGTGGCTCTGTGTGTGGGTGCAAATGCAATAGGTCTCGCATTTGAGAGAGATTAAGATATTGACATTGTAAATAACAATGCTGTTTCTTTAAATGTTTTAAAAACAAAAACCTAAACCACAACCTCACAACTTCACTCTCTCTCACTCACTACCTCAATCACTCTCTATCTCACTACCTCACTCTTTCTATCTCACTAACTCACTCTCACTCTCTCTTTCACTACCTCTCTCTCTATCTCACTACATCACAACATCACTCTATGCTTATATATCACTACCTCACAACATCCCTCTCCCTCACTACCTCACTCTTTCACTACCTCACTCTCTCTATCTCACTACCTAACTCTCTCTCTGCTAATGCAATAGGTATCACATATGCAAAAAAAAAAGCTAATGCCAATAGAAATGACAATGCCATTTATTTAGGGATACAAAAATCATAAAAAAATAATGAGCAATACCAATAGCTCTACCTAGAATATTGCCGAGACCATTGCATTGTAAATTCTTGTTTTCTCATGGCTTCAACTTGTTGCCATGTTCTTGGCATTTTTGGCTAACTGATGTCCCCTTGATATCGGCCTCTTCGTATTTTCAGATCTGGCGAGATTGCAGGGCTTAGGCATGACTTTTAACATGGCTTTAAATAGAAAGAAAAAACAGGGGGGGGTGTATTTAAGGGCGTGTCTTAAAATCACGTAAGCTAAAAATCTGTGCTTAGCACAGTGTCCCGCCCAACTGGTATTTTGCTGCTTCTGCCATTGCATCCGGATATATATCAAAACAAGTAACATTAACTCCTACAACAAGCCAGTACTATTCGGTTTGCCAATGGTTGTTAGTTCCTTAAGATAAATAAGCAATACTTATGGCTTCGTTGTATAGAATATTGAAAACGCTTCTGTTCTTCTGAAATGATGAGACTGTGAAAGAACTATATAACGAGGTACTTCAAAGGCTGTGAAGGGTGGCCCTGCTGCAGAGTTAAGATTAATTTTTATCCTGATGTGGAGGGCAAAAATGGAGAGCCCGATAGCGGCCCGTCTCAGCACCTGCTTTTTAGAATTACTTTAAGGCTCTTTATTCCCTCTAAATTTGTTTGCTTTCAGGCTGACTTTGCCGTTCCTTTTGTATGTCTTCTTGGTTATATATAAGGTGAGAAAAATGCTTAACACTTTTTTTACTGTAACTTTCCAACATGCTCTACAGCAGCCACACTGCTCTACAACATAGCTTAAAGACATTGGCAAGGCCAATAGCGCTGTCTAAACACTTATCAGACCTATTGGCTATGCCAATGCTTGTTTTTTCTAGTAAAGGTTCTCCAAGACTACGACCATCTTCCTGGTGCCGCTCTTCCCCTGCTGCGACAAAGTGTCTGACCTTGCCACATTTCAAGTCTGCTTTCCCTTGTGCCGGCACTTTGTTGGGGGATGGGGCTCCATGGTGCAGTAGTTTTAGTGGCTCACATATTTTTCTCGCCGTATCTCGTCTGTCCTGGCACTTTGGTCGAGGCACGTCGATGGTTTCCTCCTGAAGGAGCGCAGCCAGATTCAGACTTGATGGCCATTATCCATCAGCTTTGCTGAGTTATTGGAAAGTTCACGCGATCGTGCTAGCACCGTCATTGGTGCCAGCTTCATTCCTGGCTTCCTCAACAGGATGACTTGCACCATTTGGACACAAACCTCCTTTGCTGGACCATCACTTCTGCGTGTGCAGGCTGCCGTCCGTAGCCGGGCACTGAAACAGTCTATAGACTTCCTTTCCAGTTGCGTCTTGTATCTTTGCTCAAACCTCTCAGTCTGGATTGAGCTGAGGGTCAAAAGGTCCCTGGAGAGCGATCACTGAAGCGTCATAGTCCTGTTCACCACATGTGTTGGGAGCTTCTCAAATAGTTTGTGAACCTCTCCCCTGCAAAATGTAGCAAGAGCAACCTCTTGACAGTGCTGTCTGTTTCTCAAGTGTCCCTGAAATAGTTATTAAGCCTTCACCTTTGTTTTCTTGGGTGCAGCCGGGCCGATAGATCACTGGACCGTGGAAGGGCCACCCTGGATGAATGGATTGATGGTGCAACTAGTGCTGATGCCTGCAGTCAAGGGGGTCCACCATCTGGAACTGCTGTTAGTCCACTAGCGTTGTATGGCTTGCAGGTTGCCTTAGTGTTCTCCATGGCCTCCTTACTGTGCCCTGGGTCTTGGGGTAAGGCTCAGATGGGCAGCACGTTTGTTGAACTGCTGCCACCTATGTACTTTCACTCTGGCTTCAAGTTTACCCTGTTTATTACAGATAACCCATGGTAAGCGCTGCGTAGTTGTGTTTTTTTCTCCAGTTCTGTGTACAGCGAATTTGATATGAAGGTATTGTAGCGCTTTACATGAGCACCAGTTACATTACACAGAACAGGGCCGGCTTTAGCACCGGTGGCGCCCTGTGCGAAAATGTTTGTTGGCGCCCCCCAATGACCACCTCCGCCACGGATTCCCTCACTACCACCATTTAAAAGTGCCCCTCAAGTCTCCATAACCACTGTCTCTTAGATTCATTTAGTTTTACAGTGCCATTCATACCAGTTTAAGATGTCAGAACACTTTACATCACACACACATTGCAGAGAGACAATCAATCATCGCTGTGTAAATCAGTGTGTAGGAAATGTTACATAAGACAGAGGCCTACAAGGAGTAGGTGTCACATTTTATCCATACTGGTAGGCAGTATGGTTTAAGGGTCCTTTGACTGGAAAAGCACAAATTCAGAATTTAAAATGTAATGTGGTTAGGGGTTTCCTTTAATATTAAGAATTGATTTCTACCCAAACGAACATCTTGAAATATTTGGGCAACGAAAGACTGGGCAAAAAATATATAGCTCTAATATGTTCCTTGCAGTTTTCATGCAGCTCTTTGATGGCAGTTAATATCTCACTGCTCTAGGGGGGGATTTTAATTTATAAACTGCAACAAAAGGATCTCTAACAAAAGCGGTAACCCATTGACCTATTTATATTATATGCACTTTGTGATGTGAATAGGACACGTTCTTTGCAACCCTCTGTGCTATGATGAGTCAAAACTTTCACTAGATAAAGCTCAGGTCTCTCTCCAGGACGAACAATTATCACCGGATTTGTCATTTTAATTGTTGCCTAAAAATTGCTGGGACAATGTACGTGGCATAAGGTGCTTTTAAAATGATGAACGTGGCGCCTCCACCCCAAGTCAGCGCCCGGTGCGGTGGCACCGATCGCACCACCCTAGAGCCGGCCCTGACACAGAAACACCTTTTTTAGGCACGGGGAAATTAAGTGATTTGCCCAGAATCACGGGAACTGGACGCCGAGACTCGAGCCGCTGTCCCCAGTTCCAAAGGCAGCAGTTCTCTCTGCCCGTTACGCCATTTGTGTGCCTAGAGCCCTAGATGCTCCACTGTCCGGAGACTCGAGCGGCCCCAGCCCCCTTAGGCCGAGACCACCCCCGAGGTACGTGACGTGCATGAGCGTGACTTCGGTACGGTACGTGAGCGTAAGTGTGGCTCACTACATCACCGGATAACAGCCACCGTTTAGGACGTTTGCCACCGTGTCTTCAGTAGGTAAGTAAAACACTGGGGGGGAAATGATTTACCACACCTAAACGTGGAAATGTTCACACACCTAGAGTGTGCGGTGAGACCGCGCCTCTTAGCAGCAGTCCAGCGCTGCTGAGAACTTCTAGTGTAGTTTTAATTTTCTTTCAACCCTTTCCTCTTCCATGGGAGAACAGCGCCACCCTGTGGACGCTGCCACTGAAACTGCACCGAGCTGAAAGTAGTGAACGGAGACTTCCTCCTCTCCTGACACCTAGTGCCTCAACCCTCAGATTTATGTTTAGAGTTACTACAGCGGAGTACCTATGTCAAGGTATTTTTTGTTTTTTACTCATCTGTTTTAGTTTTTGTTTAAGGTATAACAAAACAGCATAACAGAAAGGCAGGGCGGCCACCGACAGTCCCTGATTATAATTTACGAGGCATCGTCTACCCATGACCCAGTATCTGATAAAACAAGCATTTGCAATGCAATAGGTCTCGCATTTTGCGAGTTTGAGCTGTTGGCATTGTAAATGTCAATTCCTTTTATTTATGTTTTGTTTTTTGAAACATATTTAAAAGGCATTGTAATTTTCAATGCCAATAGCTTAAACTCTTGCAGATGCGAGACCTATTGCATTGTAAATGTTTGTTCTCCTCTTCGAGCCCCTGCGTCTCCACTCTTTGGCTCTAGCTGCGCCTCTGCCACAGATTACCGTAAATCAATCTCTGCTTGGTCCCTGCTTCACGGAAATAATCGGAAACAGCATTTCGGCTGCATCCGCCAATTAAGGTGGCTACAAAAAAGAAGAATGATGTGAAGGCAACAAAGGGTAAAGCAATGGGTGGTGTCTAAGTCCTTTTTGTATACAACACTGTCTTGCACGCAAGACACATGCGCTAGCGCATGTTCTCGCAGGCTGAACCCCAAAATCCCTACTTCATTCTGGGGTTCAGCATATAATGTAACGGTCTCGAGAGGCCCACAGGTTTAAAATGGGAATTCTTTATTGGAAAACACAAGTGGAAAACGTCAAAGCATATTGTTTCACATCTGTAAATAATCTTGGCTACCAAAACATCTCCTTAAACTTCTGGCAAAGTTTTAGCTATTTCCGGATGTTCATAAGTTTGATTCTTAAAGCCAGTTCATAGTCTGCTGCCTTAGCTGAATTGATGGCAAATACATGGTCGGGTCATCCCTTGGCACAGTAATCTACCCGTCTCGTTTACATCTTCCGATATTCAAAATGCTGCAGCCAGAATTTTGCTGAACATCCCAAAAACACAATTAGCCCGTTCAGCTCTGACCAGCCTGCACTGGTTGCCTCTCAGGAAAAGACCTGAATTCAAAACTCTTTGTATTGTTCATAAAGTAAAATATGCCCAGAGACCACATATGAGCCAACGTATTGCTCCACATAATAAAACACCCACCCTTAGATCTAACAACAATTTTTTTCTGGCCGTTCTCAGAATGAACAGGGCTAGAAGGGGTGGGCGATCTTTTGAATATTTGGCAACCAGGCTGTGGAACTCTATTCCAATCGATCTAAGAGCCAACAAAAATTTGCTTAGCTTTAGAAAGCAATCGAAGACTCATCTGCTTAGAAAAGTATCAAAACATCTTTTTTTCATGATTACCATCAGCGCTGGATAACCCGTTCTTGGTAGCCAAGCGCTATAGAAAAACTGGAAATAAAACAAATAAATAGAGCAAGATGAAGGTTGCTGAGCCTAGGGCAGCCCGTGTGCTAGTGGTCCCCCAGCGCTTCAGAACCTTCCTACTGGATTTGGCTCATGATGTGCGTCTGGCAGGTCATCTGAGGCAGGGCAAGACCTTTGATAGGCTTGTGTTAGAACTGGGGGTCTCTAGTTGGCAATGGCTTGCACCTTTGTCCAAACAGGGACCCTTGCTTCTAGTCACAGTAAGGGGGCTACACTCCTAAAATAACCCCTGCTCAAACCTGTGGTAGCTTGGCACGAGCAGGAAGGCTTATCTCAGAGGCAGTGTGTGAAGCATTTGTAAAAACATACAGTAATACAGTAAAAACACTACAGATGGACACCACACAGGTTTTATAAAAATATGTATTCTTTATTTAGACTTAACACAAGGCCAAAACGACAAAAATCCACAATACTGTAATCAAAAATAATACTTCAAGATGGTAGAAGTAGCTTAAAATTAGGTTATTCACTTAAAAGCAGTCTGTAGCAACATATCACCTCAACTGGAGTTATCACAACGTCGAGGTCCAAGAAATCCCAAAGTACGGCGCCGACCGCGAGGTACGCGGCGTCGGGCACGGAGTCAAAACAGACTCACAAAGAACAGTACCTTGGAAAAGCGAAAACAAAGACCGCTCACAGCGTCGGAAGATGTGGCGTCGTTGGCGCTGTGCGGCGTCGGTTCCTTGCTTCGGAGGGCGATGCGTCGGGTCCTCAATGCTTGCGCAAAGCAGGGGAGGCGTCGGTTCCTTACTGGAGAGGAGGTGACGTCACGATGGCGCCGAAACCACGGTTCCGTATGATGTTACGATGTCGATGGATTCTTGACCACCCATGTCGAGGATCGGCTCCTCGATGATGTCGGCTTCGGAGTCGATGCGGCACAGCAGCAGGTGTCGGGCCTACGTCGCAAGTCGGAGCAGCGCTCACGGCTTATGGCAGGTTACGATGTCGCTCGCTGGCATCGATGTCGCACGGCGGCCGGCGTCGGTCTACGTTGTAAGTCGGAGCAGCGCTCACGGCTTCGATGCAGATTACGGCGTCGCTCGCCGGCGTCGGTGTTGCATATTTCCTTCTGTAGCAACTAGAACAGCAAGTTCCAGATGCAGGCAAGCAGAAGGGGTGAAGTCTTGTATTCCTGAGACTTCAGGCAGGAGGAAAGCTCAAATTCAAGCCCTTGGAGAAATATTCTGAAAGATCATAGAAGTTCCTTAAAAGTTCCTTCTCCTTTCCTTGGCAATAAAGAAACCACTGCAGGCCAACTCAGCAAAACAGCACACTAGCAGAGGGGAAGTCCAAACTCCTACATCTTCCTTGGTTCTTCTCCTTGGCAAAGATTCGTCTTGTTTTCCCAGAAGTGATCTAAAGTTCTGTGTCAGGATTCCAGCGTAGCGGCGCCTACGTAGCCCGACTACATTTCCCAGAAGCCCGCGGACGAGGGCAGTACTTCAGACGCCGGCGCGCGGGCGTCGGTGTGCGTAATTCCGTTTCCCGACGTAGCTGTTCTCGCTCGGCTGAACGAAGGGAGTTCTCCCGGCGTACCTGGAAGCCGTTGCTTCGTTTTTGGCCGGGAATCTTGCTGCAGAGAGAGAGCTGACCTCGTCGCTGGACTTCGCTACTTGTAGGTAGGGAAGCGGGCGACTGTGAGGATATTTGCCTATTCTCCTTGAGCGGAAGGCAGCGGCGTAATTGTGGGAGCTGCACCTTACCGTTTCTGGGGTTTGGGGGCTATACTCGTTCACCGCTCGTGAAGGAACGAGCAGGGGAAGTCGGGGGGCACATAGCGGAACGCGGTGGGAGTCCTCCACGCATTGCCGTGTATGGTCGCTCCTGAACCCATTGCAGCCAGAGAAATGTGGTGATTCCAACCACACTTTGGCACCCTGGAATAAACTATCAGGGAAAGTAATACAGTTGCTGATTTCGGCGATTCGGGACTAATTACCAGTGGCGTGGAGTGGGTGTGACCTGAACATCCTACTACACGGAATCCGGCTGGGAACTGAGTCGTTCTTCTTTTTTGTTTACTTTGGATTTGTTCTTTATTCTTTGCACACGGGATTAGGGAAGGGCACTCGTGAGAGTCTATGGATTGATCCTGGCTTCGAGCCAGAAGGCAGTGAAGACTATTGAAACTGTGGGTATGTATGTTGCGCAGCTCTGCAAGTATCTTGCGCAGCTCTGCATTTTAAAATTGTATTTCTGTACTTTTAAACTTGCACCCACCTTCACTTCCTGTCACACGTGCACAGTGTGCAGGCACCCTTCTACATCCAAAACGGGCGCTGGAAATGGCCGAAATCGCCGATCCACTTCTCCCGCCATTGTCCTCGTTGCTTCAGGGACACGCCCACTTCGAGGCCACGCCCCCTGCAAGCCCTACAAATAGCGCGCTGATTACTAGCGCGGCAGATCACTCACGGAACCTCCTGAGGCACAGCCGGGAGCAGTTAGTATCTTGCGCAGCTCTGCATTTTAAAATAGTATTTCTGTACTTTTAAACTTGCACCCACCTTCACTTCCTGTCACACGTGCACAGTGTGCAGGCACCCTTCTACATCCAAAACGAGCGCTGGAAACGGGCGAAATCGCCGATCCACTTCTCCCGCCATTGTCCTCGTTGCTTCAGGGACACGCCCACTTCGAGGCCACGCCCCCTCACTTTATACATGTGTATCTACCGGAAGCGCAGCGGACGAGCGCAGCGGGCGCGCCGATTGCGCGCCGAAGGCGCGCTTAAGGCAAGCTCGTCTGCGCTCGTCCGCGATCATGACGCGACCGGGGCCGGTTCCCCTGCCCGATTCACCAGCACTACCCCCACAATCCATTCTCGGACCATGTTGCTGTCTCTGAGACCCTCTCCTTGTCCTACCTGCCTCTGGTCTATCCCGGACGCCCAGAGCCACGTCTATGTATGTAAAACCTGCCAGTTCTCACTACCCTCTCTGGACTCAACTCTTGGCCCGGTCCTCGCTCGGTGCTCTGCCTCTTCTTTTGGAGCCGACCCTTCTCTCGCCCTCAGAGCGGCACTGATTAACTGCAGGTCTCTGAACAAACATGCTATCGACATATGGCAGTCCCTCCAGGACAACAACTGGGATCTGCTTTTCTTAACTGAAACCTGGCTGAATGAGACCACTAACCCCACCATTACTCTTGCCTTACCGGACGGCTACAGCATCGCCTGCGCCAATAGATCTAACGGTAAACAGGGGGGTGGAGTTGCTTTCATCCATAAATCCAAATGGACGGCTTCCTTCCCTACTTATGATCCTATTGACTGCATAGAGGGTCTACCTTTTACTATCCATTTTTCCTCCTCCACCTCCTGCTCTGGAATACTTATCTACCGCCCTCCCCATTCCAACCTCTCCTACCTGCCGGCCTTGACGGATTACATCATTCAGCTTAGTACTCGCTACACCAACTTCACTGCTCTAGGAGATTTTAACCTTCACGTAAACGATGAATCATGTTCGCACAGCAATAATTTTATCTCTACACTGGCGACCTGCAATCTAGAGCAAAAAATAGATTCCCCCACTCACAAAGCGGGACATACCCTTGACCTGATTTGTTCCAACCTACCCAGCATTCTGGTAGCCTCTCCCATCCCGGTCATTTGGTCAGACCACTTTCTCATCCCTTTTGAGATCGTCATCTCCCGCTCTATCAGACCTACCGTCGCCCCCAAAGTATCAGGCAGAAACTGGAGTCGTATCACCCTTGAAGCGCTCCAGGAACACCAAAATAATTTTCTTCCCTCCCCATCATCTGATCCGGATGATGGTATTGACCATTTCGACGCCTGGATTGGCCAAGCCCTAGAGGCTATAGCCCCTCTCAAACCCATCAAAACCTACCGGGCCACACCATCCGCACCCTGGTACTCCGACATGCTTCGCCAGAAAAAGGCATCATGCAAAGCCCTCGAACGCTCCTGGAGGCAGAACTACTCCCTTGACAGTAAAATCACCTATAAAACAGCTCTCAAAGAATACCGCAGAATGATTGAGGATCATAAAAGGGACTTCCTGGCTTCCAGAATTAAACATGTCAGTAACGGCGCCAGGGAGATTTTCAACATAGTCAGATCCTTCACGGACCCCAGCGCTCTGACTCGCACTCTTCCAGCCTCCCAGTCTCTGTGTGATAAACTTTCACAATTCTTTGAGGAAAAAATTCAGGCTATTTACTCCTCCTTTCCCATCACCAATAGTGAAGGGTCGGTTGAGGATTCTACCACGTACCCGCTTCAGTCACCCTCATTGCTCGAATTTGCTGAAATCTCTGAGGCTGACACACTGGTAGAATTACTCAACTGTAAATCTGGCTCCCCCAAGGACCCTTTGCCAGCCAAACAATATACAAAACTGGCACCCCTGCTCAATCCATTCCTTAACCACATCTGGAACAATTCCATGAGAACGGGTATTTTTCCCGCAAAATGGAAACATGCGTCCCTAGTCCCCATCCTCAAGAAGCCTGATCTTGACCCAGATAACCCTAGTAACTACAGGCCCATCTCTCTCCTGCCTGCCCCGGCTAAGATTCTGGAAAAACTGGTGCACGCCCAGCTTGCTAACTACATCGAATCCCATGGGCTCCTGCATGACTCTCAGCACGGCTTTCGGTCGGGCCACAGCACGGAGTCGGCCCTTGTCGAAATGGCTGACTCTGTGAGATGGACGCTGGATCGAGGATCGAGGGCGGTGTTAGTGCTGCTGGATCTCTCAGCAGCATTTGACACCGTCTCTCATAAGATCCTGCTGAGAAGGCTGAGAGACCTAGGCCTCGGCGGTACAGTGTTGAGATGGCTCTCTTCCTACCTGGATGACCGTACTCAGCAGGTATACACCCCTCCCTATACCTCCACCGCTAGACCACTAAAATGGGGAGTTCCTCAGGGCTCCTCCCTGAGCCCGCTTTTGTTTAATGTTTACTTCTCCCCCTTGGCTAAACTGATTGCGCAAACTGGGATTAAATCCACCTCCTACGCTGATGACATTCAGTTACTCTTCACTTTTGATACCCCCACTGCCTCTGCCTTCGACCCATTGAAAAACTGTCTTAGAGACATCTCTAGCTGGATGGACTCCAATTCCCTCCGACTTAATGCTGGAAAGACAGAGATTCTGTTTTTTAATTCATCATCCCCTCTTGATTCCAATTTATGGTGGCCGAATGATCTCAGCCATGCCCCCACGCCTAAAGACTCGGTGAGAAACCTGGGAGTGCGCTGGGATAATCATCTCAGTTTCAACGCCCAGGTTCAAACAGTAGCTGCATCCTGCTTTGCTAAGATCAAGACAATTAGACGGCTCATCAACTACCTACCGATGGACTGCCGTAAGACTGTGGTACAAGCCCTGATAATATCTCACCTGGACTACGCCAACGCACTATACCTTGGCATCACAGCAGGCCTATGCCACAAGCTACAGACTGTCCAGAATGCTGCTGCTCGGCTGGTGGAGAGAATTCCTGCCAGACATCACATCTCCCCACACCTCCGCAAACTCCACTGGCTCCCCATTTCCAAGAGATGTATTTTTAAGGCCATGACCTTGGCTTTCCGGGCCTCCAAGGGCAAAGGCTCGGCCCATCTAAGAAGCACTCTGAAACCTTATGTCAACATCAGGACATTACGCTCTAATTCCCTACTTCTACTGGAAACCCCCAGATTTAAACGTACTCGCGCCGGAGGGAAAACATTCGAGGTCTGTGCCACTCGGTGTTGGAATAACCTCCCGGTTGCATTACGATCCTGCCAAACCGAATTAGCATTCCGAAAGTCCCTGAAAACACATCTCTTCCTCATATAATGCCCCATCGGTGCCTAGCTTCTAGTTCCTTGATTTATCAGCGCCGGGACGCCCCGTTGGGGCAGCTGTTGCGCTCTACAAAATACACAAATAAATAAATAAATGTTGCAGGAGATGAGTGACGATTAGCTGGCAATTGTGGTGGAACCGGTATTTACTGAGTTATGTATTCTAGATGGCGACCTGGAAGTGCAAAAGGTTTTTGAGGTGCTTGAGGAATTCACATCCGTCAGTACAGGTATACAACACACTTAGTGAGAATTAATGAGAGTAGCCCTTTGTTGATGCTCCTTGCTTATACTGTGTTCCTTGTTGTTTCAGGTCCTTGCAAATCCCACGCTGTTCCTTCCCTTTTACCCTTCCCTCGCCTGATCCCTCGAACACCCCGTGCCTACTGGTATAATCGGGGTGTTGGTGATATCAGGAGGTGGACCATTGCTCGACACATCCGGACCCCGCGAGGCTCGAACCTGACATTCTGGGGTCTGGGCCCCTCTATTTATACCAGTAAATCCTTTGTCCTCTGAAGGCAGAGGGTCCTGTACCTAATCCAAACCAGTTCTGGGTGCATTCTGCCAGTGTACAACAACATCTTCCTTTGTCATTGTGGGCCAGGGTCCTCAGACACACCACAGGAGGTGGAGCCAGCATTGTGGAAGGCAGGCATAGCCCTATTCAGGCCCAGGTGCTACTCCTCCCACCACTCTACATGCAGATAGATATATTCAGCCCTGTGCTGACTCACCCTGTCTCCTGGAGCCCCCTCATCCCCTGTCACTCACAAACCAGACATGGAATACCCAACCTAGCAGAGGCAGGCTTGGATGGTTAGGCAAGAAAATACCTACGTTCTAAAAGTGGTATTTTCAAACACAGAATGTTAAAACCAACTTCATTAAAAGATGTATTTTATCATTCTGAGTTCAGGCATACTAAATTTGTTTTTCTACCATGTTCCCTTGGTCAGTTAAGATCATAAGATGTTATAATCAAACTGCCCATTCTGGCCTATGGGGACAGATAGCCTTGCAATAGTGAAAAACGAAATTGGCTGTAATTCACAGGACATGCCACACACACCAGGGCATGTCCTACCTTTCACATAAAATGCACCCTGCCCTAGGGCCTACCTTAGGGGTGGCTAACATGTAGAAAGGGGAAGGTTTAGGGACTGGTAAGTGGGTGCACTTACCAAGTCAACATGGCAGTACTAGACTGCACACAGGCTCTGTAATGGCAGGCCTGAGACACACTTTACAAGCTGCTTCTGTGGGTGGCACAATCAGTGCTGCAAGCCCACTAGCAGCATTTGATCTACAGGCCATGGGCACAGATTGTGCACTGTACTAGGGTCTGGCAAGTAAATCAAACAAGCCAATCATGGAGTCACTAATCCATTACATCAATTTAGCATAGTGCGCACTTGCACTGTGGCATTGAATAGCAGTGGCACAGTGCCCAAAGCATCTAAACTAGCAAAACATATCAAAAACAGAGGAGACAACAGTGAAAAATGGAAGGGAGACTCATGCCAATGGTACCAGGTCTAACAGCTTGTCACCCACTTTTACTGGCCCCAAATGAGTAAACACTGAGATGTGTTCTGCAGGTCTTGTCAGACTTGCCAGGCAAGTGGCAAGAGTGGGGGGAGATGTAAGACTCCCCTGCAACCATTTCTTGTTGTGAGGACCCTTTTCGAGTGGGTGGGCATTGACATTGTGGGGACTCAGGACCACAAGACAGCCATGGGCAACAGGTTCATCCTGGTCTTTGTGTGCCATGCCACCTGGTACCCTGAAGCTATCTCTAAGAAATGCAGCTTTCTGGTGACTTATAAAGGGCTACCCAGTTGGAGTGAAATACCATAGTCCAGACACAACAGGATGAGCACCTGAATCACTGTTCTGCGGGTTTCCACAGGAAGCCATTTCAAAATGTTCACAAAGTCCTCAATTTGCCTGTACCATTCCACTAGATATTCTCTCAATTTTGTGAATTCATTTGTAAATGACAAAATATCAGCCCTAGTCCAAGGTACATGTACATACCCTACACCAGGTACTTCCCTCATAGGAAGCATTTGTATTTACTCTTATCCTCCATCAACCAAAACTGGTGGCATTTGCATCCTTACTATGTTTCTTTCTTTTTCGACCATCTACCTTTTCAATTTCTCTCTCTCACTCTTTTTCGTTATCAGGGTCATTTATTTAATCTGTAGTTCCAGTCCAGCTGGCCTCATGTTAGCAAAGTCTTTGTAGCTAAAATCTAATCTGTATGTTCTTTGAAAAACTTTTGATTTCTGAACATTAATTTCATATTTCTGAGCCAATTCAATCAGGTAGTCACCAAGAGCTGGGCAGTGGCTTTGTTGAGGATTAAATTGGTATGGGTCCTGTGATTTGTTGGCTAAAGACATGGATTAATTCCGAACTGCGACTGAACAGAGAAATCCTGAGGGACTGCTTAGCCTTGGACAACATGGGCAAAATCCAATGGTTACTATACGTCAAGTCAATGCTTGGAAAATTGGGGCGAACGGAACTCTTTGCTACTCCGGAAAAAATAGTGAAAGAGGATGTGGCATGGCTTAAAGCCCAATATTTAAATATGTTGTCTGCCGGGAGAGAGGCACTGGAGATTGTCAAACCCACGGTGAGAGTACATTTGCTGTTAAAGACAGTCCCACGGATTGAACCGTATTTGTTAATTGTTACAAAACCTTTTCTTCGATTTCTTCAAATTAAGTTCCGTTTTATTCTTATCCATTGTCTTTTAGCAGATGTGCAGTGCTGGAGCAGGGTAAAAGACCTAGGTTCCTGTACATGTGATAATTTTTCTTTGTAGGACACCATGCACTTTACAATGTTTTGTGAACATTTTAGCCCTATAAGGAGAACGTTTTTAAGACCCATTTTTAAGGGGAAGGGATTTGTACAAATCAGACCAGCCCTGCTATATCTGCAGTTGTTAAACAACCCATGGGAGATTTTTAATGTCGTGAATTTCTTGGTGGCGGCAGTCAGACATAGGAAGAAACGGGGATAAATATTTTAAAGTGCAGATTGATTTTATACATAGATATAATTGCTTTTACTCCATGATTAATTGAACTATAAGTCATTTGTTTTTATTGGCATTATTTTATTGTTTGCATGCGGTATATTTTAAGGAACTCCAAGTGTATAAATATGTTTTTTTATTAGTTTTTTTTGTATTGTTCACCGTGGTGTACTTTTATGGCTTTGGTTAGCCAAATAAAGTGGTTTGACTGAGTGACTGACAATCAGCTAGTCATGTGTCTGTCTAGTTCGTCGAGTAATATCTTTACAGAGAAAAAATAGTTTCTCGTCCTGGTAAGTATCTAATTGAGAGGAACTAGGCGTCCCTAAAATAAATTCTTCTAACTCTAGCTTCAACCTGGCCACATCTAACGTCCTTCTCTTTCCCAGGACTTGAACAGTTTCAGGACTTTTATTATTATTCGGGGTACTGAATCCTTTGAGCCAATCATCAAATTTTGAGGAGTAAATCCTGATTGTTCTCTTGGAGTATTCAAATGTAAATCTCCATTGGACATATTATGGCTTGTTTCAAGTTGTGTATTTTGTAAAGATGTATCAGGAAAAGAAATTCCCATCAGTACAGTCGTCTAAGAAGCAATGTAACTTATCTCAGGAGGCTCACCTGTTCTGGGGACTTAAAAAGGCGACAAGATCTGAATCATACTGTTTGCAGGGTAAAATTGTCTCTGATCTGTAATGGAACTCGTACTCTTAGTACCTGTGAAATTTCTACAAATTGAAACCATAGGTGTCGTAAGCAATGGTTTCTATGTCAAATCTACTGGGCTACTATGTATAGCTTTAATTCTAGCCGGTATTGCTAAAGGATAGGCAATATTTCCCTGTGACCCAGATTTATAGAGAGCCGCCGTCATTGTGTTCAGTTGGAAACATGCTCTTGTACAGGCTTGTGGCGATGCGTAGAGTTTTGGCGGTGTTGCGCCGTTTCTGAATGACACTTGGAGTTGATGCGTGAACTTTCTCCTTGAAATCACCAGAATTCACTTCCAAGGGCCCAGGAACTGGATTGAATACCACTTGGCAAGTCAGGACTCTCAGCAGAAGAGCCCAGGTACTGGCAGGTGACGTCCTTGATGCCCCCGAGACTTCTTAACAGATGCCAAAGCAACCGCTCAAGACCTTGGAGAACCTTGGAAGCAGGAAACAGAAAGCAAAGTCCAGTGCTTTAACTCCCAGGACAGAAGCAGCAAGCAGCATGCCAACACAGCAAACAGCAAAGTGGCAGTCCCTCCTGACAGCTTTTCCAGCTCTTCTTCCTGGCAGAATGTCCTCAGTCCAGAAGTGTTCTAACAACATGGGATCACAGGTCCAGTACTTATACCCATTTTTGTCTTTCTATTAATTGCATTTTCAGGCCTGCAATTTAAAAACCAACTTTACTAAAAGATTTATTTTTGAATTGTGAGTCCAGAGACCCCAAACTTCAATTTTCTACCTGTCCCTAATTGGAAGATACAAATGTAAGATGTTACAAGGCTGCTCCAATGCTAACCTATGGGAGAGGTAGGCCTCGCTTTAGTAAGAAATGAAATTAGCAGTATTTCACTACCAGGACATATAAAACACGGCAGTACATGTCCTATCTTTTAAATCCACTGCATCCTGCACACAGGGTTACCTTGTGCCTACCTCAGGGGTGCCTTACATGTACCAAAAGGGATGGTTTGGGCCTGGCAAGAGGGTGCACTTTACAGGTCATAATTGAAGTTTAAAACTGCGCACAGAGACACAGCTGTGGCAGGTCTGAGACATGTTTTCAAGGCTACACATGTGGGTGGCACAATCAGTGCTGAAGGCCCACTAGTAGCATTTGATTTACAGGTCCTGGGCCCACACAGTGCACTGTATTAGGGACGTACTAGTAAATCAAATATGCCAATCATGGAGAACCCAATTACCATTACATTTTACATAGGGAACATTTGCACTTTAGCACTGGTCAGTAGTGGTAAAGTGCCCAGAGTCCTAAAACCAGCAAAAAAGAAATGCAGCACACAATCATAAACAGGAGGTCAGAAGCAAAAAGACTGGGGAAATCATATCAAAAGATGCCAGGTCTAACACATGCCTGCCCAGCTGAAAGTGGGGAGAATTACCCAACCTTGTGGGAGTTTTAATCACTAAGGCGGTAGAACCTGGAAAGATCATCATCATTGGTGTGTTCTGTTACAGGGCGGGGATCGACCATAATGTCCATTCGCTGTAGGGAGATGGACCACCTCAACAGTTTTGGGTTCTTACCCCTCATCTGCATTAACCATCTGAGGGGCATATGGCCTGTCTGAACCCAGAAGTAAGTCCCAAACAAGTAGGGTCTTAGCTTCTTCAGTGCCCTGACCACAGCAAAAGCTTCCCTTTCAATCGTGCTCCAACTCTGTTCCCTGGGACGTAGCCTCCTGTTAAGGAAGCCTACAGCTCTCTTCGTTCATCTATGAAAGCACGGCTACCACACCATGCATTGAGGCTTCAGTCTGCCCCACAAACTCCTTGTTGAAGTCAGGAGCCTTGAGCTCGGGCGCCATGCACATCGTCTCCTTCAGGGTGCCAAAAGAAGCATGGCATGCCTCGGTCCAGAGCACCTGATGTGGCTGTTTCCTAGAAGTCCGCTCCGTAAAGGGTGCAGCAATGGTGCCATACCCCTTAACGAATCTCACACCTCTGCCTGGGTTTTGGAGAGGCGCCCAAGCCAGAATGGGTCAATCTTGGGTTGTAGGGGTGGGTGCCACCTGGCCGCTTCCTACCTGGTGTCCCAAGTACACCACAGACCTATGCAGGGCTTTCAACACCTCCTGAAGGGGGTACAAATGGTCCTCCTAACTGGAGCTGAAGACTGCAATGTCATCAAGGTAGGTGGCACTGAAGTTCTCTAACCCAGTCAGGACCGGACAGGCCAACCTCTGAAATGTGGCATGGGCGTTCTTCAACCAAAAAGGCATCGCCTGGAACTGGAGTGTCCTTCTCTCATTGAGAATGCTGGCCTCTCTTGTGCCTCTTCAGTCAAGGCACTCTGCCAGTACCCACACTTTAGATCAAACGTACTGAGGAACTTGGCAGCTCCCAGCCGATCAATGAGCTAATCAGTTTCGGGAGATGGGGCGCGCGTGAGTCCTGGTGATGCCATTGAGCCCACAGTAGTCCAAGCAGAACCGTAGTTCGGGAGTGACACCGAGCAGGGCAGCCTTTGGAACCAAGACCACTGGGCTGGACCAAGGACTGCCGGAGGGCTCAGTCACCTGTAGTGCTACCATCTTGGAAACCCCTTCCTTAATGCTAGCCTTCACTTTGTCAGTCAGCCTGTAAATCTTGTGCTTCACAGGTGGACTATCTACAGTATCGATGTCATGAGTGCACCAATTGGTAACTCCTGGGGTGAGTTAAAACAGAGTTGCAAACTGTTCAAGCAACTGGTGACAGTCACCCTGTTGCTCTAGGGTCAGTGTAGGGGAAGGGGATCACACCCTCCGCTGACCCATCCTGCTCCTGGGCAGATAGGAGGTTAAGGAGAGGTTCACTCTCCTCTTCCACCCCATCATCAGTAGCCAAGAGAATGGTCAATGCAGACCACTCAAAGTGGGGTTTGAGGCGGTTCACATGTAAGACCCTTAAGGGGTTTCTAAGAGTCTGCAAGTCCACCAGGTAGGTGACATCACTCTTGTGCTCCTTCACCTCAAATGGGCCTAAACTCTTGTCCTGTAGAGTGCAGGTCTCCACTGGCGCCATCATCCACATCTTTTGACCAGGTTGAAACTCAGCCAGAGTGGTATTTTGGTTGTACCAATGTTTCATGTCCTCCTGGCTAGCTTCTAGGTTCCCTTGGGTGAGTTTCCTGAAGCAGGCTGCCTGGTTCCAGAAGGCCAGCATGGAACTGAATACATCCTGGGATGGCTTCCTAGGAGCTTGCTCCGAGCACTCCTTTACCAAACTGAGAGCTCCTCTTACAGGATGCCCATACAGAAGCTTAAAAGGGCTGAAGCCAACCCCCGTCTGCGAGACCTTCCTGTAGGTAAATAGAAGGCATGGTAAGAGGATGTCCCACTTATGCCTTATGGGTTCTGACAGACCCAAAATCATGACCTTCAGGGTACAGTTGAATCTTTCAACCAACCCATTGCCTTGGGGGTGGTAAGGGGTGGTGAATTTGTAGTTCACTCCACACGCCTTGCACATGGCCTTCATGTACAGGGAAATGAAGTTGGTACCCCGGTCAGATACCACCTCCTTGGGAAAACCCATGCGGGTAAAGATACCCGTCAGTGCCCGGGCCATGATGGGAGACGTCACCATGCTCAGAGGGATAGTGTACGAAGCTGGCTCTGTATATACTATACCAAAATAAGGTATAGTGTGCACAGTGTCCAGGGAGTCCCCAGAGGTATATCAGAGGCTAAATTAAGTAAGTACTAACAGCTCTCTTTGTGGTAGTGTGGGTGAGCAGTTAGGCTTATCCAGAGGGTGTGTTAAGCATATATTGTATTCACTCAATCACGGACTTATTACACACACTCAGAGACAGAATCCAGACCAATTATTGTAGAACCAAGTAGGGCTTGGCACAGGTAAGTAAAATATACTCTCAAATGCAAGACTATTCAAGGAAATGCAGTTGTGGTTGAATTTGCCGTTGTTACAGGTTTGTATCACTTTAAAATGCAGTTTGAATTATATAGTAAGGACTTTTCATTACTCTTGGATTACTTTTGGATTACTTTGAGTACTGGGGTGGTATGCCTAGATTCCACGCTGTAGGATCCCTCAATACATGGTAAGTACAGCGTTTTATACTTTGCAGTTTAGTTCTCTTTACTCCATACACACATCAGTTCAACACTTAGAATATTTTAGGCCCAAAATCTCTTAACATGGATTCTATAGAAGAAAAATGGTTATCAGTTTCACAGGTAAGTAATCGTCTTACAAGTGGGAGTTTTTGGGGTTAGGACCAAGGTTCTCCAATATCCAGGTAGGCACTCAAATTGCATCATCAGGGGCACAAGAGCGGCAAGGTGCAGAGTGCAGGATGCCAATGTTAGCCAATACGGCTAAGGGGCACCTCAGTTGGGGGCTCACAGGCGGGTCACTCGGTCTTGGGAGCCAAGCTCCTAGGGTTAAGGTCAGGACAAATAGGGGTTCCCCAGTCAGCACCAAGTCCACACCACCAGCGGCACTTGGGAGGCCGGGTGCAGGTTGCTTAGGAGAGGTAGGGATCCCAATGCAATCCTATCTAGGTAGCCGTTTTGGGATTTTGGCTGCAGGCTCCGTCCAAAAAGTCTGCCGGGAGGAACCAACAGCAGGGCAGGCAAGCTGGAGGGCTCGGATGTAGGTGAACCTCAGGTCCTCTTCTCCAGGGTGTAGGGTGGCAGGATGGAGGGGTGCCTTTTGAGGTCAGATTTCACCTTAATGGGTCACTTGCAGTTTTGGGGGTCTCCGTGCGGAGGCTGCAGGCGACGTCGGGGAGTCCTAGATGGGTCAACCCATGGTAGACTCAGACTCTGGAGCACTGGGGCACCTCGCTGGGACCGGTGGGCCACTTGACCTCGGGTCGTAGGTGACGGGTGCAATGGTGGTTCCAGGCATCGAGTTTCTCCGTCCTCAGTAGGCTCAGAAGCTGTCTTTGGAGTTTCTTCTGAACAGAGTTGCTGTTCACAGGAGACAAAAGACATAAAAAATTTCAAAACAGAGCTGGTATATCCATACTTGAAGGAAGATTTCATCGAAAATAATAACCCAAGTACTTTAAACCTGCAATATCGGGGGAGATCTTTTAGAAAATTCATTACTTTTTCAGACTCCTCCTCAGATTCAGACCAGGGATCGGGATCATACTTCCAACCCTACCCACCTTATCCACCCTATTACAATTACCCTAGAGCCCTTCCTTTTTTAGACAGAGGAAACAGGCGGAGAGGATACAGAGGAGAACGGAGAACCCCAGTGCCGACCCTGGAACAAGGAATTTTCAGGACTCGACGAAAAACATACAGGCGATAGGACATGAGTCAGATAGAGACATGAACACCAACAATGAGTTGATTCCGATTTACAATCTCTCGAGGCACCGTTTGACAGACGTGGAACGGCAATTGTTACGGAAAGGTCTGTCCTTTGTTCCTCTTACTATGCAGGACTCTGTTAACACCAAAACAGAGGTCCTTCAGTTTTTACGCAAAATAAGATTGAAAACCTTCTTTGCAGACCATAATGAAGTCAAGGAAAAAAACATTAGTGGATTGAGAAATAAATCATCATTTTGCCCAGAAAGTGCATCTATGCCTAAGGAAATTCTCTTCTTTGAAGATCAAATATTAAGGGAAATTGATGACCTTAACAGGAAAAGAATCTTTTTTAAACCTAATTTTACTAAGGAAGAACAAATCGCATTGACAGACTTGACTGACAATCCCCTTACAGTTATTAAACCAGCTGATAAGGGTGGTGGGATTGTCTTGTGGGACAGTAATGATTACGATAAAGTGATAGTAAATCAGTTAAACAATCTAGAACACTACCGTCCGACTATTGATAATCCTACCTCACGCCTTAAAGCTAAAATTTTACATCTCACAATACAGGCCTTTGATGAGGGATACATCTGTAAAATAGAATATGATTATCTCAATACTACCACACAGAAAATTCCCAACAGTTATGTATTGCCTAAAGTGCATAAAAATACACAACAACCCCCAGGACGGCCTATTATTGCGGCATGTGGGTCACTGTTGGAACCGTTGGCAAAATACATTGATGTCTTTCTGAAGCCCTTTGTACCTCAGACTAAGGCATACCTTAGGGATACTGTGGATTTCGTTTCGAAAATCGAGAATTCAATATTTGATAGTGACCAACAATTGTTGGTCACTTTCGATATTGAAAGTCTCTACACGAATATCGTGCAAGAAGAGGCGGTGGTAGTTCTTAGTATGGTGTTAGACAAAAGATCGAGACCACATGCAGTACCGACAGACTTCATTACAGCCCTAGCTAGGATATGTCTCAAAAACAATTTTTTCGCCTTTAAAGAAGACCTGTATTTACAGGTAAAAGGCATGGCCATGGGTTGTTGCTTCGCCCCTGAAATTGCGAATTTAGTGATGGATTTTCTTGAGACACAATATATCTTTCAGGATGCCACCCCTTTTAATCACATATCACACGGTGGGTCCGATTCATCAATTATATCTTTATGATATGGGCCGGGAATCATGAATCACTCCAGCAATTTCACAGTTGGTTGAACTCACTTTCACAAGATCTGAAGTTCTCTATTACTTATAGTGACACCAAAATAAACTTTTTAGATGTATGGCTACTTAATAACAATGGGACTCTTGAAGTAAGCCTCTACACTAAGCCCACCAATCGCAATACCGTGTTGCATTTTTCGAGTGGACATCCGAGAAATCTCAAGGAAAACTTGCCCTACGGCCAGTTTTTAAGAATCCGCCAAAATTGTACTAATAAAACGGGTTACTTTAAAAATGCTGAGATCTTACAGGATAAGTTATGTGACAGAGGGTATCCCAGGATATTGGTAAGGACAGCCTTAAAACGAGCATAGTTCACACCCAGTGAAAACCTACCGACACCTAGGAACAAACGGGAGTCCAACTAAATGACGTGTGTGCTCACATATAACCCCAAGGCCAACAAAATAAAACAAATTATATTACGGAATTGGAGGTTAATAAACCATTTGAATATCCCCAAACCACTGTTTGCATTCCAAAAAGGAAAAAACCTTCACCAACACCTAGTGAGAGCAACGCGCACACAACACCCCAAGGGAGATTTGAGAAATATGTTGGGTCTTCCACCAGTCATGGGACATTTTAAGTGCAATAATTGCGCTGCATGTCCATATACGAATAACTCGAAATTTGTGATGTTGAATAACAAAAAACACATTCAAAATAATTTTTCGAATTGCAACACGAAAAATGTAGTGTACTCCCTGACATGCCCATGTGGTAAGGTAACATTGGGCAGACTACCCAAGCAGTCAAAATGAGGATTTTTCAACTTCAGTCAAGAATACGTTGCAGGACACAGGGAGCCCCGTTGGTTCAACATTTTATTGAGTGTAACCATAATGAGAATGAGATCAGGTGGTCTGTTTTACTGGTGGTGAAATCATGGAATAAAATGAGTCTACAGACAAGTCTAAATAAGCTTAAAGCCCGGATGATCGAGAAATACCATACCGCAACTGTTGGTCTAAATGACCGTGATGAAATTTGGGCGCTGATTTAATTTATGTTCTGACATTCATTAACAATGAATTATAGATCGATCTAGAGTACTGATGTGAAACAGAATTTCTTTGGAAAATGTATATACTGTATAGTTGTTTTTATGACACAAACAGCACTATTTTTTGCTTCTATTTTTTTGTTCTAATATGAAATTACACATCGCAATGTAGGAATCATTTGCATATAATTGATTTAAATATTTGTAAGCGTTTTTGTTTATCATTAGATTGTAAGCTTGTCTCTGTGCTGGCTATTGCGGATTAACGTGTCACTCGGATGTCTACTTATTGTATGTATATTTTCAATTAGAGAAGGGGACTTGAGATTCTATGTCAGGACAGGAGGCTCCGATTATGCTTTCTCATTTCTTTACTAGAAATGCTTAGCAGCCAATAAAAACACTGTATATGCAAAGAAAAAACTACAATACCCATAAACACAGGGGTATGACGTGAACAACCATAGAGACCATAGTATAAAAGGTCATGTAGAAAGTACAACATCCTCTTTCTTTGCTGCTCCGCAGCCAGTTAAGTGTTTCTTTTTTTATACGCTTGAGTAACTGTTGTAATTTTGTGCATGCCTTGATATTGCGGGCGTATTGCTTCCGCGTGTTTCACGCTTTGTGTACCGTTTCCATGGTTGCATGCTCTGTTTTGTCTCCGCTCGCCGCGGTCGTTGCGTGTGGGGAGCGTGAGGTTCGCACCTTCCCGAGACGGGCGCTTCGCGCCCGCGTCTCAGTTTTATCGTTGTGGAGAGGGAGACAGGGGCTGGGAGGCTCGCGCTACCTCTGCGAGTGCTCCGTGTTTGGAATACCGGGCGGTCGTTCATGCGCATGCGCGGCGGCCATATTTCTTATCAGATACAGGTGTTATCTCCTGTCAGAACGGTTGCTGATGCACCGAGAGCCCACAGCCTGTGTATTCGCCCCTCCTTATGCCCATTACCAATTTATATCGTTTTGGGCTGTATAATTGTGCATAGGCTTTGCCTAGAGTGCTAGTTTTTTCTGTCAGCAAGCCCTCCCTCCACTTTTTGAAGATATTTTTCTTTTTTATAGACTATTCAGATTGCTAATCTGCACTGTTGGCTTGCTGTGGTTTTTTTTCACTCCCCCTGCATTGTGCCTTTGGCCATTATTGATTGTCGTCATTCCTGTGGGCATTGACTCTTGTTACACTTTGTGTCATGATGGAGGAATATTATGAGGATGACTTTTATTATGATGAGGACCCTTCTGGCTCTTTAGAGCATGATTTGGTGGAGGCGCTGGATCAAGGGGTACAACAATCGGTGAATAAAGCGCTTGTTCGCGCTATTAATCCTTTAAAGCGTCATTTATCTCTCTACGCACAGCAACAAGGTTGGTCCCGGCTGCGCGTGCGTCTAAATCCCCTGTCAATCCTCATAAGTCTGATTTTCAGAAGTTGGCCAAATCGCTGTCTTCGGACAAGGCTACTACTAGGGGGTCGGCTGGGACCTCGTTTTCATCCCTCCTTGATACTGATGCTGACGAAGCTCATTCCTCCACTTCTTCTGAATTTGAACCTCCTCCACGAAAAAAGGCTCGTAAGGAGCACTTCGTGGACGCCCCCTCTCATCCTCCCATTCTAACTTTTGAACCTTCTGATATTGTGCATCCCCACTCTTCTTCTTGGTTGCCTTCTCAAGCGGTGGCGGAAAATGTGCAGGCTCATATTCGCCAGCCTTTTGAAAAGGATGTCAGGGCCCGCCTGAGATTCGAGTGTCCTCGTCCGGACTTGGCGGACCATTTGGCTGAGACCCCGGAGGTTGACCTTACTATGGTCACGTACCTTAAAAAATACGCCAGAGACCCCACATAAGGTCTTGACAGGTCTTGGCGTTTCTGCCAAGATAAATTATTGGATTTATTGGGCCCGCTCACTAAGATTTTGGATTTGGGCGTTCTTGCTAAGGAGTCTTCAGCTCTGGTAAATCCGGACGAACTCATTGAATGGTCTCAGAGGGCCATTTGTCAATTGGGCAATGCCAATTGCGCGATTTCGTGTGAGCGGCGCCGCTCCATTCTTCTCCGCCTGGATCCCAAGCTGGCGGAGCTCTCCTCTTCAGAAGCCGGCCCCTTGGCTCAGGGGCTCTTATTTGGTCAGCCGTTCCTGAAGGAGCTTACCCATTTTGTGGCCACTTTCAGTGGCCTTGACAAGGCCCAAGCCTCGCTGCGGCGGGCGTTTCGGCCGGTTTTTGCAAACGCCGGACGTCTTAGGGGACGTTCGTTCGTTCGGCCGAGGATCTCAGCAGAATTCCCAGAGAGGATTCCAGTCCCACAGAGGGGGTGGTCAGGACTCCGGCTTTACCACCCGTTCAAACTTCTATCCCTCTCTTAAAGGGAAAAGACAATTCCGGAAAGGTCGCTTCGGAGGACAACAAGGAGGTCATCACGACTCCAACACTTCAGGTGAGGTTGATTCCTTTTTCCGAAGTGGTTTTGGGGGGAAGGCTCCAATTTTTTCTCCACAATTGGCAGTTAATCTCCAACGATGCGTGGGTTCTGGACACTGTTCAGGGTTACAAGATAGAATTTTATCAGCCCCAGCCGCAATCCCTCCTTCCAACCCCGTTGTTCTTCTCTCTTCAGGATCGGGAGATCATTTCATCGGAAATAGTCTCCCTTCTTGCAAAAGGGGCTATTCTTCGAACTTCCCGTCATCCAAGAGGTTTTGTGAGCACGGTGTTTCTGGTTCAGAAATGAGGGGGCGGATCCCGCTTGGTCCTCAATCTGAAGGAGTTCCAACGGGGAAGTGGTTTACCGCCTTTTCAAGATGGAAGGGATCCATCTTTTGCGAGATCTTCTCCGAGCGGGAGATTGGATGGTTCGTCTAGATCTCAAGGATGCCTATTTGTCGATTCCAATCTTCGGTCCACATCGTCAGTTTCTCCAGTTCCAATGGCAAGGGGACTGGTTCGAATACAGAGTCCTCCCGTTCGGCCTCTCGTCGGCGCCCTGGTGCTTCACGAAGCTTCTGAAGCCAGTGGTGGAATACTTACGCACGCGGGGTCTCTGCATGATTATTTATTTGGACGACATTCTGATCATGGCAGATTGTCCTCACAAATTGATACTGCATCTCGAATGGACGATCGACCTTTTACAATCCCTGGGATTTCTTGTGAATCCCCAGAAATCTGTTCTCATCCCATCTCAGGTGATAGACTTTCTGGGCTTCCAGGTCAATTCTCTGACCTGTCAGCTTCTTTTACCCAATCAAAAGATTCGCTACATCAAACGGGAGTTGGTTTCGATTATCTCCAAACGGATTGTATCATTGAGATCTATAGCTCGTGTAGTCGGTCTTTTGGCGTCTTCAATTCAGGCGATATTTCCGGGTCCTCTGCATTACAGGGCATTACAACGGTTGAAGATCCGTCATCTCCAGAACGGCCTTCACTATTCAGATCAGATTCCTCTCTCGGAGGAGGCGAGGTGCGAGATGCAGTGGTGGTTGGACCACATGGAGGCCTGGAATGGGCGAGCCCTGTTCGGTTCTTCCCCAGAGATGGTGATAGAGTCCGATGCCAGCCTGTGGGGCTGGGGAGCCCGGTGCGGTCCAATTTCAATGGGGGGTCGATGGTCCCCTCAGGAGTTGTCTCTCCACATCAATTGTCTGGAACTCCTAGCGGGTTCCTTTGCGTCACATCGACACACTCAGCTTCCCCGGTTCTTCAGCTGGAGGCCGGATCCGGAAGCCCTGGCCACAGACGCATTTCTCCAGACCTGGCCTCCCCTTCTGTGCTACGCCTTTCCCCCGTTATGTTATGTTATGTTATTTATTCTTTTGTATAGCGCACGGCTACTCAAAAAGAGTGTCCCGGCGCTTTTGGAAAAGGAGGGCTGCAACACAATAACATAACACCGTTAAAAAAAACAAAACAAAAGAACCGAATGCCAAACAAATACATGCAGGAAAAACAGACTACTGGGTAAACAGCCAGGTTTTAAGGCCTTTTCTAAAGGCTAGTAGGTTGGTAGCTCCCCGTAGAGTGAATGGCAGAGAGTTCCACAACTGTGGCGCCAGAAGTCCAAAAGAGCGGCCTCCCAGGCGAGTTCTCTTCACACGCGGAACAACCGCCAAAAACAAGGATTCCGACCTCAAAGACCGGGTCGGCTGATAGAAGACCAGTCTCTTTTGAAGATACTTTGCTCCCACCGCGTGGAGAGCTTTATAGGCCAGAGTCAGAGCCTTGAAGACGATCCGTTTCCGGATCGGGAGCCAATGCCAAGTTTTCAACAGGCCCGATACACTGGCCCGTCTATTTAATCCAAAAATAGCTCTCGCAGCCGCGTTCTGCACCACTTGGAGCCTCTGCAGCAAATACTCTGGCAGGCCCAGGTAAAGAATGTTAGAATAATCCAACCTGGACCCGATCAGAGCCTGCACTGTCAGTTTCCTATGCTCCTCAGACAGCAGGGGAAGAAACCTCCGCAGCATCCTAAGGATGCCGAAGCAAGTGCCCGACACCCCGAGGATATGGGATTTCAATGTTAGCCCCTTATCCATCTTGACCCCCAGATTCTTGGCGACTTGGGAGGAGCAAGACGGGGGAAACATATTAATCGGCCACCAGGCCTGCCAGTCTGGCTCTGTATCGCACCCAAAGAAGAGTACCTCAGACTTATCGGAATTGCACTTGAGGCTGTTCAGTTGGAACCATTGAAAAACAGCCCCAAGGCAATCCCGGATGCTCTCCCCGTCAAAGTCTCCTCCTCTCTTACACGAGAAGAGGAGCTGGGTGTCGTCGGCATAGGATACGATCTGGGCCCCATACGACTCCACCAATGCCGCCAACGGGGTCATGAAGATGTTGAATAGGGTCGGGCTCAAGATAGAGCCCTGTGGGACCCCGACTCCCAGAGGCGGCATCACGGCGGAATCTGGCGATGCCCAGACCGTTTGCCGGCGGCCGGCTAGAAAGGAGGAAAACCAGCCGAGCACCGTCCCTCGCAGACCTATCTCAAAGAGTCTAGCGAGAAGGCCCTCATGGGGGACGGTGTCGAACGCCGCCGACAAGTCCAACATCACCAGCATGGCTTTGCCCCCCGAGTCCAGAACCCCTTTAATGGTTTCTGAGACCTCAAGGAGCGCAGTCTCTGTGCTGTGATGGGGACGAAAACCCGACTGGGTGGCGTGCAAGATCTCGTTGGTCTCAAGAAAATTGGAAAGCACTACCTGAACGTGCTTTTCCAAGATCTTCGTGAGAGCCGGCAGCAGAGAGATGGGCCTATAATTGACCGGGGCCTTCGGGTCTAGGCCTGGCTTTTTGAGCAATGGAATCACCATAGCCTGCTTCCAAGCATACGGGACCACTCCCTGACTCAGCGAAAGATTTAACAGCGGGTTTACCAGTGGATTGATCACCTCCGCAACTTTCGCTAAAAATTTAGCAGGGCATGGGTCGAGGGGCGAGCCCGATTTAAGATTGCCCATTAGCGCTAAAGAGTCAGGGGCAGAGAGCGGAGGAAACACACTCAGCGTCACACCCGGCCAAGCTCGCAGGGATAAAATGGCCTCAGGATTAGTCTGGCCCATGGGCCCAGGCGATGAGAAAGAATCCTGTATACGTTGGATCTTGCTCGTAAAAAAATCAGCAAGGTCCGAAGCCCAGGTACCAGACGGTTTTTCGTCCGAGGAGTTAGACCATGGGGAAATAAATTCTCTCACAATGGAGAAGATCTCCTTGCAGGAGTTAGAAGCCGCTTCTATTCTCCTGGCTAGATATGCTTTTTTTTTCAGGCGAATGTCCCGGTGATAGGCCTTGACCACCGTTTTATAGGTCAGCTTGGCTGCAGTATCATATTGTGCCCGCCAAGCTCTCTCGGCCACCTTACACTGCTGC
Source organism: Triturus cristatus (assembly GCF_964204655.1). NCBI lineage: Eukaryota > Metazoa > Chordata > Amphibia > Caudata > Salamandridae > Triturus > Triturus cristatus. The sequence goes on from NC_140588.1 coordinate 64,659,212, forward strand.
CGCGTAGCCGACAGTGCTGTGGTAAACCAAGGCGCAGAGACCCGTTTCGGTGTCAGGCGGGGGTGTCAGAACCGGGGCAAGATCATTCAGCCTGTCTGAGAGCCAAGCTTGCAGGGTCTCCAAGTCCCTATCCAGATCGCCAGATAGGGAACATGGATGATCCACAGCAGCCTGGGCCAGCATCTCTGGGGTCACACGATGATATGCCCTATGGACACGACCCTGTTGCTGTGCCAAGGCAGCCACCGGTTTGACTATGCCTTTGATCGTAAATTTGGCAAGCAAGTGGTCTGACCATAGTACTGGTATAATCTCAATCACCTCGAGAGGGGAAGACGAGAACACCTGGTCAAGAGTGTGCCCCTTCTCGTGCGTAGGCTCCAGCAAATGAGGAATCAGTCCCAACGGGGCCATAGCCTCAGAAAGTTTGATAGCAGCAGGGTCAGACGGATCATCCATCCGAAAGTTGAAATCCCCTGCCACGATGCAGTGTTCCGCTTTCAGGGCCAGCCCCACCAACACGGAGTCCAGATCTTCAAAGAACGTACCGGGTGAACCAGGTGGTCTATACACAAGTAATCCCTTAACAGATTGATGTGGAGACAGAGTGATAGAAAAAGCGAGAGTCTCCGAGCCTCGGATGTCCTTCCCTGGCAGGATCGCACAGGGCGTACCTTTCTTGACCACCAATGCCACTCCACCACCCCTCCCCTTGGCTCTATCCTTCCTGAAGATGTTATAATCAGGCGGGATTGCCGTGGCGACATCTGGGTTAGAAAATTCACCCCACCACGTCTCAGTAAGCATAAGACATAATGGCTTTACTGTATCTAGAAGCTCAAATATGTCTTGCGCATGTTTACACGCCGACCTGGTGTTTAATAGCATGAAGCTATAACCCACACTGAGGATGTTATTATTGGGACGTGATAACTGAGCGCGGTTAGGGCGCCAGCCACAGCCAGGGCAGCAGAGTTTCCCGCGATGGCGTCCGGGAAAGACAATACGACAGCCTGTGACCAGGGTGTCAAAAGAGCGCAGTTCCCCAGGGGAATAATGCAGCACTGGAGTCCCAGGGGGACACATCCCAGGTGTTTAGAGTCCTACCCGCCACTCCGATCACCTCCGGGACGCTGACGGGCGCAGACGGGCAGGACTCTGGCTTGACTCCGGCGCGAGTCCGGCGCTACCGCTGCGCGTCACCGCTGCGCGCAGAGAGCGAGCATTAAGTAGGGCTCACCTGTGGTCCTAGTGAGCGCTAGAGCGCTCAAACAAGTGGCACACTCGCTACTCGCCACCCCCAAGATGGCGACCAGGCGCCAAACACGAAGGCGCAAGGAAAGAAGAAACTGATCCGCAATAAGCGCGGTGAGGGGCCCAATTTAAGGTGCAGGTATGTGGGCACACAGAGGTAGACTTAAAAGCAGGGGCAAACACAATTAAAACAAACAAAATACAAAAGCGGTATTTTTTAAAATAGAAGCAGCGCTGTAGAGTATAATTCCAGCAGCATAGCGATGATTCCGAGAGTCCTGGCTCGCACAAAGCGTTATCTGTGGAGGGCTCAAGCTTGGTTCCCAGTTCTCCTGGAAATGTGCCGATCCTTCTTCCCCAGAAGTGGAATCTCTTGCTGGACCCTCTCGGCAATCCTCATCCCCTGATCCAGTCAGGCTCTCTCCGTCTTCTGGCTTGGCGACTTTCGGGGATCGTTGGTCGGTCCCAGGCCTTTCACGAGACGCTTGTAAATTTATCAGTGGATCTTGGGCACCCAACACTCACAAACGCTACTCAGGTTCTTGGAGACGATGGTGTGATTGGTGTGTTCAACGGGAAGCTGATCCCGCTTCAGCGGATGTCTCTCTAATTATTAAATTTTTAGCGTCTCTTGCTTCCTCAGGTTTAGCTTATAGGACGGTTAACAATTTCCGTTCTGCCATTTCGGCAGGCCATAATCCTCTTTATGGTAAACCTGTGGGTGAACACCCTTTGATTACTAAATTGCTTAAGGGTATACGTCTGGCGACTCCCCATTGTCCTAAATACACGTCTTTATGGGATGTCTCCGTTGTCTTGAAGTTTTTGGACGCCTGGCCTTCTAATTTTTTGCTCTCCCGCAAACAATTGTCAGCCAAACTGACCATGTTGTTATGCCTAGTTTCTTGCAGACGGGTGTCTGATGTTCGTGCATTGGACTTGGCAGGTCGCAGTTTTACCCCTGAGGGTGTCACTTTTCCGACGTACCAAAACAAATACTTCCTTGATTACTTATCCTTCTTTTCCTAACCATCCCAACCTTTGTGTGGTCCAATGCGTCAAGGATTATGAGGTATGTACTGCTCCTTTACATTCAGATATGCAGGGTCAACTGTTAATTGCTTTGCAGAAGCCTTTTCGCCCTGTTACCCCAGCTACTTTAGCTCGCTGGGTTCGCTGGCTTATGTCTGAGGCCGGCATTGATGTGTCCATTTTTGGTGCTCATTCGGCACGGGGAGCTATGGCTTCTAAAGCATTCTCGATGGGTGTTACTTTGTTTGACATTATGAAGGCCGCAGATTGGTCTTCTGATTCTATGTTTAAATCTTTCTATTACAAACCTATTGATCATGTGGCTTCTGTAGTGGTGGATAAGCTTTGAACAAGCATAATCGGAGCCTCCTGTCCTGACATAGAATTCAAAATTTGCGAACATACGTGACAAGAATTTTCAATTCTATTAAGGACAAGGAGGCGAGGATTATCCCACCCATTGTTTTTCTGATGTACATATTTGTAAAAATACTGTTGTTTTTTGCATATGCATTATATTTTCTGATAATTCCTTGTTCTCTGATGTCCCCCCCCTATTGTATTTTACTATATCTTGGATGGGTTTTACGGCAGTCTGTCTCTTTTCAGGTTCTGACCCGAAGTGACGGTGTTACTGCTTCATCTGGTTTCTTTTGCATCTGCTGTTCTTCTGTTCCCAGGGTCCTGTGGCCTTCCTGTGCTGCGTTCTTCCATATGGACTTCTGCCGTTGCTGATGGTTGTTCTTCCTGATGGTCATCGTGATTCTTGAACTTTTTTCTTTTTATTGTGAACTGTTCTCCTCACCAAAGAAAGAGGATGTTGTACTTTCTACATGACCTTTTATACTATGGTCTCTATGGTTGTTCACGTCATACCCCTGTGTTTATGGGTATTGTAGTTTTTTCTTTGCATATACTGTGTTTTTATTGGCTGCTGAGCATTTCTAGTAAAGAAATGAGAAAGCATAATCCTCACCTCTTTGTCCTTAATAGAATTGATAATTCTTGTCACGTATGTTCGCAAATTTTGAATTATTCACTGTGTTTTTAAAAGATGGCATTTTCTGGTTTTCAGGCCATTGTGTGGCTTTGTACATAGCAGGAGGTTTCGCCAGGGACTCCGTTATGAGAGTGAGATCGGGGGTGACTCTCTCGTTTGTGTTTAATTAGCAGGCCTCACCCAGCAAGTAGTCCTTTACTTATGTTTAGTGTTGTGTCACGATCACGTGGGACGTTGAGTCGTGTTTTAAAACCCAAACGTGCCGGATTTGCAGCACCCAGTGCTGATAGAACGGAAGGAGATTAATGACTTCACACGTATTGAAGCAGATAGAGGTAATATTTCTTTGGTTCTTAGATGTTTGAAGTGGCAAGGATGACGAGGGCTGATAATAGCGATGTATTTAAGCTCTTCCCTTCATTTATGTTTCCAGCGGGGAACGTTGTAGAGGTCCCGGAGTGGGTATTAAGAAAGGAATTTGCATTCCATTAGTCCCTTTTGAATCGAAAGCAAGTAGTGAAGGTAAGCCCTTTCGAAAATGGGAATTTTTGTATCCCATACTTGATTTATTGAGACAGACTTGCCTCATCTAGGGCAGACGCTAAGAGACTTTTTTTATGCGTTTCAGTGATATACCCTGGAAATGTACGTATGACTTAAACTGGGTTCTGACCGTATGGCATCTGGACTTTGTCCATCAAGTGAGTGTATCTCTAGTGCACGCATAGGTCACACTAGGATTAGCTGATAGAAGTAGACACGTGGAATATGGTGCATGGGGTTCTTTCTTCCTTATATTTACAACGGCATATGTAGCCCCTAGCCTATTACTATGGTGTTTTCCGGTAGCCTACACAGCGTCCGAGGTGGCTTTAATGAATTCCTTCCTACATGCTACGTGATGTTCTCCCCAGTGGCACGTTTGTTTGTAGTGGTTCACACAGAGACAAGGACAGTATCTGTTTTTGTTTTGGTACAATATGTTCTTTTTATTTAGCAGCGGTGGGAACATGGCGGCCACAGCTTACGGCCGCGGATTCAGTCCTCCGGGCTCCAAATGCCGACAGGAGACCAAGGCTCGGGAAAGCATCGTAAAGTAATCCTAACTGGTTTAAAACCTCTCCTGTATGGATATTTTCATTAAATAAGACACGTTCTGCGCAGCTTTTCATCTCCCCGCGGCTGGAATGCGAGGAGAATCGTCTCGGCCAGCGCAGGACGTCCCGTCGGCAGTTGACGCTCTCGCACTCCTGGGATTCTCAGGCAGCAGGGACGGGGACGGAGCTGCCACGGGGAAGCCACGCTGGAGGTGGGGGATCGCCGCGAGTGTCTGGAAATGCAGTGAGTTCTTCCCCCTGCTGCTGTGCTGTGCGAGGGAAAGAGCGTGCAACTTGGAGGTCTCCTGCTTGTTTTCTGAGCAGGTAGGGGGAGCATTGTCTTCCTGGGGGATGCTCAAGAGGTCACTCTGCTACTCCGGATATTCCGCTTGTGGGAAGACCAGTGTGGGGAGCAGCAGTGGTTGTGGCAGCTGATGGTGGGCTTCTGTCTCCAAAAGTCTATGGGGGAATAAAAGGAATATCGACTCCAGCAGAGGGGGACAGTTTTGGAGAGGGTTTTCCCGATTGTATGGAGAGGGGTGCTATATTTCAGGAGGGACCACCCCCCCCAAGCTGAGCAGATATTCACTGCACGCAAGAGCAGCCCACCTGGCATCCAACACAGTGATTACGCATTCAGTCCTACCCCTGCGAGTTTCTCCACCGGTGGCGGAAGTTAAATTCTCTGGTAAACGGGGAGCACTAGTAGGTCAGTGTTCTCAGTGGAAGCTAGAACTCAAAAGGGCAAGGCAAAACCCTGCGACAAAAAAGTAACTCTTCCTAAATCAAAAATCACCCCGTCACTGAAAACCTTTTACCAGGATAGACCAGGAGACAGGCAAAATACATACAGGTGCAGCTGTTGTTCAGGCTATTGGTACACCTACTGATTATACCTTATACACATTGCACCTCTTAACCTTCCCATCCCAAGACTCAGCCCAAGTGGCCGAATTAAAAACATTGATAACAGCCTTACAGGCTTATCAGGGTCAGCGAGTAACGATATACACTGATTTAGCATATGTAACGTCCACAGTTCATTTAGGGACGAAGAGATGGGAACAGCGAGGATTTCTTAACACCAGTAGCGCACCAACATCTTTTAGCTGACCTTATTGCTGCATTGCAAATGCCATGTTTAGCGCCTCGATACCCCCGGGTGATTGTCGCGCTTTATACATTTTATTTTCATTTCATTTCAAGTAGCAGTGGTCAAGTGCCAGGCACACAGAAAAGGAACAGATTGAGTGTCTAAGGGAAATGAAGCTGCTGATACAGCAGCAAAGGAAGCTAGTTTATATGCAATGAAAACATGCAGTATGTACACTTTAGATGCAGATGATGAAGTTGGCGATAAAAGACTATGAGAATATTTCTACAGAGGCATTATTAGACATTCAAAATGCAGCACCACAACATGAAAAAGATCTCTGGAAATCAAGGGGGGCGGAGTGACTGGATTTTCAGATCTCTTTTATAGATCAGCAACTTCATGTAAAGTTATAATGCCCCAGTCACTACTTATAACAGCCCTTCAACAACTTCATTTACCAACACACAATTCTAAAAGAGTAATGATGGATCAATTAAATAAAAACTGGTTGATCCCTAATGTAGAACCATTTGTTGATGTATTCCTATTTTCATGTCATGTGTGTTATCAGTACTCTAATAAGAGGTCACCAAAATGCCTTCATCCTCTATTCCAAGACCAATAGGTCCTTTCATAGAGTTGCACATAGACTTTGTAGATATGATACAAAAATGCAACGGATATAGGTACTTGCTAGTAGTGGGTTGTCCATTTTCACAATGAATTGAAGCGGGTCCCTGCTCCAGGTGTGATGCTGACCAGGCAGCTAAATTCCTTGTGAAAGTGGTCATACCGAAGTGGGGGGTTCCAGCAGCAATATGCAGCGATAATGGCAAACACTTTTTCTAACACAGTATTTCAGCAAATTACTAAAATATTAGGAGTGGAACACCAGTTTACCTCAGTTTACCACCCAGAGAGTAAGGGAAGTTTTAAGAGGATGAATGGCTTATTGAAAAGCAAAGTGTCAAACATTTGTGAGACACTGAAAAAGAATTGGCTTTACTGCCTTCCCCTTGCTCTGTATGCATTGAGAAATGCCCCTTCAAAGGATCATTATTTGATCCCTCACCAAGTCGTAACAGGTAGGCATTCTCATTTGTCCTTAAACAAAATCAAATGATTTGTTCTGATACTAAGTCTGCATCAGAAAGTGTTTGGCAAGAAATGAATGCATACATGTCTGCCTTAATAAAAACTGTACAGGTTTATTCTAAACAGTTTCAGCTGCAACAGGCTGACAGTACTGAACCACCCCTGCCCTTGTCTACAGCCATCAACATCGGTTCCTGACTCTTCATGCGCAACTTTATGAGAACGTGGAAAGACCCCAAGTTTCTAGGCCCCTACCAAGTAACACAGAGCACGCTAACAGCAGTAAAAGTGGAGGGGATTTGGAACTGGGTGCATGTAACAGAGGGGGAGGAGGCAGTGGTCCAAGAATATATGACACAATTGAGAGACAAATACATTATATTTTTCATAGTATAATAATCAGTTCAGTGGTTAAGATTATTACTCTGAAAATGTGTTATTGCATTATGTGTTATGTAGATGCAAAAGAACCCACCCATAGGGAAGAAGTATTACGCTTTCTGAAACAGATATACATCCTTTGCATGATTTTTTTAAAAAATTTTATTTATTGACATTTTCAATACTACAGCGTCAAACCAAATTACCAAGCCAGTTTCTTATTGAATATTCCAATCAAGCAGTGACAGAGGAATCTACTTTGACCATGAAAGTAATAACAGAACATGACCCACCCACTATCTCAAAATCTCACATGTATTATGGATAACATAAAAGACCAAGCATGTCCACAGTATATCAAATGGTATACATATATGAGATTACCTGCCACAACTTCCCCTGAGAGAGCCTATTACGAGTGAACCCACCCATTCACACACCCAGATCGGCAGCTCCTTCGCTAGATAATAGGTAATAATGAAGAGGCATAGACATCTCACACATACCGTGGGGACTACACAGCCATCGCATTCAAGGGCCCATCCTTCCCCTGCAAGTTAATGTTCCCAGCTAAGAACGGGTCCCAAATGTTTCGGGGCCTGGAATTAAGTGGCATCAGTTCCCAGAATGTACTCAGTTGAGTAGGACCATATGCAATGTCTCTGACCCACTCTCTAGTAGTGGGCACCCTCTTCCTACCCCAGTGTACGGCAATCTGGCGCTTAGCAAATAAAAGGAGAAGGGCGTGCAGTTAACGTAGCTTAGCTGGCGTGTCCTTCACGTATCCCAGTAGGCCCATCACCGGAGATGGAGCCAATTTCACCCCTAGTATGTCATTCACCGAATCGAAAACTTCCACCCAGAAAGCAGCTATCCTAGGGCAGTGCCATGCCACATGTAGAAATGTGGCCGGAATGTGGTCACATCTCCAACAGTCACTCACCGCACGAAGACCCATACGATGGAGACTTACCGGAGTCCTATAGTATCTATGCAAATACTTAAAATGGATTAATCTCAGCTTATAATTCGGGGAGAGTTCTAGTAGCTGCCCACAGCAATATTCCCATTGTTCTTTAGTTAACTCCACAGCTAGCTCATCATTCCAATTTTTCAGAGTGTTAGGCGTCACAATCGGAGCAGTTTCCTGCATACGGGTATATAGACGAGTGACCAATTTGCGCGAGGATGGGAATTTCAGCAAATTTTCCAGGGCAGGCAGAGTCGGCGGCACGCTCGGGAAAACCACCCACAAGGAGCGACATGCCGTACGAATTCTATGGTATAGGAAGTTTTCAGTAAATGGCACCTCTTGACCCTCGAGCGCGACCGGTGGAGGTCGAAACGTGTCTCCGGGGTACAGGTCTCCAAACATCTGAAGTTGCATTGCCTTGGCTAGCGTCTTGCTCATGCTGTCCCGAATACAAGGCATCATTGGATTCTGCGGTAGATGAACCAGCGGGAGTCCTGCTATCTTCCGCAGTTCATCCCACGCCCAACACAGGGTGCTGGCTGAATCTATATCACCACGAGGACGCCGAGGCTTCTGATACAACGCCACCTTCAGCGGGATTGGGGCCATTGCGTCTGCCTCCACCGCAACATGTGGCTGGAATTGGGTCTGGTGTACCCAATAATGCAAAAACTGTGCTTGCGCACATAATGCGTAGAGGTGCATATCCGGGGCCCCCAGGCCCCACTGCCTCAATGGAAGTGTCAGAAGGTCCCAAGACGCTCTGACTTGCTTTCCCACCCACGCCAGCGTGAGGAGGTGAGATTTAAGCGTGTTCAGAAAATGTTTTGTAATCGGGATCGGTATATTAACAAACAGATATAAAATTTTTGGCAGAATGACCATTTTGGCCAATGCAATCCTGCCAGCCAACGACAGCGGCAGCCGCGCCCAGACACGTACTTTGTCCTCCAGCCACACCATAGTTCAGCCATCGTTTAGGCGCCACACCTCCTGCGTATCCCGACTGACCCAAATTCCCAAGTACTTCACCTCTCCCGCCTCCCAGCGCAAGGGGAATTCTGATGTTACCTGTGGAGTCCCATCTGTCAACGGGAACACCACAGATTTGGCCCAATTGATACAAACACCTGAAATCCCCCCCAAAGCGGATAAATTCCCTCAACAATGGATCGAGATTGACCTCGGGGTTTATAACATACAGCGTGACATCGTCCGCATATAGGGAAATAGGCAGGTTTCGAGAACTGAAACCAATTCCCCTTGCGGTGTGGTGTTGTCTGATCCGAGCCGCCAGTGGCTCCATTGCAACAGCAAATAGTAAAGGGGATAGTGGACACCCCTGTCTAGTCCCACATGATATCGGAAAGGGATCCGAAAGCAAACCATTCACCCGTACCCGCGCCTTAGGAGCGTTATATATCAGCCAGATACAGTCTATAAATAGCGGGCTGAATCCCATGCGCCTGATGATGGAGAAGAGGTAGGACCATTCAAGCGTATCACACTCCTTGGTGGCGTCCAGAAACACCACCGCGTCTTTTTCATCTGGGTGTAAGTAATGGAGCACCGAGAATATCGTTCTCAAATTGTGCGAAGTGGATCTCCCCGGGATAAAGCCCGACTGGTCCGGAAGGGCAATCATTGGCAAAAGAGGCTGCAACCTGTTAGCCAACAGCTTAGCAAAGATCTTTACATCTACATTAATCATGGAGCGCGGACGGTAAGAGTCCAGCTCCTCCTCCGGTTTTACCGGTTTTAATAGCGTAATGATTGTCGCCTCCCTCATAGACGGAGGCAGGGTTCCCACCTCCAACGCCTCACCGTATACTTCCAGCAAACGAGGGGCCAATTCCTCATCGTACGTCTTGTAGAAGGACGTGGTTAAACCGTCAGGCCCCGGAGCCTTACCCATGGGTAGGCTTTTAATGACCTGCGCCACATCCTCCACTGTAAAAGGGAGATCCATATATTTACTATGCGCGTCATTGAACCAGACCAGTGCCACAGTGTCAAGGAACTCATTCAGCTCCTCAGCGCCTGACCCCTGAGTAGTCGTATATAACCGATTATAAAATGCGGCAAATTCGTTGGACACTCCCATGTGACCTCTAATCATGTCACCTTGTGGGCTCCGAATCTCATGGACAAACGTCGCCGATTGCGATGGTCTAATCAAGCCGGCAAGTGTGCGACCCGGCCTATCTCCCTCGCCATACCGACGCGCCTCAGCGTACTTGCCCAAGAACTTTGTTTCACGCTGTGCCTCCTCTGCATAATCCAGCAGCAGGGCCTTAGTTTTCTGCGCTATGTGGGGGTCATTTGTGGGATAAAAATCCCCCTCTAGTGTCTTAATCTTAGCCTCCAAGGAGGCCAGCGTACCACGAATCGCCTTTAACACCCCCGCCTGTCTCGCAATGCATTGGCCTCTAATCACTACTTTAAAAGCCTCCCAGAGCGATGCCTCAGTCTCCACCGACCCCTCATTGTTCGAATAATAATCAAGGATGTCCCTCCGTATTTCTTCCTTGAAAGCCTCGTCCAACATAGCATGTGGTGAAAGCTGCCAGGAAAACGCTCGGAGGAAGGAGCCTGGGAGGGTCAGCCGTAACAGACATGGCGCATGGTCGGACAGCGTGCGCGGGAAGTGCGATACCTCAGCAGTCCAAGCCGCCGCATCTCGCGAGAGCAGCCAGAAATCTAGGCGTGACCACGCATAGTGACGATCCGATACACACGTGCCTTCCCTCACCAAGGGATGCGGACGGCGTCAAATGTTCACCAGATTCCCGTCCCGGACTATGGACTGCAGAGTTGCACCAGCAGCTGGGTGCAGGGTGCGGGCTGAGCCCCTCCTGTCTGTTGCGTCATCAAGAACAGCATTAAAATCTCCACCCCACAACACGGTGTCATATCCCATTGCCGTGATTCTGGACCATACATCTTGAAAAAATTCAGGGGAGTCCGTATTGGGACCATATATTGCCGCGATTACCAGAGGAACCCCCCCAAGCATTCCACCTATAATAACAAACCTCCCCTCCGGATCCCTGTGTTCCTCCCTAACGCGCCAGTCCACCCCCTGTCGAATCAGCACAGCAACCCCCCTGGCGTAATTGGAGTATATGGACATATATGTGTGCCCCCATCTGCGGTGTCTCAGCTTCGGAGATGGGGCCGTATTTAAGTGCGTCTCCTGCAACAAACAAACGTCAATGTTATGTCAGGTTAGATAAGCATGCACCAATCTGGATTTGCGATAATCATTCAGCCTTCTAATGTTCCACATTAAGAAGTTCAGTGGTTGTGCGTGTGTGTGGCTGGACAAAGTCTCATAATGAGAAGTGGGTAGCCTGTCACTTGAGCTAATAAAGCAAAACGTGCATAGAGTGTCGCACTCTTCTTAAGCATACTGGCATTAAACAAACAAACAATCCCCGCCCCCAACCCCCTCCCACTCCAACCCCCCAAACAGGTTGCAGAATAGCCCCCCCTAACAACCCAATACACAACCAACTCTGTAAATTATAAGGGAAACTTCCCATGGGGGGCATAGTGGCGTCAGTAATTACCCCTGAGTGAACAGGGGGGGCCGGGAACTCTGCAGCGTTGCCACAACCCCTTCCACGACATCCCAAATACAACACATAAACGATAAGGAGGAACAGTTTGACCCACAGTTGCATCTGAGCAAGGGATCACGGAGCATGGCACCATGGTGAATATTGTACGGGACCTAACGGAGACCCAGCCCCATGTCAGTCATTATCGCTGAGGTTGCCAGATGCGGACGTCGTCGACCCACGATCAGCTTTACCCTTCCTTCCCCCAATATGTTTAGCAAACTTCAGGGCAGCCTTCGCATCAGTGAAAAAGTGCGCAGACCCATCATATGAAACCTTCAATTTCGCTGGATATAGCAAGGAGTACGGAACCTGCGCCTGTAGGAGTATACGCTTAGCCTGTAGAAACTCACGGCGTGCTGCCTGCACCGCCGGGGTAAAGTCCGGATAAAGTGATATGGTGTTCCCTTGATAGGTCAGTTTACCCTTTTCTCTCGCCATTCGCAATATGTTATCCCGGTCTTGATAGTTCAGCAATTTGGCCAATATAGGTCTGGGCGGCGCTCCCACCGGGGGCCTCTGGCCCAGAGACCTGTGTGCCCCTTCCACCACGAAGACAGGGGATAGTTGAGGATCAAACAGCTCATGCAGAAGTTCCGTCACATAACTCTCCATTTTAGTGATTGCGGTGGTCTCCGGAATCCCGGTAATGCGCAGGTTATTTCTGCGCGATCGCGCCTCTAAATCATCATTCTTGGCACGAATGACTCCCAAAAGCATGTTCATATTTAGCAGTTGCTCCTTCGTTTCCACCTGAAATTCGTGGAATTCAGTGTGCCGGGTCTCTAAAGCATCTAGGCGGGTGTCATGGGCGTGGCTGTGCCTTCACCGAGTCTAGCAACTTTGCATGATTCTTTACTTGATAATTTGTGGTACAAAACATGTATGATATAGGTACCAATACACAAAATGAAAGTTGTTTTGTATGTTCTCTTATTCCCCATGCTATAGAAACACCACCTTTAGTGCATCCTAAAGAAGTGCCTGTTAATATAACTAAGTGTTTATAGCACCTTTTCCTGTGTAGTATAAAAGCACAGTTACAGCCAACTCATGTTAGTCCTATGACTGCCCGAGTTAAAAACACTAGATTTGATACAACCACTGACATTTTACAAATTCTGACAGACAAAACAGAGGTAATGAAAGAGATATCCAGAATGAAGAGAGCAGGGCAGAAATATAGTTATGTAAATTGGGGGGAAGCAGTATTTGAACAAGGTATTCTAGGGAGATCTAATCCACTATCCTCCTGTAATAATTATTCTGCCAAACCACTGCCCCCAGATTGTGCAGCCAGGCCAGTATTAATTATTGAGGCATCAGTATATGCCAATAATAAATGGTTTACTGGAGCTAGGTCTTCATATAGGGCCATATCTTTATGGAATGGCACAAAAACGAAAAGTCATTTGAGATTTGATCATATAAAAGTATCATGTTAGCAAGTATGGTATGAAAACATACAGAGATATCCATGGACTGGAACTAAAAGCCATCATAAGCTGGCTGTGAAACGAATGCGATTTTCTCATTGCTTTCAGGGAAATGGGATTGTTAAAGCCAATTTGCAGGGCTGTACCTCCAGCTTTATGGATTTTTTCTTGCAGTGTGGCACTTGAATATATACTCAACTACCCCCTGACTGAAGCAGAATCTTCTCTCTGGTGACTTTTTATACCCCATCTATGGTAATACCGGCAAAATAAATAAAATATGTGCATTCCATAAGTAAAGCATCAACTTTGCTTCATCATCACAGAAGAAAAAGGATGAGAGGACTTGGGGACCGGGGATGCCGCAACCACCCTTCTTACTAGATTCCAATTCCACAGAACACAACAAGCGTTGTTACATATCTTGGGGGGTGACTTGCTGGAACCGCCGAAGTTGTCTGCCTTGACCTACGTCATTAAAACTGATTCGCCGTCACGCATAGTGTCTAAAATATATAAATTGACCATGTCCTATAGAGAGAATTACTTCACTAAAGCCCGTTTGGCTTGACAGAGAGATTTAGACAGAAACATAGACGACACTATGTGGACGTACTGCTGCAACAGCACAAAGCGTATTTCCCTAAATGGTAGACACCGTCTGATTCACTTTAAATATCTAAATAGGGTCTACTATACTCCAGAGAGATTGTGCAGATACGGCCTCAGAGATAGGACGAGTTGCAACTGTTGCAGTGAACAGCTGGCTGATTTCTTGCACCTGGCATGGACTTGCCCAGGGATATCCAGG